>NC_086452.1:199461493-200061493 GCF_028390025.1 Pseudophryne corroboree | reverse complement strand
TTTTTTGCGTGAGAGTGAGATAGTGAAACCTTTGTTTTTTGATGGCTCAATGTACACAAACTTTGTTTAATACACAAAGTTATTAAAAATATTGTATTTTATTACCTTTAGGCTGTCTGTATAAGGTGTATATGAAACATAAATGAATTGTGTGAATGTAGACACACTTTGTTTAATGCACAAAGTTATAAAAAATATTGTCTAAAATAACCTTCAGGCTGTGTGTATAAGGTGTATATGAAACATAAATGCATTCTGTGCTTATATTTAGGTCCCATCACCATGATATCTCATTGTGGTATGCAATTATTCCAAAATACGTAAAAATCCGATATCCAAAATACCTCTGGTCCCAAGCATTTTGGATAAGGGATACTCAACCTGTATATATATATATATATATACAGTGGGGCAAAAAAAGTATTTGGACAGCCACCGATTGTGCAAGTTGACCCACTTAAAAAGATGAGAGAGGTCTGTAATTTCCATCATAGGCACACTTCAACTGTGAGAGACAGAATCTGGAAAAAAAACATCAGGAAATCACATTGATATTGTATGATTTTTAAACAATTTACTTGTATATTCTTGCGGACAGTAAAAATCATACAATGTGATTTCCTAGTTTTTTTTTTAAGATTCTGTCTCACACAATTGAAGTGTACCTATGATGGATATTACAGACCTCTCTCATTAAGTGGGTCAACTTGCACAATCGGTGGCTGTCCAAATACTTTTTTGCCCCACTGTATGTATATGTATATATATATATATATATATGTATATATTAACCTACCAGTATATTTTTGGATTGTCGGAGGAAACCGGAGTACCCGGAGGAAGCCCACGCAAACACAGGGAGAATATACAAACTCCACACAGGGCCATGGTGAAAATTGGAACCATGACATCAGTGCTGTGAGGTAGTAATGCTAACCATTGCACCATCCGTACTGCCGAATATATATAACAAATCCCCTGTGTAATGCTACGGCTCCACCGGAGAATGAATAGGCGGCACTTCTGATGTTTTTTTAAGTAATATATTATTTGATCAACTGTTTTTTATGGATTTCAATTGAATAACATATATCACATGAAAAAACATCAGGAGTGCCGCTTATTCTTTCTCTGGTGAAGCCGTAACAGGGATTCCTAGAAACACAGGAAAAACAAAACACAGGGAAAAAAACAGATTCATGCCCTTTACATTATTTGTCATTTTTGTTCCTTATAATAATGCCCCTTATACATTATGCCACACACCACAATGCCCATTACACATTATGCCCCACACCATAGTGCCCATTACACATTATGCCACACACCGTAATGCCCATTACACCACACACCGTAATGCCTTTTACACATTCTTCCACACCTTAATCCCCATTCCACATTATGCCACACATCGTAATGCCCATTACACATTTTTCCACACACCGTAACACCTATTACACATTATGCCATACATCATAATACCCATTCCACATTATGCCACACAACGTAATACCTATTACACGTTATGCCGCACATCATAATGCCCATTCCACATTATGCCACACATCATAATGCCTATTACACATTATGCCATACACTGTAATGCCCATTCCACATTATGCCACATACAGTTATGCCCCTGACACAATTTGATGCTCCACAGTAAACATTAAGGTCCTAATAAAGAAGTGGAGTAATATGCCCTAGTCAGATGTATCTGAAGGTGGGTTTAGCCCCAAAATACAGCAGGCCACTCTGCTGATGCCATTAAAATGAGGCAATTTTTAAAAGGCAAGTAGAGGACTGCGTGCTCCAGAGGCTGCATGTTCGGGAACGGGGTGCACCCCACATGGGCGCCCAGTAGCGGCGGCAGGTGCAGGAACCAGGCACACCCCCCAGTGGTGGTGGTGGCTATGTTAACTGGGTGCACCGCACGAGGGCACCCCATAGGCTCCAGCTGTGGCGGGTTCAGGAACCGGGTGCACCACACATGGGCATCTGGTGGGCTCCAGCAGTGGCAGCTATGGGAACTGTGTGCAGTGCAACCCACTTGTCCGTCCTGCAGGTTCTAGTGGTGGTAGGTTGCGGGAATCGGGTGCACCACACATCGACACATAAGCAGAGTAGCTTCCTGGCTGTAATCAGTGCAGAAGGGTGGCCACTCCTGCTGCCTCCTGTGCAACAGTGCTGCCTGTACAGTGTCTGGCTCTGCACCTACTAAAACAAAAACTTCTGGGTCAGTGACAAAGTGGCGGTATGCCATGCCGCTGCATGTCAGCCCACTTTGACCTATATTTTATATATATTAGAGATGTGCACCGGACATTTTTTTGGTTTTGTGATTTGGATTAGGTTCCGCGGTCGTGTTTTGGATTCGGACGCATTTTGGCAAAACCTCCTTTAAGATTTTTTGTCGGATTCGGGTGCGTTTTAGATTCGGGTGTTTAAAAAAAAAAAAACCCTCAAAAACAGCTTAAATCATAGAATTTAGGGGTAATTTTGATCCTATAGTATTATTAACCATAATAACCATAATTTCCACTCATTTCCAGTCCATTCTGAACTCCTCACACCTTACAATATAGTTTTTAGTCCTAAAATTTGCACCGAGGTCGCTGGATGACTAAGCTAAGCGACCCAAGTGGGAGGCACAAACACCTGGCCCATCTAGGAGTGGCACTGCAGTGTCAGACAGGATGGCACTTAAAAAAATAGTCCCCAAACAGCACATGATGCAAAGAAAAAAAGAGGTGCACCAAGTTCGCTGGATGGCGGTTGCTGAATGGCTAAGCTAAGCGACACAAACACCTCAATATCACAGGAATTATTCGTTCTAATCAATGGTATTATTTATTGGTCCAAATCACTGGAACAAAATGACAAAATCACTGGAATCAAATGGCAGTAATGTCGGGAATTATATTAAATGGCAGTACCACTGGACATATACGAAAGTGTCAGACATGATGGCACTTTTGTATGACAGGGACAAACCCACTGTCCTAACAATTGGCAGGGCTGATTAAACAAACAGGCGGGTGGAAACTCCTGAATCCAGTTTCTAACCCTGGGTAATAATTTTTATTACCCGGGATATAATAATAATCACTAAGGCTCCCCTGTAGCAATGTAGATGAGATCCAAACACCCCCCCCCCCCCCAGTGGACCCCCACATGGGAGTCCTTCTGCGTCACGCTGAGGACGCTAAGGGAGTAGAATCCAACCTCTGAACCCGTGCACCTGTAGAGGGTGCAGACTGTCTGCTCTTTCTATGGCCTAGCCTCGTGCAGAAGTAGGCCCTCCCGAATTTTCTCGATCTGGCAGCCCAAGGGGACTGCATCAGAGAAGCAGATTTACATCTTCTCACAGGTGGTGCTGCGGAAGGATTTGTATTCAGAGTTTCCCCAAGCGGTGTCTCACCTGCGGAGGGGAGGTACCTCTTGGATTCGGCGTCTGCGTTCCATTGGCGGATCCAGAGACCTCTGTGAGCCGCTACTGCCATGGAGGATGCTCTAGAATTCATCAGCCCAATGTCCCTCACGGCTTTCACCATGAATTTAGCCGAATCCTTTATGTGACCTAGAATCAAGACAACATCATCCCTATGGATTGTATCAAGGTCTTCTATTAAATTGTCTGACCATTTTAACATAGCCCTAGATACCCAAGTGCATGCAATAGTGGGCCTAAGGGCGGCTCCAGTAGCCGTGTAAATGGATTTTAGAGTTGTCTCTATCTTGCCGTCAGTCGGCTCCGTTAACAAGGCTGAGCCTGATGGCCTGGACACCGAAATGTCCATTATGCGAGGAATCTCCCATCTCCTTCTATCCTCCTCAGGAAAGGGATATGTCTTAAGTACTTAATTGGGGATGTGATAAACTTCTTCTGAGTTTAACCAGGATCTTTCAAACAGGGTATTCAACTCTTCCGAAACCGGGAATGTCACTAATGATTTTGCAGTTAGCATACAAGAATTTTCCTCTATTTGTATAGGTATTTCTAACACATCCCTAATGGCATTGATAAATTGCTGAATTTTATATTCCAATCTATCATAGTGCCCTCCTCTAACTTCTCTGTCGATCCCTGTGTCGGCATCGATGTCCGCGTTGGCCTGCAAGACCTGTGTATCAGGAGCTGAGGGGGTCCTAGATGAAAGGGACTGATCCATATCTAGAGCATTCTTCGTAGCTTTTTTTCCAGCAACTTAATAGAGTATGCCCTAATGAACTCTGAGGAATCTTATTTCCTAGGCTATCCAGCCATTCTGTCTCCATCCTAATGGGATGAAACCACTCAAGGCAATCCTGAGTACCTGGTACAGACTCCTCTGAGGAAGACACCTCCACAACCTCCAAAACATTTTGCTCTGACATGACACTGACCAGTGATACTGAGCACTGTTCAGGATACTAGAAGTGACACGGAGCAGCAAGCAGCAATGGGCTACTGTACTGTACTACTATATACTGGTCACCACAATGCAGCACTGACACTGAGCACAGATATTGAGCACTGTTCAGGATACTAGAACTGACACTGGGCAGTGAGAACAGCACTGGACTACTGTACTGTACTGTACTACTATATACTGGTCACCACAATACAGCACTGACACTGACCAGTGATACTGAGCACTGATGAGGATACTAGAACTGACACTGGGCAGCGAGAACAGCACTGGACTACTGTACTGTACTACTATATACTGGCCACCACAATGCAGCACTAACACTGAGCACAGGTATTGAGCACTGTTCAGGATACTAGAACTGACACTGGGCAGCGAGAACAGCACTGGACTACTGTACTGTACTACTATATACCGGTCACCACAATGCAGCATTGATACTGACCAGTGATACTGAGCACTGATGAGGATACTAGAACTGACACTGGGCAGCGAGAACAGCACTGGACTACTGTACTATACTACTATATACTGGTCACCACAATGCAGCACTGACACTGACCAGTGATACTGAGCACTGATGAGGATACTAGAACTGACACTGGGCAGCGAGAACAGCACTGGACTACTGTACTGTACTACTATATACTGGTCACCACAATGCAGCACTGACACTGACCAGTGACACTGAGCACTGTTCAGGATACTAGAAGTGACACGGAGCAGCAAGATACAGCAGTGGGCTACTATACTGTAGTACTATATACTGGTGGTCACCACAATGCAGCACTGACACTGAGCACAGATATTGAGCTTTTCAGGCAGAGAACGTAGCCACGTCCTCTCCGCTCAATCTACAATGCACGAGTGAAAATGGCGGCGACGTGCGGCTCTTTATATGGAATACGTATCTCGCGAGAATCCGACAGCGGGATGACAAAGTTTTGCCTCGTTCGGGTTAACCGAGCAAGGTGGGAAGAACCGAGGCTGCCTCGGACCCGTATAAACCACGTGAAGTTCGGGGGGGGGGGAGGGGGGGTTCGGATCTTGACGAACCGAACCCGCTCATCTCTAATATATATATATATATATATATATATATATATATAGAAAAAACATGTGTATGTCCGTGTTATATATGTTCTATGTCGGTTTTTATTGTATACATTGTAATTAAGGTGATGGCTATATATGGATAAGCTGTATGGGTATTAGTTGAACCTTGACAAAGGTCCTAATAAGGACCGAAACGTCGGTGTGATGTTGTACATGATGCCCTATTAAAACCCTGTTGGCTACAGAATTCGTCTGGTGAGTGCACTCTATACAGGATTTATATATATATATATATATATATAAAAATATATATATGTACATATATATATATATATATATAAAAACAAGGTGCATCATCGCGCCCTACGGGCGCTCTTCACACCGTCGAAAGGGGCTACGCCCCCTTAACCCCTGCACGCCTTACTGCGGTTCAATATTTGTATGAGTGGATAGAGGGGATAGAGAGACGCGGGCCGGTAGGGAGGGGATAGATAGAAGGGGGGCGGTAGGGAGGGGATAGAGAGACGCAGGGCGGCAGGGAGGGGATAGAGAGACGCAGGGCCGTAGGGAGGGGATAGAGAGACACAGGGCGGTAGGGAGGGGATATATAGAGAGGCGGGGCGGTAGGGAGGGGATAGAAAGACGCGGGGCAGTATGGAGGGGATAGAGAGACGCGGGTCGGCAGGGAGGGGATAGAGAGACGCGGGGCGGTAGGGAGGGGATAGAGAGGCCCGGGGCGATAGGGAGGGGATACATTGAGGACTCGTCCTCAGTTTCTCCCTAAGGTGGTCTCAGCTTTTCACTTGAACCAACCTATTGTGGTGCCTGCGGCTACTAGGGACTTGGAGGATTCCAAGTTGCTGGACGTAGTCAGGGCCCTTCATGGCCTCACACCAAGCAACATATTTTCGCCAAATGCGGTGATAATGTGTTGCGGTGACATCCTTCCTGGCTTTGATCAGGGTAGGGATGACTTCCTCCGGAATACCCTTTTCTTTCAGGATCCGGTGTTCAACCGCCATGCCGTCAAACGCAGCCGCGGTAAGTCTTGGAACAGACAGGGTCCCTGCTGCAGCAGGTCTTGTCTGAGCGGCAGAGGCCAAGGGTCCTCTGTAAGCATCTCTTGAAGTTCCGGGTACCAAGCTCTTCTTGGCCAATCCGGAACCACGAGTATGGTTTTCACTCCTCGCCTTCTTATTATTCTCAGTACCTTGGGTATGAGAGGTAGAGGAGGAAACACATAAACCGACTGGTACACCCATGGTGTCACTAGAGCGTCCACCGCTATCGCCTGAGGGTCTCTTGACCGGGCGCAATATCTTTTCAACTTCTTGTTGAGGCGGGACGCCATCATGTCTACCTGTGGTTTTTCCCACCGGTTGACCAGCATTTGGAAGACTTCTGGATGAAGTCCCCATTCTCCCGGGTGGAGGTCGTGCCTGCTGAGAAAGTCTGCTTCCCAGTTGTCCACTCCCGGAATGAACACTGCCGTCAGTGCTAACACATGATTCTCTGCCCATCTGAGAATCCTTGTGGCTTCTGCCATCGCCATCCTGCTTCTCGTGCCGCCCTGTCTGTTTACATGGGCGACCGCCGTGATGTTGTCTGACTGGATCAGTACCGGCTGGTGTTGAAGCAGGGGTCTTGCCTGGCTTAGGGCATTGTAAATGGCCCTTAGCTCCAGGATATTTATGTGAAGAGAAATCTCCTGATTTGACCACAGTCCTTGGAAATTTCTTCCCTTTGTGACTGCCCCCCAGCCCCGAAGGCTGGCATCCGTGGTCACCAGGACCCAGTCCTGTATTCCGAATCTGTGGCCCTCTAGTAGATGAGCCCTCTGCAGCCACCACAGCAGCGACACCCTGGTTCTGGCCGATAGGGTTATCCGCTGTTGCATCTGGAGATGGGACCCGGACCATTTGTCCGACAGGTCCCACTGGAACGTCCTTGCGTGGAACCTTCCGAATGGAATTGCTTCGTACGAAGCTACCATTTTTCCCAGGACTCGTGTGCATTGATGTACCGACACCTTTCCTGGTTTTAGGATGTCTCTGACCAGAGATGACAATTCCTCGGCTTTTTCCAGTGAAAGAAACACTCTTTTCTGGTCTGTGTCCAGAATCATTCCCAGGAACAGAAGACGTGTCGTCGGGACCAGCTGTGACTTTGGAATGTTTAGAATCCAGCCATGCTGTTGTAGCACTTCCTGAGAAAGTGCCACCCCCACTATCAACTGTTCTTTGGACCTCGCCTTTATCAGGAGATCGTCCAAGTACGGGATAATTAAAACTCCCTTCTTGCGAAGGAGTATCATCATTTCGGCCATTACCTTGGTAAAGACCCTCGGTGCCGTGGATAACCCAAACGGCAGCGTCTGGAACTGATAGTGACAGTCCTGTACCACAAAATCTGAGGTACTCCTGGTGCGGAGGGTAAATGGGGACATGCAGGTACGCATCCTTGATGTCCAGGGATACCATGTAATCCCCCTCCTCCAGGCTCGCAATAACCGCCCTGAGCGATTCCATCTTGAACTTGAACCTTTTGATATAAGTGTTCAAGGCTTTTAAATTTAAGATGGGTCTCACCGAACCGTCCGGTTTCGGTACCACAAACATTGTGGAGTAGTAACCCTGTCCTTGCTGAAGGAGGGGTACCTTGACGATCACTTTCTGTGAATACAGTTTTTGAACAGCCACCAACACTGCCTCCCTGGCAGAGGGAGTTGCCGGCAAGGCAGATTTTAGGAAACGGCGGGGGGGGGGGGAAACGTCTCGAATTCCAGCCTGTACATGTTTAGTCACTGGGCCGAAGCCTGGCCAGTAAGCAAAGCCACAGCAAAAACCACTGCAAAGAAACTGATAGCAGAAGTAGTATGTAGATTTGGGATACCTGAGGTTATAGAATCAGATAGAGGTACACATTTCACAGGAGAAGTCATGCAGCATATAATGAAAGATTTGGGGGTACAGCAGGCCTTCCACGTGCCTTACCGTCCCCAGGCGAGAGGGGGGGGGGCGGACATCTGAACTTTGACCTTAAGCTAAAACTACAGAAAATGATGACAGAAACCAAAAGAACTTGGCCAGAATGCCTACCTATAGTCTTGTTCAATATTAGGACCACACCTATGAGACCTAGTAAACTGACTCCATATGAAATATTGTTTGGGTCAGCTCCAAGGACAGGTTGTTATTATCCACAACAATTACAACATAATCATGGTGATTTAACAGGTTATGTACAGGAGGTCTGTAAAACATTGACTAACCTCCATTGCCGAGTGTTTTCTTCCATTCCAGACCCAGAAGGATCAGCTACGCATAAGCTAAATCCAGGATTGGGTCTATTTAAAGAGACATGTAAGAAAGACCTTTGAACCAAGATATGATGGTCCATATCAAGTGCTGCTAACCATGCCTACCTCAAATTAAGGTGAAAGGTCGTGATACCTGATTACACGCCTCCCACTCGAAGAAGCTGACAGTGACTCTCCAGCCAGAATAATGAAGTTGCTTATCCTTTGGTTGTTGTTAAGGGTAATCCCCAAGGTTTGGACTATAAGTCCAGGCAACTGGTTTACTGAAAGGGAATAGGTCAGGCCTAGTGTAGGTAGAATAGGGAGAAAAAGTGGAATCAAAAAGAGGGGAAATGATAGTGTAGGAGCTTCCGCAGTATAGCAAATATATATTGATTCACGCTTTTTCGCATTTATTAAGATATTTACTGTTAATCACAAAATGGGTTCATGTGTCCTTAAGAAAATATTGCTGAGTTGGTCAGAATACTATATTTGCTGAATAATCTTGTTTTAAGGCATGACTTGTACAAGACAAATGCAACATTAAATGTATCCAAGGCGGACAAAGCAACACCAGATATATCCAAGGCTAATTGAGAAGAATAAAGAAAGAAATCTTTTGAGTTTATGTCCGAAAGACTGATAAACAAAACAATAACCATTTTCAAGGCTGTTCTAGTTGCCACTTGGAACATTGTATGACAATCGATGTATTTCAAGACATACATGGTGTATTCTGATTGGCTAAATGTATTGGCAAGCATGAACCCTTTGTTTTTAAGCTATAAATAATAAAGCCATGACGGCCCCCTAGCAGGTCATTTATGATTTGCTTCGGTTACACATGAATTTGTGTCATCTTATCATTCATTGACCTCCAACCGGTTGCTAAAGGAACAGAATTCTGACTGATGACTGCAAAGAGTTTATAGACCAGACCTGAAGAGGTTAACATACCCTAACAGTAACCAATCAGCGTTGAAGTAACATTTATAATTTGCATACTACAAATATATACAGAGCAGCTGATTGGTTGCCATGGGCAACTTCTCCACTGGTTCACTTCCCCACTCTTTTCACTGCTTAGTACATCTTCCCCACTGTTCTATACTGTAGCAACAAAATTAACATAAGGTCCCAAAGGTCCAGGCACAACAGAAAACATACCACTACCATTACACCACTGAACACTTAAGTCATATAATTGGTCAGGCAAAGTTGTACCGCTCTGCCTGTAACCTCAGGGTACCACATGAACATCATGTGGTAATGATGCACCAGAACTGTGCGTCTCACGCTGGAACAGAAAACTGTATGTCCACAGCTAGCTACTCCCATGGAACGCAAACAACTTCTAATGCAGCTACCAGTTACCAAGCAACATCAGTGCACTGCACATGCACCAACTAATAAGGACCATATCATAGCACTGATCCAAAGATTTGAAGGACTAGCTAAATTACATTAATAATTCTGAACATTCCTTTAACTCATGGCTCCAACGGGAGAACATACCTTGGCATACAATACTAGCAAATGCAATTTAACATGAGCATATTACAAATACAAACATTTATATTTATATGCATATGTACACACACACACACACACACACACACACACACACACACACACACACACACACACACACACACACACTATATATATAAATGTTTATATATACACCTCTATAAGTGTGTGTGTGTGTATATATATATATATATATATATATATATATATGATGCAGAATGACCCGGCACTCCCAAATCCTTATAGAATTATTCACTGCTCATGGTGCCTTCCCGCAGGGCTTCTCAGCCAGTAGTATAAACGAACAGATCGGGCGGCACTCAGAGACTTAAAATCACTGGTCAAAGTGCAGTGACTTTATTGCCATCATCAGATCTACGTTTCGGGGTCGCAGCCCCGTCGTCGGGATAAGTGACAGTGTAAAAAAACGGTGTTTAAATACCTTAATACGGAGTATCTCCTCCCGCCAGTTCAGTCATCGCTGCCCGGTTTCCGGCCGCGTCGCCCCGGTCACTCCGGATATGACACTGCGCCGGTCCGCACAGCACGCGCGCTGATACTGTGGACAAGGTTACTATGGTTACATATAAACAATTTTTTGTGTACTAAAAGAGGAAGCGTACCTTCCAAACATATGTGTACAGGTTGAGTATCCCATATCCAAATATTCCGAAATACGGAATATTCTGAAATACGGACTTTTTTGAGTGAGACTGAGATAGTGAAACCTTTGTTTTCTGATGGCTCAATGTACACAAGCTTTGTTTAATACACAAAGTTATTAAAAATATTGTATTAAATGACCTTTAGGCTGTGTGTATAAGGTGTATATGAAACATAAATGAATTGTGTGAATGTACACACACTTTGTTTAATGCACAAAGTTATAAAAAATATTGTCTAAAATGACCTTCAGGCTGTGTGTATAAGGTGTATATGTAACATAAATGCATTCTGTGCTTATATTTAGGTCCCATCACCATGATATCTCATTATGGTATGCAATTATTCCAAAATACGGAAAAATCAGATATCCAAAATATCTCTGGTCCCAAGCATTTTGGATAAGGGATACTCAACCTGTATTGGCAAACAACATATTCTGCAACCTGATCAGATAAAGTGCTTAGTGCAAAACAAAACATATTTCATACATAAAACGTGCTAATCTAAATAAACATACGTGCTAGTTACAGAATACTGTGCCTTAAAAATGTGTTAAAAAGAAACAGACTTACATATATACAGAAAAATAAATAAAATAAGGCAAGACAGATATCATCTCCCCACTTATTGGGTACATAGCTATGCTGTATTTATGCAAATATCCATATTAGGAAACCTCTAATGATACATAGATTAAATTAAATTAAATGTAGGAGAAACTACACATTATGTCTAAAATGACAAATCAATCAACATTTTACTGGCTAAATCAATCTCAGACCTTGTATGTCTCAGAAGAGTATCTTAAAGGAAACAACGAAGATATAAGGAATCATTAAGTCCCTTTGGGTGGATGGTGTTCAATTTATGGATCCATCTGGATTCCAATTGCAATAATTTTTTTGATCTGTCTCCACCCCGTAGGGACTTGGGTACGTGATCAATAATCTTATATCTAAGAGTGGCCATGCTGTGTTTGGCCTTTGCGAAATGCCTGGCTACTGGCTGCTCGCTATCACCTTTCTTGATAGCTTCCCGTATGGCATACCTATGTTGAGCCATGCGCGTTTTAAAGGCACAATCCGTCTTGCCTACATAGGCCAGTCCACAAGGACATGTCAAAAGATATATCACGAATTTCGAATCGCATGACAGGGGATATTGGATGGTAAATGATTTACCTGTATGTGGGTGTCTAAAATTATCACCCTGAGTGAGGTAGCTACATGTAGTGCACCCACTACAGCGGTAGCATCCCTGCTTCCTGCTCATGAAATGTGATTTAGGTTTCTCAAAGTCAGAGATGTCTGTCTTGACCACATAGGGGTATATGCAATTGCGGTCAAATTCCCGAAATTGTCGAATTTCGGGAATTTTTCGTCAAAAAAAAAAAATCGACAATGCAATTCAGTACTTTCCGACAAAAAAACGGACTTTCAAAATTCGACTTTTTGAAATTCGACTTTTGACAAATTCAACTTTTTTGCAATGATACACATGCTGCAATTCGACCAAAGTCTATTCAATGGAAGTTTGGAAATTCGACAACAGTGCTTTTAGACAGTAAATTCGTCATTTTCAATCCGCCACACTTTGGTGGGTGAAACTAATAAAAAAATTGTAAAACATGTTTTTTTTTGTGTTTTTTTTTCTTGGTAATATCATATCTATGTATATTAGAAGGGATTAGGTACTTGGTTTGTCTTTTTTGGAGGCACAAGTGTTATTTATATATTTTTAAAAATAATATTTTTTATTTATTTTATGGAATGGTAAAATCCCTGAAAAAAATGGCGTGGGGTCCCCCCTCCAAAGCATAACCAGCCTCGGGCTCTTCGAGCTGGTCCTGGTTCTAAAAATGCGGGGAAAAAATTGACAGGGGTTCCCCCGTCTTTTTAAAACCAGCACCGGGCTCTGCGCCTGATGCTGGTGCAAAAAATACGGGGGACAAAAAGAGTAGGGGTCCCCCGTATTTTATACACCAGCATCGGGCTCCACTAGCTGGACAGATAATGCCACAGCCGGGGGTCACTTTTATACAGTGCCTTGCGGCCGTGGCATTAAATATCCAACTAGTCACCCCTGGCCGGGGTACCCTGGGGGAGTGGGGACCCCTTCAATCAAGGGGTCCCCCCCCCCAGCCACCCAAGGGCCAGGGGTGAAGCCCGAGGCTGTCCCCCCCATCCAAGGGCTGCGGATGGGAGGCTGATAGCCTTGAGAAAAATGACAGAATATTGTTTTTTCCAGTAGTACTACAAGTCCCAGCAAGCCTCCCCCGCAAGCTGGTACTTGGAGAACCACAAGTACCAGCATGCGGGAGAAAAACGGGCCCGCTAGTACCTGTAGTTCTACTGGAAAAAAAATACCCAAATAAAAACAGGAGACAGACACCGTGAAAGTAAAACTTTATTTCATACGTCGACACACACATACTTACCTATGTTCACACGCCGACATCGGTCCTCTTCTTCAAGTAGAATCCAGGGGTACCTGAAAAGAAAAGCTAAATATACTCACCTCATCCATGGTCCAGAGGTAAATCCACGAACTTGTCAAAAAAACAAACCGGACACCCGTACCACACGAACTGAAGGGGGTTCCATGTTGACACATGGGACCCCTTTCCCTGAATGCAGAGAGACCTCTCCGTGACAGCTGTCACTGAAAGGTCTCGTAAGCCAATCAGCGAGCGCAACGTCCTTGCACTCTGCTGATTGGCTCTGTGCGCGTCTGAGCTGACAGCGCATCGCAAAGCCTCTCCATTATATTCAATGGTGGGAACTTTGCGGCTAGCGGTGGGGTCACCCGCCGGTCAGCGGCTGACCGCGGGTAACCCCACCGCTGACGGCAAAGTTCCCACCATTGAAAGTAATGGAGAGGCTTTGCGATGCGCTGTCTGAGGTCACATGCGCACAGCCAATCAGGTGAGCGCCACGGAAGTAGCGCTTCCTGATTGGCTGAAGGGACCTCAGTGACAGGAGTCACGTGGTGTCCCGGCATTCGGGGAAAGGGGTCTGATGTGTAAACATGGGACCCCTTTCAGTCCGGCATGGTACGGGTGTTCGTGTTTTTTTTTTAACAAGTACGTGGATTATCTCCCGGACACTGGATTGAGGGGAGTCTAATTTTTTTCACAGGTACCTCGGATCGTCGGAGACTGTGGCAGTCGGCGTGTCAACATAGGTAAGTATGTGTGTGTCGGCAGTGTGTAATAAAGTTGTACTTGTCAAGGTGTGTGTCTCCTGTTTTTATTTGGGTATTTTTTTTCCAGTAGTACTACAGGTACCAGCGGGCCCGTTTTTCTCCCGCATGCTGGTACTTGTGGTTCTCCAAGTACCAGCTTGTGGGGGAGGCTTGCTGGGACTTGTAGTACTACTGGAAAAAACAATATTCTGTCATTTTTCTCAAGGCTATCAGCCTCCCATCCGCAGCCCTTAGATGGGGGGGGACAGCCTCGGGCTTCACCCCTGGCCCTTGGGTGGCTGGGGGGGGGACCCCTTGATTGAAGGGGTCCCCACTCCCCCAGGGTACCCCGGCCAGGGGTGACTAGTTGGATATTTAATGCCACGGCCGCAGGGCGCTGTATAAAAGTGACCCCCGGCTGTGGCATTATCTGTCCAGCTAGTGGAGCCCGATGCTGGTGTATAAAATACGGGGGACCCCTACTCTTTTTGTCCCCCGTATTTTTTGCACCAGCATCAGGCGCAGAGCCCGGTGCTGGTTTTAAAAATACGGGGGATCCCCTGTCAATTTCCCCCCCGCATTTTTAGAACCAGGACCAGCTCGAAGAGCCCGAGGCTGGTTATGCTTTGGAGGGGGGACCCCACGCCATTTTTTTCCGGGTTTTTCCCGTTTTTTTAATTCGCGGCAAAATCCGACAAATCGGCCGTTTTTCGCCCGCGGGACTGTCGAATCCGTTTTTCATTGAATATGGTGAATTCCGGCAGCCACCTGCCGGAATTCACCTGTCGAATTGTGTCGAATTAAAAAACGGCGATAATTTGCCGCGATTCGCCGTGAATTGCATATACCCCATAATCTCTAATACTTTTATTTCTGGTATGGCTAACTAACAGTTTAGAGTTGTAGACTTCACCCAGATCCATATCAGAGGCTACTATGGGCCATAATTGTTTCACTCTCCTAGATAGATGTCTACTACTGGAGTTGTATTGTGTGACCCACCGGAGCCTACCTTCCACCGATTTTTTGTTATTAGGTCTAAGCAGTTGTTCACGTGTGAATGAAAGAGCTTTGGATCTAGCTTTTTGCAAATCACACAGCGGGTAACCCCGATCTAAAAACTTTTTTGTCATCTTGGTCAATTCTTCATCCGTAACCAGTGGATCGCTGTTTATACGGCACACTCGTAGAAACTGAGAGTATGGGAGACTTGCGATAGTAGATCTAGGATGGAAACTATCATGTTTGAGAAGATTGTTTCTGTCTGTTGGTTTGACAAATAATGATGTGCTAATTACCCCTGCATTCAGGGAGATTTTGACATCTAAAAAGTTGATGGTACAGGTGTCCATATTAGCTGTGAATTTTACTGGACTAGTGGAATAATTATGTGTTTCTAAGATGTTTTGAAGATGTGTCTGCGTCCCTGTCCAGAAGATGAGAACATCATCTATATATCTAAGATATAAGCCTAAATGGCATGTTATCAAACTATCTTGTAGAAACAAATCTTTCTCTACCTCCCCCATAAATGCATTTGCAAATGCTGGGGCTACTGCTGACCCCATAGCGCATCCTGTGCGTTGTATGTAATACTTTCTGTCATATAGGAAGAAATTGTGGGTAAGTGTATACTGCAATAGTTCCAGAAAAAAATCGATTTGGGGGCCCTTATACAGCGGATTGTTAGTAATTAGCCGTCTGACTGCTGCTATTCCTGCCGCGTGTGGTATGCAAGTATATAGGCTAATTACGTCTATTGAAGCCAAAATGGTATGTGGAGGAAATACATCCAGTGCTTCTAATTTTCTCAGAAGCATTGAAGTGTCCTTTAAATGTGTACTTGTTTGCTGAATGCACGGTTGCAAATATATGTCGCAAAAAACTGCCAAAGGCTCACATAGAGATCCCCTGGCCGAGATGATAGGCCTACCTGGGGGGTCATGTGGGTCCTTGTGTAATTTAGGAATACTGTAAAAGATGGGTACTACCGGGAATTCTCTAGACAGTGCTTTAAATAGAGATACTGAAATAATGCCATTAGCAACAGCCCTAGATAACAATAGGTCAAGCTCATGTTTGAACACCTTAGTGGGGTCTGCTTGCAGGCAACTATAGGTATTCTGATCAGATAATAACCTTTCACATTCCTTCTTATATTTAACTGTGTCTAGTACCACTATGCCTCCCCCTTTATCAGCATTCCTGATAATAATATCCCTTCTTTTGCCCAGGGATTTAAGAGCTGCAAACTCCACTTTGGACATGTTGGGATGAGGCTTCTCATATGTTTCTCTATCCAATGTCTCCATTAGTCTGTGGAACGTCTTAATCGATGGATTCACTGAATTAGGCTCAAATGTCGATTTACTAAGTCTACTCACCTGAGCCGGGGTATCAGATGTAAACAAGGCCCCTTGATCAGGTGGTGACTTATGAAAGTGTTCCTTTAATTTAAGGGAGCGTGTCAATTTGAATGTCAGACAGATCAAAAAAATTATTGCAATTGGAATCCAGATGGATCCATAAATTGAACACCATCCACCCAAAGGGACTTAATGATTCCTTATATCTTCGTTGTTTCCTTTAAGATACTCTTCTGAGACATACAAGGTCTGAGATTGATTTAGCCAGTAAAATGTTGATTGATTTGTCATTTTAGACATAATGTGTAGTTTCTCCTACATTTAATTTAATCTATGTATCATTAGAGGTTTCCTAATATGGATATTTGCATAAATACAGCATAGCTATGTACCCAATAAATGGGGAGATGATATCTGTCTTGCCTTATTTTATTTATTTTTCTGTATATATGTAAGTCTGTTTCTTTTTAACACATTTTTAAGGCACAGTATTCTGTAACTAGCACGTATGTTTATTTAGATTAGCACGTTTTATGTATGAAATATGTTTTGTTTTGCACTAAGCACTTTATCTGATCAGGTTGCAGAATATGTTGTTTGCCAATACACATATGTTTGGAAGGTACGCTTCCTCTTTTAGTACACAAAAAATTGTTTATATGTAACCATAGTAACCTTGTCCACAGTATCAGCGCGCGTGCTGGGCAGTGTCATATCCGGAGGGACCGGGGCGACGCGGCCGGAAACCGGGCAGCGATGACTGAACTGGCGGGAGGAGATACTCCGTATTAAGGTATTTAAACACCGTTTTTTTACACTGTCACTTATCCTGACGACGGGGCTGCGCCCCCGAAACGTAGATCTGATGATGACAATAAAGTCACTGCACTTTGACCACTGATTTTAAGTCTCTGAGTGCCGCCAGATCTGTTCGTTTATATATATACAGGTTGAGTATCCCATATCCAAATATTCCGAAATACGGAATATTCCGAAATACGGACTTTTTTGCGTGAGAGTGAGATAGTGAAACCTTTGTTTTTTGATGGCTCAATGTACACAAACTTTGTTTAATACACAAAGTTATTAAAAATATTGTATTTTATTACCTTTAGGCTGTCTGTATAAGGTGTATATGAAACATAAATGAATTGTGTGAATGTAGACACACTTTGTTTAATGCACAAAGTTATAAAAAATATTGTCTAAAATAACCTTCAGGCTGTGTGTATAAGGTGTATATGAAACATAAATGCATTCTGTGCTTATATTTAGGTCCCATCACCATGATATCTCATTGTGGTATGCAATTATTCCAAAATACGTAAAAATCCGATATCCAAAATACCTCTGGTCCCAAGCATTTTGGATAAGGGATACTCAACCTGTATATATATATATATATATATATATATATATATATATACAGTGGGGCAAAAAAAGTATTTGGACAGCCACCGATTGTGCAAGTTGACCCACTTAAAAAGATGAGAGAGGTCTGTAATTTCCATCATAGGCACACTTCAACTGTGAGAGACAGAATCTGGAAAAAAAACATCAGGAAATCACATTGATATTGTATGATTTTTAAACAATTTACTTGTATATTCTTGCGGACAGTAAAAATCATACAATGTGATTTCCTAGTTTTTTTTTTAAGATTCTGTCTCACACAATTGAAGTGTACCTATGATGGATATTACAGACCTCTCTCATTAAGTGGGTCAACTTGCACAATCGGTGGCTGTCCAAATACTTTTTTGCCCCACTGTATGTATATATATATATATATATATATATGTATATATTAACCTACCAGTATATTTTTGGATTGTCGGAGGAAACCGGAGTACCCGGAGGAAGCCCACGCAAACACAGGGAGAATATACAAACTCCACACAGGGCCATGGTGAAAATTGGAACCATGACCTCAGTGCTGTGAGGTAGTAATGCTAACCATTGCACCATCCGTACTGCCGAATATATATAACAAATCCCCTGTGTAATGCTACGGCTCCACCGGAGAATGAATAGGCGGCACTTCTGATGTTTTTTTAAGTAATATATTATTTGATCAACTGTTTTTTATGGATTTCAATTGAATAACATATATCACATGAAAAAACATCAGGAGTGCCGCTTATTCTTTCTCTGGTGAAGCCGTAACAGGGATTCCTAGAAACACAGGAAAAACAAAACACAGGGAAAAAAACAGATTCATGCCCTTTACATTATTTGTCATTTTTGTTCCTTATAATAATGCCCCTTATACATTATGCCACACACCACAATGCCCATTACACATTATGCCCCACACCATAGTGCCCATTACACATTATGCCACACACCGTAATGCCCATTACACCACACACCGTAATGCCTTTTACACATTCTTCCACACCTTAATCCCCATTCCACATTATGCCACACATCGTAATGCCCATTACACATTTTTCCACACACCGTAACACCTATTACACATTATGCCATACATCATAATACCCATTCCACATTATGCCACACAACGTAATACCTATTACACGTTATGCCGCACATCATAATGCCCATTCCACATTATGCCACACATCATAATGCCTATTACACATTATGCCATACACTGTAATGCCCATTCCACATTATGCCACATACAGTTATGCCCCTGACACAATTTGATGCTCCACAGTAAACATTAAGGTCCTAATAAAGAAGTGGAGTAATATGCCCTAGTCAGATGTATCTGAAGGTGGGTTTAGCCCCAAAATACAGCAGGCCACTCTGCTGATGCCATTAAAATGAGGCAATTTTTAAAAGGCAAGTAGAGGACTGCGTGCTCCAGAGGCTGCATGTTCGGGAACGGGGTGCACCCCACATGGGCGCCCAGTAGCGGCGGCAGGTGCAGGAACCAGGCACACCCCCCAGTGGTGGTGGTGGCTATGTTAACTGGGTGCACCGCACGAGGGCACCCCATAGGCTCCAGCTGTGGCGGGTTCAGGAACCGGGTGCACCACACATGGGCATCTGGTGGGCTCCAGCAGCGGCAGCTATGGGAACTGTGTGCAGTGCAACCCACTTGTCCGTCCTGCAGGTTCTAGTGGTGGTAGGTTGCGGGAATTGGGTGCACCACACATCGACACATAAGCAGAGTAGCTTCCTGGCTGTAATCAGTGCAGAAGGGTGGCCACTCCTGCTGCCTCCTGTGCAACAGTGCTGCCTGTACAGTGTCTGGCTCTGCACCTACTAAAACAAAAACTTCTGGGTCAGTGACAAAGTGGCGGTATGCCATGCCGCTGCATGTCAGCCCACTTTGACCTATATTTTATATATATTAGAGATGTGCACCGGACATTTTTTTGGTTTTGTGATTTGGATTAGGTTCCGCGGTCGTGTTTTGGATTCGGACGCATTTTGGCAAAACCTCCCTTAAGATTTTTTGTCGGATTCGGGTGCGTTTTAGATTCGGGTGTTTAAAAAAAAAAAAACCCTCAAAAACCGCTTAAATCATAGAATTTAGGGGTAATTTTGATCCTATAGTATTATTAACCATAATAACCATAATTTCCACTCATTTCCAGTCCATTCTGAACTCCTCACACCTTACAATATAGTTTTTAGTCCTAAAATTTGCACCGAGGTCGCTGGATGACTAAGCTAAGCGACCCAAGTGGGAGGCACAAACACCTGGCCCATCTAGGAGTGGCACTGCAGTGTCAGACAGGATGGCACTTAAAAAAATAGTCCCCAAACAGCACATGATGCAAAGAAAAAAAGAGGTGCACCAAGTTCGCAGGATGGCGGTTGCTGAATGGCTAAGCTAAGCGACACAAACACCTCAATATCACAGGAATTATTCGTTCTAATCAATGGTATTATTTATTGGTCCAAATCACTGGAACAAAATGACAAAATCACTGGAATCAAATGGCAGTAATGTCGGGAATTATATTAAATGGCAGTACCACTGGACATATACGAAAGTGTCAGACATGATGGCACTTTTGTATGACAGGGACAAACCCACTGTCCTAACAATTGGCAGGGCTGATTAAACAAACAGGCGGGTGGAAACTCCTGAATCCAGTTTCTAACCCTGGGTAATAATTTTTATTACCCGGGATATAATAATAATCACTAAGGCTCCCCTGTAGCAATGTAGATGAGATCCAAACACCCCCCCCCCCCCAGTGGACCCCCACATGGGAGTCCTTCTGCGTCACGCTGAGGACGCTAAGGGAGTAGAATCCAACCTCTGAACCCGTGCACCTGTAGAGGGTGCAGACTGTCTGCTCTTTCTATGGCCTAGCCTCGTGCAGAAGTAGGCCCTCCCGAATTTTCTCGATCTGGCAGCCCAAGGGGACTGCATCAGAGAAGCAGATTTACATCTTCTCACAGGTGGTGCTGCGGAAGGATTTGTATTCAGAGTTTCCCCAAGCGGTGTCTCACCTGCGGAGGGGAGGTACCTCTTGGATTCGGCGTCTGCGTTCCATTGGCGGATCCAGAGACCTCTGTGAGCCGCTACTGCCATGGAGGATGCTCTAGAATTCATCAGCCCAATGTCCCTCACGGCTTTCACCATGAATTTAGCCGAATCCTTTATGTGACCTAGAATCAAGACAACATCATCCCTATGGATTGTATCAAGGTCTTCTATTAAATTGTCTGACCATTTTAACATAGCCCTAGATACCCAAGTGCATGCAATAGTGGGCCTAAGGGCGGCTCCAGTAGCCGTGTAAATGGATTTTAGAGTTGTCTCTATCTTGCCGTCAGTCGGCTCCGTTAACAAGGCTGAGCCTGATGGCCTGGACACCGAAATGTCCATTATGCGAGGAATCTCCCATCTCCTTCTATCCTCCTCAGGAAAGGGATATGTCTTAAGTACTTAATTGGGGATGTGATAAACTTCTTCTGAGTTTAACCAGGATCTTTCAAACAGGGTATTCAACTCTTCCGAAACCGGGAATGTCACTAATGATTTTGCAGTTAGCATACAAGAATTTTCCTCTATTTGTATAGGTATTTCTAACACATCCCTAATGGCATTGATAAATTGCTGAATTTTATATTCCAATCTATCATAGTGCCCTCCTCTAACTTCTCTGTCGATCCCTGTGTCGGCATCGATGTCCGCGTTGGCCTGCAAGACCTGTGTATCAGGAGCTGAGGGGGTCCTAGATGAAAGGGACTGATCCATATCTAGAGCATTCTTCGTAGCTTTTTTTCCAGCAACTTAATAGAGTATGCCCTAATGAACTCTGAGGAATCTTATTTCCTAGGCTATCCAGCCATTCTGTCTCCATCCTAATGGTATGAAACCACTCAAGGCAATCCTGAGTACCTGGTACAGACTCCTCTGAGGAAGACACCTCCACAACCTCCAAAACATTTTGCTCTGACATGACACTGACCAGTGATACTGAGCACTGTTCAGGATACTAGAAGTGACACGGAGCAGCAAGCAGCAATGGGCTACTGTACTGTACTACTATATACTGGTCACCACAATGCAGCACTGACACTGAGCACAGATATTGAGCACTGTTCAGGATACTAGAACTGACACTGGGCAGTGAGAACAGCACTGGACTACTGTACTGTACTGTACTACTATATACTGGTCACCACAATACAGCACTGACACTGACCAGTGATACTGAGCACTGATGAGGATACTAGAACTGACACTGGGCAGCGAGAACAGCACTGGACTACTGTACTGTACTACTATATACTGGCCACCACAATGCAGCACTAACACTGAGCACAGGTATTGAGCACTGTTCAGGATACTAGAACTGACACTGGGCAGCGAGAACAGCACTGGACTACTGTACTGTACTACTATATACCGGTCACCACAATGCAGCATTGATACTGACCAGTGATACTGAGCACTGATGAGGATACTAGAACTGACACTGGGCAGCGAGAACAGCACTGGACTACTGTACTATACTACTATATACTGGTCACCACAATGCAGCACTGACACTGACCAGTGATACTGAGCACTGATGAGGATACTAGAACTGACACTGGGCAGCGAGAACAGCACTGGACTACTGTACTGTACTACTATATACTGGTCACCACAATGCAGCACTGACACTGACCAGTGACACTGAGCACTGTTCAGGATACTAGAAGTGACACGGAGCAGCAAGATACAGCAATGGGCTACTATACTGTAGTACTATATACTGGTGGTCACCACAATGCAGCACTGACACTGAGCACAGATATTGAGCTTTTCAGGCAGAGAACGTAGCCACGTCCTCTCCGCTCAATCTACAATGCACGAGTGAAAATGGCGGCGACGCGCGGCTCTTTATATGGAATACGTATCTCGCGAGAATCCGACAGCGGGATGACAAAGTTTTGCCTCGTTCGGGTTAACCGAGCAAGGTGGGAAGAACCGAGGCTGCCTCGGACCCGTATAAACCACGTGAAGTTCGGAGGGGTGGGGGGGGAGGGGGGGTTCGGATCTTGACGAACCGAACCCGCTCATCTCTAATATATATATATATATATATATATATATATATATTATATATAGAAAAAACATGTGTATGTCCGTGTTATATATGTTCTATGTCGGTTTTTATTGTATACATTGTAATTAAGGTGATGGCTATATATGGATAAGCTGTATGGGTATTAGTTGAACCTTGACAAAGGTCCTAATAAGGACCGAAACGTCGGTGTGATGTTGTACATGATGCCCTATTAAAACCCTGTTGGCTACAGAATTCGTCTGGTGAGTGCACTCTATACAGGATTTATATATATATATATATATATATATATATATATATAAAAATATATATATGTACATATATATATATATAAAAACAAGGTGCTTCATCGCGCCCTACGGGCGCTCTTCACACCGTCGAAAGGGGCTACGCCCCCTTAACCCCTGCACGCCTTGCTGCGGTTCAATATTTGTATGAGTGGATAGAGGGGATAGAGAGACGCGGGCCGGTAGGGAGGGGATAGATAGAAGGGGGGCGGTAGGGAGGGGATAGAGAGACGCAGGGCGGCAGGGAGGGGATAGAGAGACGCAGTGCCGTAGGGAGGGGATAGAGAGACACAGGGCGGTAGGGAGGGGATATATAGAGAGGCGGGGCGGTAGGGAGGGGATAGAAAGACGCGGGGCAGTATGGAGGGGATAGAGAGACGCGGGTCGGCAGGGAGGGGATAGAGAGACGCGGGGCGGTAGGGAGGGGATAGAGAGGCCCGGGGCGATAGGGAGGGGATACAGAGAGGCGGGGCGGCTGGGAGGGGATAGAGAGAAGCGGGGCGGTAGGGAGGGGATACAGAGACGCGGGGCGGTAGGAGGGGATACAGAGACACGGGGCGGTAGGGAGGCGATACAGAGACGCAGAGCGGTAGGGAGGGGATACTGAGACGCGGGCGGTAGGGAGGGGATACAGAGGCATAGGGAGGAGGGGATAGAGAGAGGCGGGGCGGTAGGGAGGGGATATAGAGACGCGGGGCGGTAGGGAGGGGATAGAGAGACGCGGGTGGCTGGGAGGGGATATAGAGACGCGGGGCGGTAGGGAGGGGATAGAGAGACGCGGGGCGGCTGGGAGGGGATATAGAGACGCGGGCGGTAGGGAGGGGATATAGAGACGCGGGGCGGCTGGGAGGGGATAGAGAGACGCGGGGCGGCTGGGAGGGGATATGGAGACGCGGGGCGGTAGGGAGGGGATAGAGAGACGCGGGGCGGCTGGGAGGGGATATAGAGACGCGGGGCGGTAGGGAGGGGATAGAGAGACGTGGGGCGGTAGGGAGGGGATAGAGAGAGGCGGGGCGGCTGGGAGGGGATATAGAGACGCGGGGCGGCTGGGAGGGGATATAGAGACGCGAGGCGGTAGGGAGGGGATAGAGAGACGCGGGGCGGTAGGGAGGGGATAGAGAGACGCGGGGCGGTAGGGAGGGGATATAGAGACGCGGGTCGGCAGGGAGGGTCCCCAGTGAGGAAGCTGATGAAGAGAGGGGGGAAAGTAGTGGAGGGAGAGGGCACCAGAAGAGGAGACTTGTGTAAAGTGGCGAGCAGACATAGAAACAGTGGGTAGGATGGCCGGAGGGACTCACCGTTGGGGCTGTGGGCGGCTGCTGCAGGCTGGTAAACAGTACAGTGTCCAGAGGCGTCACTGGGTCAGCATTTCAGCATTACTGTTACACACATCTCCCCCCCCCCCCGGCCGAAAAGGGGGCGTGACCTGCTGTGAAAGGGGCGTGGCCTCGCGGGTCTGTTCTCTCTCGCTCCGGGGGTGTTTCCAGCTTGCCTGTAGATGCTGGCAGCCCCCGGAGACTGGAGAGTGTGTGCCGGCTGTGTGACAGGAGGAGAGTGCTGCAGGAGATGACGTCACTGCAGCACTCGCCTCCTGTCACAGCAGGAGAGCTGACAGCGGGATTTGTGCGGAGGAGGCGGCGGGTCTGTGTACACGGCGCAGGGAGGGCTATGAGAGCCTTCTCCTGCGCCACCCGTCCCTCCTAATGTGTATGCCGGGGGCGGCATCAGCCGTTGTTGTTGGGCCGGCGCCGCGGCCGGGGAATCAGAGCTGCTGATGGGTGGGGGGAGGGGAGAGAGAGAGATGGACAGGCAGCAGGAGCAGAGACTTGCTGACTCCGCCCACCGCTGTGACTCCACCCAGCGTTACGGGCACAGAGTCACAGATTTAGACAAATATATAGGAGATATATATATATGTACATATATATATATAAACACAGTACATATATATATATATACACTACACACACACATAGATATATACAGTATACACATGTGTGTAGTATACACATGTACTGTATATGCACAGTATATATATATATATATATATATATATATATATAGAGAGAGAGAGAGAGAGAGAGAGAAAGAGAGAGAGCAATCTCCCGTATTGCGCTATATTAAAAAAATAAGAATTTACTCACCGGTAATTCTATTTCTCGTAGTCCGTAGTGGATGCTGGGGACTCCGTAAGGACCATGGGGAAGAGACGGCTCCGCAGGAGACTGGGCACATCTAAAGAAAGATTTAGGACTATCTGGTGTGCACTGGCTCCTCCCCCTATGACCCTCCTCCAAGCCTCAGTTAGGAACTGTGCCCGGAAGAGCTGACACAATAAGGAAGGATTTTTGAATCCCGGGTAAGACTCATACCAGCCACACCAATCACACCATATAACACGTGATAGGAACCCCGGTTAACAGTATGATAACAAATGGAGCCTCTGAAGAGATGGCTCACAACAAAACCCGATTTTTGTAACAATAACTATGTACAGGTATTGCAGACAATCCGCACTTGGGATGGGCGCCCAGCATCCACTACGGACTACGAGAAATAGAATTACCGGTGAGTAAATTCTTATTTTCTCTGACGTCCTAGTGGATGCTGGGGACTCCGTAAGGACCATGGGGATTATACCAAAGCTCCCAAACGGGCGGGAGAGTGCGGATGACTCTGCAGCACCGAATGAGAGAATTCCAGGTCCTCCTCAGCCAGGGTATCAAATTTGTAGAATTTTGCAAATGTGTTTGCCCCCGACCAAGTAGCTGCTCGGCAAAGTTGTAAAGCCGAGACCCCTCGGGCAGCCGCCCAAGATGAGCCCACCTTCCGTGTGGAATGGGCTTTTACAGATTTAGGCTGCGGTAAGCCTACCGCAGAATGCGCCAGCTGAATAGTGCTACAAATCCAGCGCGCAATAGACTGCTTAGAAGCAGGAGCATACAGGATAAACAGCGAGTCAGTCTTTCTGACTCCAGCCGTCCTGGAAATATAAATTTTTAGGGCCCTGACTACGTCCAGCAACTTGGAATCCTCCAAGTCCCTAGTAGCCGCAGGCACCACAATAGGTTGGTTCAAGTGAAAAGCTGAGACCACCTTAGGGAGAAACTGAGGACGAGTCCTCAATTCTGCCCTATCCATATGGAAAATCAGATAAGGGCTTTTACAAGACAAAGCCGCTAATTCTGAAACCCGCCTGGCCGACGCCAAGGCCAACAGCATGACCACTTTCCACGTGAGATATTTTAATTCCACAGTCTTAAGTGGTTCGAACCAATGTGATTTCAGGAATGCCAAAACCACATTGAGATCCCAAGGTGCCACTGGGGGCACAAAAGGAGGCTGAATATGCAGTACTCCTTTGTCAAAAGTCTGAACTTCGGGCAGTGAAGCCAGTATTTTTTGGAAGAAAATCGACAGAGCCGAAATCTGGACCTTTATGGACCCCAATTTGAGGCCCAACGTCACCCCTGCTTGCAGGAAGTGCAGGAATCGACCCAGTTGAAATTCCTCCGTCGGGGCCTTCATGGCCTCACACCAAGCAACATATTTTCGCCAAATGCGGTGATAATGTGTTGCGGTGACATCCTTCCTGGCTTTGATCAGGGTAGGGATGACTTCCTCCGGAATACCCTTTTCCTTCAGGATCCGGTGTTCAACCGCCATGCCGTCAAATGCAGCCGCGGTAAGTCTTGGAACAGACAGGGTCCCTGCTGCAGCAGGTCTTGTCTGAGCGGCAGAGGCCAAGGGTCCTCTGTAAGCATCTCTTGAAGTTCCGGGTACCAAGCTCTTCTTGGCCAATCCGGAACCACGAGTATGGTTTTCACTCCTCGCCTTCTTATTATTCTCAGTACCTTGGGTATGAGAGGTAGAGGAGGAAACACATAAACCGACTGGTACACCCATGGTGTCACTAGAGCGTCCACCGCTATCGCCTGAGGGTCTCTTGACCGGGCGCAATATCTTTTCAACTTCTTGTTGAGGCGGGACGCCATCATGTCTACCTGTGGTTTTTCCCACCGGTTGACCAGCATTTGGAAGACTTCTGGATGAAGTCCCCATTCTCCCGGGTGGAGGTCGTGCCTGCTGAGAAAGTCTGCTTCCCAGTTGTCCACTCCCGGAATGAACACTGCCGTCAGTGCTAACACATAATTCTCTGCCCATCTGAGAATCCTTGTGGCTTCTGCCATCGCCATCCTGCTTCTCGTGCCGCCCTGTCTGTTTACATGGGCGACCGCCGTGATGTTGTCTGACTGGATCAGTACCGGCTGGTGTTGAAGCAGGGGTCTTGCCTGGCTTAGGTCATTGTAAATGGCCCTTAGCTCCAGGATATTTATGTGAAGAGAAATCTCCTGATTTGACCACAGTCCTTGGAAATTTCTTCCCTTTGTGACTGCCCCCCAGCCCCGAAGGCTGGCATCCGTGGTCACCAGGACCCAGTCCTGTATTCCGAATCTGCGGCCCTCTAGTAGATGAGCCCTCTGCAGCCACCACAGCAGCGACACCCTGGTTCTGGCCGATAGGGTTATCCGCTGTTGCATCTGGAGATGGGACCCGGACCATTTGTCCAACAGGTCCCACTGGAACGTCCTTGCGTGGAACCTTCCGAATGGAATTGCTTCGTACGAAGCTACCATTTTTCCCAGGACTCGTGTGCATTGATGTACCGACACCTTTCCTGGTTTTAGGATGTCTCTGACCAGAGATGACAATTCCTCGGCTTTTTCCAGTGGAAGAAACACTCTTTTCTGGTCTGTGTCCAGAATCATTCCCAGGAACAGAAGACGTGTCGTCGGGACCAGCTGTGACTTTGGAATGTTTAGAATCCAGCCATGCTGTTGTAGCACTTCCTGAGAAAGTGCCACCCCCACTATCAACTGTTCTTTGGACCTCGCCTTTATCAGGAGATCGTCCAAGTATGGGATAATTAAAACTCCCTTCTTGCGAAGGAGTATCATCATTTCGGCCATTACCTTGGTAAAGACCCTCGGTGCCGTGGATAACCCAAACGGCAGCGTCTGGAACTGATAGTGACAGTCCTGTACCACAAAATCTGAGGTACTCCTGGTGCGGAGGGTAAATGGGGACATGCAGGTACGCATCCTTGATGTCCAGGGATACCATGTAATCCCCCTCCTCCAGGCTCGCAATAACCGCCCTGAGCGATTCCATCTTGAACTTGAACCTTTTGATATAAGTGTTCAAGGCTTTTAAATTTAAGATGGGTCTCACCGAACCGTCCGGTTTCGGTACCACAAACATTGTGGAGTAGTAACCCTGTCCTTGCTGAAGGAGGGGTACCTTGACGATCACTTTCTGTGAATACAGTTTTTGAACAGCCACCAACACTGCCTCCCTGGCAGAGGGAGTTGCCGGCAAGGCAGATTTTAGGAAACGGCGGGGGGGGGAAACGTCTCGAATTCCAGCCTGTACCCCTGAGATACTACTTGAAGGACCCAGGGATCCACTTGTGAGAGAGCCCACTGTGTGCTGAAAAACCTGAGACGTGCCCCCACCATTCCCGATTCCGCCTGAGCAGCCCCAGCGTCATGCTGTGGACTTACCGGACGCAGGGGAGGACTTCTGCTCCTGGGAACTAGCTGTGTGCTGCAGCTTTTTCCCCCTTCCTCTGCCCCTCGGCAGAAAGGATGAGCCTCTAGCCCGCTTATTTTTCTGGGGCCGAAAGGACTGTACCTGATAATACGGTGCTTTCTTTTGCTGTGGGGTAGCCTGTGGCAAAAAAGTCGATTTCCCAGCAGTAGCTGTGGAAACGAGGTCTGAAAGACCTTCCCCAAAAAGTTCCACCCCTTTATAGGGTAAAACTTCCATGTGCCGCTTGGAGTCGGCATCACCTGACCATTGCCTAGTCCATAACCCCCGTCTGGCGGCAATGGACATAGCGCTTATTTTTGATGCCAGACGGCAAATATCCCTCTGTGCATCACGCATGTATAAGACCGCGTCTTTTATATGGTCAATCGTTAGCAAAATATTGTCCCTATCCATGGTATCAATGTTTTCCGACAGGGAGTCTGACCACGCAGCAGCAGCACTGCACATCCAAGCTGATGCAATAGCGGGTCTCAATATAATGCCAGTGTGTGTGTATATAGCTTTTAGGGTACTTTCCAGCTTTCTATCAGCAGGTTCTTTTAGGGCGGCCGTATCCGGAGACGGTAGTGCCACCTTCTTTGATAAGCGTGTCAGCGCTTTATCTACCCTAGGGGGTGTTTCCCAGCGTGACCTATCCTCTGGCGGGAAAGGGTACGCAGCCATTAACCGTTTAGAAATGATCAATTTCTTATCTGGGGAAGTCCACGCTTCCTCACACACCTCATTTAATTCGTCAGATGCAGGAAAAACTACTGGTAGTTTTTTCTCAACAAACATAATACCCTTTTTTGTGGTACCTGGGGTATCATCAGAAATGTGTAATACATTTTTCATAGCCTCAATCATATAACGGGTGGATCTATTGGAGGGTACACTCGTCTCATCATCGTCGACACTGGAGTCGGTATCCGTGTCGACATCTGTATCTGTCATCTGAGGTAGCGGGCGTTTTATAGCCCCTGATGACATTTGAGACGCTTTGACAGGCACAAGCTGAGTAGCCGGCTGTCCTATGTCGTCAAACCTTTTATGTAAGGAGCTGACACTGTCACGTAATTCCTTCCATAAGTCCATCCACACTGGTGTCGACCCCGCAGGGGGTGACATCACATTCACAGGCATTTGCTCCGCCTCCACATCATTATCCTCATCATACATGTCGACACAGCAGTACCGACACACAGCAGACACACAGGGAATGCTCTTACAGAGGACAGGACCCCACAAAGCCCTTTGGGGAGACAAAGGGAGAGTATGCCAGCACACACCAGGGCGCTATATAACACAGGGATATCACTATACAGAGTGTTTTCCCCTATAGCTGCCTATAATATATATATACTGCGCCTAAATTGTGCCCCCCCTCTCTTTTTTACCCTTTCTGTAGTGCAGGACTGCAGGGGAGAGCCAGGGAGCTTCCTTCCAGCGAAGCTGTGAGGGAATAATGGCGCCAGTGTGCTGAGGGAGTTGGCTCCGCCCCTTTTTCGGCGGGCTTTCTCCCGCTATTTTATCGTTTCTGGCAGGGGTTAATATACACCTATATAGCCTCTGGGGCTATATATGGTGTTAGTTTTGCCAGCCAAGGTGTTATTATTGCTGCTCAGGGTGCCCCCCCCCCAGCGCCCTGCACCCATCAGTGACCGCAGTGTGTGGTGTGCATGAGGAGCAACGGCGCACAGCTGCAGTGCTGTGCGCTACCTTGGAGAAGACAGAAGTCTTCAGCCGCCGATTTTCCGGACCACCTTCTTGTTTCTGGCTCTGTAAGGGGGACGGCGGCGCGGCTCCGGGAACGGACGACGAGGTCGGGTCCTGTGTTCGATCCCTCTGGAGCTAATGGTGTCCAGTAGCCTAAGAAGCCCAAGCTACCACCACTTAGGTAGGTTCGCTTCTTCTCCCCTTAGTCCCTCGGTGCAGTGAGCCTGTTGCCAGCAGGTCTCACTGAAAATAAAAAACCTAAACTATACTTTCTTCTAGGAGCTCAGGAGAGCCCCTAGTGTGCATCCAGCTCAGCCGGGCACAGAAATCTAACTGAGGCTTGGAGGAGGGTCATAGGGGGAGGAGCCAGTGCACATCAGATAGTCCTAAATCTTTCTTTAGATGTGCCCAGTCTCCTGCGGAGCCGTCTATTCCCCATGGTCCTTACGGAGTCCCCAGCATCCACTAGGACGTCAGAGAAAATAAGAATTTACTTACCGATAATTCTATTTCTCATAGTCCGTAGTGGATGCTGGGACTCCGTCAGGACCATGGGGAATAGCGGGCTCCGCAGGAGACAGGGCACATCTAAAAAAGCTTTTAGGTCACATGGTGCGTACTGGCTCCTCCCCCTATGACCCTCCTCCAAGCCTCAGTTAGGTACTGTGCCCGGACGAGCGTACACAATAAGGAAGGATCTTGAATCCCGGGTAAGACTCATACCAGCCACACCAATCACACCGTACAACTTGTGATCTGAACCCAGTTAACAGTATGATAACACAAACGAAGTAGCCTCTGAACAGATGGCTCACAACAACAGTAATAACCCGATTTTTGTAACAATAACTATGTACAAGCATTGCAGACAATCCGCACTTGGGATGGGCGCCCAGCATCCACTACGGACTATGAGAAATAGAATTATCGGTAAGTAAATTCTTATTTTCTCTAACGTCCTAGTGGATGCTGGGACTCCGTCAGGACCATGGGGATTATACCAAAGCTCCCAAACGGGCGGGAGAGTGCGGATGACTCTGCAGCACCGAATGAGAGAACTCCAGGTCCTCTTTAGCCAGAGTATCAAATTTGTAAAATTTTACAAACGTGTTCTCCCCTGACCACGTAGCTGCTCGGCAAAGTTGTAATGCCGAGACTCCTCGGGCAGCCGCCCAGGATGAGCCCACTTTCCTTGTGGAATGGGCCTTTACAGATTTAGGCTGTGGCAGGCCTGCCACAGAATGTGCAAGTTGGATTGTACATATCCAACGTGCAATCGTCTGTTTAGACGCAGGAGCACCCAACTTGTTGGGTGCATACAATGTAAACAACGAGTCAGATTTTCTGACTCCAGCTGTCCTTGAAATATATATTTTTAATGCTCTGACAACGTCCAGTAACTTGGAGTCCTCCAAGTCGCTAGTAGCCGCAGGCACCACAATAGGCTGGTTCAAGTGAAATGCCGAAACCACCTTAGGGAGAAATTGAGGACGTGTCCTCAATTCTGCCCTGTCCGAATGGAATATCAGATATGGGCTTTTGTATGACAAAGCTGCCAACTCCGAAACTCTCCTGGCTGAAGCCAGGGCCAACAGCATGGTTACCTTCCATGTAAGGTATTTTAAATCTACCGATTTTAAAGGCTCAAACCAATGAGATTTGAGAAAATTTAGAACCACGTTCAAATCCCACGGTGCCACTGGAGGCACTATTGGGGGTTGTATATGTAGTACACCTTTGACAAAAGTTTGTACTTCAGGCACTGACGCCAATTCCTTCTGGAAGAAAATTGATAAGGCCGAAATTTGAACTTTAATGGACCCCAATTTGAGGCCCATAGACAATCCTGCTTGCAGGAAATGTAAGAATCGACCCAATTGAAATTCTTCCGTTGGAGCCTTCTTGGCCTCACACCACGCAACATATTTTCTCCAAATGCGGTGATAATGTTGTGCGGTCACTTCTTTCCTGGCTTTAATTAAAGTAGGAATAACTTCCTCAGGAATGCCCTTCTCTTTTAGAATCCGGCGTTCAACCGCCATGCCGTCAAACGCAGCCGCGGTAAGTCTTGGAACATACAAGGTCCCTGCTGAAGCAGATCCCTTCTTAGAGGTAGAGGCCATGGATCCTCCGTGAGCATCTCTTGAAGTTCCGGATACCAAGTTCTTCTTGGCCAGTCCGGAGCTACCAGTATTGTTCTTACTCCTCTTTTCCGTATAATTCTCAGTACCTTTGGTATGAGAGGCAGAGGAGGGAACACATACACTGACTGGTACACCCACGGTGTTACCAGAGCGTCCACAGCTATTGCCTGAGGGTCTCTTGACCTGGCGCAATACCTGTCCAATTTTTTGTTGAGGCGAGACGCCATCATGTCCACCTTTGGTTTTTCCCAACGGTTCACAATCATGTGGAAAACTTCTGGATGAAGTCCCCACTCTCCCGGGTGAAGGTCGTGTCTGCTGAGGAAATCTGCTTCCCAGTTGTCCACTCCCGGGATGAACACTGCTGACAGTGCTACGACATGATTCTCCGCCCAGCGCAGAATCCTTGCAGCTTCTGCCATTGCACTCCTGCTTCTCGTGCCGCCTTGTCGGTTTACGTGGGCGACTGCCGTGATGTTGTCGGACTGGATCAACACCGGCTGACCCTGAAGCAGCGATTTTGCCAGGCTTAGAGCATTGTAGATCGCTCTTAGCTCCAGTATATTTATGTGAAGAGACGTCTCCAGGTTTGACCACACGCCCTGGAAGTTTCTTCCCTTTGTGACTGCTCCCCAACCTCGTAGGCTGGCATCCGTAGTCACCAGGACCCAGTCCTGTATGCCGAATCTGCGGCCCACTAACAGATGGGCAGTCTGCAACCACCACAGGAGAGACAACCTTGTTCTCGGTGACAGTGTTATCCGCTGATGCATGTGCAGATGCGATCCGGACCATTTGTCCAGCAGATCCCACTGAAATGTTCGTGCATGGAATCTGCCGAATGGAATCGCTTCGTACGAAGCCACCATCTTTCCCAGGACTCTTGTGCATTGATGTACTGACACAGTTCCTGGTTTTAGGAGGTTCTTGACAAGTTCGGATAACTCCCTTGCTTTCTCTTCCGGGAGAAATACCTTTTTCTGAACCGTGTCCAGAATCATGCCCAGGAACAGCAGATGTGTTGTCGGGGTCAATTGAGATTTTGGAAGATTTAGAATCCACCCGTGTTGCTGAAGCACTACTTGTGTTAGCGCTACACCGACTTCCAGCTGTTCTCTGGACTTTGCCCTTATCAGGAGATCGTCCAAGTAAGGGATAATTAATACGCCTTTTCTTCGTAGAAGAACCATCATTTCGGTCATTACCTTGGTAAAGACCCGAGGGGCCGTGGACAACCCAAACGGCAGCGTTTGAAACTGATAATGACAGTCTTGTATCACGAACCTGAGATACCCTTGGTGTGAGGGGTAAATCGGGACATGTAGATAAGCATCTTTTATGTCCAAGGACACCATGAAGTCTCCTTCTTCCAGATTCGCTATCACTGCTCTGAGTGACTCCATCTTGAACTTGAATTTCTTTATGTACAGGTTCAAGGATTTCAGATTTAGAATAGGCCTTACCGAACCGTCCGGTTTCGGTACCACAAATAGTGTGGAATAATACCCCTTTCCCTGTTGTAGGAGGGGTACCTTGACTATCACCTGCTGAGAATACAGCTTGTGAATGGCTTCCAAAACCGACGTCCTTTCTGAGGGAGACGTTGGTAAAGCAGACTTTAGGAACCGGCGAGGGGGAGACCTTTCGAACTCCAGCATGTAACCCTGAGATACTATCTGCAGGACCCACGGGTCCACTTGTGAGTGAACCCATTGATTGCTGAAAATCTTGAGTCGACCCCCCACCGTTCCTGAGTCCGCTTGTAAAGCCCCAGCGTCATGCTGATGGCTTTGTAGAAGCCGGGGCGGGCTTCTGTTCCTGGGCAGGGGCTGTTTGCTGCCCTTTCTTACCCTTTCCTCTGCCTCGCGGCAGATAAGACTGTCCTTTTGGTCGCTTTTTATAGGAGCGAAAGGACTGCGGCTGAAAAGACGGTGTCTTTTTCTGTTGGGAGGGGGTCTGAGGTAAAAAAGTGGATTTGCCGGCAGTTGCCGTGGCCACCAGGTCCGAAAGACCGACCCCAAACAATTCCTCTCCTTTATATGGCAATACTTCCATATGCCTCTTGGAATCCGCATCACCTGACCACTGTCGCGTCCATAAACTTCTTCTGGCAGATATGGACATCGCGCTTACTCTTGATGCTAGAGTACAAACATCCCTCTGAGCATCTCGCATATAAAGGAAAGCATCCTTTAATTGCTCTAGAGTCAATAAAATACTGTCCCTATCCAGGGTATCAATATTTTCAGTCAGAGAATCCAACCACACTACCCCAGCACTGCACATCCAGGCTGAGGCTATTGCCGGTCGCAGTATAACACCAGTATGTGTGTATATACTCTTCAGTGTAGTTTCCAGCCTCCTATCTGCTGGATCCTTGAGGGCGGCCGTATCAGGAGACGGCAACGCCACTTGCTTCGATAAACGTGTGAGCGCCTTATCCACCCTAGGGGGTGTTTCCTAGCGCGCCCTAACCTCTGGTGGGAAAGGGTATAATGCCAATAACTTCTTGGAAATTAGCAGTTTTCTATCGGGGTTAACCCACGCTTCATCACACACGTCATTCAATTCCTCTGATTCTGGAAAAAATACAGGTAGTTTTTTCACCCCCCACATAATACCCCTTTTTGAGGTACCAGCAGTATCAGAGATCTGCAAAGCCTCCTTCATTGCCGTGATCATATAACGTGTGGCCCTATTGGAAAATACGTTTATTTCTTCACCGTCGACACTAGATTCATCTGTGTCGGTACCCGTGTCGACTGACTGAGGTAAAGGACGTTTTACAGCCCCTGACGGTGTCTGAGACGCCTGAACCGGTACTAACTGATTTGCCGGGTGTCTTATTTCGTCAACTGACTTTTGTAATGTGCTGACATTATCACGTAATTCCATAACTAAAGCCATCCATTCCGGTGTCGACTCCCTAGGGGGTGACATTACCATCATCGGCAATTGCTCTGCCTCCACACCAACATCGTCCTCATACATGTCGACACACACGTACCGACACACAGCAGCCACACAGGGAATGCTCTAATCGAAGACAGGACCCCCTAGCCCTTTGGGGAGATAGAGGGAGAGTTTGCCAGCACACACCAAAAGCGCTATAAATGTATATAAACAACCCTAGAAGGTGTTGTTTACTATATATGCGCTCTTAATATATAAATATCGCCAATTTATGCCCCCCTTCTCTTTGTTACCCTGTTTCTGTAGTGCAGTGCAGGGGAGAGACCTGGGAGCCTTCCTCACCAGCGGAGCTGAGCAGGAAAATGGCGCTGAGTGCTGAGGAGAATAAGCTCCGCCCCTTTTTCGGCGGGCTTTTCCCCGGTTTTTAAGAAACTGGCCTGGGTTAAAATACATACATATAGCCTTAATGGCTATATGTGATGTATTTATTTTGCCACTAAAGGTAATTATATTGCTGCCCAGGGCGCCCCCAGCAGCGCCCTGCACCCTCCGTGACTGAGTCAGTGAGCCGTGTAACAACAATGGCGCACAGCTGCCGTGCTGTGCGCTACCTTCAAGAAGACTGAGGAGTCTTCTGCCGCCTGCTTTCCGGACCTCCGTTCTGCCGTCTCTTCAGCGTCTGTAAGGGGGATCGGCGGCGCGGCTCCGGGACGAACCCCAGGCTGACCTGTGTTCCGACTCCCTCTGGAGCTAAGTGTCCAGTAGCCTAAGACTCCAATCCATCCTGCACGCAGGTGAGTTGGAAATCTCTCCCCTAAGTCCCTCGATGCAGTGATCCTGTTGCCAGCAGGAATCACTGAGATTGAAACCTAAAAAAAAACTTTTCTAAACAGCTCTTTAGGAGAGCCACCTAGATTGCACACTCTCGGACGGGCACAAAAACCTAACTGAGGCTTGGAGGAGGGTCATAGGGGGAGGAGCCAGTACGCACCATGTGACCTAAAAGCTTTTTTAGATGTGCCCTGTCTCCTGCGGAGCCCGCTATTCCCCATGGTCCTGACGGAGTCCCAGCATCCACTAGGACGTTAGAGAAATATGCATTACTGTGTGGGGCTTGATATGGTGGAATTTTTTTCCATATTATAATTTTTTGATATGGTGGCCACGGGCTGTTGATGCAGGGTCAAAAAGTGGGGTGTAAGGTAGGATTTTCCTTCAAGGCCATGCATTTCTGGGGTGCAGAAAATATTATTATTTTTATATATTGGGGGGGGGGGGGGGGGGTGATTTTAGTATGGGCGGGGGGCACTTTTTTTTTTACTGTTCGCACTGGGAGCCAAATTGTCTAGAAACAGCCCTGCAGATGCATACAACTCTGGATAGGGCAAATATACGCATTCAGTTCTGTACACGCAATACAGGAGCTGTTACAGCCAACATGTGTTTAACTCCATATTGGCGGTACAGTGAGTGCTCCTTGCTGAGTCACATGTCAGTTACTTCTATCTGACAATATGGAACATGTGTCTGGCAAACAAAGGCATGTGCTATTTCCTGAGTCTCATATATGTCCCTATTTGTTTTGCCCCCTCTCTCAGTTATGCATTTTGGGAACGTCCTCCACAATACTCGCTGATTTTTATTAGAGATGAGCGGGTTCGGTTTCTCTGAATCCGAACCCGCACGAACTTCATGTTTTTTTTCACGGGTCCGAGCGACTCGGATCTTCCCGCCTTGCTCGGTTAACCCGAGCGCGCCCGAACGTCATCATGACGCTGTCGGATTCTCGCGAGGCTCGGATTCTATCGCGAGACTCGGATTCTATATAAGGAGCCGCGCGTCGCCGCCATTTTCACACGTGCATTGAGACTGATAGGGAGAGGACGTGGCTGGCGTCCTCTCCATTTAGATTAGGAGAGAGAGAGAGAGATTGACCTGAGGCTGATACTGTAGAAGAGAGTGCAGAGTTTAGTGACTGACCACAGTGATCACCAGCAGTGCAGTTGTTTTATTTAATATATCCGTTCTCTGCCTGAAAAAAACGGTACACACAGTGACTCAGTCACATACCATATCTGTGTGCACTGCTCAGCCCAGTGTGCTGCATGCCTGCATCATCTATGTATATATTATATATCTGACTGTGCTCAGCTCACACAGCTTATAATTGTGGGGGAGACTGGGGAGCACTGCAGTGCCAGTTATAGGTTATAGCAGGAGCCAGGAGTACAAGACAGTCACATACCATATCTGTGTGCACTGCTCAGCCCAGTGTGCTGCATCATCTATGTATATATTATATATCTGACTGTGCTCAGCTCACACAGCTTATAATTGTGGGGGAGACTGGGGAGCACTGCAGTGCCAGTTATAGGTTATAGCAGGAGCCAGGAGTACATATTATATTAAAATTAAACAGTGCACACTTTTGCTGCAGGAGTGCCACTGCCAGTGTGACTGACCAGTGACCTGACCACACTGACCACCAGTATAGTTAGTAGTATACTATATTGTGATTGCCTGAAAAAGTTAAACACTCGTCGTGTGACTTCACTTGTGTGGTGTTTTTTTTTTTATTCTATAAAAAACTAATTCTGCTGACAGACAGTGTCCAGCAGGTCCGTCATTATATAATATATATACCTGTCCGGCTGCAGTAGTGATATATATATATTTTTTATATCATTATTTATCATCCAGTCGCAGCAGACACAGTACGGTAGTTCACGGCTGTAGCTACCTCTGTGTCGGCACTCGGCAGTCCATCCATAATTGTATACCACCTACCCGTGGTTTTTTTTTCTTTCTTCTTTATACATACATACTACTACATCTCTTTATCAACCAGTCTATATTAGCAGCAGACACAGTACAGTACGGTAGTTCACGGCTGTGGCTACCTCTGTGTCGGCACTCGGCAGTCCGTCCATAATTGTATACCACCTAACCGTGGTTTTTTTTTCTTTCTTCTTTATACATACATACTACGACATCTCTTTATCAACCAGTCTATATTAGCAGCAGACACAGTACAGTACGGTAGTTCACGGCTGTGGCTACCTCTGTGTCGGCACTCGGCAGTCCGTCCATAATTGTATACCACCTAACCGTGGTTTTTTTTTCTTTCTATTTCATACATACATACTACGACATCTCTTTATCAACCAGTCTATATTAGCAGCAGACACAGTACAGTACGGTAGTTCACGGCTGTGGCTACCTCTGTGTCGGCACTCGGCAGTCCGTCCATAATTGTATACCACCTAACCGTGTTTTTTTTTTCTTTCTTCTTTATACATACATACTACGACATCTCTTTATCAACCAGTCTATATTAGCAGCAGACACAGTACAGTACGGTAGTTCACGGCTGTGGCTACCTCTGTGTCGGCACTCGGCAGTCCGTCCATAATTGTATACCACCTAACCGTGGTTTTTTTTTCTTTCTTCTTCATACATACATACTACGACATCTCTTTATCAACCAGTCTATATTAGCAGCAGACACAGTACAGTACGGTAGTTCACGGCTGTGGCTACCTATGTGTCGGCACTCGGCAGTCCGTCCATAATTGTATACCACCTACCCGTGGTTTTTTTTTCTTTCTTCTTTATACATACATACTACTACATCTCTTTATCAACCAGTCTATATTAGCAGCAGACACAGTACAGTACGGTAGTTCACGGCTGTGGCTACCTCTGTGTCGGCACTCGGCAGTCCGTCCATAATTGTATACCACCTACCCGTGGTTTTTTTTTCTTTCTTCTTCATACATACATACTACGACATCTCTTTATCAACCAGTCTATATTAGCAGCAGACACAGTACAGTACGGTAGTTCACGGCTGTGGCTACCTCTGTGTCGGCACTCGGCAGTCCGTCCATAATTGTATACCACCTAACCGTGGTTTTTTTTTCTTTCTTCTTCATACATACATACTACGACATCTCTTTATCAACCAGTCTATATTAGCAGCAGACACAGTACGGTAGTTCACGGCTGTAGCTACCTCTGTGTCGGCACTCGGCAGTCCGTCCATAATTGTATACTCGTATCCATCCATCTCCATTGTTTACCTGAGGTGCCTTTTAGTTGTGCCTATTAAAATATGGAGAACAAAAATGTTGAGGTTCCAAAATTAGGGAAAGATCAAGATCCACTTCCACCTCGTGCTGAAGCTGCTGCCACTAGTCATGGCCGAGACGATGAAATGCCAGCAACGTCGTCTGCCAAGGCCGATGCCCAATGTCATAGTACAGAGCATGTCAAATCCAAAACACCAAATATCAGTAAAAAAAGGACTCCAAAACCTAAAATAAAATTGTCGGAGGAGAAGCGTAAACTTGCCAATATGCAATTTACCACACGGAGTGGCAAGGAACGGCTGAGGCCCTGGCCTATGTTCATGGCTAGTGGTTCAGCTTCACATGAGGATGGAGGCACTCAGCCTCTCGCTAGAAAAATGAAAAGACTCAAGCTGGCAAAAGCAGTAGCACCGCAAAGAACTGTGCGTTCTTCGAAATCCCAAATCCACAAGGAGTCCAATTGTGTCGGTTGCGATGCCTGACCTTCCCAACACTGGACGTGAAGAGCATGCGCCTTCCACCATTTGCACGCCCCCTGCAAGTGCTGGAAGGAGCACCCGCAGTCCAGTTCCTGATAGTCAGATTGAAGATGTCAGTGTTGAAGTACACCAGGATGAGGAGGATATGGGTGTTGCTGGCGCTGGGGAGGAAATTGACCAGGAGGATTCTGATGGTGAGGTGGTTTGTTTAAGTCAGGCACCCGGGGAGACACCTGTTGTCCGTGGGAGGAATATGGCCGTTGACATGCCTGGTGAAAATACCAAAAAAATCAGCTCTTCGGTGTGGAACTATTTCAACAGAAATGCGGACAACAGGTGTCAAGCCGTGTGTTCCCTTTGTCAAGCTGTAATAAGTAGGGGTAAGGACGTTAACCACCTCGGAACATCCTCCCTTATACGTCACCTGCAGCGCATTCATAATAAGTCAGTGACAAGTTCAAAAACTTTGGGTGACAGCGGAAGCAGTCCACTGACCAGTAAATCCCTTCCTCTTGTAACCAAGCTCACGCAAACCACCCCACCAACTCCCTCAGTGTCAATTTCCTCCTTCCCCAGGAATGCCAATAGTCCTGCAGGCAATGTCACTGGCAATTCTGACGAGTCCTCTCCTGCCTGGGATTCCTCCGATGCATCCTTGCGTGTAACGCCTACTGCTGCTGGCGCTGCTGTTGTTGCTGCTGGGAGTCGATGGTCATCCCAGAGGGGAAGTCGTAAGCCCACTTGTACTACTTCCAGTAAGCAATTGACTGTTCAACAGTCCTTTGCGAGGAAGATGAAATATCACAGCAGTCATCCTGCTGCAAAGCGGATAACTGAGGCCTTGACAACTATGTTGGTGTTAGACGTGCGTCCGGTATCCGCCGTTAGTTCACAGGGAACTAGACAATTTATTGAGGCAGTGTGCCCCCGTTACCAAATACCATCTAGGTTCCACTTCTCTAGGCAGGCGATACCGAGAATGTACACGGACGTCAGAAAAAGACTCACCAGTGTCCTAAAAAATGCAGTTGTACCCAATGTCCACTTAACCACGGACATGTGGACAAGTGGAGCAGGGCAGGGTCAGGACTATATGACTGTGACAGCCCACTGGGTAGATGTATGGACTCCCGCCGCAAGAACAGCAGCGGCGGCACCAGTAGCAGCATCTCGCAAACGCCAACTCTTTCCTAGGCAGGCTACGCTTTGTATCACCGGTTTCCAGAATACGCACACAGCTGAAAACCTCTTACGGCAACTGAGGAAGATCATCGCGGAATGGCTTACCCCAATTGGACTCTCCTGTGGATTTGTGGCATCGGACAACGCCAGCAATATTGTGTGTGCATTAAATATGGGCAAATTCCAGCACGTCCCATGTTTTGCACATACCTTGAATTTGGTGGTGCAGAATTATTTAAAAAACGACAGGGGCGTGCAAGAGATGCTGTCGGTGGCCAGAAAAATTGCGGTACACTTTCGGCGTACAGGCACCACGTACAGAAGACTGGAGCACCACCAAAAACTACTGAACCTGCCCTGCCATCATCTGAAGCAAGAAGTGGTAACGAGGTGGAATTCAACCCTCTATATGCTTCAGAGGTTGGAGGAGCAGCAAAAGGCCATTCAAGCCTATACAATTGAGCACGATATAGGAGGTGGAATGCACCTGTCTCAAGCGCAGTGGAGAATGATTTCAACGTTGTGCAAGGTTCTGATGCCCTTTGAACTTGCCACACGTGAAGTCAGTTCAGACACTGCCAGCCTGAGTCAGGTCATTCCCCTCATCAGGCTTTTGCAGAAGAAGCTGGAGACATTGAAGGAGGAGCTAACACGGAGCGATTCCGCTAGGCATGTGGGACTTGTGGATGGAGCCCTTAATTCGCTTAACAAGGATTCACGGGTGGTCAATCTGTTGAAATCAGAGCACTACATTTTGGCCACCGTGCTCGATCCTAGATTTAAAGCCTACCTTGGATCTCTCTTTCCGGCAGACACAAGTCTGCTGGGGTTGAAAGACCTGCTGGTGAGAAAATTGTCAAGTCAAGCGGAACGCGACCTGTCAACATCTCCTCCTTCACATTCTCCCGCAACTGGGGGTGCGAGGAAAAGGCTCAGAATTCCGAGCCCACCCGCTGGCGGTGATGCAGGGCAGTCTGGAGCGACTGCTGATGCTGACATCTGGTCCGGACTGAAGGACCTGACAACGATTACGGACATGTCGTCTACTGTCACTGCATATGATTCTCTCACCATTGAAAGAATGGTGGAGGATTATATGAGTGACCGCATCCAAGTAGGCACGTCACACAGTCCATACTTATACTGGCAGGAAAAAGAGGCAATTTGGAGGCCATTGCACAAACTGGCTTTATTCTACCTAAGTTGCCCTCCCACAAGTGTGTACTCCGAAAGAGTGTTTAGTGCCGCCGCTCACCTTGTCAGCAATCGGCGTACGAGGTTACATCCAGAAAATGTGGAGAAGATGATGTTCATTAAAATGAATTATAATCAATTCCTCCGCGGAGACATTGACCAGCAGCAATTGCCTCCACAAAGTACACAGGGAGCTGAGATGGTGGATTCCAGTGGGGACGAATTGATAATCTGTGAGGAGGGGGATGTACACGGTGATATATCGGAGGGTGATGATGAGGTGGACATCTTGCCTCTGTAGAGCCAGTTTGTGCAAGGAGAGATTAATTGCTTCTTTTTTGGGGGGGGTCCAAACCAACCCGTCATATCAGTCACAGTCGTGTGGCAGACCCTGTCACTGAAATGATGGGTTGGTTAAAGTGTGCATGTCCTGTTTTGTTTATACAACATAAGGGTGGGTGGGAGGGCCCAAGGACAATTCCATCTTGCACCTCTTTTTTCTTTTATTTTTCTTTGCGTCATGTGCTGTTTGGGGAGGGTTTTTTGGAAGGGACATCCTGCGTGACACTGCAGTGCCACTCCTAAATGGGCCCGGTGTTTGTGTCGGCCACTAGGGTCGCTAATCTTACTCACACAGTCAGCTACCTCATTGCGCCCCTTTTTTTTTTTGCGTCATGTGCTGATTGGGGAGGGTTTTTTGGAAGGGACATCCTGCGTGACACTGCAGTGACACTCCTAAATGGGCCCGGTGTTTGTGTCGGCCACTAGGGTCGCTAATCTTACTCACACAGTCAGCTACCTCATTGCGCCTCTTTTTTTCTTTGCGTCATGTGCTGATTGGGGAGGGTTTTTTGGAAGGGACATCCTGCGTGACACTGCAGTGCCACTCCTAAATGGGCCCGGTGTTTGTGTCGGCCACTAGGGTCGCTAATCTTACTCACACAGTCAGCTACCTCATTGCGCCTCTTTTTTTCTTTGCGTCATGTGCTGATTGGGGAGGGTTTTTTGGAAGGGACATCCTGCGTGACACTGCAGTGCCACTCCTAAATGGGCCCGGTGTTTGTGTCGGCCACTAGGGTCGCTAATCTTACTCACACAGTCAGCTACCTCATTGCGCCTCTTTTTTTCTTTGCGTCATGTGCTGATTGGGGAGGGTTTTTTGGAAGGGACATCCTGCGTGACACTGCAGTGCCACTCCTAAATGGGCCCGGTGTTTGTGTCGGCCACTAGGGTCGCTAATCTTACTCACACTGTCAGCTACCTCATTGCGCCTCTTTTTTTCTTTGCGTCATGTGCTGATTGGGGAGGGTTTTTTGGAAGGGACATCCTGCGTGACACTGCAGTGCCACTCCTAAATGGGCCCGGTGTTTGTGTCGGCCACTAGGGTCGCTAATCTTACTCACACAGTCAGCTACCTCATTGCGCCTCTTTTTTTCTTTGCGTCATGTGCTGATTGGGGAGGGTTTTTTGGAAGGGACATCCTGCGTGACACTGCAGTGCCACTCCTAAATGGGCCCGGTGTTTGTGTCGGCCACTAGGGTCGCTTATCTTACTCACACAGTCAGCTACCTCATTGCGCCTCTTTTTTTCTTTGCGTCATGTGCTGATTGGGGAGGGTTTTTTGGAAGGGACATCCTGCGTGACACTGCAGTGCCACTCCTAGATGGGCCAGGTGTTTGTGTCGGCCACTAGTGTCGCTTAGCTTAGTCATCCAGCGACCTTGGTGCAAATTTTAGGACTAAAAATAATATTGTGAGGTGTGAGGTATTCAGAATAGACTGAAAATGAGTGGAAATTATGGTTTTTGAGGTTAATAATAATATGGGATCAAAATGACCCCCAAATTCTATGATTTAAGCTGTTTTTTAGTGTTTTTTAAAAAAAACACCCGAATCCAAAACACACCCGAATCCGACAAAAAAAATTCGGTGAGGTTTTGCCAAAACGCGGTCGAACCCAAAACACGGCCGCGGAACCGAACCCAAAACCCGAAAAATTTCAGGCGCTCATCTCTAATTTTTATTACATTCCTGCTTACACTTCATACATCATGCAGCGAATATAACTTAATCTCCACAGGCAGGAGTGGCCATGCAGAGAAGCTGTGTACACTGATTCCAGATCAATAGAGGGGGAAAAAACAACATTAACTTGGAACAATGACGGTTAAATTGTTACAATCAAGACAGTCACTGGAAAATTAGTTTTTTAAACGCCTTACAAACCAGGGGACATATGTGCTAACAATCGTGAAAATATCATGGTAAATACTGAACCCTAATAGTCATTAAAAAAATAATTTTCCAGTATTTTACATTTTAAAGAGGTGGGACAGCTCCTCCGATATGTAGCTCTCCTGGCAGGGAGAGGCTTGTTATATGAAATCCATCACACATATATTGCAGAAGCAATGGACGTCCACTTTTTTCTCATTCACCTATATATGTGCCCAAGTGCCAAATAAACTTCGGACATGCACATAGACAGAAGCTGACTATTGAAATATTTAATATAACTATACTAATAATTACATTTAGTACTTATAAATGACATGATTATATTACATTTAGTTAATATACATAATGATATACACCATGGTAGTGGGTCTGGTGGCTTTTCTGTTCTCTCGAATGGTTGCAATGTCCGTGTGCACCTTTGGCCTGATTCAGATGCGGTTGGAGTTGCTATATCTGCTGCTTACATGGAGGCAGTAGGGATAGGATTAATAAGGTAATGCAGCAGGAGGTGACACACCTCCTGTTTGTAATAGTGATCCACGTTGGATCCTAGGACGCAGCATTGGATCATCTGTGACATCATCAGCAGGCTGTGTGACCCATGGGGTCACACAAGTTGGCCGCTGCAGATGGAACAAAGAGGCCAGGAAATCTCCATGTTCCACAGATAGCGGCTGCAACACTCCACCACAATGGCAGCGGCGCGCCTCCGTTTTAGGAAACAGAGGCTGTTGCCGCCCCCTCCCTGCCCCCAAACGGCATCAGACTATTAATCACTGACAGTCTCATGTTGTTCTCTTACATTGCAGACCCATACCGCACATACAGGTGTGGTGCAAAACATCGAACATCTGTACTTCGCGGCATGCCCTGCAGTAACAACAGAACCTGAATCCAGTCCCTTGAGAGGGGAAATGGGACATAAGATCTGCACAAACACATTAAATAAGATCTGATCCAAAATGTCCCATGAACTGTCCGTAAAAATAATTAACGTCATCAAAGATGGTGTTAACTTTTGTCTGCAAGCTATGGAAAAAAAAATGACATGGAACTGCAAATTTGGATTGAAAATCAGAACTTACTGTAAGTAATTTAGGATACATTTGCAACTTCTGCGTTACATATTTAGTACACATGGCCGATACGTAAAAGATGAGACAAACGTGGAAATCACCATTTCTGCATCTTTTGCTTGGAATTGCCATACATATGGTACAGTGGTTGTTTACTGCCAGATTCATTTTCAGGATTTGACTGAAATTACTATTTACAGTATTTTCTTAATTTCCCCAAGCAAATGTTGTATTGTCAGATGGGTTCTTTTAATAACTATTTAAAATAGCTTTTTATTTTCAGTCCATTCACTATTAACAAAATAATTTAAAGTATGTTTCATATTTTACTCCCATGGTTACATTTACATATTCGGTACTATTCCATAAATTGCATTCCAATAAACAATGTATCCATCTACTTCTCCCATGTACATTGTATTAAGCTCTTTTGAGCAGATGTAGGGCCTAATTCAGATCTGATCGCAGCAGCAAATTTGTTAGCAGTTGGGCAAAACCATGGGGGTCATTACGAGTTTATCGCATGTAGCAACTTTTTGCTGCTCGTGCGATCAACTTCACGCCGCCTATGGTGGAGTGTATTTTAGCATAGCAGGGCTGCGATCGCTTGTGCAGCCCTGCTATGCTAAAAAAGTTTCCTGCAAATCAAGACCAGAGTCAGAGCTACTTACCCTGTGCGACGGATCCAGCGACGAAGGTCCCGGGATTGACGTCAGACATCTGCCCTCCAAACGCCTGCGTTCGGATCTCCACCGGAAAACGGTGAGTAAACACCCTGGAACGCCTCCCCGATGTCAATCTGCTTGCGATCGCGCTAGCAATCACTTGCATGCGCAGTTCCGACCCGTTTGCACCGCAGCGAAGAACCGCTGCGTGCGAACGGGTCGGAATGACCCACATGTGCACTGCAGGGAAGCCAGATGTAAAATGTGCAGAGAGAGTTAGATTTGGGTGGGGTGTGTTCAAACTGAAATCGATATTGCAGTGTAACAATAAAGCAGCCAGTATTTACCCTGCACAGAAATAAAATAACCCACCCAAATCTAACTCTCTCTGCACATGTTATATCTGCCTCCCCTGCAGTGCACATGGGCCCTCATTCCGAGTTGATCGGTCGCAAGGCGAATTTAGCAGAGTTACACACGCTAAGCCTACGCCTACTGGGAGTGTATCTTAGCTTCTTAAAATTGCGACCGATGTAATCGCAATATTGCGATTACAAACTACTGAGCAGTTTCTGAGTAACTTCAACCTTACTCTGCCTGTGCGATCAGTTCAGTGCTTGTCGTTCCTGGTTTGAAGTCACAAACACACCCAGCGTTCGCCCAGACACTCCCCCGTTTCTCCAGCCACTCCTGCGTTTTTTCCGGAAACGGTAGCGTTTTCAACCACACGCCCATAAAACGCCATGTTTCCGCCCAGTAACACCCATTTCCTGTCAATCACATTACGATCGCCGGAGCGATGAAAAAGCCGTGAGTAAAAATACTATCTTCATTGTTAAATTACTTGGCGCAGTCGCAGTGCGAATATTGCGCATGCGTACTAAGCGGATTTTCATTGCGATGCGATGAAAAATACCGAGCGAACGACTCGGAATGAGGGCCATGGTTTTGCCCAACTGCTAACAAATTTGCTGCTGCGATCAACTCTGAATTACCCCCGTAGTTAGCTTATCTACAGTTAAAATGCTGACTAGAAGAAAGGGGATAGCAGTATGTCGAACTTGAATCCGACATGCCGGCATGCTAGTACCGCTCTGTACAGCACAGTCACGGTGTCGGCTTTACATGTTTAAACTTCTAAAGCCGACACAGTCACAATGCTGTACAGGGCAGTACTAGCATGCCAGCATGTTGGGTTTGACATACTACTGTACCCCTTCTGCTTGTCGACATTTTAAATGCCAAACAGCCACACTAAACTCCTTTAGCGCAGGAGCAGATCCCTGGTAGCATGGATCTAGTAAAATTGCCTTGCATAGAAAAGCTAAAACAGAGGCAATACCTCGATAGTGATTGGTAGTTTTAGTAAACTGTTATTGTCGTACACCTACTGCACTGGACTACCTTTCACTCAGCAAGCACACTGATATTTTCATTCATTACTAAGACTACACTAACGTACTAAAAGTTGATATATGATATAGAGCAGTGATTTTCAACTTATTTTTTACTCGTGGCACACCGAACAATGGTGGTCATTCCGAGTTGTTCGCTCGCTAGCTGCTTTTAGCAGCATTGCACACGCTAGGCCGCCGCCCTCTGGGAGTGTATCTTAGCTTAGCAGAATAGCGAACGAAAGATTAGCAGAACTGCTAATAAATATTTTCTTGCAGTTTCTGAGTAGCTCCAGACCTACTCATATATTGCGATAAGCTCAGTCCGTTTAGTTCCTGGTTTGACGTCACAAACACGCCCTGTGTTCGGCCAGCCACTCCCCCGTTTCTCTAGACACTCCCGTGTTTTTCCCTGACACGCCTGCGTTTTTTAGCACACTCCCGGAAAACGCTCAGTTACCACCCAGAAACGCCCCTTTCCTGTCAATCATTCACCGATCAGCAGTGCGTCTGAAATGCGCCGCACGAACACCAGCAAATCTACTAAGTTTTGTATTAAATAACTTAGCGCATGCGCTCTGCGTACCATGCACATGCGCATTTAGCAACAAATTGCAGCATACCGAAAATCGGCAACGAGCAAACAACTCGGAATGACCCCCAATATTTTAAAATTGCCAAGGCACACCATCAGTTCCCCACAGAAAAAAACAAAAACACACACGTTGGCCCTCACAGTAAAAAATAAATAAAATAACAAATTCACACATACATTGGCCTACACAGAAAAACAATCACATTGCTCCCCCCATAAATCATGTTGCTCCCCACATAAATCCTATTGCTCCACATATAAATCAATCACATTTCTCCCCACATAAATCCTATTGCTCCCCACATGAATTATTCACATTGTTCCCCCCATAAATCCATAAATTATTATTCTCCCCACACAAATCCTATTGAAATTCTATTGTTCCCCACAGGAGAAATAAAATAACAAATATTATTATCAGCTGTCCTCCTCCCTGTCCCTCAGTGGCGGGGGCTGTTCATTGTGGAGTTCTGCGAATACTGAGCAGCGGGGAGTCGGGCAGGTGTGGATGTGGGTGGGCAAGGAAAGTTGTGTATGCAGGCGGGTGGGCTGGCTGGGTGGTGAGATATCACATCGTTTTCAAGGCATAGGTGATGGCCGGAGCACGACTGATCCTCTAAGAAGAGCCCGGGTCAACAGTTCACTCTGAAGGTGCAGGAAGCTGCTCTGGTTCCGCGGCACGCCTTGCAACTGGTCGCGGCACACTAGTGTGCTACGGCACACTGGTTGAAAAAGCCAGATATAGAGTGATATAAAGTGATCATAGTCTAAAATTGTTAAGGCTGTTAACTATAGTATGTTTATTGAGATAACGAATACTCTAATAAAACCAGATGAGGGAGGGCATACCTAAAAAGCATACATGCCTACCCTCATGGAATGTCTTCTGTATGATGTCCCACACTCCTGGTAGAGTGGAACAGCCTCGCAGATCTCGTCCACGTCACCACTCAAGTGGGCGGGGCTATGATGGTGCAATTTACTGCAAATCATGTCACCATGACCACAAACCTTCTGAGCAATGCCAAGAAGTTGAGAACTTTGAATTGAAGGGTGCTGCACTGCCGCTGCTGTCCTGTACATCGTTACCATGCTGGGGCAGAGAAGAGAGGCTGTGTCTGGGGGCCAGGCAGCCAATGAGAGCTAAGAGGGTAGTGATAGGAGTCAGGGCCTAACTTCAGTTCTCACTGTGTTCACATGAGACAGACACATTAGCAGATTATATAATACATACATACAATATGAATACACCTCCTACAGGGGTGCAGAAGATATTTTTGCTGCTGGTTGACTGCAGTGTTCAGATAGTATTTTATGCTGATTATTATTTGTAGTGGTTCATGTAGTTGTAGGGTTCTCTGACATTTCATTTTGTATGTTTGCATAGGTCATGCCATTTTCTACGGCTGGCCTATTTCCAACAGTGTGCGCACTGATCGGTGCATTGTATGACTACCAGACAGGAAGCAGTGCTCTCGTCACTCTCCATGTCCCCTCCTTTCCATTCTCTGTTTATTTTCTAGAATTTCCTGAAACATTGTTTTCAGCGATGAGTTTGTTTGAGATAACGTTTCTCTTGTATGGTCATTTTTCCATCATAACTAGTTCTGAGTTTGCACACACATTTAAAGTCCAAGCAGCACACCATTATTGTAGATCATACCCCTTAGATTAATCACATAGAAGAATATTAAAATAGTGTATCCACTTAAAAAAAAAAGACTCAAATAACTTTGCTTACCATGATAGTACTTTGGCGGTGGTCCCACCCTTTGGAACCCATTATTTGCTGTATTTAGCATAGCCCCAGATATATGTCAGTGCCAAGACCCTGCTAAATATAGTAAATGATGAAGGTTTGAGGGGAGAGGTCATATCAAAGTACTTCTATTGATAAGTAAAGTTGTTTAGCAAAATTTAATTTTAATGTAAAAATCTCTTTAACATGTTTTACTTTAGAAAACAATTATTACACAATATAGAAAAGCTAGTCTCCCACTTTGTCTTCTATGCTTTCATGGCTTTGTGATGGGGAGTCAGTGTGGGACTTGTATACAGAAGGAGTGTAACATACCATAGATGTGTGTGATTGAGCTGCAGTGCTCAACGTATCAGAAATTCATGTTTACTCTAGTAAATGCAAAACATACCCATCATTACTTTATGATTCATTTAGCGACTAAAAAAAACAAAAACCCCCAACATTTTAAATTAAAGCTGCTTAATATGTAAAAAAAAAAAAAAAAACTAAATTTTTTGGTCTTAGCTGCATGATACTGTTATGCATAAAAAATTTAAAAAAAAAAAAAAAAAGCAATGTTAGGCAAATGGAAGTATGTATTTTCAACAAATTGTGCAGATGATCACAAAAGGCCTATACAAAACATAGTTCCAATTTAATAAACAAGGAATAACAATAAAACATTCAGGCTCTAGACTACCTGCTTTCTGCGGAATATCAGCTTGTTGATGGTTGACAGAGTTAGCTTCCCAGGATGTCAGTGTAGTATAGAATAGTTATCAAAATATCTAATTCCCCTTATAAATTGTGCTACTAGCAAAAGAATAAGAAAAAGGGTAGATTTTGGCTTGTAAACACAGGAACGTGCGGAGAGGTAAATGGCTAAGGAGGCACTGACTTTTACCAGAGCCAGATTTAAACACATTACAGAGCCCAAGGGTTCATGTGGGCATTATACGCAGGTGCAACAGTATACACTGCTGGAAATGTGGTGAGTGTTGATCAGAGTTGTCACAGACCTTTTACTCCAGGGTTTTGACTATAAAAATGCTTAGAATAAAAGAAAACAAGATATTTTTTAATGTATTCTTTGTATTTTTCATATACTTTATATAGACAAACCTATGGTTTACATGTTATTTATGACAGGAAAGGCTCTGCCTCACCCCACCTCATGTCACTGGGGTAAAATGACTGCTGCTTTAAAAATACGGACAAAGGGGGTCATTCTGAGTTGATCGTAGCGGTGCTAAATTAAGCACAGCTACGATCAGGCACTCAGTCATGCGGGGGGACGCCCAGCATAGGGCTAGTCCGCCCCGCATGTCAGTGCCGGTCCCCCCCGTATAAATGCAAAAGCGATGCTTTTGCATCTCAGGAGTTACTCCCGGGCCAGCGCAGTTCCTGCGTCTGGCCGGGAGAACCTCTTCGCTGCCCCGGGTCGCAGTGGCTGCGTGCGACGTCACGCAGCCGCCACGGCCCGCCCCCCCCCAACTGTGTGGCCACGCCTGCAGTGGCCGGACCACACCCCCTAAACAGCGGCTTAACGCCACCATCCAGCCCCCTCCCGCCCAGTGACCGCCTCTGCCTCAGAGGCAATCCCTAGGCCGCGTGCACCGGCGCACTTCAGCGCCGGCGCATGCACAGTTCCGACCGATCTCTGCACTGCGATAAACTGCAGCGAGCGATCGGGTCGGAATGACCCCCAAAGTTCGGCACCGCCGGCAGCTCGCAGGCTATTACATTTTGTCCCACATTTGTTCCTTAAGAGTATCAGAATTAAAAGAAATTGCAGCAAACCAACCGTGTGTGACGACCAAATACAACTTTTGAAAAAATCCTTTTTGAAAAAGGGATACAAACAAGAAATGGTAGAAACAGCGATACAAGAAACCTTGTCGATTGAGAGGGACAACCTTATTGTAGATCAACAAAAAACAACATCAACCTCCAAGACAGACAGGCAGGACATCTAGATCTCTAAAAACACACATCGAGGTAACATTTGCAAAACACACGCAAAGGGCTTGCTATACACCATCAATCCGAGCATTTTAGACAAGAGCATCAGTGTTCGACTAGTGCTATCAAAGAATTTGTGGGACTGATCCATGTAAAAGCTTCTTGGAAATACAGGAATCTAGAGAAGTTTCTTGCAAAGGCAGAAATGAAAAACATTTTTAATTTAAAGAGACACTCGCACCTAATGGCCTTAATCAGGATTTCGAAATACGATGGATCCTCTAATCATTTGGATCTATTACGCTATTTCTACAGTCATCGTCCACGTTAAATACATATTCTTGGAGAATTTATCCCAATACGCCCACCATACCCCTTACGGGTTCACATACCCTCTATAAATGTATTATCATTTATCATATTCCTAGGAATTCATCTAATTTCATATTTTTCATCTTTGGATTTATAACCAAATGCATTCCTTCTATTTTTTCATGTGCCTGAGAATCCGTCATCTGCATTATGAATCTTACATCAAAAGCGTCTAACCTTTCATCTTCATATACAGAGCCGCACCTACTACTTCCTGCTTATGGAACGCAAGGGGATATGACATCATTTCCGGTTCCGGGAAATAGTCACGTCTGGTTTCGGGAAATAGTCACTTCCGGCTGCGGGAAATAGTCACTTCCGGTGCCGGGAAGTCCGGACAGGAAGTCACAGGCAAAGCACACATGGCCACACCTGAATGGATACTGAGGAGCATAAAGGCACAGGACATCAGCACAGGGGCATACAGCCTTGAAAAAGGGACTTAATAGCCCTGAAACGCGTTGGAGTTGCCCTGCTGTGCCTTTACCACCTGACGGACTCTTTGGACGAATAGGGCGACACAGACGGTCAGTGGGAAGTTACTCACAGGAGCCAAGAAGCAGGGGTACTTTGCATCATTTAACACCTGCGGCTCCATATACTTTCACCAGTACAATTTTTTTCCTGTCACCAAAAGAGTTTTCTGAACCACTTAATTTCTTAATAATTTTTTTTACTATTTTTTAAACTATTTTATTTCATTTCATTACCCTAAAGTCGCATGTGAATTATTTTATTATGTTTATCGTGTTTTATATGGATTAAAAGTGATTTTATATTCTACATTATCACACATGCTTATCAGACACCTAGCAACAGGGTGTTAAGGATCCAGCGCCCTAAAGGGGGTGCAAAAAATGTATTCTTTGTGCACTATATTCAGGGAGTTCACTAGGGGAACTCCAGCTTAAGATTCTATACAGCGCATACATCTAACCCCACTCCCCAACTTTTCAGCTTTCCTGTGCACTTTTTTAATCAAAGTTTAGATTTCTCTAAGCAAATCATGATATGCAAGGGTAGCAAAATCCTATCTTAGGGGTATATTTACTAAGGTGTGGGTTTTCTAGAAGTGGAGATGTTGCCCTAAGGCACTAATCAGATTTTAGCTATTATCTTCTAGAAGCAGCTAGATAAATGTTAAGTGGAATCTGACTGCTTGCTATGGAAAACATCTTCACTTCTAAAAAACCTCACACCATAGTAAATATAACCCTAAGATAGGATTTTGTTAGCCTTGCGTATTATGATTTGCTTAGAGAAATTTAAACTTTGATTAAAAAAGTGTACAAGAAAGCCTTCCATTCAGTTGGCACGAGCACAAGATACAATATTTAGGAATGCCTGTAGATTTCTCCTTGGTCAAATGACCTTGAAAAAAGTGTTGCTCCAACACTGCTCCCCATCCCCTCAGAATGGTGTCCGATGTCAGCAGGACCCAGTCGGGGACCCAGAAGGGATGGCCCCTGCTTAATTGCTGATCCTGGAACCACCAAGACAGCGACAGGCGAACCACCGGAGTCAAAGAGATCATAAGATATCTGTTCCAATGAGGCAGGCCATCCCATTTGAAAAGGATTAACCTCTGTAGTGGGCGGGAATGAAATTGAGCGTACTCTATCATGTCGAAGGTCGACATTATCAGGCCAAGTACTAGTATCGCCGAATGTATTAACACTCTGGGGCGACTATGAAGTGTCTTATCCTGTCCGGAATCTACAGGTCTTTTTTCTGGATATGGAAACAGTCTCTGACTGTGCGTGTCCAGGAGTGCTCCCTGGTGCACCATGCTCTGAGCTGAGAGCAGCGAGGACTTCTTTCACTAATAAGCCACCTGTGGGCTTGCAGGAAGGTTACCTGTTAATTGCAGATGATATAGGAGGACTTTATGGGAGTTTTCCAGAATCATCAGGTCATCTAGGTACGGCAGGATTCTGACTCCCTGGCAACGGAGATGAGTCGTCATAACAGTCATGACCTTGTGAAGATCCAAGGATCTGTAGCCAGTCCAAATGGCAGAGGCTGGAATTGGAATGGAGTTGCCATTAGCAAACCGCATAAACTGCTAATGCGATATGGCAATAGGTATAGGCAGGTATGCATTCCGTATATCCAGAGATACCATATAGTATCTGGGTTACATAGCCAGCACAACTGAGCGCAGCATTACATACGAAACCTGGACACTCACAAACTTGTTGATTTGAGGTTGAGTATAAGTCGGAAAGACCCATTGTTCGACTAGAAACAGGGTCAAAAGTAACCTCTTCCTCTTTGGGACTAAGGTACCAGCACATCCACTCATGTATTCAGGAGAGAACTCACCACAGTTTGTAGAGCTTGCGCCTTCAACGGATCCGAAGGGAGAGCTGTAGTATAAAACTGGCAATGGGGATGTCTCTGAAAAGAGACAGCATACCCGTGAGAGATAGCTTCCAGTACCCATGCTTCTGAAGTGGTCTTTAACCAGACCTTTGTGAATTGTAGAAGTCACCCTCCCACAATGGGATCCCCCAGGGGGAGGCCTGGCCCGTCATGCTGCAGGCTTGTCATGTTTTGAAGCAGTCTAACGGGCGGCCCAGGATTATTTGGCCTTGCACTATGTGGTTTTGGGATCACGAGATTGTCTCGGGTATGCTTGAACTTTTGCATTCATTTGAGGCCGAAAGGAATGAAAAGTGGTACCTATGCCTTCTGTGCAGAAGGATTAGTATTGGGGAAAAAAGTTGTCTTAGCAGCTGCTATTTCAGACACTATTTTATTTAGATCTTCCCCGACATAATGTCCCCAGTGAAGGGGAGTACCTCCAAGGTCTTTTGGAGTCCAGGTCCACTTTCCATGAACTCAACCACAGTATGCGGCGAGCCAGGACAAACGTGATCGACGCCTTGGCTGCCAATATACCCACCTCAGAGGAAGCCTCCTGATAATAATAGGTGGCGATGGTATAGTGAGGCATTGTCTGGCCTGCCAAATAAATCCTCGGGCAGCTTTTCCTCTAATCATAATGCCTGAACCCACGCCTTATCGCAGCCAAAGAGGCAGCTATAGTAGGTCTATGAATGGCTCCAGTAAGGGAGTATATAAATATCAGGCATCCCTCCACACTCTTATCTGTCGGTACCTACAGTAAGGTGACAGTGGTGACAGGCAGAGTGGACGACACCACGAGGCGGGTGACGTAAGAATCTACAACGGTGGAGTTTCCCATTTGTTACATAACTCTGCAGGGAGAGGATAGTGAGCCAAGACCCGTCTTAGCAGAAGGAATTATGGGATAATATAGTTTTAACCACCTTTCTGCTGTTTACATTTTGCCACAGTAGTGGAATCCTCATCAATGTGATTTGAAGGATATGCTTATTAGTCTCCGCTAAAGCAGGGACATCAATCTGCAAAGGGGCATCCTCATCAGTAACACAGGAATCAGTGTCTGACAGGACCGTTTGCTCCCCCTCCTCTTCAGATGAGACATCAGAGAGGTATTTGGATTGTGAGGAGGAAGCACCCCGCTTAGAGGACCGAGACACGTAATGAACTGGTGTAAATTTCTGTCTAACCATAGACTGACTTATTTCTGCAGTTTGGTTAGACAATTTTTCCGCCCAATGCGGGTTACTCATAGGGACATATGAGGTGGCACTGGCATCAGTGGTCCTATAGGGGGCGCTATGCGTTCCACCAGAGTACCCAGTAGGTTGGTGAACGCATCCTAGCTGCTCCATTGAAGGTGAAGGAGCTGCGGACTGACTTAGAGGCGTATACCATTAGTACACAGACCGTCATATTACACTTCCCCCTCTGATAAATCTCTGGAGCTTGCTCTGCATAACGCAGGAGCTTCCACTGATTTACTGCCCTTTCTGTTAGACATTATGTGAGAATGCAACAACAGAGCGACTTAGTACTATATAGCCAAACAAAATACAATACATGCAATTAAATCCGCTATTATGTGACTGAGTACACAGTAGAATATACGTATTGGATAAATACTGTGACGCACTATATTAACAGACCCAGACGAACCTAGCCTCATAGGGTACAGACTATAGTGACAGTTTTATCTGGAAAACACTGAGAGTGAAACCACACAGCAGATACAGGCACACACAGTCATATGCAATGAAGAAATTATTATCACGATAAAGCTGCATTGTATTATTATTATTATACATACAGTATATATACCGGAGGTATATATTAGAATAATCGTACAAAATATTCTATAACAGGTACACTTTTTCTTAACTAACGCTGTCTGTATAAAGACATGTAGCATACTCAAGTGTTTGTAAAGTCACAGCGCTGTACACAGGCGGCTTTACAAAGGAGACCTTGCCCTGCAGTCCCGGAGACCAACCGCAACTGTACTCAGAAGATGGCGCCCAGTGTCTCAGTCAGGGAGTGAGGGATGGTGTCAGGCAGCACCAGGGCAGGAAAATCTGCTCAGAGATGGCGCCCTGGGCCGGGGAGGAGCTACAGGTCAAGCACCACCTCCCCTATGCTGGACTTCCACCCAGGGTACTGAGAGTCTTATTAAATGGGGTGTTAGTACACCCGACCTGTATTCAGATGCCCCGGTGGTCTAGTGGGATCCCTGCTCGAAGACCGTGTCTACGCCAGCGCTGTGACCCGTCTCCCTAGGTCACGGATGGTATGCGATTTAACGGTGGGTCCCACCTGGGGGACCCTTTTACCTCCTCCCCGTAGCAGCCACGCAAAGCAGGAGAGCGTCTGCGTGTGCCTAAGCCGGAGCGTCTCCGCCGCAAGTACCCGGGAACTGAGCCATGGGCCGCAGGAGTATGCGACACCGCTTGGGAGGTGATGGAGCTTCAGCACTGAAGTGTCACCCTGACATACAGCGCTGACTGCCCAAAGAAAAAATCTTCTTAGAAGCTTTTTCAGGGCTGCCCAGTTCAGCCCTCCTGTTAGGTGACCTGCTGCTGCAGGCACCAACTCGAAACTGAGCTCCAGTGCCTGGAGGTGGGGTTTATAGGGGAGGCCCCAAAGTATCCTGGGACAGCCTAAAGTTTTAGCTTGTTGGTGCCTCTGGATCAAGATCCACTCTACACCCCAATGTTTTCCTGTGGAAACCAATGTATTCTGCTGCAGAAAATAAGAATTTACTTACCGATAATTCTATTTCTCATAGTCCGTAGTGGATGCTGGGGACTCCGAAAGGACCATGGGGAATAGCGGCTCCGCAGGAGACTGGGCACAAAAGTAAAAGCTTTAAGACTACCTGGTGTGCACTGGCTCCTCCCCCTATGACCATCCTCCAAGCCTCAGTTAGGATACTGTGCCCGGACGAGCGTACACAATAAGGAAGGATTTTGAATCCCGGGTAAGACTCATACCAGCCACACCAATCACACCATACAACTTGTGATCTGAACCCAGTTAACAGCATGATAACAGAGGAGCCTCTGAAAAGATGGCTCACAACAATAATAACCCGATTTTTTGTAACAATAACTATGTACAAGTATTGCAGACAATCCGCACTTGGGATGGGCGCCCAGCATCCACTACGGACTATGAGAAATAGAATTATCGGTAAGTAAATTCTTATTTTCTCTGACGTCCTAGTGGATGCTGGGGACTCCGAAAGGACCATGGGGATTATACCAAAGCTCCCAAACGGGCGGGAGAGTGCGGGTGACTCTGCAGCACCGAATGAGAGAACTCCAGGTCCTCCTCAGCCAGGGTATCAAATTTGTAGAATTTAGCAAACGTGTTTGCCCCTGACCAAGTAGCTGCTCGGCAAAGTTGTAAAGCCGAGACCCCTCGGGCAGCCGCCCAAGATGAGGCCACTTTCCGTGTGGAATGGGCTTTTACAGATTTTGGCTGTGGCAGGCCTGCCACAGAATGTGCAAGCTGAATTGTACTACAAATCCAACGAGCAATAGTCTGCTTAGAAGCAGGAGCACCCAGCTTGTTGGGTGCATACAGGATAAACAGCGAGTCAGATTTTCTGACTCCAGCCGTCCTGGAAACATATATTTTCAGGGCCCTGACTACGTCCAGCAACTTGGAATCCTCCAAGTCCCTAGTAGCCGCAGGCACCACAATAGGCTGGTTTAAGTGAAAAGCTGAAACCACCTTAGGGAGAAATTGAGGACGAGTCCTCAAATCTGCCCTGTCCGTATGAAAAATTAGGTAAGGGCTTTTATAGGATAAAGCCGCCAATTCTGAGACACGCCTGGCTGAGGCCAGGGCTAACAGCATTACCACTTTCCATGTGAGATATTTTAAGTCCACAGTGGTGAGTGGTTCAAACCAATGTGATTTTAGGAACCCCAAAACTACATTGAGATCCCAAGGTGCCACTGGAGGCACAAAAGGAGGCTGTATATGCAGTACCCCCTTGACAAACGTCTGAACTTCAGGAACTGAAGCTAGTTCTTTTTGGAAGAATATTGACAGTGCCGAAATTTGAACCTTAATGGACCCTAATTTTAGGCCCATAGACAGTCCTGTTTGCAGGAAATGCAGGAAACGACCCAGTTGAAATTCCTCTGTAGGGGCCTTCCTGGCCTCATACCACGCAACATATTTACGCCAAATACGGTGATAATGTTGCACAGTTACATCCTTCCTGGCTTTGATCAGGGTAGGGATGACTTCATCCGGAATGCCTTTTTCCTTCAGGATCCGGCGTTCAACCGCCATGCCGTCAAACGCAGCCGCGGTAAGTCTTGGAACAGACATGGTCCCTGCTGGAGCAGGTCCTTTCTTAGAGGTAGAGGCCACGGGTCTTCCGTGAGCATCTCTTGAAGTTCCGGGTACCAAGTCCTTCTTGGCCAATCCGGAGCCACGAGTATAGTCCTTACTCCTCTCCTTCTTATGATTCTCAGTACCTTGGGTATGAGAGGCAGAGGAGGGAACACATACACTGACTGGTACACCCACGGTGTTACCAGAGCGTCCACAGCTATTGCCTGAGGGTCCCTTGACCTGGCGCAATATCTGTCCAGTTTTTTGTTGAGGCGGGACGCCATCATGTCCACCTTTGGTTTTTCCCAACGGTTCACAATCATGTGGAAGACTTCTGGGTGAAGTCCCCACTCCCCCGGGTGGAGGTCGTGTCTGCTGAGGAAGTCTGCTTCCCAGTTGTCCACTCCCGGAATGAACACTGCTGACAGTGCTATCACATGATTTTCCGCCCAGCGAAGAATCCTTGCAACTTCCGTCATTGCCCTCCTGCTTCTTGTGCCGCCCTGTCTGTTTACGTGGGCGACTGCCGTGATGTTGTCCGACTGGATCAGCACCGGCTGACCCTGAAGCAGAGGCCTTGCCTGACTTAGGGCATTGAAAATGGCCCTTAGTTCCAGGATATTTATGTGAAGTGACGTTTCCATGCTTGACCACAAGCCCTGGAAATTTTTTCCCTGTGTGACTGCTCCCCAGCCTCTCAGGCTGGCATCCGTGGTCACCAGGACCCAGTCCTGAATACCGAATCTGCGGCCCTCTAGAAGATGAGCACTCTGCAACCACCACAGGAGAGACACCCTTGTCCTTGGAGACAGGGTTATCCGCTGATGCATTTGAAGATGCGATCCGGACCATTTGTCCAGCAGATCCCACTGAAAAGTTCTTGCGTGGAATCTGCCGAATGGAATCGCTTCGTAAGAAGCCACCACTTTCCCCAGGACCCTTGTGCATTGATGCACTGACACTTGGCCTGGTTTTAGGAGGTTCCTGACTAGGTCGGATAACTCCCTGGCTTTCTCCTCCGGGAGAAACACCTTTTTCTGTACTGTGTCCAGAATCATCCCTAGGAACAGCAGACGTGTCGTCGGAATCAGCTGCGATTTTGGAATATTTAGAATCCATCCGTGCTGTCGTAGTACTACTTGAGATAGTGCTACTCCTACCTCTAACTGTTCTCTGGACCTTGCCCTTATCAGGAGATCGTCCAAGTAAGGGATAATTAAGACGCCTTTTCTTCGAAGAAGAATCATCATTTCGGCCATTACCTTGGTAAAGACCCGGGGTGCCGTGGACAATCCAAACGACAGCGTCTGAAACTGATAGTGACAGTTCTGTACCACAAACCTGAGGTACCCTTGGTGAGAAGGGCAAATTGGGACATGGAGGTAAGCATCCTTGATGTCCAGAGACACCATATAGTCCCCTTCTTCCAGGTTCGCTATCACTGCTCTGAGTGATTCCATCTTGAATTTGAACCTTTGTATGTAAGTGTTCAAGGATTTCAGATTTAAAATAGGTCTCACCGAGCCGTCCGGCTTCGGTACCACAAACAGCGTGGAATAATACCCCTTTCCCTGTTGTAGGAGGGGTACCTTGATTATCACCTGCTGGGAATACAGCTTGTGAATGGCTTCCAATACCGCCTCCCTGTCGGGGGGAGACGTTGGTAAAGCAGACTTCAGGAACCGGCGAGGGGGAGACGTCTCGAATTCCAATTTGTACCCCTGAGATACTACCTGCAGGATCTAGGGGTCCACTTGCGAGTGAGCCCACTGCGCGCTGAAATTCTTGAGACGGGCCCCCACCGTGCCTGAGTCCGCTTGTAAGGCCCCAGCGTCATGCTGAGGACTTGGCAGAAGCAGGGGAGGGCTTCTGTTCCTGGGAAGAGGCTGTCTGCTGCAGTCTTTTTCCCCTTCCTCTGCCCCGGGGCAGATACGAGTGGCCTTTTGCCCGCTTGCCCTTATGGGGACGAAAGGACTGAGCCTGAAAAGACGGTGTCTTTTTCTGCTGAGAGGTGACCTGGGGTAAAAAGGTGGATTTCCCAGCCGTTGCCGTGGCCACCAGGTCCGATAGACCGACCCCAAATAACTCCTCCCCTTTATACGGCAATACTTCCATATGCCGTTTGGAATCCGCATCACCTGACCACTGTCGCGTCCATAACCCTCTTCTGGCAGAAATGGACAGCGCACTTACTCTTGATGCCAGAGTGCAAATATCCCTCTGTGCATCTCTCATATATAGAAATGCATCCTTTAAATGCTCTATAGTCAATAATATATTGTCCCTGTCCAGGGTATCAATATTTTCAGTCAGGGAATCCGACCAAGCCACCCCAGCACTGCACATCCAGGCTGAGGCGATTGCTGGTCGCAGTATAATACCAGTATGTGTGTATATACTTTTTAGGATATTTTCCAGCTTCCTATCAGCTGGTTCCTTGAGGGCGGCCGTATCAGGAGACGGTAACGCCACTTGTTTTGATAAGCGTGTGAGCGCCTTATCTACCCTAGGGGGTGTTTCCCAACGCGCCCTAACCTCTGGCGGGAAAGGGTATAATGCCAATAATTTTTTAGAAATTAGCAGTTTTTTATCGGGGGAAACCCACGCTTCATCACACACCTCATTTAATTCATCTGATTCAGGAAAAACTACGGGTAGTTTTTTCACACCCCACATAATACCCTTTTTTGTGGTACTTGTAGTATCAGAAATGTTCAAAACCTCCTTCATTGCCGTGATCATGTAACGTGTGGCCCTACTGGAAAGTACGTTTGTTTCCTCACCGTCGACACTGGAGTCAGTGTCCGTGTCTGGGTCTGTGTTGACCACCTGAGGTAACGGGCGCTTTAGAGCCCCTGACGGTGTTTGAGACGCCTGTACAGGTATTAACTGATTTGCCGGCTGTCTCATGTCGTCAACAGTCTTTTGTAAAGTGCTGACACTATCACGTAATTCCTTCCATAAGACCATCCAGTCAGGTGTCGACTCCCTAGGGGGTGACATCACTAATACAGGCAATTGCTCCGCCTCCATACCATTTTCCTCCTCATACATGTCGACACAACGTACCGACACACAGCACACACACAGGGAATGCTCTGATAGAGGACAGGACCCCACTAGCCCTTTGGGGAGACAGAGGGAGAGTTTGCCAGCACACACCAGAGCGCTATATATATACAGGGATAACCTTATATAAGTGTTTTTCCCTTATATAGCTGCTGTATAGATTTATCTGCCAAATTAGTGCCCCCCCTCTCTTGTTTTACCCTGTTTCTGTAGTGCAGGACTGCAGGGGAGAGTCAGGGAGCTTCCCTCCAAAGGAGCTGTGAGGAAAAATGGCGCCAGTGTGCTGAGGAGATAGGCTCCGCACCCTTCTCGGCGGCCGTTCTCCCGCTTTTTTATGAAAAAACAGGCATGAGTTAAATGCATCCATATAGCCCAGGAGCTATATGTGATGCATTTTTTGCCCCCTAAGGTGTTTATATTGCGTCTCAGGGCGCCCCCACCCAGCGCCCTGCACCCTCAGTGACCGGAGTGTGAAGTGTGCTGAGAGCAATGGCGCACAGCTGCGGTGCTGTGCGCTACCTTATTGAAGACAGGACGTCTTCTGCCGCCGATTTTTCCGGACCTCTTCTGCTCTTCTGGCTCTGTAAGGGGGACGGCGGCGCGGCTCTGGGACCCATCCATGGCTGGGCCTGTGATCGTCCCTCTGGAGCTAATGTCCAGTAGCCTAAGAAGCCCAATCCACTCTGCACGCAGGTGAGTTCGCTTCTTCTCCCCTTAGTCCCTCGATGCAGTGAGCCTGTTGCCAGCAGGTCTCACTGAAAATAAAAAAACTAAAACTAAACTTTTTTCTAAGCAGCTCAGGAGAGCCACCTAGACTGCACCCTTCTCGTTCGGGCACAAAAATCTAACTGAGGCTTGGAGGAGGGTCATAGGGGGAGGAGCCAGTGCACACCAGGTAGTCTTAAAGCTTTTACTTTTGTGCCCAGTCTCCTGCGGAGCCGCTATTCCCCATGGTCCTTTCGGAGTCCCCAGCATCCACTAGGACGTCAGAGAAAGTATATTTCCTGTTTTGCTGGTATGAAGAGGGGCTCTAAGCTGGGGAATACTATTGTAACCCTTATTTTATGGCTGTATTTGTTTAAAAAATTTTTTTTAATTCTTACTGGATGGTAAAGACGCAACAAAAGATAAAACTTTCTTATATACCACTGTGTGTGAGAAACCCCCTCTTTTGTTGAATACTACGAATTGTGAAACTCACTGCATATATATTTTTCGACAGAATTAGGGCCTAATTCAGACCTGGCCGCAAGCAGGCGTTTTTTGCACTGCTGCGACCAGGTAGTCGCCGCCTACAGGGGGACGGGGTAATCGCTGTGCAGGGGTGCGAATGCATGTGCAGAGAGCTGCACAAACGTCTCTGCACAGCTCAGGACTAGCTCTTCCAGTGCGATGATCCGGCCTGGAGCTGACGTCAGGAACCCTCCCTTCAAACGGCTGGACACGCCTGGGTTTCTCCTGACACTCCTAGGAAATGGTCAGTTGACACCCACAAAAGGCCTTTTCTTGTCAATCTTCTTGCGATCGCCAGTGCGATCACTTTCTTCGGCCATCCCATCGCTGTCCTACACTTCCCGTCAATGGGAGGACCTCGCGCCTGTGCATTGTGGTGCATACGCATGCGCAGTACATACTGCTGCTGAATGAAAAAGCACAGCAGTGATCGGGTCTGAATGACCCCCTAAGTGTTTTCCCCAGACATGGAATCAATAACGGCATAAGGTTCCTATATGGGTGTTTGAGGAAACAGTGAGATGTGAATGATAGTATATCAATCTAAGTGCTGAAAGAAACCTTTATGTGAACAGTCACAACTGTCCCATATGTCTTAAAAGTTTCTTTAATACATTTCACAATTCATTTGCGTCAAAAGTCGTCCCAGAGTTCAATTTACGTTATTCCAACAGTCACCTCAGGGATTACGGAACTAACAAGATTTTGGCAAAATATAGCACCATTGCGTTATTAGGCAAAACCATCATTATAACTATGGTGCCTAATTCAGACCTGATTGCAGCAGCAAAATCTTTCTCTGATGGGCAAAACCATGTGCAATGTGGGGGGGGGGGGGGAGGCTAGATATAACGTGCAGAGAGAGTTAGATTTGGGTGGGTTATTTTGTTTCTGTGCAGGGTAAATACTGGCTGCTTTATTTTTACACTGCAATTTAGATTTCAGTTTGAACACACCCCACCCACATCTTACTCTCTCTGCACATGTTATATCTGCATCCCTCCTGCAGTGCACATTGTTTTGCCCATTAGAGAAAAATATTGCTGCTTCGATAAGGTCTGAATTAGGCCCTAGGTGCCTCTTTAAGTTTAACATTGAACTTGCCAAAATTATACCTGTTCCATAGAACCTCTGTTTTTCACTATAATAATCTCATCCTGTATCAGTCTTAAGCTACAAAATGGCTTTCTCTGCAGTGTGCAGACAATGATTCTCTATGTCAAATGTAGTAGTAAAGACCCAGTCCTCTGAATTATTCTGCATTGCTAAACAATGGATTTCTGGATATGGACTATTTACTAAAAATTATACAGGAATATTTTTGGTAAAGGGATCATATATTCAAGTGATCTGTTTGGCTTCATATGATGATATATGTATCTTTGAACTGCTGCAACATTGCCTTTGCCATTAAACCATTTTTGCCTCTTGAAATACTGCTACTATTTTTCCAAGAATTGATATGTCATTTTATATAAGTATAAGGGGTATATTCAATTAGGGTCGAAAGCTGCCGTCTGTCGAAAAGACGTCAGTTTTCAACTTTTTAAGGTCGAATCGTGATTCAACCTATTCAAACCCAGCTGTTTTTATTTGACAAGTCGGGGGAATTCGACTTGTCGAATAGTACGTGAATCGGCGGTATAGCTGCCGATTCACGTACTTTTGAGGGAAACGTGGCCAAATTTGACAGGATTTGGCCCCATTTCCGACCATCTCTGTCCGACATAAAAAAATGTCGGATTGAGATGAGGGACCTTAGTGGGGGAGAATCGCGGGAGACGGGGGAGAGCCACGGGCAGCCAGACAGGGGGAGAGCAGTGCCGGAGACAGGGGAGCCGCGGGCAGACGGGGAGAGCAGCGTTGGAGGATGTCACAGCTGCCGCTCACAACAGCGTCCACCCGGCTCCAGCAAGCGAGACCTTGCTTGCTGGAGCCGGGTGGACGCTGCCGTGAGCGGCGGCTGTGATGCGGGGATGGGGAGCAGAGTGACGCGAGGCAGAGAGACGGGGGGAGGGAAGCCGGGGGAGAGCCGGGGGCAGACTGGGGAGAGTAGCGCTACCGCTGCTGTAGCGCTGCTCTCCCCAGTCTGCCCGCGGCTCTCCCCCGTCTAGCTCCTGCATCTCAATTCGACTTTTGTAAAAGTCGAATTGAGATGACATTGAATAGCCCAAGTCGGATCCATTCTGACAAATGAATGTCGGAATGGATCCGACTTCAACTGAATATACCCCTAAATGTGTTAATTAATTGCTATTTTTTTTTTTTTTTTTTTAAATGTTTTTATTTTCCATTTTCCTTGTATATATTTTCGTTACAATGTTAATAAAACAGTAATTGGGATAATAAGTAATTAAACAATATGGGAGAACATGACTGTAATACAAATGTTCTATCCAAGTTATAGAATCCATAAAGTATCAAAGCAATATCTAATCAATCGGAAGAAAGTGATCTTCCAATGAGAAAGAATAAAGAGAGGAAAGAAAGGGAAGAAGATATAGAAGAGCAGAACGAGGAGAAAGAAAGAATTTATGATGTAAAGAGAAGAGGGAGGAGATCGCCTGTAGCCCCGCGAGGGGGGGGGGGGGAGGATGTTAATCCAATCGAATGGGGGGTTCAGAGAGAAATACTGCAGTTTCATACCATAGCGTTGTACGAAAACAATTATGGATCTGAGTCTTTGTTGAAATGTTTAAAGTATCAATAAAGGATTCCCAGACCTCAAAAAATTTCTCAATGCGTTGTTCTTTATGTAATGAAGTCTCCATCCAATCCATTTTAAATACGTGAAAAAGCTTATCTTTAAACATTTGTAAGGAAGGAGGAGATGAATGTATCCATTGCTGCAAGATACATTTTTTAGCCACCGCTGATATTATTAACAATAGCTTGCGACAGCCCGGAGATACTTTAGAAGTGGTTGTTAGTATGCCAAAAATGGCCCATTCAGGGGACAGAGGTAGAAAGTTAACTAGATCTGAAATGGCGAATTGTTTTATTTGAAGCCAGAATTTTTTAATATGAGTGCAGTCCCACAAACAGTGAAAGAGAGTAGCCTCAGGTCGAGTGCACTTTGGACATGTCGAACCGGAAGACAACCCCATCAACTGACAGCGAGAAGGTGATAGGTATCCCCTGTAAAAAATTTTGAAAAACATTTCCTGGTACATAATGGCTGGAAGGGTACGATTGGAATATAAAAGTGCTTTTAGAATGGTTGCTTCACTAAGATCAGGAAAGTGTCTCTGCCATCTAGTAATGCCTGTGTCATAGTGGCCTTCATAATACGGTGTTCTTAATATTTTATAAAACCCGGAAATAGCTCCTCTAGCATTGAATAATGATTGAAAGGCAATATCCAATTGGTTCGTCCAATCCACAGGAGAAAGATAAGAGGCTATTTTGGAGACATAATGTTGTGCTTGCATAAAGGCAAAATTATGAGTTTGTAAGAAAGAAAATTTAGATTGAGCCTGAGAAAAAGTAATAGTATGTTTTGTGGTTGCATCGGTAAGCTGACGAATTGTAGTAAGCCCCTGTTGGGCCCATAAAGTAAAGGGAGCAGAAGCCAAACCGTGTTGAAAGTTCACATTACCAAGCCAAGGAAGAAACAAAGAGTATGAGGCGTTAAGTCTCCATTTATTGCGGATCGTGTGCCAAACTGACCATGCTGACATCAAGAGAGGGTTGTCTAATATTTCTGTTGGGATGTCAGATTTATGAAAATGTAAAAAACAGACTAAATCTATATTGGTTAGGAAGGACTGTTCCACTAAATAATTGGAATATAATTCAGTATGTGAAATCCAATCCTTAATATGTCTACATATAGCAGCGTAATTGTAGATTTCTATATTTGGAAAATTAATACCTCCTTCCGATTTAGTTCTTTGTAACAATCTAAGACTGAGGCGGGGTTTTGTTTTTTTCCAAATAAATTGTCGGAAAGCCGCATCAATTCGTTTAAGATCCGTCTTAGTAAACACAAGTGGCAGAACCTGAATAGGATACAGCAGCTTCGGGAAGGTAATCATTTTTATAAGGTTGGCTCTCCCCAGATAAGATAATCTTAAATGTTGCCAACCGTCTAACTCCTTAAGGATTGTATCAATAGTACTTTTTATATTAATGGTATATAAATCATGGATATTTCTAGGAAGGCGAATCCCTAAGTAAGAAATATAATTATCTGCCCATTTCAGATTACCAACCTGTAATGTATTTTTACGAAAAGAAGCGCATAGGGCCATAATGGTAGATTTAGAGTGATTTATGGTAAACCCTGATATCGTACCAAAGTCTTCCAATTTAGAAAGAAGGGGCATTAAACATTCGTGTGGGTTAGAAATAAAAAGAAGAAGATCGTCAGCAAAGGCAGCTACCTTAATTTCTGTATTACTATAGGATATTCCCTGGAAAAGGGGCCAAGATTGGAGAACTCTTAACAAGGGATCTAATGCGAGATTGAAAAGTAAGGGGGATAAAGGGCATCCCTGTCGAGTTCCCCTGTACATTTGAATAGGATTACCTAAAAGACCATTGATTAACAATTTCGTCCTGGGGGAGTTATATAGATATTAAATTAAATTAATAAAGGAATAGTCAAATCCTCTTTGTTGTAATATGGCATATAAATGAGGCCATAAAACTTTATCGAATGCCTTTTCGGCATCCAAACTTAACAATATTTTATTGGAATGCTCTTGGACCGTTGAGGAATATAAAGCCGCTACCGCCAAACGAACGTTGCGAACCATGTTCCTGCCATGAGTAAAACCAGCTTGGTGGGATGTCAGAAGAGAAGGAAGGATTGTTTGTAAGCGGGTTGCTAGAATTTTAGAAAGAATTTTGTAATCCTGATTCAGGAGGGTAATGGGTCTATAAGAGGCCACTAAATCAGGATTTTTATTGGGTTTCAATAATAATATAGTATAAGATTCATTAAACGTAGGATATGTAATACTTCCCTCCTGTATCCGTTTGAAAACGTGAGTCAGAGAGGGAATGACATCATCCCTTAGTATCTTATAGTAGTTCCCATTAAATCCGTCAGGACCCGGTGACTTATTAAGATGTAGGCTATCAATGGCTAACCCAATATCTTCCTCAGTTATATCACTTGAAAGGAATTCTTTCTGTTGAACTGTTAGATATGGTAAATTAGCTTCTTTAAGAAAGGAGTCTGATAAAAGGGGGTCAATTGAAGACTCCTCGTAAAGAGAAGCAAAATATGAATGGAATATTCTATTAATGCCAGCAGGTTCAGTAGCCAGTACATTAGAATTTGGATCCAGGATTTTCATGATGAATTGTTTCTTCCGTTGTCGGCTTGCCATGTAAGCCAAAACCTTCCCCGATTTGCCCCCCCAGCGGTAATAAGTATTTTTAGAGTAATTCAATTTGGTTTGAGCCTCTTTCATAAGGAAAGATTCCAAAATTTGTTTTTGATGTAAATAATTTGATTTATTATCCGCTGTTGATAATCGCAAATAATGGCGGTATGCTTCTTTCAGTCTGTTTTTTAATGAACGCAATGTCTCCTTGTGAGTACAATTGCGTTTAGCTATGTAAGAGATCACATGTCCTCTCATCACTGCCTTTGAGGCCTCCCAAAACAAAACAGGATCATCCCAATGTTCTAAGTTATCGTCTACATATTCCCTCCATTTAGTCTTCAAATATAATTGAAAATCGTCATTCTGGGAAAGGAAGGAAGGGAAGCGCCAAAGGCGCGAGGATTGCCAAGGGGTAGGCCTAGTTAAGTCAAAAAGTATAGGGGCATGATCCGATATAATGATAGGGTCAATTATTGTATTGCAGACTCGTTGGAATAACGTATCCGCCACCAAAATATAATCTATTCTGGTAAATACATCATGAACCTTGGAATGAAACGTGAAATCCTTGCAAGAAGGGTTATGCAATCTCCATTGATCGACCACATCATGGTTGGAACAGAGAAAATCAATCCCGTTCACACGGTTTGAAGAATTAGGGGAGGGAGAGGCTGAGTGATCTAATAGGGGATTATGTAAGCAATTAAAGTCTCCGCCAATTATCAGATTAGGGGTATCATGCTTCATAAGAAGATTTGATATTTTTTTATAAAAGGCCAAATTAGGTGTGTTAGTAGCATAGATATTTAAAATAGTAAATTTCTCACCATGAACTGAAAGATGTACCAACAAAAATCGCCCCTCTTTGTCAACCACTACATTATCAATAGTATATTGAAGATGTTTACTAAGTAAAATTGCCACACCACGTTTCTTTTTATCAAAGGAGGCTGAGACACATTCCTGAATCCATGTCGCTTTAAGGGCTGCATGGGGACCACGCAGCCAGTGCGTCTCCTGTAATAAAATAATATCAGGGGCTAATCGTTTGAGATGGGACAATACCCGTCGACGCTTGCATGCGGAATTTAATCCGGCTACATTCCATGACAAAACTCGGATAGAATTTGACGTCAGTTGGGGGGCTAAATTGGAGGGATCAGCATGGGCCGTCATCCAATTCCACACTTACCAACGGAGATCGCAGATAGTATATCCTTGAATAGAGTGCCCGTCACATCCCAGCGAGTGAGACCGGCGTTCCGAGTACCAATTAGGTATGGTAGCTGCAAGGGGAGAATGAAGAAGGGCCACAGGCGATCCAGGAGAAAAGAAGAAAGAGGAAAAAAAGAGAAAAAGAGTACAGAGCACCAAAGATAACACACAAACAAATTGCCGTACATCACAACAATAATAAACATGTAATTATTGTAATAATTCTAACAGTTTATCTATGAGAGGTCAGCCTCTCCTTCACAAGAGAGGCAGGAAACTATTATTTTTATTAAAGAAACTACGATAAGTGTAAATATCCAAGATGGTAAGCCATCAACTCATCCATTTGGAGGTGGATTTTTAGAGGAACCTTGCAACGGAATCTTTAAGTGATCTCTAGCTTGGTCAGGAGTATCAAAGGTAAGAGTCTTCCCATCGGTAAAGACCCGCAGTTTAGCTGGATACAGTAGGGCGAATTTAACATTCTCAGTGAATAGGCGGCTGCATATTGGAGTGAATTCTTTCCTCCTCTGAGCTACAGAGGCCGAAAAGTCCTGGAATATCAGCACTTTAAAGTTCCTCACTTCAAGAGTGCGCCTTTTCCTGTATGCCATGAGTATGTTCTCTTTATCTCTAAAATTAAGAAATTTGGCAATCACAGGACGTGGACGTGTTTGGGATGAGGGAGGGCCTCTATCGGGGCCAATTCGATGCGCCCTTTCAATAAGTACTGTTCCCGAGGTACTGGGGACATTGAGGGTAGAAATTATATCAACACTTAAGAAATCAAAAAGATCTGAGCCTGATATTGATTCTGGGATGCCTATAAATCTAAGATTGCTCCGCCTATCCCTATTTTCAAGGTCATCAATCTTTGAGGTCAAGAAAGCTATTTGTTGAAAGTGGGAATCATCAGAATTTTGCAGAGACACAATAGCATCTTCTGCCGTACTAACGCGTTGTTCCACTTCCACTAATCGTTTGGTATGTGATTCTAAATGGGATAAGACCGTGTTCAAAGTAGTTTGGATTGCATCCAACTTTTTCTCTAGAGTTGGGTTTAGAGGTAAGGAGCTTTCCACTGAAAGAGAAGGTATGACAGGTGAGGAGGAAAGTTCTTGAGACACTGAGCGGTTGGGCTGAGATGTATTTATCTTTTCCCTAGCCGAAGGGGTTTTGGATTGAGATTTCCCGTTCTTGACCATATTATCGGTTGGATATTTATCTACAAATTTGTCCATACTATGGGACAATAACCAGGTTAGCTAGAGATTCTATACCACCTATGGATGAGAACCTTTAAGGCAGTTACATAACTAGAAAGTATGAACTATCAAGGGTAAATTTAGTCACCAAATCTGGTAAGATTAGGGTGCCTTCATTGAGTTAGGTATAGATTACCAGGACCCAATAAAAAGAGAAAAAAGAAAAAAAAAAGAAAAAAAAAAAAAAGGGGGGGAGGAGGGGAGGGGGGGGAGGAAGGGGGAGAAAGGAGTGATAAATAAACCACTAGAACAGTATTCAACGGGACCCACTGAGATGTGTGATTGATATTGCACACAGTATATAGAGGGTTAAGTTTAGGAGAATATCGTATTGTACAGTTTGTAAACCCTATAAAATCGTTATTTGTAAATTATTACAAAGCAATGGGGAGGATGTATACAGGACTGGGTACCACCGTAATGTCTATCTAGCAGATTCACGTTAATTAAGGTGATCACAGTTATTAAATAATATAATATATGAATATGTAGAACAGAGTATAGAGTAAATAAAAGCCACGCAATATGTTTAGTGACTTCTAAAAGGATCAGACCAACACAAACTGCAGATATATATAGATGCAATAGGTATAGAATTATAGTCAAATAAGCTTGTCACCACTTTGTCCTCTGCTGTGATTAAGCCTTAGGAAACAACACCCCTTCACTGGACACTGCGAGATGACAGCCGTCCCCACTTGAATATCTTCAGCAGTTTGAATGTTATTCCCAGCCTCCTCACAGTCCCATTAAGCCATGAGTTCCTTTTGTAAAATCAGGCTGAGTGGAAGTTCTGGCCAGAGTATCCTATATGCAGTTAATAGAGGCAATGTCCTCTCCGTCCGTCATAGATATTGGTATTAAAGACGCTGGTGAGGGTTTTCTGGATCTGCTCAGGCAGAGAAGATTAAGGAGAGGTTCCGCAGCAAAGGCTTGGTCTGACTGCTCGACCAAATCCCTGACCACTGGGACAAGAGATCCTCTCATGCGAACATGGACCCACCAATGTCAGGCCCAGACCGCAATTATATAATCCATCGTGTCATCGGCCGGGTCCCGCTGGAATCCACTCGGGGCTGGGTAAGCGGTAGTTTAATCAATGCAGTCAGCCCCTTATCGTAAAGTATCCCCGAGCAGGCTTTAATGAAACAGCAGAGCAGGGCTGTGTCCCTGGGGGGTATGCCTGTATCTGACGGAGCGTCGCTGCGTTGCCATCACATAGGGGGGCACAGGGGATTCATCAGAGGGCTCCTCTAGAATCGCAGGCACAGGCAAGTGATCTTCCGTCTCCCCCTCCCCGCCAAGACGGGCAGCACAGCCGCCGCTACAAGTCCAGGGACCGGGCGCCGCAAACAGCCGCTCCGGACATCGCCCGTCAGCCCACACACACCAACAAGGTCTCTGTCACTGCTCACCCTTCGCCGGTCTCGCTATCAGACAGGAGGCAAACTGGAGGGTTCCGTCACAAGGTAGGATCGAGGTGCTCTATAGGCAGCGCTGGATAGGAATCAGAGCGGACACTGCTTGCTCTCCCCGCCACGAGGTACAGAGGCCTAGGCTTCGCGGGCTGGATTCCGGTGAGAATAATACTCTGCTGCCCCCGATATGCAGCTTGTTACTTGCAGCTGGCCTTCCCCTAGAACGCAGTATAATTTGTTTCTGCTAGTCAGCCGTTCCAAGGGGGGATGGTGGAGAATTCTGCATAGGGGAGACGGAGTGAAGACTAAAATGCGGCCATCGCGATGCTCCGCCCACCGGAAGTCCTATATTAATTGCTATTTTAAGCCATTAAATGTAGTTTTTCATCATTGGTGGTTTCACAATCTTTTCTCTGGATTCACAAGGATTTGTATTTATATTTTGGAGGCTTTGCAGCATTGTCTATTTTTCTGTTTACATCGGTTTTCAAATATACTATTAGTTTTTTTCTGTACTCATCATTTAACCATTAGTGAACTTACAGTATGTGTTGAGTGGGAGAAGAGCCATCAGATAAACAATAATTGTCAGAGGTGACATCTTTGGCAAAGTATCAGTTTCTATATCCAGGCAGTTTTGCAAGCTGCTAATTTAGGGCAAAACTGCTGGGAAAGCACACTTTATAATAGAATAGAAAATCAAAGCACCATTGATGCTTTAGACTATGGAAAGAATAGAACAGAAACTTGGATTTATATTGCAAGGCTTTTGAAAACTGCTGTAAAACTGCCAGCAAACCAACGCACACAATAGACCTGCCTGTAGCAGGCAAGTTTGGGTGAAGCATACTTGTCTACTTCTGAAAAAAACATTTCAGGGAGATTGTGAAAGTAACACCTATCAGCGTGTACGTGACTGCTACATCTGAGAGGCGTGTCATGAAAATTGCTTACATCCAACCGTAAATGAGCCCCAAAGTTAGTATACTTTATACACATATACTGCAAGTGGCCATGAAAAACCTTATGTAAAATGAATGTAGCCATAGGGATCACTGTGCCTTATAACCAATACAGGGAAATGGCACTGATGATCCCATTTGAATGGATAGATCTTTGATTCATTGTTCCCCCCAAGAATGTAACAGCTACATAATGGGGGTAAGGTACAATGAGGGAGATTGCTGGACTATTCAGGGAGACAGGGAGATTTCTGCTATTTCAAGGAGTCTCCTGCAGAATGAGGGAGGGTAGGCAACTGTGGGATGAAGCATTGCACAGATCACCATAATCTGTGCAGCCTTCATTCTGTTTAATTATATAGAAATAGTTAGACAAAAAAAAAAAAAAGTAGCAAAATGTGTAGGTTCCCCTTCCCCCCCAATTCCATAACCAACCCTGGACCTCTGAGCCCAGTCTGGTATTGGAAAATTTTGTGGGAGAATGACATGGTCTTCCCCCTATTTTCCAATAACAAGCATCCGGGAGGGATATGTTTTTTCTTTCTTATTTTGATTTTAAAAAAAACAAACACCTATATTCGGCGTGTGTGTTTTGTCTCTATTTTAGTATAACTTTTTTATTAGACGGACTACTGGTGCCAGCAGGCAGTGGCATCGAGAGAGGGTGGGAGAGAGGGTACAAATTACTTGGGCCCAGGTCTGATGGAGGAGCCCAGTGGGGGCCCAGGTCCTGTCCACCCCCCTTACCTGGAAGCAGCAGCTGCAGCTTTTCTTCTCAGCCCAGCACACACTGCTGTATGCTGGGCTGCAGTGTGGCCAGGGAAGTGCTTAAAAAAAAATCTTTATTTTTCTTTAAGGGTGCATGGCCATGCCTCCTGTGATTAGGCCACATGCCCTGAAAAGTACCTGTCCCAGCCATGCTCTCTACTGCCCTGGCCAGGAGGCATGCCATGCTCCTGTGAGTGGGTGCTTCACATGTGCTAGACATGCCCTCAAAGAGGTATGGCTATGCCCCCAGCATGCTGTGGTCATGGGGGGCGAAGGGAGGGGGGGCATGAAGTTGTTTTACCGGGGCCCAGGATTTCTCTTGGCAGCCCTGCCAGCAGGACCTAACTGTTGGGCATGCTGGCACTTGTGGTTCTACAGGTGCCATCATGCTGGGGCAAGCTTGCTGGGACTTGTAGGTCACCTGTAAAAAATATTATTAATTACCACAAACTCTGCACCTACTAACCAGGGGTGTGTGTGTGTGTATGGGGGTTGGTCCAACTTCCTGAGGGATTCGAGAATAGGGCTGACCAGTTTGGGCTAGTTAATGATATGGCAGGGAGTCCCCACACTGTGTGTCTCCCTGCTATAGTATTATCACCTTGTGGCTGGTTCAGCCTGGTGCTGGTTATTGGAAAAGAGGGGGAAAAGGAATTTCTTGTTATCCCCCTCCCAATTTACCAATACCAGACCAGGCTCAGAGGTCCATTGCTGGTTATGGATTTATTTTGTGGGGGCCCCACAATACTTTTTTTTTATTTAAACTATTTCTATAAATTTTAACCAGCACAAAGCTGGCACAGGTCATAGTGATTATCTATTAGCAGTGATTTATATAGAAACTGCTGCCAAACAGAACGTGCCATGGCAGGTTGTCATTTAGTAAATGATTTGATCGTGGTTTCCTGTGTGTTCTAAATGACATCAACACGCTGCTTAGTACATTTTTCCCCTCGTGTCTACACATAACGTGTATGTCATTTTAGTATCTCGGCACATTAGACAAAGAAAACATACAACCACAGTGGTTTAAAAAAATTAAAAAAATTCTTTGAAGTGACAGGAGTGTGGTCTTAGTTTTCTGGAGTGAGGACTAGATGTAAGAGTGCTGGAACTATTCGCCAGTATAAATTCACTTATCCATCTCCTTAGTGAGTTTGCTATAGATCATGGGTCTTCAACCTGTGGCCCTCCAGCTGCTGTGAAACTACACATCCCAGCTTGCCCTGCCACAGATTTGCTATTAAGGTATGCTAAAACTGAGGCAGGCATGCTGGGATGTGTAGTTCCACAGCAGCTGGAGGGCCGCATGTTGAAGTCCCATGCTTTAGAGATAATGATTCTAATGCAAATGAGTCTGTGACATGTAGAAACTACGCACATAAATGCACATGCAAACACAGATGCTAAATTCTGAACTGTAACAATGAACAAAGGGCCCTATTCAGGTTTAATCACAAACGCGATCCAACCGCAGAAATTACAAAGGCAGTGCGGGCGTAGGGCCCATCCTGTGCATGTGCCCGCATTTTCTGCTGGCGTCCCGCAGTAAATGCGGACGCCTCTGCCTGTCAATCAGACAGAGGTGTTCGCTGGGTGACAACGCTCCATTTCCTAGGTAGAGTGTTGCGGTGATGGTGGCATGAAAATGGGGCGGTGCCAGTCAAATAGGGGGAGTATTAGGGGTGGCTGCATGACGTGACATGCAGCCACTGCGATCATAAAGATGGCGGCAGGACTCCTGTGGTTGCAGCCGAGCTGCGTCGGCAGGAGACTACCCTATTTTTAGTGATCACGCTGAAATTGCGGTGCGACCACAATTGCAGCGTGGTCTTAGGGGGGGGGGGGGGGGGGGCAGCGGCCCCCAGCATGCGATCAAAAGGATCCTTACTGAATCGGGTCCAAAGACCCTATTTGTAGAACATGCGCAGAGATGGAGCAGTAGAGGTTGCATCAATCACTACTGGGCAGAAAGCTGTGACTGATGTGTGCTACATGGGCTAAGACTGTCTGTTCTTTACCTCTCCCGCACTGGCACCAGCATGAATGGTACAGCAGTTATAAGAGGCATTCTAAGGTGAGTGCTCCCTGTGTTGATAGAATGGTGATACTTAGTAGGTGTCATTAGTGGTGGACAACCGTGAAGAAAAAAACTTTTGCTCTGGAGTTCAGAGACTTTTAGCTATGCCACAGAACATGTGAATCTGTACCAAGTTGGCTTATTTTACATACACATCAATGAGATCTCACCACATGAAAAGGCTACATAGGTGCTAAGTGAGCAGTTTGACAGAAATAATCTGCTGGCCTGGTTTCAGCCATAGCCCTCTCATGCGGTAGGCTTCTCCACACCTTTGTTATTGTGAAAAAGCCTCTACAACAAACAGCAGATAGAAGTCTTTGGTGTGAGCAGTGCTAGAAAAACTTTGTACAACTTAACATGTTTTAAAGTTGCAGGTACCAGAAACGACTTGCTAAATGTAATTTTGTACGTGTTTTTTAGTTTATTGTTTTATGCTGTTTAATAAATTGTGTTTTAATTAATTAATGTTCATGCGGTATTCAGCGCTACCTAGTAAGAACTTTTTCTTTCTGTGTTTACCAGAAACGACTTACAGGTTTTCTTCTATTGATAACAGTGCAGAAGAGTGAAAACAACTCTAGACAAAAAGGTCCAAAGTCTGAAGAGGAAAAATACACGCCGCTGACAAGATTGGTTTCTCAATGAATTTATATTGTAGTATGCATTCATATCAAAAGAGTTGACTATGGCCCTCATTCCGAGTTGTTCGCTCGCTAGCCGCTTTTCGCAGCAGTGCACACGCTAAGCCGCCGCCCTCTGGGAGTGAATCTTAGCTTAGCAGAATTGCGAACGAAAGATTCGCAAAATTGCGAATAGAAATTTCTTAGCAGTTTCTGAGTAGCTCCAGACTTACTCAGCCACTGCGATCAGTTCAGTCAGTTTCGTTCCTGGTTTGACGTCACAAACACACCCAGCGTTCGCCCAGGCACTCCCCCGTTTCTCCAGACACTCCCGCGTTTTTCCCAGAAACGGCAGCGTTTTTTCACACACACCCATAAAACGTCCAGTTTCCGCCCAGAAACACCCACTTCCTGTCAATCACACTCCGATCACCAGAACGAAGAAAAAACCTTGTAATGCCGTGAGTAAAATACCAAACTTCTTAGCAAATTTACTTGACGCAGCCGCAGTGCGAACATTGCGCATGCGCAGTTAGCGGAAAATCGCACCGATGCGAAGGAAAATAACGAGCGAACAACTCGGAATGAGGGCCTATATTTAATGACTCGCACGTCATAGCAAAATTGCATTTATTTATATAAACTTCCAAAATATTGCTCATGCAAAACAGCAGATTACCAGCACACCACCACCAATGAATACCACTTTGTACACAGAGGGCATGCTTACTAGTAACATTATTCATTTCCTGGTCCTCCTTACCAATACCCCATCCCATGCTGTCACCAATTGATAGAGTGCGAGGCTGCTACCTCCCAAGATCATTTACACACATCATCCCTTAAGCAGAGAGTTTTAAGACATATAGGGCCTAATTCAAAGGTGGGCGCAGAAGCGGCTGCGCAAATTGGTTGTTGCCCATCTGCAACAATATGCAAATATAACTACAAAGTCCTTTCCTGCTGTACATCCATGCGTCCAAATGTGCAAGAACTGAGTTGCCCTATGGCAGTTGCAGGCTCTCCGTTTGCGTATGGCCTCCTCTGTGAGCAGTTGAACCTCTGCGTACACGACGACTTCCACCAACACGCCTCTGACACTCCCATAACACGCCCAGTGCGTGCAATTCGATATCAAGCACATACTGCATATGAACTGCAAATGTTCTGTTGACAGGAAAGGGCTATTAATGCTAGGTGGACCACGATAAAAATGTGAGAAGAGGGGAGGTTGTGTCAGCTCTGCTCCTCTGTGGATATTTAAAGAAGGAAGGGAGTAACATAGGAAAAGTGTTTTATTAGCCAAAGGATAACTTCTAACTAGGAGAGAAATAACGCTCTCAGGCTATATCAGGTGGAGTCCTTCAGAGAGCACCCTTTCTACCCTGCTGATTGGGCCCTAAACTGATAGCCGAGTGTCCCCTTTTAACAGGGGTACCAGATTTTTGAAAATCGGCCCTAGGGAACTGGAGATATCCGACTTTAAAGCAGTTGTCACCATCCAAACCTGGTAATTGTTCTTCTCAGACAGATATCTCAGGATGTGTCTGACTTAGAAATTTTCTGATGTTAGACTCAAAAAGCTGAGACTCTCTTCTTTCAGTGGACACTGGCAGCTTGTCTCTACTATGACCTGAACCAGAGATATCAGCCTTCCAGCAACTGGGCCCTGCTCCAGCTCCACACACCTGGAATGTAGTTTTATATTTCCGCCTGTGGATTGCTCTGGCTCCTGAACACTGATCACCAGGTCCCCAGTACCTACTGAAAGGTGGGACTCTCTAGTTGTTTTTTTTATCCCATTGAAATCTATTTCCCAGAACTTGAGATATCTGCAGTCAGGCAAGCTGACATCCCACTCGAAAATGATGAGTGTTAAACCCACTCCACTATCCTCCACTCCCCTGCATATTAAACACCCCCTACCACCCTGGAAGTTATTTACAGGGGCCCCTTGATTCAGTCCAATGCCACTTCTACAGTTTAGTGCTATTTCTCCCATCATCTGTGCAGTAAAGGAGTAATTAGCAGAAATGACTGCTCCAGGTCCCACGTGCTGAGCGGAAAATAGAACATCCCCCTACCACCCATGGGACATCAAAGCTGCTGCTAATAAGCACCCCCCCCCCCCCTACCGCTGGAGGATGAGTAGGGGCCACAGTGCATTGCTTTGCCCAGGGGCCTACACTGCTGTTAAGACAGCCCTGCTGTGTGGGTTTGGGGTTACATCTTCAAGTAGCTCGCTTCCTACTTTGCAGATTGGAGGAACTGTGTGGGATTAGGATAACATATTCAGGCAGCACCCTGTCTACTTTGCTGAGTGGCGTACCAGTGTGGGATTAGGGTTACATCTTCAGAGAGCACCCTTCCTACTATGCTGATTGGAGGAGCCATGTGGGATTAGGGTTACATCTTCAGGGAGCACCCTTATAATGTATAGCACTTAATACATTACTCCTCACTATGGTGTACATCCGTGTGTATACATGCGCAAGGACTGACACGCCCACTTTCAATATGGATTGGTAAGTCCTTAGACGCCACCAACGGTTCCACCATCTAAACTTTTACCATCTCTATGGCAGGTGCAGTTTCTTCATCCTTGTATGGCCTCCTATGTGAGTGGTTTGTATAAGCACTTTCACCGACATGTCCACTACACTACCATAACATACTCATAAGATGCACGTACTAAGCCTACTCCCTTGTCACCGTCCAGGAACGCCCACTACATTTTACTCTTCTCTCTGTGTGTGCATGAAATAATAACTGCGATGCTGCACAGATGCATCGAGACAAACCCACTCTATTTATAGTATTCAAACCCATCACAGTATGGTTCAGCCGGACCTATTCGGCACAGAAGTTCAGGGTTCCCGAGGGATCTAAACCACAATAAAACGGTCACTTTGTAACTGTAGCTACAGACCCCTTACAATTGCCCCTCTATTTACCCCAATACATACCCTGGCACCCCCTAATGTCCGGAACCCCCCACATGCCAGTGATGAACACCGCGGCCCTGCAGCTAATTACAGTCACTGACTGTGTCTCCCCCACCGCTACCCCGCTGTGCCGTCGCCCAGTCAGGACGGCTGCCAGGTAGTGTGTATAATAATTTACTGGGCGGCTGTCGGCGTACGACTTACTGGGCGGCTGGTGGCGACTTACGTAAAACATCCTCCTAGCTTTGCCTCACGATGTGACGTGATGTCACACCGCGCACCCTCCCTCTCCGCTGGCCTGCACTCCCTCTCTCTCTTCTCCGCTCAGCACTCTCAATCCTCGGAGCCCTGCTGATACAGTTATAAAGTAAGTCACCGCTCAGCTTTGCAGCCTGCAGCTAAGCCTGCTTCTGCTGCAGGGGAAAGAGGGGGGCCAGGCCAGGTAAGGGGGAATAACATCCATGAATTGAAGTTACCCCCCCTAAAATAAAAAAAATGAGATCTCTGGGTGCACACAGAAAAAAAAATTAAAAAGAGAAGAATGGTTACATATATATAATAGCTGATTGAAGAAGTCCGTAGTTTCCTGAGATTACATGTATCTAGCACTGCTGGGGACAAACTGTGTGGGATAATGTGAATTTCAGCTCATACTGTGTGGAGTATTGTGAATTTGGCGCATACCGTGTGGCATAATGTGAATTTATCTCATACTGTGCGGTGTAATGTGAATTTATCTCATACTGTGCGGCGTAATGTGAATTTATCTCATACTGTGCGGCATAATGTGAATTTATCTCATACTGTGCGGTGTAATGTGAATTTATCTCATACTGTGTGGCGTAATGTGAATTTATTTCATACTGTGCGGCGTAATGTGAATTTATCTCATACTCTGTGGGGTACTGTGAATTTATCTCATACTGAGCGGCATAATGTGAATTTATCTCATACTTGCGGTGTAATGTGAATTTATCTCATACTGTGTGGAGTAATGTGAATTTGGCTCATACCGTGTGACGTAATGTGAATTTATCTCATACTGTGTGGTGTAATGTGAATTTTGGCTCATACTGTGTGGCGTAATGTAATTTTGGCTCATACTGTGTGGCGTAATCTGAATTTATCTCATACTGTGTGGCGTAATCTGAATTTCGTCTCATACTGTATGACGTAATGTGAATTTTGGCTCATACTGTGTGGCGTAACATGAATTTTGGATCATACTGTGGCATAATATACATTTTTACTCATACTATATGCTGTAATGTGAATAAGGGGCACTACTGCCAGTAGCTGGTGAGGATGGGGACATGTGTGACAAATGCTGGTGTCCAGCGGAGTTGGGGTCTGATGGCTTAGAAAAAGGCAGATGTGGCTCTAATAGCACATGTGTACATTTTTTTCCTTTTACTTGTGTTATATTAAACCGGTCGGTGGTCACAGCATTATGTTTCATTTTTTTTCTCTGGGGTGTATTATAGCTACTTTATTATTAGGAACTAGGGAGAAATCAGATTAAGCTATGTGATTCTACTGAATGTAAAATAGTGCTAAATATGTTCCTGGGCAGACACGCCCAAAAGGTGGTGCTAGATACGCCCAAAAGGCGGTGCACCCCCTAGAAACGTCCCCCCGGCGGTGCACCCCCTAATAAAATTAGCTGCGCACGCCTATGCTTACTACAGTGAAAACACATGCTGCCCCGCTAAAAGCAATAGGCTACATTACCCAAACAATAGTACTTTTTTTTTATTAAAAAAAGGGAAACTTTATTTATTTTAATATACTAGTAACATACACATATTTAACAGAATTCTTGTGTAAGTGTGTAAAACACAGTAAAAGATTTAAAAGGGACATCACAAAATTGTGGAAAGAGGATTTACACATTTACATTGTCATCATAGAAGGGCTAATACAAAGTATAAGGATACTAGAATATAATAAAAGTCCTTTGGAAGAGGGTTGGGATATACAGTATTCTACCACCATATGCAGCAGAGGCAGGTGCCTCCACCGTGGGCAACATAAAACACGATGACTTGGGGGTTTAGTTATGGCCACTTTGATGTGGCCACACAACCATCTTGCCTTAGTCATGTCCCCATACAGATTTAGAATTGACCCAATGTGCTGTAGGAAGAAAGACTTTATGATCATGTTGCTGTAGCAATTTTTTACTATATTTACAATGTGTCTTCCAGAACTATCTGAACATCTATCCCATAACCATACAAATGTTTTTATATTGTTATGTTCTTTCTTATGAGAGAAAGGGAAGCTGTCACACAGCTGTGTTTGTTTTAGGTGATCCTATCTATCTTTGATAAGTTGCTTTTGCAATGATGAGAGAATAGGCTGGGCATTGGGTTTGTTGTGGGTTGTGTAATCTCTGGAAAAGTAAAGCTGACTTCACATAGAGGCCGATTCTGAGTTGGAAGCAAAGCAAAAACAATGCAAGTAACTTTGCACTGCAGGTGGGGCAGATTTATAATGTGCTGAAATTTACAGTAGATTTGGTTGGCTTGTGTCTAAACTCAAATCTAAATTGCTGTGTAAAAATAAAGCTGCCCAGCATTTGCGGCCTGCATGCAAAAGCAAACAGTATTTACCCCGCCTGCCTGGTGAAAGAAAATCCCCAATAGTGCATGTTTTCGAGGACAAGTGAATAACCCCTGGGGGATTTTAACACAGCTAATTGAATTCTCCCATATTCAGAATCAAAAATTCTCATTATCATATCATTTCCTTTGTGTCACAACTGAGGGCCTGAGCTGACGGGAGGCAGCCTCAGTTGTAGGGGCTGAGATGTAACGGAACCTGGGAGGTTGTATCAGACCCCTAGACATGTAAGTAACATGTAGAATAACTGCCCGAAGGCGTGACCACGACAACCAGGATAAAAGTCAATGATGTTTATTATGACAAACTCCGTAACACAGCAGCAGTAAAGGAAACATAAAAGTCAACAGAGGATAAATACAATTCCTTGGTACTACAGGGTGGCAAGGGCCACAGGCACTGGTAGAGTGAGACAGTTCTTATAATCTTCTAGTTGGAAAGTTCTTACCAGACCTGACTGTAGCAATGGAGAGAACCCAGGATCGTACCAGCTGGTGTTCCAGGAAAGGCTGGGTTGCTGAAGATAAAACGGCTGCTGTGGATACTGGCTGGAACCAGACTGTTGTTGGTACGGAGTGGATACTGGCTGGAACCAGTTAAATAATAAACGAACTTGAGAGCGATGAAATAATAATGAAGTTTGGAGTTTAAGAGCGGTGAAATAATAATACCGGTGGAGAGTGGTAAACTGCAGAAAGGACACCGGCCCTTTAAGAGAAGCTGTACACTGCTGGAAGCTGGGCTGGAAGCAGGTGATTGATGAAGTTTGGAGTTTGAGAGCGGTGAAATAATAATACCGGTGGAGAGTGGTAAACTGCAGAAAGGACACCGGCCCTTTAAGAGAAGCTGTACACTGCTGGAAGCTGGGCTGGAAGCAGGTGATTGCTGTAACTGGAAACAGGTGAGTCCAGAATGGATCGGAGAGTCAGGCTACACCGCAGATGGAATGCTGGTGCGGGTCTCTATAGCAGAAGTCTGGAGACAGGAGCTGGAACCTGGAAGACAACCACAGGAGAGAGACAAACTGGAACTAGGTTAGACAACCAAAGCACTGACGCCTTCCTTGCTCAGGCACAGCTTACTTATACCTGCAGCAAGGAAGGGGTTGGCTAGGCAATTATGCAAATCAACAATACAGACAGCAGATTGGTGGAAATGCTCAGATGACAAAATCCAAGATGGCTGTGCCCATGCAGACACTTGGAGGGAAGTTTGGTTTGTAATCCATGTAAGAATTGAAACAGTAATGGCGACGCCGGCCACAGGAGACAGGAGACGCCAGACTGACAAGCGCACATTTAACCACGCGGGCACAGCGGAGGCCGCGGCTGATGAAATCACCACTCTGACATTCTGCATGTGGAAACTCAGGAACAGCGGGATCCGGTCCTGGAACGCTGAGCCAGCCTTAGGAGGCATCTGAAGGGTAAGTAATGGCGTCCAGATACCCGGATCGTGACAGCACCCCCCCCTTTAGGAGTGGCCCCAGGACACTTCTTAGGCTTTAAAGGAAACTTTGCGTGGAAATTTCGGACCAAGGCAGGAGCATGGACGTCTGAGGCATTGGTCCAAGAGCGTTCTTCAGGACCATAGCCCTTCCAGTCAATGAGGTATTGTAACTGACCGTAACGGAAACGTGAGTCCAAAATCTTGGCCACCTCGTACTCGACTCCCCGTTGAGTCTGAACTTTGGGAGCTGGAGGAAGTGCGGAATGAAACCGATTCAGGATCAGCGGTTTCAACAAAGAAACATGAAATGTCCTGGGTATTTTCAAGAAGGATGGTAACTGTAACCTGTAGGCAACAGGATTGATGACTTGTTCAATCTTGAAGGGTCCGATGTAGCGAGGTGCAAATTTCATGCTGGGAACTCTCAACCTCAAATTCTTCGTGGACAGCCACACACGATCACCCACCTTGAGAGCAGGAACCGCTCTACGCTTTCTATCGGCAAACTTCTTATACCTGAATGAGGCTTTAAGCAGGGCTGCGCGGACGTTCCTCCAGTTATTTGAAAACTGACGCAAGGTGACATCCACTGCTGGAACAGAAGTTGCGGGAAGCGGTTGGAATTCTGGGACTTTAGGGTGGAATCCATAATTAATGAAGAATGGTGTAGAAGAAGATGAGGAATGGTATTGATTGTTGTGGCTGAACTCGGCCCAAGGAAGGAGTTGAACCCAGTCATCTTGAGAAGAAGACACATATATACGGAGGAAGGCCTCCAAGTCCTGATTCACCCTCTCGGTTTGACCATTGGTCTGAGGATGGTAAGCCGTGGAAAACTTTAACTTGACTTGGAGGGCTTGACACAAACTTCGCCAAAATTTGGCAACAAATTGTACTCCACGATCCGAGATGATCACTTCAGGAAGACCGTGAAGTCGGAAGATCTCTTGTATAAACACTTGAGCCAACTTGGAAGCTGACGGAAGACCGGTGAGAGGGATGAAATGTGCCATCTTGGTGAACCAATCAACTACCACCCAGATGGTATTAAACTTGTTGCAGATAGGTAGATCGGAAACAAAGTCCATCGACAAATGGGTCCAAGGTCGACGGGGAACAGATAATGGAACCAGTTGCCCCGCAGGCGACTGGCGGGAGACTTTGTGTTGGGCACACTTTGGGCAGGAGGCAATAAATTCCATAACGTCCTTCTTCAGAGTTGGCCACCAGTAGGACCTAGAAATAAATTCAAGGGTTTTCTGAATGCCTGTATGTCCAGCAAAACGGGAAGCATGGGCCCAATGCATGAGCTTCTTCCTTAGAACTGGCTTAACAAAACTTTTCCCTGGTGGAGGCGTAGAGTCCATCCCTACCGTGGAGAATGCCAACGGATTAATAATAGGATGCATGTCTGCAGACTCGGACTCATTTTCTTGCTCCCATGAGCGGGAAAGGGCATCGGCCTTACGATTCTGAGAACCCGGACAGAACTGGAGTTTAAAGTCAAACCTAGAGAAGAAAAGTGTCCATCTGGCCTGACGAGGATTCAGACATTGTGCGCCTTTGAGATATAAAAGATTTTTGTGGTCGGTAAGAATGGTGATTGAGTGGGAAGCTCCCTCCAACAGGTATCTCCACTCCTCCAGAGCGAGCTTGATGGCTAGCAACTCCTGATCGCCAATGGCATAGTTGCACTCAGCTGGGGAGAACTTCCGGGAGAAGAAACTGCAAGGATGTAGATGTCCATCTTTGGCCCTCTGGGATAACACTGCTCCTACTCCAACGGAGGAGGCATCTACCTCTAAGATAAAAGGAGAGTCGGTGTCGGGCTGTTTCAGAACTGGTGCAGAGATGAACCGTTGCTTCAGAAGGTGAAAGGCCTGTGTAGCTTCCTCGGACCACTTGGACGGATTAGCACCTTTCTTGGTTAATGCAGTGATAGGCGCCACAATGGTGGAAAAGTCTCGTATAAATTTTCTATAATAATTGGCGAACCCTAAGAACCTCTGGACCCCTTTGAGGCTTAAGGGTATAGGCCAATTCTGGATTGCTTGGAGTTTCTCAGGATCCATCTCTAGTCCGGAACCGGACACAATGTAACCTAGAAACGGAATGGTTTTAACTTCAAACACACACTTCTCCAATTTACAATAGAGGTGATTGACACGGAGACGGGAAAGAACCTCTTTTACCCAGAAACGATGATCTTCGAGATTATTAGCAAAGATGAGGATGTCGTCTAGATAAACCACGACATGGCGGTACAAGATGTCCCTGAAAATCTCATTCACGAAGTGCTGGAAGACTGCTGGAGCATTGCTCAATCCGAAGGGCATGACGAGGTACTCATAATGTCCGTCACGGGTGTTAAAGGCGGTCTTCCATTCGTCACCCTCACGGATTCGGATGAGATTGTAGGCACCCCTCAAGTCCAGCTTTGTGAAAATAGTTGCACCACTAACTCTATCAAAGAGCTCGGTAATCAGGGGTAAAGGGTATCGGTTCTTGACGGTAATGTCGTTCAGACCTCTGTAGTCAATGCACGGACGCAGACCACCGTCTTTCTTCTTAACGAAGAAGAAGCCTGCGCCGGCTGGAGAAGAAGATGGTCGGATGAAACCCTTCGCCAGGTTCTCTTTGATGTACTCTTCCATGGAGTGTGTCTCAGGCAGAGACAACGGATAAGTTCGGCCTCGCGGTGGAACCTTCCCTGGAATGAGGTCGATTGGGCAGTCCCATTCTCTATGAGGAGGAAGGATATCAGCAGAGGCTTTACTGAACACGTCCGTGAAGTCTTGATATGGAGGAGGCGGAACATCAGATGACCTGGGGAAGGAAGAACAAACAGGAAGAACTTTGGCTAAACAAGTCTCAGCACAGGAGGGACCCCATGCCAGTATTTGCGTAGTCGTCCAGTCAATTGATGGGTTGTGGAGACGGAGCCATGGAAGGCCTAAAACCACTGGATGTGTGGCTCTTGGAATCACTGAAAAAGAAATATACTCAGAATGAAGAACTCCCACTCTCAGACGAACTGGAAGAGTCCTTAAGGAAATGACTGCGTCAAAAATCTTGCTGCCATCCACGGCAGTCAAAGCGATGGACGAGGACAGTCTCTCGGTGGGTAGGGACCACCGTTTAACATAAGCTTCGGTTATGAAATTCCCAGCTGCTCCGGAATCAAGGAGGGCAATGACGTTCCTGTAACGTTGAGCAATTTGGAGCGACACTGGGAGGTTACAGTCATGAGGAGATGGAGAGGAGATCATTACTCCTAGCCGGCCCTCTCCTTGGCGAGCTAGGATCTGGAGTTTCCCGGACGTTTGGGACAGGCATTGATAGTGTGCGACGGAGCTGCACAGTAGAGACAGAGAGACTCAGAGACGTCTTCGGCGCTCAGCGGGAGATAGACGAGAACGACTAATTTGCATAGGCTCATCCTTGGATGGAGATGGTTGACGAGGAGGAGGAGCAGAAGATTTAGGAGTAGATGATCTTCCTCGCTCAGTTGCTCTCTCTCTGAAACGTAGATCAACCTTCGTGCAAAGAGAAATTAGCTCATCCAACTTAGAGGGCAAGTCTCTGGTAGCTAACTCATCCTTGATGCGTTCTGATAAGCCATGCCAGAATGCAGCATACAGGGCTTCGTCGTTCCATGCCAGTTCGGATGCCAGGATTTGAAACTGTATAAGATACTGTCCCACAGTACGTGTTCCCTGGCGTAAACGGAGAATATCAGATGAAGCAGATGTTATCCGGCCTGGCTCGTCGAAGATGCGCCTGAATGTAGCTACAAAGTCAGTATAGGAGGATAGCAGGGGATCAGACTTCTCCCATAAAGGTGATGCCCAGTCAAGGGCTGAGCCACTGAGAAGAGAGATGATATAGGCAATTTTGGTACGGTCACTGAAGAAATTGCCAGGTAGAAGCTCAAAGTGGATTTCACATTGATTGAGAAATCCCCTGCAGAACCTTGGAGATCCATCAAATTTTGCTGGCGTTGGAAGATGAAGATGTGGACTGGAAATGGGTAAGGTGGGTGGGGTTACAGCTGGTGTCACTGTAGTGGACGCACCGGACGTGCCAGGTCCACGGAGGGTCGTTTGAATCCCATCCAGCCGTGTAGAGAGATCCTGGAGACAGCGGATGATGTGGCCCTGTGCAGCCTCCTGATGTTCAAGTCGGGCTGCCAGTTCTTGCATTGGCCTGGCCGCTTGATCCTGGTCTCCGGCTGGATTCATTAGGTCAGTGCTTACTGTCACAACTGGGGGCCTGAGCTGACGGGAGGCAGCCTCAGTTGTAGGGGCTGAGATGTAACGGAACCTGGGAGGTTGTATCAGACCCCTAGACATGTAAGTAACATGTAGAATAACTGCCCGAAGGCGTGACCACGACAACCAGGATAAAAGTCAATGATGTTTATTATGACAAACTCCGTAACACAGCAGCAGTAAAGGAAACATAAAAGTCAACAGAGGATAAATACAATTCCTTGGTACTACAGGGTGGCAAGGGCCACAGGCACTGGTAGAGTGAGACAGTTCTTATAATCTTCTAGTTGGAAAGTTCTTACCAGACCTGACTGTAGCAATGGAGAGAACCCAGGATCGTACCAGCTGGTGTTCCAGGAAAGGCTGGGTTGCTGAAGATAAAACGGCTGCTGTGGATACTGGCTGGAACCAGACTGTTGTTGGTACGGAGTGGATACTGGCTGGAACCAGTTAAATAATAAACGAACTTGAGAGCGATGAAATAATAATGAAGTTTGGAGTTTAAGAGCGGTGAAATAATAATACCGGTGGAGAGTGGTAAACTGCAGAAAGGACACCGGCCCTTTAAGAGAAGCTGTACACTGCTGGAAGCTGGGCTGGAAGCAGGTGATTGATGAAGTTTGGAGTTTGAGAGCGGTGAAATAATAATACCGGTGGAGAGTGGTAAACTGCAGAAAGGACACCGGCCCTTTAAGAGAAGCTGTACACTGCTGGAAGCTGGGCTGGAAGCAGGTGATTGTTGTAACTGGAAACAGGTGAGTCCAGAATGGATCGGAGAGTCAGGCTACACCGCAGATGGAATGCTGGTGCGGGTCTCTATAGCAGAAGTCTGGAGACAGGAGCTGGAACCTGGAAGACAACCACAGGAGAGAGACAAACTGGAACTAGGTTAGACAACCAAAGCACTGACGCCTTCCTTGCTCAGGCACAGCTTACTTATACCTGCAGCAAGGAAGGGGTTGGCTAGGCAATTATGCAAATCAACAATACAGACAGCAGATTGGTGGAAATGCTCAGATGACAAAATCCAAGATGGCTGCGCCCATGCAGACACTTGGAGGGAAGTTTGGTTTGTAATCCATGTGAGAATTGAAACAGTAATGGCGACGCCGGCCACAGGAGACAGGAGACGCCAGACTGACAAGCGCACATTTAACCACGCGGGCACAGCGGAGGCCGCGGCTGATGAAATCACCACTCTGACATTCTGCATGTGGAAACTCAGGAACAGCGGGATCCGGTCCTGGAACGCTGAGCCAGCCTTAGGAGGCATCTGAAGGGTAAGTAATGGCGTCCAGATACCCGGATCGTGACACTTTGCACTCAGGTGAGATAGTAGAGCTAAACTAAACAGGGTCAGATTAACAATGGGACGGATGGAGCTACAGCTCCAGGCCCCAGACAAAAATAGGCCCATCACCATGACAGCATGATGATGATTAACTGCCCAACTGGTCACATGGTTGCCATAAATCATAAAAATTAAAATTATATTTCTAATTTCCTCACAAAGTGATGCTGTTTTTCAACTTGTATGTATTTTGGGAGACATTGGGGCTTACCATGTAGGGAATGTAAATGCCCATATGTCACTGGCCACACCGACACAACATTAGCCACACCTCCTCAATTTCTCACAATCAGCCCTTGATCATTTTCAGACTCAGACCCATGTGGATTTGAATCCGGCCGTGAAGATAAACCACAGATTACCTTTGTAGCATGTCAAATAGTTTTCAAATAATTATTATTTTATTAGTTTTGTTCCATTATGCTATGTGATTTTCTCAGCTACCATCTACGTTAGCAGAAGGGTTAAGTCCAGCAAAGAATTCCTGAAAACAATACATTGTGTCAGTGGCGGCTTGGCATAGCTAACAGGGATATTTCCATACACTGAGAATGAGACAGGAAACAGAATAACGTGGGGGTAAGATATAATTCCTGGTATTGCTTTACCAATTCACCAGTGTATCTCGCAGCATAACAGATTTATTATTGTAGGATAAAAGAGTCACGTCAGATGTTTTACAAGAAAAAGCAAACAGATATGTTCTCCACCATAAAGAGCTACTATGTTTCGTCTGCATTATATATAAAATAGCGTTGTATAACACCTTAAACTTATCATCTGTCTAATTTAATACATTTTATCACAGAGACATTCGGTTGTTCTTGCTCATGACTCCATGTGACTACAACAGCATATGCTCTGGCACAAAGCTCTTGGATATATTTATCTGAAAATGGTGTCAAGTCATACAGATGTGTCCTCATACACTGTGGCTTCAGTCACGCCTAACAGCACTTGATCATGTTGGAGCCAATTACCAACACTGCAGCATGGTCAGCAAAAAATGTCATTTTGAAATACGTATAAATGTTTGAGGGCTCTCCCTTCTTCTGATCAATCTAAGATAACGATTAGAGAAACAAAAAGAGAAAGTAAAACTAGGTACACACCTTACACATATGAGAAACAATCCACAATAATGAGAAAATTAAATCTCTAATGTTCACAATACTTTATTATCTGTGCTATCTGAATGATAAATGTCCCTAGAGATCATTGAGGTGACATTATTAAATAAACTATGTCGGGCTGATCTCTGTATACACTACATTTACATCACAATAATTGTGCAGGAGACCCGATCAGATGACTGCTCTCCACACGATAATCGGCCCTAGATGCTATGTACACTCCGTTAATAAAGCACATCTCCCAACAAATGGATAACGTAAATCGGGGGTGTGGCCTCAGTGGATGGGGTATGGTATCGGGTGGATGGGCATGTCCTCACAGCACTGCCCTGTTTTCGTCACTCTGTGGGCGTGCCCAGCATTCCCTGAGCAGCTAGGCTGCCCCCCAGTCTCACCTCCCTGCACTGTTTAGATGCCGTGCACATGCAGTCATCAAATGCTCCCCCAAACCCCCCCACAGCCCATAGAACACTGTGTCAGTGTTCATCAGGACAGTGTCCAAAAAGTGGGACTATCCCTGCTGAAATTGGGATGGTTGGGAGGAATAAATAAATGGACTGGGTAGTCGAGAATAGGCTGTTTGGCTTGATTATTGCACAGTGTGTATCCAGCTTAAAGCATAAGCACATAAATATGAGCAGGATGGTATGCAGTGAGCATTATATAGGTTTAAGATAAGCCATAGAACTGGGTTGACTAATCCAGTGGTACATCTGATCGTGGCTTCAAACAAACATGATTAATATTCAGCTCATTTTCTATGGTGTGAAACAGTATTATACAGGTTCAACAGTTTTCTTGAATGCAAAATTCACTTTCAGAACCTTAATTTTAGTTCCTGTACAGAAGGGTTTGGCTGTGCTGAAAGATGTTCCACAGGTGTGCAGTACTTATGTTGCTTGTGTTGTGTTATTGTGAGTACCTGTAAATTCATTCATATATAAACTGTTATCCAGTCTCACTAATACATATCGAAATGAGAACCATAGTGTAAAGATACGAGCCATGGTTACATCTGACATGGGGCTTGATTTGGATTTGTACGTAATCCTGTATGTAATAACCATATTAGCTGTACGGTATTGCACAGTCACTTCCCAGTGGCTGTGCAGTACCGTACATACTGAAATCAGGACCATAGTGTACAGATACAGAACATTGCTGGAGGTGCAGCAGTAGGGCAGGTGATGCTAAATGTCCATGTTGCATGTGACACTAAAAAGTGACATACAAAAACTTTGATAAAGTGTTACTTGGTGATATCTTTGTTCCATTCACCGAGTTAGCCTGGCACAAGCTGTTTAAACTATGGAAACGGTTCCTCAACTTTGTGCAGACTTATTTGTGCCTCATCAATAACAAAAACACAAGCTATTTAAAACTATACTTAAAAGTCTAAAACAGTAAAAAGAAAAGTAGCAGATCTAGAGATATTCAGTACAACGGAAACACAGATATTTTTTTAGAATAAATATACCAAAATAAAACGAAGTAGAGTCTAGGATGACAATCAGAGAAGCAAGAAGGGAAATCAAAGACAGGGAACAAAGTGGAAAACAACAAACAGCAATAAATAATTAAATGAGTCAAAGGACTGGAGTGCAGTGAAGGATGAAGAGGAGTGGGTGTAATGCCATATAGATATATAAATCTTTATGCAAGATTAGCAGATGCTCTTCTATGAAAAATAACTTTCTAACATTCACAGATACACGAGAGAATTACAGAATGTCAAATAATTGCATGCTTCCAGTTCCAAATAACATTGGTAATTGTATATAAACGTTTGCATTTCTTATGTTTGATAGTTGAATATCCCTCTAAAAAAGTAAATTAAATTAAAACATTGCCCTGATTTAAAAAATTCATCCAGTGGTATTGTTAGGTACAGGCCACAGGTTTAATCAGTAGTACACTGAATCTACAGTAATAGTTCTTTGTCATTAACTGTGCCTTTTAAAAGATAGTATCAATAATTCAGTAATCTCCCAGCAGTGGTAGTGCTGATCGTCAGCACTCCACCTTCTGAGACACAGAAGGAAGGGGTGCACAAGAATAACATCACACATTAAGGTGGGAATTCAATTGGGAGCAAGGTTTAAGTAAAAAAACCTTGCGCCACATTTTGGATTACAGCGGGTATGTATGCTCCCATCTTTGCACTCAAGAGGGGGCTGATGGGAGATGTAGTTCTTCCAGCTGCCGCCTCTGTGGGGGATCACACACATGGGACACACACACACACACACACACACACACACACACACACACACACACACACACACACACACACACACACACACAATGGGGTTCACACACTCACACATACTTACACACATTACTACACTCACCACTGCTGCAGGAGTCCGGATTCCGGATCCCAATGCTGGAGTAAAAGACACAGCTTTGGAAGGTGATGATTACAGACTCAGTAAGCAAACTGTAAACTTCCAATTGCTTAATTACTACTTGGGGGTGGGAGGCCGCCGTGGTGTCAGAGCAAGTCTATATGATTTTTCCTAAAAATAATGGCCCTCATTCCGAGTCGTTCGCTCGTTCTTTTTTTTCGCATCGCAGTGAAAATCAGCTTAGAGCGCATGCGCAATGTTCGCACTGCGACTGCGCTAAGTAATTCTGCTATGAAGAAAGGATTTTTACTCACGGCTTTTTGTTCGCACCGGCGAACGTAGTGTGATTGACAGGAAATGGGTGTTACTGGGCGGAAACACGGCGTTTTATGGGCGTGTGGCTGAAAACGCTACCGTTTCCGGAAAAAACGCAGGAGTGGCCGGAGAAACGGGGGAGTGTCTGGGCAAACGCTGGGAGTGTTTGTGACGTCAAACCAGGAACGACAAGCACTGAACTGATCGCACAGGCAGAGTAAGTCTGGAGCTACTCTAAAACTGCTAAGTTTTTTTTGTTCGCAATATTGCGTAAACTTCGTTCGCACTTTTAAGATGCTAAGATACACTCCCAGTAGGCGTAGACTAAGCGTGTGTAACTCTGCTAAATTCGCCTTGCGACCGATCAACTCGGAATGAGGGCCAATGATTTAAGAAAAATTCAGACTTGCTCTGGGAGTGTGTGACAAAAGATGCAGTGATTTCTATAGAAATCACTTTGACCCATTTTCATTCCTCTAATTGAATAGCAAAACCCAGTGGCTGTGGGAAAACCCAGCACCATGGCACTTTTTAAATATTTTGCACTCTAAAATAATTTTGGATAAGGTTAAATTCTCCCCTAAAGGGCCATATACACGGGAGAGATGTGTGCTGAGCGAACCGCTCAGCACACATCTCTCCCGCCGCTCAGCACAGCGCGATGTGTGCTGAGCGATGCGGGGGAGGACGGGGGGCCGCTCATTTCACCCAGCGGGTGAAATGACCGACGTGCTAGATTGAGCCTGCATGCAGGCCAATCTAGCACCGGAGATAGCCTTGCATCGCTATCGCTCTGGGGGGTACACACGAGTGATCCGTGCTTTAAATCTAAGCAATCTGGACACTAATAGTTTATTAAGACGAGTAAATGCCATGAGCAGTGAGGTTAGGGAAATATTAACTACTCCACTTTATTTCTCTCCAAGGCCAGATACAGCTACACCTAAAAAGAGCTGCTGCATACAGCTCAAGTCTTAGGAGTGGAACAGGCACATGCAATAAAACAGTACTGCTGTCTAATATCACACGCTCACACGACAAAGAAATACATCATTTCTCAAATTATGTTTTAATATTTAACCACTTGCCTGGCATGGTCGCATCAGATGCGACTATACCAGCAAGTGCTTTATCTGACCTGGTCGTACAGGATGCGACCAGTCAGATAAACAGTGTTAGCAGTGGCAGGGAAGGGAAACTTCCCTCCGCTGCTGCTCTCAGAGGGACCGGAAGGTCCCTCTGCCTCCCTTCACCCTCCCCCAGTGTTTGCTGTGCTGCCGATCCCTGCTGTTCAGACAGCACGGAAGGACCCCCCCCCCAGTGGCTGCAGACAATAGCAGCCCCTGGGGAAGTGTAAACCAACCCCCCAAGCCACTCCCAGCATTCCCCTGTGTACCTGGCAGCCATCTGGGGTGTAAAAAGTAACGTTGCAATGGTCACGATGTTATCCATCTTCTTGACATATGTTTCGATGTTTGAAAAAAAATATTTCAACAAAAAAAAAAATATATATTTTTTTCTTTTTCTTTTTTTTGTTAAGTAAAATCATTTTGGATAAGGTTAAATTCATGCTCTGCACCTAATTCACACAAAACCCCAACAATTTCTGAGCTGTTTTTGGGGACAAAATCGTCAGTTAAGTGGTTAACGAAAGATTTATCAATTACATATTCCTAACAGCTGATAAATGTATTCCCATGTGACAAATAGCCAATACACGATATTATTCATTCAACAATACATAATCTAACATGAAGTCAGGGGTGTATCTAGGGGTCTGGACGCCCCTGGCAAACTAAGGGACTGGCGCCCCCCATATTTGAAATAGGGAAGGTGCATGTGCAAAAAAGGGACATGATCCTCTGGGAAAGGGGCATGACCATATAATAGTTCCCCCAATTCAAATTACGCTACGCAGTAGTAACCCTTATGCACATCATGCCCACACAGTAGCAGTTCCCTTTGCACATTATGCCCACACAGTAATTCTTATAACACTGAGGAGACATCAGCAGTGCCTGGCCTGGATGAGGAGGCAATGCCACCCAAGGCCAGGTAGTATAATCAAATAGTGCTGTGCAGTGCACTACCCAGTGGTGCAAGTATAAAAAAAATCCTTAGTGGTACTGTGTGCGCATGCCGAAGGCACGCGCACAAGAAAAATGGGTGTGGCCAATGAAAATGGGGGCGTAATACACATATGACCCCAATAGTGCAGTGCCAGATATACATATGCCCCCAATAGTGCCAGATACACATATGCCCCCACAGTGCCAGATACACACATGCCACCACAGTGCGAGATACACCTATTGCCCCTACAGTGCCAGATATGCCCCCGCATTGCCAGATATGCCCCACGGTGCCAGATTAGTCATAGTCCCCATCCCCCTCCCAGCACATAGCCATAGTCCCCTCCCAGTAAATAGCCATAGCCCCCACCTCTCCAATCAATAGCCATAGTCCCCCCAGCACATACTGTAGCCATAGTCTCCACCTCTCCCAACACAGACATACAGTAGTCCCCACCCCCCTCCCATCACATAACAATAGTTCCTGCCAGCATAGATAGCCATAGTCCCCCTCCCTGCACATAGCCCCTCACCTCCCCAAGCACATAGCCATAGTCCCCATCCCCCTCCCAGCACATAGCTGTAGTCCGCCCTTAGCACATAGCAGTAGTAGTCTCCCCCACTCCCAGCACATACATAGCCTCCCCACACAGCACATAGCCCTAGTCCCCACCCCACAACATCCCAGCAGATAGCCATATTGTCTGGCAATACCTGCTGTGACGAGCTGCCTGGGATGGAGGACGGAGGATCGCTCAGCAGGCAAGAGCTGGCGCCAGTGTCCGGCACCGCACCAAACTACGTGAAGACAGTGAAAATAAACTACAGCTCCCAGCAGCCCTTGCCGCTGGGAGCTCCCGACAGCAAGGGTTGCTGGGAGTTGTAGTATATTTTCAGTTTTTCCCCTGTACTGCACCGTGATGCCGGACACCGGCGCCAGCTCCTGCCTGCTGAGCGATCCTCCGCCATCCATCCCAGGCAATGCACAGGCAGCTCAGCACAGCAGGTATTGCCAGACACAACGGCTTAAGGGACTCCGCCCATTGGCCGAGGGTGGCACCGTCGGGTGGCGCCCCCGGCGAGTGCCATCCTGGCCAGTGGGTAGATACGCCCCTGCGTGAAGTCACCATGTATGACAAAGCCCATAAAAGCAGCTTCCACATCAAAAAAGAAGGTAAATGAGACAGGTGCTGCTAAATAAATGCACTTCATTATTTCATTATCAGGAAGAGCAGCCACCTCCATATAACAGCGGACTATTTGTCCGATTCTTCTGAAGAAAGACATCTGCAATGACCAGGGATTAGCCTCAGTAAAAAAGTGATATAAGAGGATTTTCACTCGACGTGAAGTCCACCATGCTACAGTAAGACAGGTTATTTACAGTTGGAGAATACTGAACAATGGGGCAGATGTATTAAGACTGCAGAAATGATAAAGCAGTGATAAGTGCAAACACACCAGCAAGTCAGCTCCTACCTGTCATTTTTCATATCAGTAATGATTGGCTGGTGCGTTATCACCTTCCACTTATCACTGCTTTATCCCTTCTCCAGGTTAATACATCTGTTCCACAGTTCCCAATTTCTCCCGGAACAGACTTCTCATACAATTCACGAAAGATTAGACAGTATGATCTGCCCAGAGATCACAAATAACCCTAAAGCTCTGTCTAAGAAACTACATGCCTTTGTCAACACGGTGGGCAGTATTCAATTCGATTACTATGGGCGCAATATTTGCGATAACGGGGATCACTTTAGAAAGGAGATTGGGCGTGATATATCATTTGAATACCGCCCAGTGAATGTTAAAGTTCATGAATTTACCACCAGGAAAAGGGTGTAGTAGGGTATGCCGGCGGCCGGACTCCTGGCGACCAGCATACCGGCGCCGGAATCCCGACCGCCGGCATACCGACAGCTGGGCGAGTGCAAATGAGCTCCTTGTGGGCTCGCTGCCCTCGCCATGCTGCGGGCACGGTGACACGCTACTCGCGCCTCACTATCGATTCTCCCTCAAGGGGGGTCGTGGACCCCCAAGAGGGAGAAAAGATGTCGGTATGCCGGCGGTCGGGATTCCGGCATCGGTATGGTGGTCATCGGGAGCCCGGCCGCCGGCAAACAGAAGACCACCCCAGGAAAAGACTTAAAAAGCATGGCATTATTGGAAAAGTAGCCAGGAGAAATCCCCTTCCTTATAAACAAAAAATAAATAAAATAAAGCTGTAAGATATACGTGACTCATACGATAATCCCACATTTTGGAGTTCTGCCTAATTTAACATATCGTTTGTCGTTGGTAGCATACACACTGTGCAAATTCCCCTATTTGTTAGCGACATTGTCGAAAATGTATTGCATGTATTAATGACAGGGATGTTTGCTAGCGACCCACTGGAGCGTGCATTGCTAGTGATATATTGCGTACACACTGAACAATGGGCCTAATTCAGACCTGATCGCTCGCTAGCAGTTTTTTTGCGGCACTGCGATCAGATAGTCGCCGCCTACAGGGGAGTGTATTATAGCTGTGCAAGTGTGCGATCGCATGTGCAGCCGAGCACTACAAAAAAAAACTTTCTGTCAATCTTCTTGCGTTCAGATGTGCAAATGGATTCTTCGTAAAACCTATCGCACAGCAACGATCCGCTTTGTACCCATACAACACGCCTGCGCATTCGGGTGCATACGCATTTCTGACCTGATCGCAGCGCAGCAAAAAAAGCTAGCGTGTGATCAGGTCTGAATTACCCCCAATATTACAAAATGATCGTACTGACTGTTCACTATGGGCAATTTCATTTAAAATATTGCACAGTGTGTACCCAGCTTAAGGTGTAAGTGTGAATACAGAAGAGAGCGGAGTTGCATGGTTTTAATGCACAAAGCCATGGTGGCAAAATAAAACCACAGGACCCTGAAAGTCAAGCATAGAGGTGTAAGGGTAATGATTTGGGTTGTTGTGCAGCCACAGGAATTGGACTGCTTACTATGATGAGTCTGTCAGGAACTACTCTTTGGGGGTAATTCAGACCTGATCGTAGCAGCAAATTTGTTAGCAGTTGGACAAAACCATGGGGGTCATTCCGAGTTGATCGCTCGCTGACGATTTTCGCAGCGCAGCGATCAGGTGAAAAAACTGCATTTCTGCACATGCGTATGCTCTGCAATGCGCACGCGCGACATACAGGTACAAAGCCCTTTGTGGTTGTGCTCAGGTTCAAGCAAAGTTTTTCTTCGCACTGGCGGCCGCTAGAAGATTGACAGGAAGGGGGCGTTACTGGGTGTCAACTGACCGATTTCAGGGAGTGTTTGCAAAAACGCAGCCGTGCCCGAAAAAACGCTGGCGTGGCTGGACGTTCGCTGGGCGGGTGTATGACGTTAAACACGGACATGAATAGGCAGAAGTGATCGCAAGAGCAGAGTAGGTACGGAGCTACTCTGAAATTGCACAAACAGTTTTTGCAGAGCTCGGCTGCACATGCGTTTGCACTTTTGCTAAGCTAAAATACACTCCCCAGTGGGCGGCGGCATTGTGTTTGCACGGCTGCTAAAAACTGCTAGCGAGCGATCAACTCGGAATGACCCCCTATGTGCACTGCAGGTGTGGCAGATATAACATTTAGAGAGAGTTAGATTTGGGTGGGTTATTTTGTTTCTGTGCAGAGTAAATACTGGCTGCTTTATTTTTACACTGCAATTTAAATTTCAGTTTGAACACACCCCACCCAAATCTAACTCTCTCTGCACATGTTATATCTGCCCCTCCCTGCAGTGCACATGGGTGGTCATTCCGAGTTGTTCGCTCGCTAGCAGTTTTTAGCAGCCGTGCAAACCCTATGCCGCCGCCCACTGGGAGTATATTTTAGCTTAGCAGAAGTGCGAACGAAATGATCGCAGAGCGGCTACAAAATATTTTTGTGTAGTTTCAGAGTAGCTCAAAACCTACTCAGCGCTTGCGATCACTTCAGACCATTCAGTTCCGGATTTGACGTCACACACACGCCCAGCGTTCAGCCAGCCACGCCTGCGTTTCCCCAGCCACACCTGCGTTTTTCCACACACTCCCTGAAAACAGTCAATTACCACCCACTTCATGTCAATCATTCTGCGGCAGCCAGTGCGACTGAAAAGCATCGCTAGATTCTGTGTAAAAATACATTGTTCGTTGTAATAGTACATCGCGCGTACGGATGCGCTGAAGTGCCGTTTTTTAGCCTCATCGCTGCACAGCAAATGAATGCAGCTAGCGAACAACTTGGAATGACCCCCATGGTTTTGCCCAACTGCTAACAAATTTGCTGCTGCGATCAACTCTGAATTCCCCCTTTATACAAGAGTATTCTAGAAAAACGATTCTAGTAAAAAAATGTGAAAGCCTTTGTCCAGCAACTGAATTGTGGCCAAACACAGATCATGCAACAACAATAATCCAAGCACCAGCAAATACAGTGCATCCGGAAAGTATTCACAATGCTTCACTTTTTCCACATTTTGTATGTTACAGCCTTATTCCAAGATGGAATAAATCTATTTTTTCCCTCAAAATTCTACACACAATACCCCATAATGACAACGAGAAAAAAAAATTTTTCAGATTTTTGCAAATTTATTACAAATAAAAAACTAAGAAATCACATGTACATAAGTATTCACAGCCTTTGCCATGAAGCTCAAAATTGCATCCTGTTTCCACTGATCATCCTTGAGATGTTCCTACAGCTTAATTGAAGTACACCTGTAGTAAATTCAGTTGATTGGACATGATTTGGAAAGGCACACACCTGTCTATATAAGGTCCCACACTTGACAGTGCATGCCTGAGCACAAACCAAGCATGAAGTCAAAGGAATTATCTGTAGACCTCCGAGACAGGATTGGCAAGGCACAAATCTGGGGAAGGGTACAGAAAAATATCTGCTGCTTTGAAGATCCCAATGAGCACAGTAGTCTCCATCATCTGTAAATGGAAGAAGTTCGGAACCACCAGGACTCTTCCTAGATCTGGCCGGCCGCCTAAACTGAGCGATCGGGGGAGAAGGGCCCCAGTCAGGGAGGTGACCAAGAACCCCATGGTCACTCTGTCAGAGCTACAGCATTCCTTTGTGGAGAAAGGAGAACCTTCCAGAAGGAGAACCATATCTGCAGCAATCCACCAATCAGGCCTGTATGGTAGAGTGGCCAGAAGGAAACCACTCCTTATTAAAAAGCACATGGCAGCCCGCCTGGAGTTTGCCAAAATGCACCTGAAGGACTCTCAGACCATGAGAAAGAAAATTCTCTGGTCTGATGAGACAAAGATTGAGCTCTTTGGCGTGAATGCCAGGCGTCATGTCTGAAGGAAACCAGGCACCGCTCATCATCAGGCCAATACCATCCCTACAGTGAAGCATAGTGGTGGCAGCATCATGCTGTGGGGATGTTTTTCAGTGGCAGGAACTGGGAGACTAGTCAGGATAAAGGGAAAGATGAATGCAGCAATGTACAGAGACATCCTGGATGAAAACCTGCTCCAGGGCGCTCTTGACCTCAAACTGGGATGACGGTTCATCTTTCAGCAGGACAACGACCGTAAGCACAAAGCCAAGATATCAAAGGATTGGCTTCAGGACATCTCTGTGAAGGTGCTGCAAAGAGCAATGGGCGAAACTGGCCAAAGATACAGTAGGTGTGCCAAGCTTGTGGCATCATATTCACAAATACTTGAGGCTGTAATTGTTTACAACTATTGTCCCTTTGCTGCAAACACTTGTTTCATAGTAATACAATAAAAAACAGGATTTTGATACCTAACGGGAAATCCTTTTCTCCTAGTCCGTAGAGGATGCTGGGGTCCACTTCATGACCATGGGGTATAGACGGTTCCACAGGAGCCATGGGCACTCTTAAGACTTTTCAATGGGTGTTAACTGGCTCCTCCCTCTATGCCCCTCCTCCAGACCTCAGTTATAGGAACTGTGCCCAGGGAGACGGACATTTCGAGGAAAGGATTTACCTTAATACTAATGGTGTCATACATTCCAGCTCACACCTCAACCATGCCGCACAACATGGGATTCAACATAACACACGCCAACAGGCATGAACCAATTACAGCAAACATGCTGAAACTAATAAAACACAACATGTGTAACTCTAATAAACAAAACTGCAGGTAAAGTACGCACTGGGACGGGCGCCCAGCATCCTCTACAGACTAGGAGAAAAGGATTTACCGGTAGGTATCAAAATCCTGTTTTATCATACGTCCTAGAGGATGCTGGGGTCCACTTCATGAACATGGGGTTTATACCAAAGCTCCAGTACGGGCGGGAGAGTGTGGATGACCCTGCAGCACCGATTGACCGAACTTGAGGTCTTCATCGGCCAAGGTGTCAAACGTGTAGAATTTTGCAAATGTGTTTGACCAAGTAGCTGCTCGGCAAAGTTGCAATGACGAAACCCCCCGGGCAGCCGCCCAGGATGAGCCCACATTCCTAGTGGAATGGGCCTTCACCGACGTCGGTAACGGCAATCCAGCCGTAGTATGAGCGTGCTGAATCGTACTTCTGATCCAATGCGCAATAGTCTGCTTGGAAGCAGGACACCCAATCTTGTTGGGAGCATACAGGACAAACAAAGACTCTGTTTTCCGTATTCGAGCTGTTCTAGCGACATAAATCTTCAAAGCTCTAACCACATCTAGAGACTTTGACTCAGTGAACGTGTCAGTAACTACTGGCACCACAATAGGTTGGTTTATGTGGAAAGATGAAACCACCTTTGTAAGAAAATGTTGACGAGTTCACAAATCTGCCCTATCTTCATGGAAGATCAGGTAAGGGCTCTTGTGAGATAAGACCCCCAACTCAGACACCCGCCGTGCGGATGCCAATGCCAAAAGCATCACCACTTTCCAAGTGAGAAACTTCAACTCTATCTCTTGTAGAGACTCAAACCAATCCGATTGAAGAAACTGCAACACCACATTAATGTCCCATGGTGCCACTGGAGGCACAAATGGAGGCTGAATGTGCAGAACCCCTTTCACGAAGTTCTGAACCTCTGGAAGAGAGGCCAATTGTTTTTGGAAGAACACTGACAAGGTCGAAATCTGGACCTTGATTGACCCCAATCGGAGGCCCGCCTCCAAACCAGCCTGCAGAAAATGGAGAAAACGTCCCAACTGAAACTCTTCCGTAGGAGCCTTCTTGGATTCACACCAAGACACATATTTTCTCCAAATATGGTGGTAATGTTTCGACGTTACTCCTTTCCTGGCCTGAATAAGGGTGGGGATGACTTCCTTGGGAATACCCTTACGGGCTAGGATCCGGCGCTCAACAGCCATACCGTCAAACGTAGCCGCGGTAAGTCTTGATATACGCACGGCCCCTGCTGCAGCAGGTCCTCGCGAAGAGGAAGAGGCCGAGGATCTTCTATGAGCAACTCCTGAAGATCTGGGTATCAAGCCCTCCTTGGCCAGTCTGGGGCAATGAAGATTGCTCGAACTCTTGTTCTCCTTATGATCCTGAGCACCTTTGGGATCAGTGGAAGTGGAGGGAAGACATACACCGACTGGAACACCCACTGGGCCACTAGCGCATCTACTGCTATTGCTTGAGGGTCTCTCGAACCTGGAACAATATTTCTGAAGCTTCTTGTTGAGATGAGATGCCATCATGTCTACTTGAGGAACTCCCCAAAGACTTGTCACCTCTGCGAAGACTTCTTGGTGGAGGCCCCACTTTCCTGGATGGAGATCGTGTCTGCTGAGGAAGTCTGCTTCCCAGTTGTCTACTCCCGGAATGAAAATTGATGACAGATCCTTTACATGTCTTTCTGCCCAGAGGAGGATCTTCGTCACCTCTGCCATTGCTGCTCTGCTTTTCGTTCCACGCTGCCTGTTTATGTACGCGACTGCTGTTACATTGTCCTACTGGATCTGCACGGAATGATCTCGAAGAAGATGTACCGCTTGTTGAAGGCCATTGTAAATGGCTCTCAATTCCAGCACGTTTACGTGAAGGCAGGCTACCTGACTTGACCATTTTCCTTGGAAGCTTTCCCCCTGTGTGACAGCTCCCCAGCCTCGGAGACTTGCATCCGTGGTTACCAGGACCCAGTCCTGAATCCCGAACCTGCGTCCCTCTAGTAGGTGAGAACTGTGTAGCCACCACAGGAGCGAAATCCTGGCTTTTGACGACAGGATTATCTTCCGGTGCATATGTAGGTGGGATCCCGACCACTTGTCCAACAGGTCCCACTGGAATACCCTGGCATAGAACCTGCCAAACTGTATGGCCTCGTAGGCCACCACCATCTTCCCTAACAACCGAATGCACTGATGGATCGACACACTCAATGATTTCAATATCTGTTTTACCATTTTCTGGATTTCTAGAGCCTTTTCCACCGGAAGAAATACTCTCTGAACTTCTGTGTCCAGAATCATCCCAAGAAAAGACAATCTTGTCGTCGGTTCCAACTGTGACTTTGGATAATTTATGATCCAACCGTGTTGTTGGGGTATTGACAGGGAGAGTGTTATGTTTTGTAACAACTGCTCTCTGGATCTTGCCTTTATCAGGAGATTGTCTTGATAAGGAATTATATTGACTCCTTTTTGACGCAGGAGAAACATCATCCCCGCCATCACCTTGGTGAATACCCTCGGCGCTGTGGAGAGACCGAAAGGTAACGTCTGGAATTGGTAATGGCAATCCTGAACCGCGAATCTCAGATAAGCCTGGTGAGGAGGATAAATGGGAACATGCAGGTAAGCATCTTTTATGTCTACAGACACCATGTAGTCCCCCTCCTCCAGACTGGAAATCACTGCCCTCAGTGATTCCATTTTGAACTTGAATCGTTTCAAGTAGAGATTCAGATTTTTCAGGTTTAGGATCGGTCTGACCGAGCCGTCCGGCTTCGGAACTACAAAAAGGCTTGAATAAAACCCCTCCCCTTGTTGTGACAAAGGTACCAGGACTATGACCTGATCCTGACATAATTTTTGGATAGCCGCTGTTACTGCTTCCCTTTCTGGAAGAGAAGCTGGCAAGGTCGATTTGAAAATTCGGCATGGAGGAACGTCTTGAAACTCCAGCTTGTATCCCTGGGACACTATTTGCAACACCCAGGGATCCAGGCCAGACAGAATCCAACCTTGGCTGAACAGTTTGAGACGTGAAGGAGCCCCAGCGTCATGATGAAGATTTGGCAGAAGTAGGGGTAGACTTCTGCTCCTGGGAACCTGAAGCTGCTGTGCACTTCTTTCCCTTTCCCCTTCCCCTACCCGCAAAGAAGGGGGAACCTCTCGCTTTTTTGTATTTATTGGGCCGAAAGGAATGCATGTGCGGGTGATATGTCTTTTTTGCCGATGCAGTCGCAGAGGGCAAAAATGTCGACTTACCTGCGGTAGCCGCCGAGACTAACGCAATCCAGTCCATCGCCAAATAAGGCCTCACCTTTATATGGGAGAGCCTCCATATTTCTTTTGGAACCTGCATCCGCGTTCCACTGGCGAATCCACAATGCCCGCCGAGCCGATACTGCCATGGTAGCGGCTTGTGAACTCAAGAGTCCAATATCTTTCATCGCTTCTAGCATGTATAGGGCAGCGTCTTTGATATTCCCTAACTTAAGGAGTATCTCCTCTTTATCAATCGTGTCAATTTCTGATGACACGCTTTCTGACCATTTTTCAATAGCGCGACTCACCCACGCGCAAGCAATTGTGGGCCTGAGCAGCGTACCATTGGCAACATAAATGGATTTCAATGTTCGGCTCTTTTAGTGAAGCCGTGCCAGGTGCAGGGAGAATTACCTTCTTTGTCAACCCGGACAGTGCACTGTCTAACACAGGGGGTGACTCCCATTTTTTCCTGTCCTCCACTGGGAAAGGATAAGCTATCTGAATTCTCTTGGGAATACGAAATTTCTTTTCGGGAGTCACCCTTATCCCTTAAAAGAGTGGATTAAGCTCGTGGGAAGGAGGGAAAGTGACCTTAGATTTCTTTTCTTTATAGAAATAACCCTTCTCCTGAGGTACAGGAGTTGCTTCCGTGACTTTCAGAACTTCCCTTATAGCCACAATCATATATTGTATATTTTTTGCCAATTTATGATCTATTTCTCTGGAGTCACTATCGTCGACACAAGAATCAGTGTCCGTGTCGGTATCAGTATTCACAATATTCGCAAATGGTCTCTTATGTGACCCAGAGGGGTCGCCTGCAGATGGAAGAACAGAGCCCTGAAAAATCACATCCTCCACAGATTTTCTCCTGCACTCAGCATGAGATGCAGACTTATCTAATCTCCTATTGATATGATGCATACTATCACGTAATTCTTTCACCCATGCAGGCACTTGGTGTGCCGGCAGCGCCATCACATTACACTTCTGTGTCCCTAAAATGGTTTCCTCCGGGGAGGAACTCCCTGTCTCTGACATGTCTTACACACGTGTACAACACACACACAGACACACTGGGACTTATAGGGGACAGACCCACAGTTATATCTGTCAGAGGGACACAGTTTAGGAGCAGCCAGTTCACAACTCCAGCGCCAGTATCTAATGGCTGTGAACACAGAATGCCCACTGACATGCAGCGCTTTTTACACAGTAAAACACACTTGTAAAGCACCAAATTCGCTTGTGCACCCTCCTGTTTTGCACCCTGATACTTGTTGTCAGAAGTGAAGGAGGACCAGCGATGTCTCTGCAGCCTGAGGAGAGAGAAAATGGCACTAAGCACAGTGTGCTAGCTGACTGAGGAAGAAGCTCCGCCCTTTTTACCTCAGAAACTTTTCATAATATTTATACTGGCGGGGGTAGGGCTGTGCCTGGGCATCTTATGCCCCCTTTTTGCCAGTTTATAGAGGTGTTTTTGCTGCCCAGGGCGCCCACCCACTGTGCCCTGCAGTGCCTGTGTGTGTGGGCAGCAATGGCGCGCTGCGCTCCCGCCAGCCGCGCTGTACCTCAGCCGTCACTTTTCTTGATAGAAGATCTGTCTTCTTCTACTCACTTGTCTTCTGACTTCCGGCTCTATGAGGGGGGTGACGGTGTGCTGCGGGGGTGAGCATCTAGACACTGCTAGCGTTAAGTACCCTTCAGGAGCTAATGGTGTCCTGTCAGCCAGAAGCAGAGCCATGAAACTCTTCAGGAAGTTGGTTCCTACTTCTGCCCCCTCAGTCCCACGAAGCAGGGAGACTGTTGCCAGCAGTTCTCCCTGAAAACAAAAATCCTAACATAAGTCTTTTCAGAGAAGCTCAGTAGAGCTCCCCTAGAGTGCATCCAGTCTGCCTGGGCACATTTCTAAAACTGAGGTCTGGAGGAGGGGCATAGAGGGAGGAGCCAGTACACACCCATTGAAAAGTCTTAAGAGTGCCCATGGCTCCTGCGGAAACGTCTATATCCCATGGTCATGAAGTGGACGCCAGCATCCTCTAGGACGTTTGAGAAACATTTTTTTTTAATCTTAGCACTACCCACAGAAGGTGCATATCTCAGTGGTTCTTGCTTATAAGTGGTTCACTTTCTTCTCACTATTTAGAACACCTTTCACCACATGCTTTATAATTTCCTATCAACTTCTTACCTTGTGAAATTGAGACTGTTAACACTAACATCTTAACTCTGAAGTTGGAAATATACATACTTAAGCTTGGTACACACTAGCAGATATATCTGCAGTTCAATCGGGGAGCAAGAGTGAGTGGGAAAGAGGGAAGGTGTCACAGAGATAGAGAGAGAGAGTGTCAGGGAGAGAGTGCAGAGTACTATATAGGAACATAGACGGATGGATGTGGTCAGCATAGACGGATAAGGGGAGGGGGACATAGATGGACTGAGAGAGCACTATATGGGGGCATAGACAGACAGGCAGGCAGGCGGGATGGAGGAAGGGGGTATTACCGTCAGCAGGACTGTATGGCACTCTTTGAGCACGATCCATCCATCATCTGTGCGGCACACTACTACAGATATGCTTCCGCACAAGAGACTCCGGGACACAAAGAGTGTGGCTCTGCATATCCCCCTCCCCCCTTCACCAGGAGTAAATTGCCTTACCCCGAAACCGGTGCGCAGCAGTACTATTTGAAAAAATAAAATAAAAAAATAAATCCACACGCGGTGCAGTGGGATTTCTTGCTGGGCCTTATAGCAGTTACATCATCTGCACCCCCTATAGTTCTGCCATTGCATAGCGGGGATGCACCCTGGCCAGTGTGACCACACTCCCTAGCCCCATTCACCAATCAGCCTATGCACCTCATGTAGACGTTCAGACTGGGAACCCTGAGCGGCAGCAGGAGCAGAGATGGACACCACAGCCGGGGCTGGCTGCCTCACCCTTCTCTTTCACTCCAGGGGGTTTGGGACTCTGCGCTGCATATCTCTCACAGGTCATGCAGTGGGGAGGAGGCCCGGACCATCTTTCCTCTCCCGAATAACCAGAGACTCCGTAGGCAGCACAGGTAAACACATGCCCCCGCCCCCGCAGGCAGCACACGGACTTCTCCCCCCCAGCAGAGACAGCACATAAATGGCACATCGAACCTTCCCCCCCCGCAGGCGGCACATTGCTCCACCCCCCTGTAGACGGTACCTTCCTACCCCCCCCCCCCCCCTCCCACACACACACACACTGACAGCACATGGACTAGAAGTGCGATCCCCGCACAGTTGGTAGTGACAGCCACCGCTGACATACCCCTGAGTACAGGGGCTTTGACGGGAGCCGGGACACGTAAACTAATTTAAGCCCCTCTAGAGATGGCCAACCTATCACGTGTCAACAGCTTGGCCATACACACAGCACGATGCACCAATATATATTGGTCATCGTCTGTGCAGCACCGCCGACTCTATGGGGTCAATTTATTAAAGCTTCTAAAACAGAGAATTGGTGATGTTGCCCATAGCAAATAGCACCCAATCAGATGTTGTCTATCATTTTCTAAAAGTCAATAGAGAAATAATAGACAGCATCTGATTAGTTGCTATGGGCAACATCACCAATTCTCTGTTTTAGAAGCTTTAATAAATTTACCCCAATATGCCTGTGAACGACGTTGTTCACAGAGATACCGTTTGTACACACCTGCCGATCCATTACCGATATATTGGCCAATCAATTAATCAGCCAATATATCTGCCGGTGTGTACCCAGAATTTGGCTGGATACACACTACACAATGCCTATACCCAGCGATGACACGACCGCTTTATCGATATATTGGTACACCCCGCATTTACCTGCATGCTGTCATCTGCAGGGTCGGCCCATCTCATGCACAGTACATCAGATGGGACAATGGTCGGGAGGGCAAACCCGCCAGTGCACGCTATGCCGTATGGACGATAGATCCTTTTTGATCTGCATCAGAGCGATATGTCATCCAAGATGTTATTTAGTGTGTACCCATCTTTAGTTAACTGAGAAACCAACAGTAAAGTCATGCATATATTTTTATTAAGATTAGTAATTAAACAAATATCCAATGTATTATATTAACCAGATTTAGTACAGCTTTATGAAGCTAAAAATAAGAATTTACTTACCGATAATTCTATTTCTCGGAGTCCGTAGTGGATGCTGGGGTTCCTGAAAGGACCATGGGGAATAGCGGCTCCGCAGGAGACAGGGCACAAAAAAGTAAAGCTTTACTAGGTCAGGTGGTGTGCACTGGCTCCTCCCCCTATGACCCTCCTCCAGACTCCAGTTAGGTACTGTGCCCGGACGAGCATACACAATAAGGGAGGCATTTTGAATCCCGGGTAAGACTCATACCAGCCACACCAATCACACCGTACAACTTGTGATCTAAACCCAGTTAACAGTATGACAACAGAAAGGGCCTCTTAAAGATGGCTCCTTAACAATAACCCGAATTAGTTAACAATAACTATGTACAAGTATTGCAGATAATCCGCACTTGGGATGGGCGCCCAGCATCCACTACGGACTCCGAGAAATAGAATTATCGGTAAGTAAATTCTTATTTTCTCTATCGTCCTAAGTGGATGCTGGGGTTCCTGAAAGGACCATGGGGATTATACCAAAGCTCCCAAACGGGCGGGAGAGTGCGGATGACTCTGCAGCACCGAATGAGAGAACTCCAGGTCCTCCTTTGCCAGGGTATCAAATTTGTAAAATTTTACAAACGTGTTCTCCCCCGACCACGTAGCTGCTCGGCAGAGTTGTAATGCCGAGACCCCTCGGGCAGCCGCCCAAGATGAGCCCACCTTCCTTGTGGAGTGGGCTTTTACAGTTTTAGGCTGTGGCAGGCCTGCCACAGAATGTGCAAGTTGAATTGTGTTACAAATCCAACGAGCAATCGACTGCTTAGAAGCAGGTGCGCCCAACTTGTTGGGTGCATACAATATAAACAGCGAGTCAGATTTTCTGACTCCAGCCGTCCTTGCAATGTATATTTTTAAGGCTCTGACAACGTCCAACAACTTGGAGTCCTCCAAGTCGCTAGTGGCCGCAGGCACCACAATAGGTTGGTTCAGATGAAATGCTGATACCACTTTAGGGAGAAAATGCGGACGAGTCCGCAGTTCTGCCCTATCCGAATGGAAGATTAGATAAGGACTTTTATAAGATAAAGCCGCCAATTCAGATACTCTCCTGGCAGAGGCCAGGGCTAGTAACATAGTCACTTTCAATGTGAGATATTTCAAATCCACCTTTTTCAATGGTTCAAACCAATGGGATTTGAGGAAATCTAAAACTACATTTAGATCCCACGGTGCCACCGGAGGCACCACAGGAGGCTGTATATGCAGTACTCCCTTGACAAAAGTCTGGACCTCAGGGACAGAGGCCAATTCTTTTTGGAAGAATATTGACAGGGCCGAAATTTGAACCTTAATGGATCCCAATTTGAGACCCATAGATAATCCTGATTGCAGGAAATGTAGGAAACGACCCAGTTGGAATTCCTCCGTCGGAACCCTCCGATCCTCGCACCACGCTACATATTTTCGCCAAATGCGGTGATAATGTTTCACGGTGACTTCCTTCCGTGCCTTAATCAAGGTAGGAATGACTTCTTCTGGAATGCCTTTCCCTTTTAGGATCTGGCGTTCAACCGCCATGCCGTCAAACGCAGCCGCGGTAAGTCTTGAACAAGACAGGGACCCTGCTGTAGCAGGTCCCTTCTCAGAGGTAGAGGCCACGGTTCGTCCGTGAGCATCTCTTGAAGTTCCGGATACCAAGTCCTTCTCGGCCAATCCGGAACCACTAGTATTGTTCTTACTCTTCTTTGCCGTATGATCTTCAATACCTTTGGTATGAGCGGCAGAGGAGGAAACACATACACTGACTGGTACACCCAAGGAGTTACCAGTGCGTCCACAGCTATTGCCTGTGGATCTCTTGACCTGGCGCAATATTTGTCCAGTTTCTTGTTGAGGCGAGACGCCATCATGTCTACAATTGGTCTTTCCCAACGGTCTATTAACATGTTGAAGACTTCTGGATGTAGACCCCACTCTCCCGGATGAAGATCGTGTCTGCTGAGGAAGTCTGCTTCCCAGTTGTCCACGCCCGGGATGAACACTGCTGACAGTGCTATCACGTGATTCTCCGCCCAGCGAAGAATCTTGGCAGCTTCTGCCATTGCACTCCTGCTTCTTGTGCCGCCCTGCCTGTTTACATGGGCGACCGCCGTGATGTTGTCCGACTGAATCAACACCGGCTTTCCTTGCAGGAGAAGTTCCGCCTGGCTTAGAGCATTGTAGATTGCTCTTAGTTCCAGAATGTTTATGTGAAGAGACTTTTCCAGACTCGTCCATACTCCCTGGAAGTTTCTTCCTTGTGTGACTGCTCCCCAGCCTCTCAGGCTGGCGTCCGTGGTCACCAGGATCCAATCCTGAATGCCGAATCTGCGGCCTTCTAATAGGTGAGCCTTCTGCAACCACCACAGAAGTGACACCCTTGTCTTTGGTGACAGGGTTATTCGCAGGTGCATCTGCAGATGCGACCCTGACCATTTGTCCAACAGATCCCTTTGGAATATTCTTGCATGGAATCTGCCGAATGGAATTGCTTCGTAAGAAGCCACCATTTTTCCCAGGACTCTTGTGCATTGATGTACTGACACTTTTCCTGGTTTTAGGAGGTTCCTGACCAGATCGGATAACTCCTTGGCTTTTTCCTCTGGAAGGAAAACCTTTTTCTGAACCGTGTCCAGAATCATTCCTAGGAACAGCAGACGAGTTGTCGGGATTAAATGGGATTTTGGAATATTCAGAATCCACCCGTGTTGTCTTAGCACCTCTTGAGATAGTGCTAAAGCTGTCTCCAGCTGTTCTCTGGACCTTGCCCTTATTAGGAGATCGTCCAAGTATGGGATAACTAATACGCCTTTTCTTCGAAGAAGAATCATCATCTCGGCCATTACCTTGGTAAAGACCCGAGGCGCCGTGGACAATCCGAACGGCAGCGTCTGAAACTGATAGTGACAGTTTTGAACAATGAACCTGAGGTACCCCTGGTGTGCGGGGTAAATCGGAACGTGTAGATACGCATCCTTGATGTCCAAGGATACCATAAAGTCCCCTTCTTCCAGGTTCGCTATCACTGCTCTGAGTGACTCCATCTTGAACTTGAACTTTTTTATGTAGAGGTTCAAGGACTTCAGATTTAGAATAGGCCTTACCGAGCCATCCGGTTTCGGTACCACAAATAGAGTGGAATAATACCCCTTTCCTTGTTGTAATAGGGGTACTTTGACTATCACCTGCTGAGCGTACAGCTTGTGAATGGCTTCCAACACCCTCTCCCTTTCGGAAGAGACGGTTGGTAAGGCAGACTTCAGGAAACGATGAGGAGGATCCGTCTCTAATTCCAACCTGTACCCCTGAGATATTATCTGCAGGATCCAGGGGTCTACCTGCGAGTGAGCCCACTGCGCGCTGTAATTTTTGAGACGGCCCCCCACTGTCCCCGAGTCCGCTTGAGAGGCCCCAGCGTCATGCTGAGGTTTTTGCAGGAGCCGGGGAGGGCTTCTGTTCCTGGGAAGGAGCTGCCTGTTGGTGTCTCTTCCCTCTTCCTCTGCCTCGTGGCAGGTACGACAAGCCCTTTGCTCTCTTATTTTTGTAGGAGCGAAAAGGCTGCGGTTGAAAGGTCGGTGCCTTTCTCTGTTGGGGAGTGACTTGAGGTAAAAAAGTGGATTTCCCGGCAGTAGCCGTGGCCACCAAGTCTGATAGACCAACTCCAAATAACTCCTCCCCTTTATACGGCAAAACCTCCATGTGACGTTTTGAATCCGCATCGCCTGTCCACTGTCGTGTCCATAAGGCTCTTCTGGCTGAAATGGACATAGCACTCACCCGAGATGCCAGTGTGCAAATATCCCTCTGTGCATCACGCATATAGATAAATGCATCCTTTATTTGTTCTAACGACAGTAAAACATTGTCCCTATCTAGGGTATCAATATTTTCAATCAGGGATTCTGACCAAACTACTCCAGCACTGCACATCCAGGCAGTTGCTATAGCTGGTCGTAGTATAACACCTGCATGTGTGTATATATTCTTTTGAATAACTTCCATCTTTCTATCTGATGGATCCTTAAGTGCGGCCGTCTCAGGAGAGGGTAACGCCACTTGTTTGGATAAGCGTGTGAGCGCCTTGTCCACCTTAGGGGGTGTTTCCCAGCGCGCCCTAACCTCTGGCGGGAAAGGGTATAATGCCAATAACTTTTTTGAAATTATCAACTTTTTATCAGGAGCAACCCACGCTTCATCACACACGTCATTTAATTCTTCTGATTCAGGAAAAACTGTTTGTAGTTTTTTCACACCATACATAATACCCTGTTTTACGGTATCTGTAGTATCAGCTAAATGTAACGTCTCCTTCATTGCCAAAATCATATAACGTGTGGCCCTACTGGAAAATACGTTTGAATGTCTACCGTCGTCACTGGAATCAGTGCCCGTGTCTGGGTCTGTGTCGACCGACTGAGGCAAAGGGCGTTTTACAGCCCCTGACGGTGTTTGAGGCGCCTGGACAGGCATTAATTGATTGTCCGGCCGCCTCATGTCCTCAACTGACTGTTTAAGGGAAGATAAACCATCACGTAATTCCACAAATAAAGGCATCCATTCTGGTGTCGACCCCCTGGGGGGTGAAATCTGCATATTTGGCAATTGCTCCGCCTCCACACCAATATCGTCCTCATACATGTCGACACCACGTACCGACACACACCGCAAACTCACAGGGAATGCTCTAATGAAGACAGGACCCACTAGCCCTTTTGGGGAGACAGAGGGAGAGTCTGCCAGCACACACCACAAAGCGCTATATATACAAGGGATATCCTTATATTAAGTGCTCCCTTATAGCTGCTTTAATATATATATATATAGCCATTAATGTGCCCCCCCTCTCTGTTTTACCCTGTTTCTGTAGTGCAGTGCAGGGGAGAGACCTGGGAGCCGTTCTGACCAGCGGAGCTGTGACAGAAAATGGCGCCGTGTGCTGAGGAGATAGGCCCCGCCCCTTTTTCGGCGGGTTCTTCTCCCGCTATTTTTCCAGTCAGGCAGGGGTTAAATATCTCCATATAGCCCCTATGGGCTATATGTGAGGTATTTTTAGCCTTGTATAAGGTTTATATTTGCCTCTCAGAGCGCCCCCCCCCAGCGCTCTGCACCCTCAGTGACCGCCCAGTGAAGTGTGCTGAGAGGAAAATGGCGCACAGCTGCAGTGCTGTGCGCTACCTTATGAAGACTGAGGAGTCTTCAGCCGCCGGTTTCCGGACCTCTTCACGCTTCAGCATCTGCAAGGGGGTCGGCGGCGCGGCTCCGGGACCGGACTCCACGGCTGGGCCTGTGTTCGATCCCTCTGGAGCTAATGGTGTCCAGTAGCCAAGCAGCAAATCCACTCTGCATGCAGGTGAGTTTACTACTTTCCCCCTAAGTCCCACGTTGCAGTGATCCTGTTGCCAGCAGGACTCACTGTAAAGAAAAAAACCTAAACTAAACTTTCTCTAAGCAGCTCTTTAGGAGAGCCACCTAGATTGCACCCTTCTCGTTCGGGCACAAAATCTAACTGGAGTCTGGAGGAGGGTCATAGGGGGAGGAGCCAGTGCACACCACCTGACCTAGTAAAGCTTTACTTTTTTGTGCCCTGTCTCCTGCGGAGCCGCTATTCCCCATGGTCCTTTCAGGAACCCCAGCATCCACTTAGGACGATAGAGAAAAGATAATTAAAGTTAAAACATTCAAGTGAAATAAGCTTAACACTGTCATTAAGTGGTTAGGACAAAGCCCAGGTGCATATCAAGAGGTGGTGATTTACCTCACTTGCTGCAGCTGTGCCGTGTGGCCTCTGTGCTATCTGCCCTTCGGCTGAATCAATTTAAAGGTAATCAGAGCATGCAGTGAGCAGCTGCACAGTTACTAGGTATGTTACAGTAGCACACTCATTGGTGGAAGACACCACACACCAATCAGTAGTGGGAGACTACCGTCACTGTACAGCGGGGGCGTGGCTATGATGACGCGATTCAGCAGGAATTACGTCATCTTCCACCCATACTGCTTGCTTCTATATGTTAATGAGAGGCTGGCAGCAGGTGGAGACTGGGTTTGGGATACTTACTCACTCTTCCAGGTAACAGGGTGCGTAACCTGATTATTTTTAGGAACCTTACGGCTGTACTGGGAAGGTAGGCAAATATGTATTGAACCCACATATCTGAAAGCCTATTTCTCTAACGTCCTAGAGGATGCTGGGGACTCCGTAAGGACCATGGGGATAGACGGGCTCCGCAGGAGACATGGGCACTTTAAGAAAGACTTTAGTTCCTGGTGTGCACTGGCTCCTCCCTCTATGCCCCTCCTCCAGACCTCAGTTTGATACTGTGCCCAGAGGAGCTGGGTGCTTTTCAGTGAGCTCTCCTGAGTTTGCTGATAGAAAGTATTTTGTTAGGTTTTTTATTTTCAGGTAGCTCTGCTGGCAACAGACTCCCTGCATCGAGGGACTGAGGGGAGAGAAGCAGCCCTACTATCTGAGTGCAGGTCCTGCTTCTTAGGCTACTGGACACCATTAGCTCCAGAGGGATTGGTACGCAGGATCTCACCCTCGCCGTCCGTCCCAGAGCCGCGCCGCCGTCCCCCTCGCAGAGCCGGAAGATAGAAGCCGGGTGAGTATGAGAAGAAAAGAAGACTTCAGAGGCGGCAGAAGACTTCATGATCTTCACTGAGGTAACGCACAGCAGTGCAGCTGTGCGCCATTGCTCCCACACACCTCAGATACTCCGGTCACTGTAAGGGTGCAGGGCGCAGGGGGGGGCGCCCAGGGCAGCAATATAAACCTCTTATTTGGCAAAAGGAGCATATATACAGCTGGACACTGTATATATGCAGGAGCCCCCGCCAATTTTACACTTTTAGCGGGACAGAAGCCCGCCGTCGAGGGGGTGGAGCTTCTCCCTCAGCACTCACCAGCGCCATGAGCACCGCTGAGAGGAAGCTCCCCGGACTCTCCCCTGCTTATACCACAGTAGAAGAGAGGGTTTTAAAGAAGAGGGGGGGCACATAATTCGGCGCAGATAAAAACAGCGCTACTGGGTAAACATTAAATTGCTGTGTTTTTTCCTGGGTCATATAGCGCTGGGGTGTGTGCTGGCATACTCTCTCTCTGTCTCTCCAAAGGGCCTTGTGGGGAAATTATCTTCAGATGAGCATTCCCTGAGTGTGTGGCTCTCCTAAGGAGGAGATGGAGCAAATGTGTATGTGAGTGGTGTCTCCGTCGACAACGCCGACACCTGATTGGATATGTGAAATTAAGTGCTAAGGTAAATTTATTGCACAAAAGATTAGAGAACAGACAGTGAATCTACACATGTCTGTCCCTATGTCGCAGAGACCTTCAGAGTCTCACAACGCTCACTATCCAAAATAATAGACACTGATATCGACACGGAGTCTGACTCCAGTGTCGACTACGATAATGCAAAGTTACAGCCAAAACTGGCAGAAAATGTGAATCTTCCCCTAGGGTGGACAAAGCTTTGTCACGTTTACCCAAAAGGTAGCGCTGACTTAACAGCTATCCTCAGGGAACCTGCAGATAGCATGCAGTAAAAGTACTATGAAGTCCATTTACACACATTCTGGTACACTACTCAGACCGGCGATTGTGTCGGCATGGGTTTATAGCGCTGTAGCAGCGTGGACAGATACCTTATCAGCGGAGATTGAAACCCTAGATAAGGATACCATGTTATTGACCCTAGTATGTGTGTATGTATATATATATATATATATATATAACATACAGTATCTCCACTATGTGGAAAAGACAGCACTCTCCAAATTGGATTTTCAAAAAAATAAAAAAGTGAATATTTATTGTAAAGTCTATCTCACAGTTTTCCAGGAAATGTACTGGACATTTCCTGGAAAACTGTGAGATAGACTTTACAATAAATATTCACTTTTTGATTTTTTTGAAAATCCAATTTGGAGAGTGCTGTCTTTTCCACATAGTGGAGATACTGTATGTTGCACTATGGGCCCCATCTTTTACGAGATTGGAGTCTGACTGGCACCCCATTAATTATCTGTATCAAGTGAGAGTGCAGGGACCCCCCACTATATATATATATATATATATATATATATATAAATATATATATATATATATATAAAAGATGCTGTCTTATATATATATATATATATATATATATATATATATATATATAAAACATGCCCAAAGAGACATTAGTCTACTGGGTTCTAAAGTTAACGCTATGTCGATTTCTGCTAGACGTGTCCTGTGGAACATGCAATGGACAGGTGATGCCGACTAAAAGAGGCATATGGAACGTTTACCTTACAAGGCTGAGGAATTGTGTGGAGAAGGGCTCTCTGACCTGGTCTCCACAGCTATAGCTGGTAATTCTGATCTTTTGCCTTATATTCCTTCACAGCCTAGGAAAGCACGACATTATCAAATGCAGTCCTTTCGGTCGCAGAATAACAAGAAAGTACGAGGAGCGTCCTTTCTTACCAGAGGTAAGGGCACAGGGCACAGCTAGTTCCCAGGAACAGAAGTCCTCCCTGGCCTCTACTACATCCACCGCATGACGCTGGAGCTCCGCTAAGGGAGTCCGTCCCAGTGGGAGCACGTCTTCGACTCTTCAGCCACATCTGAATTCACTCACAGGTGGATCCCGGGGCAATAAAAATTTGTTTCTCAGGGTTACAAGCTGGAATTCGAAAGGTGCTTCCTCGACGGTTTTTCCTTATCGGACCTACCGGCTTCTCCCCCAGAAAGGGAGATAATATTAAATACAATTCACACATTGTATCTCCAACAGGTGGTGCTCAAGGTTCCCCTCCTGCAACAAGGAAGGCGATATGACTCAACCTTGGCTGTAGTCCCGAAACCGTACGGTTCGGTCAGACCTATTTAAAATTATAATCTCTGAACCTATACAGGAAAAGGTTCAAATTTAAAGTGGAATCGCCCAGAGCGATCATCGCCAGCCTGGAAGGGGGGGGATTTGATGGTGTATCTAGACATAAAGGCTGCATACCTTCATGTTCCCATTTATCCACCCCATCAGGCGTACCTGACAATTGGGGTACAGGATTGTCATTACCAATTTCAGGGAAATTGGCAGATATAATGGTGCTCCTACGCAAGCAAGGAGTCACAGTTATCCCATACTTGAACGATCTCCTAATAAGGGCGAGATCAAAAGAGCAGTTGTTGAACAGCGTATCACTTTCGCTGAAGGGTCACAGCAACACGGCTGGATTCTCAATTTCCCGAGGTCACAGTTGGTTCCTATAACTCGTCTGCCCTTCTTGGGTATGATACTGGAGACAGACCAGAAATGGGTTTACCTTCAGATAGAGAAGGCCCAGGAACTCATGACTCTAGTCAGGGACCTATTGAAACCAAGACAGGTGTCAGTGCATCACAACCAAGACAGGTGTCAGTGCATCACTGGCTGCACTCGAGTCCTGGGAAAAACATTCCCTTCGGCAGGTTCCATGCGAGGACTTTCCAATGGGACCTACTGGACAAGTGGTCCGGGTCACATCTACAGATTCATCAGTTGATCACCCTATCCCCCAGGGCCAGGGTATCTCTCCTGTGGTGGCTGCAGAGTGCTCACCTTCTAGAGGGCCGCAGATACGGCATTCAGGACTGGATCCTGGTGACCACGGACGCGAGCCTCCGAGGCTGGGGAGCAGTCACACAGGGAAGAAATTTCCAAGGTCTTTGGTCAAGTCAAGAGACTTGTCTTCACATCAACATATTGGAACTAAGGGCCATATACAACGCCCTACGTCAAGCGGAGACCTTTCTTCGCGACCAACCGGTTCTGATCCAGTCAGACGTCACCGCAGTAGCTCATGTAAACCGCCAAGGCGGCACAAGGAGCAGAGTGGCGATGGCGGAAGCCACCAGAATTCTTCGCTGGGCGGAGAATCATATAAGAGCACTGTCAACAGGGTTCATTCCGGAAGTGAACAACTGGGAAGCAGACTTCCTCACCAGACATACGTCCTGGAGAGTGGAGACTTCATCAGGGAGTCTTCGCACAGATTGCAGTTCGGTGGGGACTGCCACAGATAGACATGATGGCGTCCCGCCTCAACAAGAAGCTGCAGAGTTATTGCGCCTGGTCAAGAGACCCTCAGGCAGTAGCGGTAGACGCCCTAGTGACACCGTGGGTGTTCCAGTCAGTCTATGTATTTCCTCCTCTTCCTCTCATACCCAAGGGATGAGAATAATAAGAAAAAGGAGGAGTGAGAACAATCCTCATTGTTCCAGATTGGCCACGAAGGATCTGGTATCCGGATCTGCAGGAAATGCTTACAGAAGATCCGTGGCCTCTTTCTCTAAGGCAGGACCTGTTGCAACAGGGCCCATGTCTGTTCCAAGACTTACCGCGGCTGCGTTTGACGGCATGGCGGTTGAACGCCGGATCCTAGCGGAAAAAGGCATTCCGGATGAGGTCATTCCTACGCTGATAAGGGCTAGGAAGGACGTGACATCTAAACATTATCACCTTATATGGCGAAGATATGTTTCTTGGTGTGAGGCCAGGAATGCTCCTATGGAAGAATTCCATCTGGGCCGTTTCCTTCACTTCCTACAAACTGGAGTGAATTTGGGCCTAAAACTTAGGCTCCATTAAGGTTCAGATTTCGGCCCTATCCATTTTCTTTCAAAAAGAATTGGCTTCTCTCCCAGAAGTTCAGACTTTTGTGAAGGGAGTGCTGCATTTTCAGCCTCCTTTTGTACCTCTGGTGGAGCCCTGGGACCTTAACATGGTGTTAAGTTTCCTTAAGTCACACTGGTTTGAACCACCTAAAACGGTAGAGTTAAAATATCTCACTTGGAAGGTGGTCATGTTATTAGTCTTGGCTTCGGCTAGGCAAGTGTCGGAATTGGCGGCTTTGTCTCATAAAAGCCCCTTTCTGGTTTTCCATGTCGATAGAGCAGAGTTGCGGACACGTCCTCAATTCCTGCCTAAGGTGGTATCATCGTTTCATATGAACCAGCCTATTGTGGTGACTGTGGCTACGCGTGACTTGGAGGACTCCAAGTCCCTGGATGTGGTCAGGGCTTTGAAAATTTACGTAGCCAGAACGGCTAGAGTCAGAAAAACAGAATCACTGTTTGTCCTGTATGCTGCCAACAAGCTTGGCGCTTCTGCTGCAAAGCAGACTATTGCCCGCTGGATTTGTAACAGCATTCAGCAGGCTCATTCTACGGCGGGATTGCCGTTGCCTAAATCGGTTAGGGCCCATTCCACTAGGAAGGTGGGCTCTTCTTGGGTGGCTGCCCGAGGGGTCTCAGCATTACAGTTGTGCCGAGCTGCTACTTGGTCAGGTTCAAACACTTTTGCTAAGTTCTACAAGTTTGATACCCTGGCTGAGGAGGACCTCTTGTTTGCTCAATCGGTGCTGCAGAGTCATCCGCACTCTCCCGCCCGTTTGGGAGCTTTGGTATAATCCCCATGGTCCTTACGGAGTCCCCAGCATCCTCTAGGACGTTAGAGAAAATAAGATTTTATACCTGCCGGTAAATCTTTTTCTCGTAGTCCGTAGAGGATGCTAGGCACCCGTCCCAAGTGCGGACTACTTCTGCAATACTTGTATATAGTTATTGCTTCAATAAGGGTTATGTTATAGTTGCATCGGTCCTGAACTGATGCTATGTTGTTTTCATACTGTTAACTGGGTTGTTATCACAAGTTATACGGTGTGATTGGTGTGGCTGGTATGTATCTTGCCCTTGGATTAACAAAATCCTTTCCTCGTACTGTCCATCTCCTCTGGGCACAGTTTCTCTAACTGAGGTCTGGAGGAGGGGCATAGAGGGAGGAGCCAGTGCACACCAGGAACTAAAGTCTTTCTTAAAGTGCCCATGTCTCCTGCGGAGCCCGTCTATCCCCATGGTCCTTACGGAGTCCCCAGCATCCTCTACGGACTACGAGAAAATAAGAATTTACTTACCGATAATTCTATTTCTCGGAGTCCGTAGTGGATGCTGGGGTTCCTGAAAGGACCATGGGGAATAGCGGCTCCGCAGGAGACAGGGCACAAAAAAGTAAAGCTTTACTAGGTCAGGTGGTGTGCACTGGCTCCTCCCCCTATGACCCTCCTCCAGACTCCAGTTAGGTACTGTGCCCGGACGAGCATACACAATAAGGGAGGCATTTTGAATCCCGGGTAAGACTCATACCAGCCACACCAATCACACCGTACAACTTGTGATCTAAACCCAGTTAACAGTATGACAACAGAAAGGGCCTCTTAAAGATGGCTCCTTAACAATAACCCGAATTAGTTAACAATAACTATGTACAAGTATTGCAGATAATCCGCACTTGGGATGGGCGCCCAGCATCCACTACGGACTCCGAGAAATAGAATTATCGGTAAGTAAATTCTTATTTTCTCTATCGTCCTAAGTGGATGCTGGGGTTCCTGAAAGGACCATGGGGATTATACCAAAGCTCCCAAACGGGCGGGAGAGTGCGGATGACTCTGCAGCACCGAATGAGAGAACTCCAGGTCCTCCTTTGCCAGGGTATCAAATTTGTAAAATTTTACAAACGTGTTCTCCCCCGACCACGTAGCTGCTCGGCAGAGTTGTAATGCCGAGACCCCTCGGGCAGCCGCCCAAGATGAGCCCACCTTCCTTGTGGAGTGGGCTTTTACAGTTTTAGGCTGTGGCAGGCCTGCCACAGAATGTGCAAGTTGAATTGTGTTACAAATCCAACGAGCAATCGACTGCTTAGAAGCAGGTGCGCCCAACTTGTTGGGTGCATACAATATAAACAGCGAGTCAGATTTTCTGACTCCAGCCGTCCTTGCAATGTATATTTTTAAGGCTCTGACAACGTCCAACAACTTGGAGTCCTCCAAGACGCTAGTGGCCGCAGGCACCACAATAGGTTGGTTCAGATGAAATGCTGATACCACTTTAGGGAGAAAATGCGGACGAGTCCGCAGTTCTGCCCTATCCGAATGGAAGATTAGATAAGGACTTTTATAAGATAAAGCCGCCAATTCAGATACTCTCCTGGCAGAGGCCAGGGCTAGTAACATAGTCACTTTCAATGTGAGATATTTCAAATCCACCTTTTTCAATGGTTCAAACCAATGGGATTTGAGGAAATCTAAAACTACATTTAGATCCCACGGTGCCACCGGAGGCACCACAGGAGGCTGTATATGCAGTACTCCCTTGACAAAAGTCTGGACCTCAGGGACAGAGGCCAATTCTTTTTGGAAGAATATTGACAGGGCCGAAATTTGAACCTTAATGGATCCCAATTTGAGACCCATAGATAATCCTGATTGCAGGAAATGTAGGAAACGACCCAGTTGGAATTCCTCCGTCGGAACCCTCCGATCCTCGCACCACGCTACATATTTTCGCCAAATGCGGTGATAATGTTTCACGGTGACTTCCTTCCGTGCCTTAATCAAGGTAGGAATGACTTCTTCTGGAATGCCTTTCCCTTTTAGGATCTGGCGTTCAACCGCCATGCCGTCAAACGCAGCCGCGGTAAGTCTTGAAAAAGACAGGGACCCTGCTGTAGCAGGTCCCTTCTCAGAGGTAGAGGCCACGGTTCGTCCGTGAGCATCTCTTGAAGTTCCGGATACCAAGTCCTTCTCGGCCAATCCGGAACCACTAGTATTGTTCTTACTCTTCTTTGCCGTATGATCTTCAATACCTTTGGTATGAGCGGCAGAGGAGGAAACACATACACTGACTGGTACACCCAAGGAGTTACCAGTGCGTCCACAGCTATTGCCTGTGGATCTCTTGACCTGGCGCAATATTTGTCCAGTTTCTTGTTGAGGCGAGACGCCATCATGTCTACAATTGGTCTTTCCCAACGGTCTATTAACATGTTGAAGACTTCTGGATGTAGACCCCACTCTCCCGGATGAAGATCGTGTCTGCTGAGGAAGTCTGCTTCCCAGTTGTCCACGCCCGGGATGAACACTGCTGACAGTGCTATCACGTGATTCTCCGCCCAGCGAAGAATCTTGGCAGCTTCTGCCATTGCACTCCTGCTTCTTGTGCCGCCCTGCCTGTTTACATGGGCGACCGCCGTGATGTTGTCCGACTGAATCAACACCGGCTTTCCTTGCAGGAGAAGTTCCGCCTGGCTTAGAGCATTGTAGATTGCTCTTAGTTCCAGAATGTTTATGTGAAGAGACTTTTCCAGACTCGTCCATACTCCCTGGAAGTTTCTTCCTTGTGTGACTGCTCCCCAGCCTCTCAGGCTGGCGTCCGTGGTCACCAGGATCCAATCCTGAATGCCGAATCTGCGGCCTTCTAATAGGTGAGCCTTCTGCAACCACCACAGAAGTGACACCCTTGTCTTTGGTGACAGGGTTATTCGCAGGTGCATCTGCAGATGCGACCCTGACCATTTGTCCAACAGATCCCTTTGGAATATTCTTGCATGGAATCTGCCGAATGGAATTGCTTCGTAAGAAGCCACCATTTTTCCCAGGACTCTTGTGCATTGATGTACTGACACTTTTCCTGGTTTTAGGAGGTTCCTGACCAGATCGGATAACTCCTTGGCTTTTTCCTCTGGAAGGAAAACCTTTTTCTGAACCGTGTCCAGAATCATTCCTAGGAACAGCAGACGAGTTGTCGGGATTAAATGGGATTTTGGAATATTCAGAATCCACCCGTGTTGTCTTAGCACCTCTTGAGATAGTGCTAAAGCTGTCTCCAGCTGTTCTCTGGACCTTGCCCTTATTAGGAGATCGTCCAAGTATGGGATAACTAATACGCCTTTTCTTCGAAGAAGAATCATCATCTCGGCCATTACCTTGGTAAAGACCCGAGGCGCCGTGGACAATCCGAACGGCAGCGTCTGAAACTGATAGTGACAGTTTTGAACAATGAACCTGAGGTACCCCTGGTGTGCGGGGTAAATCGGAACGTGTAGATACGCATCCTTGATGTCCAAGGATACCATAAAGTCCCCTTCTTCCAGGTTCGCTATCACTGCTCTGAGTGACTCCATCTTGAACTTGAACTTTTTTATGTAGAGGTTCAAGGACTTCAGATTTAGAATAGGCCTTACCGAGCCATCCGGCTTCGGTACCACAAATAGAGTGGAATAATACCCCTTTCCTTGTTGTAATAGGGGTACTTTGACTATCACCTGCTGAGCGTACAGCTTGTGAATGGCTTCCAACACCCTCTCCCTTTCGGAAGAGACGGTTGGTAAGGCAGACTTCAGGAAACGATGAGGAGGATCCGTCTCTAATTCCAACCTGTACCCCTGAGATATTATCTGCAGGATCCAGGGGTCTACCTGCGAGTGAGCCCACTGCGCGCTGTAATTTTTGAGACGGCCCCCCACTGTCCCCGAGTCCGCTTGAGAGGCCCCAGCGTCATGCTGAGGTTTTTGCAGGAGCCGGGGAGGGCTTCTGTTCCTGGGAAGGAGCTGCCTGTTGGTGTCTCTTCCCTCTTCCTCTGCCTCGTGGCAGGTACGACAAGCCCTTTGCTCTCTTATTTTTGTAGGAGCGAAAAGGCTGCGGTTGAAAGGTCGGTGCCTTTCTCTGTTGGGGAGTGACTTGAGGTAAAAAAGTGGATTTCCCGGCAGTAGCCGTGGCCACCAAGTCTGATAGACCAACTCCAAATAACTCCTCCCCTTTATACGGCAAAACCTCCATGTGACGTTTTGAATCCGCATCGCCTGTCCACTGTCGTGTCCATAAGGCTCTTCTGGCTGAAATGGACATAGCACTCACCCGAGATGCCAGTGTGCAAATATCCCTCTGTGCATCACGCATATAGATAAATGCATCCTTTATTTGTTCTAACGACAGTAAAACATTGTCCCTATCTAGGGTATCAATATTTTCAATCAGGGATTCTGACCAAACTACTCCAGCACTGCACATCCAGGCAGTTGCTATAGCTGGTCGTAGTATAACACCTGCATGTGTGTATATATTCTTTTGAATAACTTCCATCTTTCTATCTGATGGATCCTTAAGTGCGGCCGTCTCAGGAGAGGGTAACGCCACTTGTTTGGATAAGCGTGTGAGCGCCTTGTCCACCTTAGGGGGTGTTTCCCAGCGCGCCCTAACCTCTGGCGGGAAAGGGTATAATGCCAATAACTTTTTTGAAATTATCAACTTTTTATCAGGAGCAACCCACGCTTCATCACACACGTCATTTAATTCTTCTGATTCAGGAAAAACTGTTTGTAGTTTTTTCACACCATACATAATACCCTGTTTTACGGTATCTGTAGTATCAGCTAAATGTAACGTCTCCTTCATTGCCAAAATCATATAACGTGTGGCCCTACTGGAAAATACGTTTGAATTTCTACCGTCGTCACTGGAATCAGTGCCCGTGTCTGGGTCTGTGTCGACCGACTGAGGCAAAGGGCGTTTTACAGCCCCTGACGGTGTTTGAGGCGCCTGGACAGGCATTAATTGATTGTCCGGCCGCCTCATGTCCTCAACTGACTGTTTAAGGGAAGATAAACCATCACGTAATTCCACAAATAAAGGCATCCATTCTGGTGTCGACCCCCTGGGGGGTGACATCTGCATATTTGGCAATTGCTCCGCCTCCACACCAATATCGTCCTCATACATGTCGACACCACGTACCGACACACACCGCAAACTCACAGGGAATGCTCTAATGAAGACAGGACCCACTAGCCCTTTTGGGGAGACAGAGGGAGAGTCTGCCAGCACACACCACAAAGCGCTATATATACAAGGGATATCCTTATATTAAGTGCTCCCTTATAGCTGCTTTAATATATATATATATAGCCATTAATGTGCCCCCCCTCTCTGTTTTACCCTGTTTCTGTAGTGCAGTGCAGGGGAGAGACCTGGGAGCCGTTCTGACCAGCGGAGCTGTGACAGAAAATGGCGCCGTGTGCTGAGGAGATAGGCCCCGCCCCTTTTTCGGCGGGTTCTTCTCCCGCTATTTTTCCAGTCAGGCAGGGGTTAAATATCTCCATATAGCCCCTATGGGCTATATGTGAGGTATTTTTAGCCTTGTATAAGGTTTATATTTGCCTCTCAGAGCGCCCCCCCCCAGCGCTCTGCACCCTCAGTGACTGCCCAGTGAAGTGTGCTGAGAGGAAAATGGCGCACAGCTGCAGTGCTGTGCGCTACCTTATGAAGACTGAGGAGTCTTCAGCCGCCGGTTTCCGGACCTCTTCACGCTTCAGCATCTGCAAGGGGGTCGGCGGCGCGGCTCCGGGACCGGACTCCACGGCTGGGCCTGTGTTCGATCCCTCTGGAGCTAATGGTGTCCAGTAGCCAAGCAGCAAATCCACTCTGCATGCAGGTGAGTTTACTACTTTCCCCCTAAGTCCCACGTTGCAGTGATCCTGTTGCCAGCAGGACTCACTGTAAAGAAAAAAAAAAACCTAAACTAAACTTTCTCTAAGCAGCTCTTTAGGAGAGCCACCTAGATTGCACCCTTCTCGTTCGGGCACAAAATCTAACTGGAGTCTGGAGGAGGGTCATAGGGGGAGGAGCCAGTGCACACCACCTGACCTAGTAAAGCTTTACTTTTTTGTGCCCTGTCTCCTGCGGAGCCGCTATTCCCCATGGTCCTTTCAGGAACCCCAGCATCCACTTAGGACGATAGAGAAAAAGATTTACCGCTAGGTTTAAAATCTTATTTTTTATACCCTTCTGCTATACGGGAGGTTTCTGTTCTCCCTGAGTTCGTTTTACGGCATCTGTGTTACGGTTTGACAGGTATACCGCCCCCGTCACACACCCCAACTGCCACTGATGTGGGGGCAGTATCTTTTTATGCAGAATGTGCGGATATAAATACAAATAATTATGCATAAATAAACATACAATACTCAGGAAGCACTGTAAGTTCCTGTTCTGTGACATTAAAAATTGTTATTTACAATAACACATTGTAGGATGTGAATTAAATATATTGCTTTTTTAAATATAGAGAGGGATACCAGAAACCAATTTTGCACTGAGGACTTAATCGTTTTCATGAAAGTACAATTTAGTAAAATACAATCATTATCTTCCCCAATAAAAATGAAGCAGGAATATTCTTATCTGTCATGGTCCAAAAGCAAATAACAATGAAGTAATGTGAATGAATGGTCACAATATCATATACAGTAACATAGCAGCCCCATTGATAATTTACACCCAGAAGTGGACGCTGTATGTTTTGATCAGTGTGTATTTTGCACCAGGGGTCAGGACCAGCAGGAGAGAGGCCTCCTGCAGACACGTGTGCCTGTTTCTAGATCTACACAGGTTACAACTGCATTAAAGGTGCATACACACTAGAAGATTTTGAGCTCAAAGTAGCTCACTTTTGGCGTTTTGAGCTACTTTGAGCTCAAAACCTCCTAGTGTGTATGGCCGGGCAATGAGTGGTGAGCGCTGATGCGCGCTCCCGTATCATCACTGGCCGCCGCCGTCCGTCAGCCAGTTTTACCAGCCGAGTGAACCCAGACCCTCCAACATTATCCGCCCCACTAGGTACAAAACTTTCTGTTTCTGGACTTCCCTCTTGATTTATGATCTCCATCACCTGTGTTGAACTAGTTAAATGATAAGAAAGCTGTTTCTTCACAGGTGATGACAGTAATGAATTAAGAGGGATGTCCAGAAACAAAGCATTTTGTACCTAGTGGGGCGGGTCATGTTGGAGGGTATGGTGAACCACTTTCCACAGTCTCCTACTGTGGAAAGTAGTTTACACCTCGTGAACATCGCTGGGCACAGTGGAAATCGCTCAGTGTGTATGCACTGAGCGATTTTCCTGACAGCGATGTTCACATCATCGCCCAGCATACACACTGGGCAAAAACACCCAGTGTGTATGCACCTGAACACCCTCTTGCTGTACTCGGACTACATTTGCCTGCTACATCCCACTTCTAGCGTAGAGTCACAAATGTAAGATCCAAGTCTACATGAGCTTCTGTATGTATTCAATGATTCATTTTTATGAAATAACAATATACTGTAAAACTGTTTGCAATCTGCTTATATCCCAGTTATCCTTGGCACAGTCTTATCAAAGAAAAGCAAGCGATCTCAACACGTGACATTATGTGCAGGGATCTCATTCTATACTGTTTGCTTCTACTGATATTCCCAGGATTAGGTCACTAAATCTCTGCTCTATTCAGGCTATTAACAATGGATTTTTTGTTAGTTGTCTGGGAGAATCCTGCTTGCATAGCCCAGTAACAATGTGCCAGTAGAATACCATTGCTTAGTCGCTCTTGGATATCATGAAACATATCTGAGCAGATTATCAGACTGAGGAAGTCTCGACACAGTCTGAAGAATATAGAGTCCTAAAATAAACCTAAATGACGACACAGAAGCTGGGTTACATTTCCCAGACAAATGGAGAAAAAAAACGTAAATGCATTCACATATTAAAGAAAAATATTACCATCAGTTTTATTTTAGGATTACTCTGACAGCAGCAATTTTCTAATTGCTTATGTTCATAGGCGTGCGCAGGACATTTTATTAGGGGGTGCACGATTAGAAGGGTGTGTTTAGCACTGCCTATTGGGCATGTCTAGCGCCACCTATCAGGCGTGTCTACCACCACATATTAGCACTCAATGCAAACTAATAATGTAGAGAATTGATGCACGGATATAGATAGATAGATAGATAGATAGATAGATAGATAGATAGATAGATAGATAGATAGATAGATAGATAGATAGATAGATAGATAGATAGATAGATAGATAGATAGATAAAATCTGTTTAATATATGTTACATTTGTATATTTTATTACCATAGATTATATCCTAATCTCTCGAAATATATATTGATATTGAATTTGAACTTGTCCTCCTCCAAGAAGAACGCTGTATTCTGTGGCGTTGGCACATGATGAGGAGAGAGAGCGTGGGTGGGAGCATGCACGCGGCATGACATCATCACGACACATCCCACAGGTTAGAGGAACTGGGAGTAGGATTACATCAGTGATGCTGCACCCATACAAATGAATGACAGCCAGACTGAGCGGAGGGGGTGGCGGGCGCTATGGGTGGGAGAACAAAAATGAGCACACTCGGCGATCGCCGATACTGCAGCAGCAGCAGGCGTGTGTGAGGGGGTGACAGACATTAGGGGGTGCCTGTGCGTACCAGGCACCCCTCCTGCGCACGCCTATGCTTATGTTAGGTCAGTGAGGTAGGGGTAACTATTAATTTATGTGAAGAACATCTTCAATCATTTTTATGTCAGTACATTATATCAGTCTTTCCTTCATTCTTAGGGTTACCACCTTTTCATTTTCAGAATTCCAGAGAGGGGGCATTAGAATGGATGTGGCCAATACTGCAGTAGGGTTACAACAATTTTAATTCTCGGATTTCAGGCCCCCCACATGCCCCTGTATATGCCATCTGCTCAGCATACACCTTGCATGCCTCAAAGCCCCCCTCATTGCCTCACAGCCCCCTATGCCCAATTATATGTCTGAGCCCCCTCATGTGCCAGCCTACAGCCTGCTCATGCTCTTTATTTGCCAGCCCAAGGCATCCTCTGCCCCATTATATGAGAGCCCAGAGCAACTCATACTTGCCTACTTTTAAAAACTAGAATCAGTGCCGCAGAGGGAGCGTTTCATATTCTGCCCAAAGGGCGTGTCTAATTCCACAAATGGGTGTGGTATGGAAGGTAGATAGTAACTAGGTTGACAGTGTCTAGATCGACCACTACTGGTCGACAGTAACTAGGTTGACAAGGATGCTAGGTCGACAGGGTCTCTAGGTCGACAGGTCACAAGGTCGACATGAGTTTTTTATGTTTTCTGGTGTCGTTTTCTTCGTAGAGTGACCGGGAACCCCAATTAGTGCACCGTGTCCCCTCGCTTCGGGCAAAGTGCCTAGCTCCGCTACTGATGCGCTCGGCACAGGTTACTATTCCTAATCGTAGTCCGCGCGGATCGTTAAGTATGAAAAGGTTAAAAAAAATAAAAAAATTGTGAAAAACTCATGTCGACCTTTTGGCCTATCGACCTAGAACGTGTCGACCTAGAGACCCTGTCGACCTAGTAACTGTCTAAATAGTTACTGTCGACCTAGAGACCGGATCCCAAATATACTAGTAGGTTAATAGGCTCACAACTAAAAAAAAACAATCGTGAATGTGTGTGCATGTACATGTGATAGGGAATATAGACTGTAATCTCCACTGGGGCAGGGACTGATGTGAAAGGCTTAATATTCTCTGTAAAGTGCTGCAGAATATGTGTGTGCTATATAAATAACTAGTAATACATAAGTATTGATACTAACATTGCTGTCGGCAGTATGGTGTTTCTTGTTTGCAATATGTATTTGCTGTGATATTTCTTTTCTTCTCACTCAGCACAATATACATGATAAATGTGATGCCTAAAATATTCCAAATGCAATTTGACCTTGTGTGACTTCATCACTAAACATTTAAGTAAATTATGATTTCGGGGTATTAGATGTTATTTTATTGTGAACACTGGACGTCTGCATTTTGCAGGCACTATCTATATTTATTGGATGTTTTCCATGCCATTACAGCATTAACCAAAACATTACAGACACCAGATATTCTAATAAAACAAATGTATTTAACTACAGAACGATTACTAACAATGCTCAGCAGCAGCACGCAATGGATGAGTGCACACCAGCACAGATAAGACCCTGTAACCCACAGATCATGTGCTGCTGTATCTCTTATCTAGGGTTCCTACAAGGGAAGATGAGAGTCTTCAGCATTAACTCCTGAGCAGCGCCAGCAAATCACTATTCTTGCAAAGAAACTCTTTTGTGTCAACCTGGCAGAATCAAAAGAATCCGGGAGATTTGACCTACAAAGCAGCGCAGCAGGAGATTTAGGACTGAAACAGGAGCCTCCCGCAGGATGCAGGAAGGTAGGCAACTATGGAGCAACTCATCCCCATTTTATGCCTCACAACCCACTCTATCTGCCTGTCTGTCTGTCTGTCTATCTGCCTGTCTATGCATCTATTAATCATTGCTGAGTGGAGTATACCTGACTTAGTGCATACAGGAATATAGGTGTGGAGCATAACAAACCCCGCAATAAGGGGGTTACTAAGAGTTCTTAGCAAACCAAAAAAGATAGCAATTGGGCAAAATCATGTTGCACTGCAGGTGTGGCAGATGTAACATGTGCTTTATTTTTACACTGCAATTTAGACTTCTGTTTGAACACACCACACCCAAATCTATCTCTCTGTGCACATGTTACATCTACCCCACCTGCAGGGCAACATGGTTTTGCCCAACTTTAACGGTTAACTTTTTTTGTTTGCCAAGAACTCTGAAAAACCAACTAAATCTGAAACTAATGTCAGGACAAGCCAGGTCAGCAACAAACAGAATCAGTGTCAAAAATCAATCAGAAAGTAAGAGAGAGGTCAGGAAGGGTCTTGGTCAAAATCACAAGTAACTATAACAGAAAATAAGGAGATTTATGGTTGACTTACCATTGTTAAATCTTTTTCTGCGAGGTACACTGGTTTCCACAGGGAATAATATCGGGGTGTAGAGTTAGATCCGAGGCACCAACAGGCGAAAGCTTTGACTGTTCCCAGTATGCACTGCACCGCCTCCTCTATAGCCCCGCCTCTAGGCACTGGAGCTCAGTTTTGTTAACCAGTCCAATGCAGTAGCAGGTAAGAGAGACGGTAGATGTTAGTCACATAGAACCACATTCTCACGACAGGAGAAGGGACTAGCGGCTAATGCCATACAAACCCAAAGAAGCTAAGTGCGTCAGGGTGGGCGCACTGTGGAAACCAGTGTACCTCACAGAAATAGATTTCTCTAACGTCCTAGTGGATGCTGGGAACTCCGTAAGGACCATGGGGAATAGCGGGCTCCGAAGGAGGCTGGGCACTCTAGAAAGATTTAGGACTACCTGGTGTGCACTGGCTCCTCCCACTATGACCCTCCTCCAAGCCTCAGTTAGATTTCGTGCCCGGCCGAGGTTGGATGCACACTAGGGGCTCTCCTGAGCCCTTAGAAAGAAAGTATAATTTTAGGTTTTTTATTTTCAGTGAGACCTGCTGGCAACAGGCTCACTGCAGCGAGGGACTAAGGGGAGAAGAAGCGAACTCGCCTGCTTGCAGCCGGATTGGGCTTCTTAGGCTACTGGACACCATTAGCTCCAGAGGGATCGACCGCAGGCCCAATCCTTGGTGTTCGGTCCCGGAGCCGCGCCGCCGTCCCCCTTACAGAGCCAGAAGCAAGAAGAGGTCCGGAAAAACGGCGGCAGAAGACATCAGTCTTCACCAAGGTAGCGCACAGCACTGCAGATGTGCGCCATTGCTCCTCATGCACACTTCACACTCCGGTCACTGAGGGTGCAGGGCGCTTGGGGGGGGGCGCCCTGAGCTGCAATAAAAACACCTTGGCTGGCAAAAATACCACAATATATAGCCCTAGAGGCTATATATGTGGTAAATTCCCCTGCCAGAATCCAGAAAAAAGCGGGAGAATAGGCTGCGGAAAAGGGGCGGAGCTATCTCCCTCAGACACACTGGCGCCATTTCTCCTTCACAGATCCGCTGGAAGGAAGCTCCCTGGCTCTCCCCTGCAGTCTACACTTCAGAACAGGGTAAAAACAGAGAGGGGGGGCACTAAATTTGGGCGCAATACATATATAATATAAAAAGCAGCTATAGGGGACATAACTCAGTTAGTCCCTGCATTATATAGCGCTCTGGTGTGTGCTGGCATACTCTCACTCTGTCCCCCCAAAGGGCTTTTGTGGGTCCTGTCCTCATTCGGAGCATTCCTTGTGTGTGTGCGGTGTGTCGGTACGGCTGTGTCGACATGTTTGATGAGGATAATGATGTGGAGGCGGAGCAGATGCCTTTAGAAGGGATGTCACCCCCTGCGGGGCAGACACCTGAGTGGATGGGCTTATGGAAAGTAATGAGTGCATGTATAGACTCCATATATAAGAAAATCGACGACATGCCAAATGTGGGACAGCCGACTTCTCAGCTCGTGCCTGCCCAGGCGTCGCATGGGTCGTCAGGGGCTCTAAAACGCCCGCTACCTCAAGCAGACCCAGATGTCGACACGGATACTGACACCAGTGTCGACGACGATAAGTCAAACCTGATGCCCACTAAGGCCATTCACTGTATGATTGAGGCAATGAAAGAGGTGTTAAACATTTCTGATATAACTACTGGTACCACAAAAAAGGGTATTATGTTTGGAGAGAAAAAACTACCCGTAGTTTTCCCCCATCAGATGAATTAAATGAAGTGTGTGAAGAAGCGTGGGCTTTCCCTGATAAAAAATTGGTAATTCCTAAGAAGGTACTAATGGCGTTCCCTTTCCCGCCAGAGGATAGGTCACGTTGGGAAACACCCCCTAGAGTGGATAAAGCGCTCACACGTTTGTCTAAAAAGGTGGCACTACCGTCTCCGGATACGGCCGCCCTCAAGAAACCTGCTGATAGAAAGCAGGAGGCGATCCTGAAGTCTGTATATACACACACAGGCATTATACTTAGGCCAGCTATTGCGTCAGCTTGGATGTGCAGTGCTGCCGCTGCGTGGTCAGATAAACTGTCAGAAAATATTGACACATTAGACAGAGACACGATCCTGTTAACCATAGACCATATAAAAGACTCAGTCTTATATATGAGAGATGCACAAAGGGAAATCTGCCGATTGGCATCTAAAGTAAGTGCATTGTCCATTTCTGCTAGGAGAGGCTTATGGACTCGCCAGTGGACAGGAGATGCAGATTCAAAAAAGCACATGGAAGTGTTACCATATAAGGGTGAGGAATTATTTGGGGATGGTCTCTCGGACCTAGTTACCACAGCAACGTCTGGGAAGTCAGCATTTTTACCCCATGTCCCCTCACAGCCTAAGAAGGCGCCGTTTTATCAGGTTCAGTCCTTTCGGACCCAGAAAAACAGGCGTGGAAAAGGCAGGTCCTTTCTGTCCAGAGGCAGAGGTAGGGGAAAAAGACTGCAACAAACAGCAGGTTCCCAGGAGCAAAAGTCCTCCCCCGCTTCTTCTTCCAAGTCCGCCGCATGACGGTGGGGCTCCACAGGCGGAGCCAGGTACGGTGGGGGGCCGCCTCAAGAATTTCAGCGATCAGTGGGCTCGCTCACAGGTGGATCCCTGGATCCTTCAAATAGTATCTCAGGGGTACAAACTGGAATTCGAGGCGTCTCCACCCCACCGGTTCCTAAAATCTGCCTTGCCGATTGCTCCCTCAGACAGGGAGGCGGTGCTAGCGGCAATTCACAAGCTGTATTCCCAGCAGGTGATAATCAAGGTACCCCTACTTCAACAAGGCCGGGGTTACTATTCCACACTATTTGTGGTACCGAAACCGGACGGTTCGGTGAGACCCATTTTAAATTTGAAATCCTTGAACACATACATAAAAAAATTCAAGTTCAAGATGGAATCGCTCAGGGCGGTTATTGCGAGCCTGGACGAGGGGGATTACATGGTATCCCTGGACATCAAGGATGCTTACTTGCATGTCCCCATTTACCATCCTCACCAGGAGTACCTCAGATTTGTGGTACAGGATTGCCATTACCAATTCCAGACGCTGCCGTTTGGACTGTCCACGGCACCGAGGGTATTTACCAAGGTTATGGCGGAAATGATGATACTCCTTCGAAAAAAGGGAGTTTTAATTATCCCGTACTTGGACGATCTCCTAATAAAAGCGAGGTCCAAGGAACAGTTGTTGGTGGGAGTAGCACTATCTCAGGAGGTGCTGCACCAGCACGGCTGGATTCTGAATATCCCAAAGTCACAGCTGGTTCCGACGACACGACTACTGTTCCTGGGTATGATTCTGGATACAGTCCAGAAAAAAGTGTTTCTCCCGGAGGAGAAAGCCAGGGAGTTGTCATCTCTAGTCAGAGACCTCCTGAAACCAAAACAGGTATCAGTGCATCGCTGCACGCGGGTCCTGGGAAAGATGGTGGCTTCTTACGAAGCAATTCCCTTCGGCAGGTTCCATGCCAGAATCTTTCAGTGGGACCTGTTGGACCAGTGGTCCGGATCGCATCTTCAGATGCATCGCTTGATAACCCTGTCTCCAAGAACCAGGGTGTCGCTACTGTGGTGGCTGCAGAGTGCCCATCTTCTAGAGGGCCGCAGGTTCGGCATACAGGACTGGGTCCTGGTGACCACGGATGCCAGCCTTCGAGGCTGGGGGGCAGTCACACAGGGAAGAAACTTCCAAGGACTATGGTCGAGTCAGGAGACTTCCCTTCACATAAATATTCTGGAACTAAGGGCCATCTACAATGCCCTAAGTCAAGCAAAATCCCTGCTCCTACACCAGCCGGTGCTGATCCAGTCAGACAACATCACGGCAGTCGCCCATGTAAATCGACAGGGCGGCACAAGAAGCAGGATTGCGATGGCGGAAGCCACAAGAATTCTCCGATGGGCGGAGAATCATGTACTAGCACTGTCAGCAGTGTTCATTCCGGGAGTGGACAACTGGGAAGCAGACTTCCTCACGACCGGGAGAGTGGGGACTTCATCCAGAAGTCTTCCAGATGCTGGTAAACCGTTGGGAAAAACCACAGGTGGACATGATGGCGTCCCGCCTCAACAAAAAGTTAAAAAGATATTGCGCCAGGTCAAGAGACCCTCAGGCGATAGCTGTGGACGCTCTAGTGACACCATGGGTGTACCAGTCGGTTTATGTGTTCCCTCCTCTGCCTCTCATACCAAAGGTATTGAGAATAATAAGAAAGCGAGGAGTAAACACCATTCTCGTGGTTCCGGATTGGCCAAGACGAGCGTGGTACCCGGAACTTCAAGAGATGCTCTCAGAGGACCCGTGGCCTCTACCGCTCAGACAGGACCTGCTACAACAGGGGCCCTGTCTGTTCCAAGACTTACCGCGGCTGCGCTTGACGGCATGGCGGTTGAACACCGGATCCTAAAGGAAAAGGGTATTCCGGAAGAAGTCATTCCTACGCTTATTAAGGCCAGGAAAGATGTTACGGCAAAGCATTATCACCGCATATGGCGGAAATATGTTGCATGGTGCGAGGCCAAAAAGGCCCCAACAGAGGAATTTCAACTAGGTCGATTTCTGCATTTCCTGCAAGCAGGAGTGAATATGGGCCTAAAACTAGGCTCCATTAAAGTACAGATCTCGGCTCTGTCGATTTTCTTTCAAAAAGAACTAGCTTCAGTACCTGAAGTTCAGACATTTGTGAAAGGAGTGCTGCATATTCAGCCCCCATTTGTGCCTCCTGTGGCACCTTGGGATCTCAACGTGATGTTGAGTTTCTTAAAATCACATTGGTTTGAGCCACTAAAAACCGTGGATCTAAAATATCTCACGTGGAAGGTGGTCATGTTATTGGCCTTGGCTTCAGCCAGGCGAGTGTCAGAATTGGCGGCTTTATCATGTAAAAGCCCTTATCTGATTTTCCATATGGATAGGGCAGAATTGAGGACTCGTCCCCAGTTTCTCCCTAAGGTGGTGTCAGCGTTTCACCTGAACCAGCCTATTGTGGTGCCTGCGGCTACTAAGGATTTGGAGGACTCCAAGTTGCTAGACGTTGTCAGGGCCCTGAAAATATATGTTTCCAGGACGGCTGGAGTCAGAAAATCTGACTCGCTGTTTATCCTGTATGCACCCAACAAGCTGGGTGCTCCTGCTTCTAAGCAGTCTATTGCTCGCTGGATTTGTAGTACAATTCAGCTTGCACATTCTGTGGCAGGCATGCCACAGCCAAAATCTGTAAATGCCCATTCCACAAGGAAGGTGGGCTCATCTTGGGCAGCTGCCCGAGGCGTCTCGGCTTTACAACTTTGCCGAGCAGCTACTTGGTCAGGGGCAAACACATTTGCAAAATTCTACAAATTTGATACCCTGGCTGAGGAGGACCTGGAGTTCTCTCATTCGGTGCTACAGAGTCATCCGCACTCTCCCGCCCGTTTGGGAGCTTTGGTATAATCCCCATGGTCCTTACGGAGTTCCCAGCATCCACTAGGACGTTAGAGAAAATAAGAATTTACTCACCGGTAATTCTATTTCTCGTAGTCCGTAGTGGATGCTGGGCGCCCATCCCAAGTGCGGATTGTCTGCAATACTTGTAAATAGTTATTGTTAACTAAAGGGTTATTGTTGAGCCATCTGTTGAGAGGCTAAGTTGTTTTCATACTGTCAAACTGGATATAGTATCACGAGTTGTACGGTGTGATTGGTGTGGCTGGTAAGAGTCTTACCCGGGATTCTAAATCCTTCCTTATTATGTCTGCTCGTCCGGGCACGGTGTCCTAACTGAGGCTTGGAGGAGGGTCATAGTGGGAGGAGCCAGTGCACACCAGGTAGTCCTAAATCTTTCTAGAGTGCCCAACCTCCTTCGGAGCCCGCTATTCCCCATGGTCCTTACGGAGTTCCCAGCATCCACTACGGACTACGAGAAATAGAATTACCGGTGAGTAAATTCTTATTTTAACAATGGTAAGTCTACCATAAATCTCCTTTTCTGCAGCGAGGTACACTGGTATTCCACAGGGAATAACATCGGGGATGTCCTAAAGCAGTTCCTCATGGGAGGGGACGCACACACAGTAGTGGGCACAAGAACCCGGCGTCCAAAGGAAGCATCCCGGGAGGCGGAAGTATCAAAGGCATAGAACCTGATGAACATGTTCACTGAGGACCACGTAGCCCCCTTGCATAATTGTTCTGTGGACGCGCAATGGCGGGCTGCCCAAGAAGGTTCAACAGACCGAGTAGAATGGGCCTTGATAGCAGCAGAAGCTGGAAGACCAGCCTGTGCATAAGCTTGTGCAATCACCATTCTAATCCATCTGGCCAAGGTTTGCTTATTCGCGGTCAGCCACATTTGTGAAAACCAAATAGTACGAAAAGGGAATCTGACTTCTTGATGAAGGCAGTCCTTTCTACATAAATACGGAGAGCCCGTACCACATCCAAAAATCGCTCTTTGGAGGACAACCCAGAAGAGATGAAGGCCGGAACCACAATCTCCTGCTTAAGGTGAAAAGATGATACCACCTTAGGCAAATAACCTAGGCGAGTTCGAAGAACTGCCTGGTCACGGTGAAAAATCAGAAAGGGTGGACGACAGGACAAAGTGCCTAAGTCCGACACTCTCCTAGCGGAGGCAATAGTCAACAGAAAAATGACCTTAAGCATAAGGCATTTAAGGTCCACAGACTCAAGAGGTTCAAATGGAGACTCTTGAAGGGCATTCAGAACAACAGACAGATCCCATGGAGCCACAGGAGGGACATAGGGAGTCTGAATCTGTAAAACACCTTGGGGTATATTTACTAAGGTCCCGATTTTGACCGAGATGATGTTTTTTCTTCAAAGTGTCATCTCGGGAATTTACTAAACTCAAATCACGGCAGTGATGAGGGCATTCGTATTATTTTGGAAGTCCTAGGAAAAAATTACGAATCAATACACCATCGGTCAAATACGCCAGGAATTTGGTAGAAATCGGTCATTTACTAAAAAGTGCAAATCACAAACACTGCCGACAATAGCCAAACACTGCCGTGCTAAAATACAAATCGTGAAAAAGTGCTAAAAAAAACCAGACCTGCTTTTTTTACCGTGTTCGGATAGGCATGCACGGATCCATGAGATCCGTGCATGTTTTTCAGTGGGAAGGGGTGGGAAAGTGTTATGTTGTTTAAAAAAAAATGCGTGGGGTCCCCCCTCCTAAGCCAAACCAGCCTCGGGCTCTTTGAGCCGGCCCTGGTTGAAAAAATATGGGGGGAAAAATGTCAGGGGTTCCCCCATATTTAAACAACCAGCACCGGGCTCTGCGCCTGATCCTGGTTCCAAAAATACGGGAGACAAAAAGCGTAGGGGTCCCCCGTATTTCTGAAACCAGCACCGGGCTTCACTAGCCAGATACATAATGCCACAGCCGGGGGACACTTTTATATAGGTCCCTGCGGCCCTGGCATTACATACCCAACTAGTCACCCCTGGCCGGGGTACCCTGGAGGAGTGGGGACCCCTTCAATCAAGGGGTCCCCCCCCTCCAGCCACCCAAGGGCCAGGGGTGAAGCCCGATGCTGTCCCCCCATCCAAGGGCTGCGGATGAGGGGCTGATAGCCTTTGTGTCAAAAAATGAATATTGTTTTTAGTAGCAGTACTACAAGTCCCAGCAAGCCTCCCCCGCAAGCTGGTACTTGGAGAACCACAAGTACCAGCATGCGGTGGAAAACCGGGCCCGCTGGTACCTGTAGTACTACTACTAAAAAAATACCCCAATAAAAACAGAAGACACACACCTTGAAAGTAAAAGTTTAATACATACATCCACACCTCCATATACACATACTTACCTATGTTCACACGAGGGTCGGTCCTCTTCTCCATGTAGAATCCATGGTGTACCTGTTGAAAAAATTATACTCACACAATCCAGTGTAGATGGCTCCTCTTCTTTTCTATTTGTAATCCTGGTACTTTGCAAAATAACAAAACGGACACCCGACCTCGCACTGAAAGGGGCCCCATGTTTTCACATGGGACCCCTTTCCCCGAATGCCAGGAACTCCCCCTGACTTCTGTCTAAGAGGGTTCCATCAGCCAATCAGGGAGCGCCACGTTGTGGCACCCTCCTGATTGGCTGTATGCTCCTGTAGTGTATGACAGGCAGCACACGGCAGTGTTACAATGTAGCGCCCATGAGCTCCATTGTGACCAATGGTGGGAACTTTGTGGTCAGCGGTGAGGTTACTTTCGGTCAGCCGCTGACCACAAAGTTCCCACCATTGGTTACAATGGAGCGCATAGGCGCTACATTGTAACACTGCCGTGTGCTGCCTGTCATACACTACAGGAGCACACAGCCAATCAGGAGGGTGCCACAACGTGGCGCTCCCTGATTGGCTGATGGAACCCTCTTAGACAGAAGTCAGGGGGGTTCCTGGCATTTGGGGAAAGGGGTCCCATGTGAAAACATGGGGCCCCTTTCAGTGCGAGGTCGGGTGTCCGTTTTGTTATTTTGCAAAGTACCAGGATTACAAATAGAAAAGAAGAGGAGCCATCTACACTGGATTTTGTGAGTATAATTTTTTCAACAGGTACACCATGGATTCTACATGGAGAAGAGGACCGACCCTTGTGTGAACATAGGTAAGTATGTGTATATGGAGGTGTGGATGTATGTATTAAACTTTTACTTTCAAGGTGTGTGTCTTCTGTTTTTATTGGGGTATTTTTTTAGTAGTAGTACTACAGGTACCAGTGGGCCCGGTTTTCCACCGCATGCTGGTACTTGTGGTTCTCCAAGTACCAGCTTGCGGGGGAGGCTTGCTGGGACTTGTAGTACTGCTACTAAAAACAATATTCATTTTTTGACACAAAGGCTATCAGCCCCCCATCCGCAGCCCTTGGATGGGGGGGGACAGCCTCGGGCTTCACCCATGGCCCTTGGGTGGCTGGAGGGGGGGACCCCTTGATTGAAGGGGTCCCCACTCCTCCAGGGTACCCCGGCCAGGGGTGACTAGTTGGGTATGTAATGCCAGGGCCGCAGGGACCTATATAAAAGTGTCCCCCGGCTGTGGCATTATGTATCTGGCTAGTAGAGCCCGGTGCTGGTTTCAGAAATACGGGGGACCCCTATGCTTTTTGTCCCCCGTATTTTTGGAACCAGGACCAGGCGCAGAGCCCGGTGCTGGTTGTTTAAATATGGGGGAACCCCTGACATTTTCCCCCCCATATTTTTTCAACCAGGACCGGCTCAAAGAGCCCGAGGCTGGTTTGGCTTAGGAGGGGGGACCCCACGCATTTTTTTTTTTAGATTTTAACAATGATTTCTATTTTAATAAAGGTGCACAATGAAGCCCAGCACGGATCTCTCAGATCCGGCCGAGATTCATTGTGTTAAAGTCGGCAGTGTTTTACAAGTCACTCACGTAAAACACTGCAAAAAAAAACGAATGACATCGACATCGGTAAATACGAAAATGCAGAATACGACAGCTTAGTAAATTAGTCGTAATAAATTCAAAAAGTTGCAACTTTACACTTTCGATGTCATTCGTGATTGAACTTTAACCTTAGTCGGGAAAATACGAATTTTAGTAAATATACCCCCTTGAGTGAAAGTGTGAACGTCAGGAAGAGACGCAAGTTTCCTCTGAATCCACACCGACAAGGCAGATATATGGACCTTGAGGGAGGCCAGACGAAGGCCTGTTTAGGCCTTGTTGTAGAAAAGCCAAAAGTCTGGAAGTTATGAAAGTATATGCATCATAATTCTTACCAGCACACCAGGTGAAGTAAGAATTCCAGACCCTGTAATAAATCTGAGCTGAAGCTGGTTTACGGGCTTTTAACATAGTTTGAATGACCGCCTCAGTGAATCCTTTGGCTCTCAGGAGTGATGCTTCAAGAGCCACGCCATCAAAGCCAATCTGGCCAGGTCCAGGTAGACACAAGGGCCCTGAACGAATAGGTTCGGGCATTGAGGAAGTAGAAGAGGATGCTCTATCGAGAGACCCTGCAGGTCTGAGAACCAATGCCGTCTGGGCCACGCTGGAGCGACTAGAAGTAGTATTCCTCCTACTTGCTTGAACTTCTGTATTACCCTGGGCAGAAGTGACACTGTAGTGAACACGTATGGCAGCCGAAAGTTCCATGGAATTGCCAGGGCGTCCACGAACGCTGCTTGTGGATCCCTTGTCCTTGCTCCGAAGACCGGAACCTTGTGAATGTGTCGAGACGCCATCAGGTCTACATCTGGTAGGCCCCACTTGTCCACTAGGAGTTGAAAGACTTCTGGATGAAGATTCCACTCTCTGGCGTGTACATCCTGATAACTGAGGAAGTCCGTTTCCCAGTTGAGGACTCCCGGAATGAACACTGCCAATATTGTTTCGCCCACTAAAGGATTTTTGACACTTCCATCATTGCCATGCGGCTTCGAGTGACGCCTTGATGATTTAAGTATGCCACCGTGGTGGCATTGTCTGATTGTACTTGAACAGGCCTGTTCTGTACCAGAGGCAGGGCAAGTGTCAACGCATTGAACACTGCCCGCAGTTCCAGAATGTTTATCGGGAGGAGAGATTCCTCCGTGGTCCATCGACCCTGGAGTAAGAGTTGCTCCAACACCGCGCCCCAACACAGCAGACTGGCGTCCGTTGTCAGTAGGACCCAGTTGGAGATCCAGAAGGGACGGCCCCTGCTTAACTGTCGGTCCTGTAGCCACCAGCTCAGTGACCGATGTACCTCCGGAATTAAGGAAATCATTTGAGACCTGATCCGATAGGGCAATCCGTCCCACCGGGCAAGGATTAACCTCTGCAGAGGGCGGGAGTGAAATTGAGCGTACTCTACCATGTTGAAAGCCGACACCATGAGGCCTAGTACTTGCATCGCCGAGTGTATCGTCACTCTCGGGCGAGAGAGGAAGTATCTGATCTTGTCCTGAAGTTTCAGGACCTTCTCCGGAGACAGAAACAGTCTTTGGCTGTGTGTGTCCAGCAGTGCCCCTAGGTGCACCATGCTCCGAGCAGGGACCAGCAAGGACTTCTTCCAATTGATGAGCTATCCGTAGGAATTGGACCAACATCTCCAGTTGACTGAGGAGGACATCTTGGAAGTTCGCCAGAATCAGCAAGTCGTACAGATACAGCAGGATCCTGATTCCCTGACGACGGAGAAAAGCCGTCATCATGGCCATGACATTGGTGAAAATCCGAGGTGCCGTGGCCAGTCCAAATGGCAGATCCTGGAATTGAAAATGAAGGTTGCCAATAGCAAACCGCAGATATTGCTGATGCGAAATGGCAATAGGTATGTGCAGGTAAGCATCCTGTATGTCTAGGGACACCATATAGTCCTCGGGTTCCATGGCCAGCACGATAGTGCGCAGTGTTTCCATACAGAATTTGGACACTCTCACAAACTTGTTCAATGATTTGAGGTTGAGTATAGGCCAGAAAGACCCATTTGGTTTCGGAACTAGAAACAGGATCGAATAGTAGCCCCTGCCTCTCTGGGACAGAGGTACCAGCACTACCACTCCTTTTTCCAGGAGGGATTGTACAACCAGGTGTAGAGCTTGCGCTTTCAACGGATCCGAGGGGATAACCGTTGGACAGAACTGGCGAGGGTGACGTCTCTTGAGAGACTGCGTAACCGTGAGAGACAACTTCCCGCACCCAGGCATCTGAAGTGGTCTTTAACCAGGCCTGGACGAACTGCAGAAGTTGGCCTCCTACCCTGGGGTCCCCCAGAGGGAGGCCCACCCCGTCATGCAGCAGGCTTGTCTTGTTCGGAAGCAGACTGACGGGCGGCCCACAACTGTTTAGATTTGGGCTTAGTGGTTTTGGAAGTTCGAGCCTGTCTCAGGTACGCTTGACATTTTGCTTTACCTGGAGGTCGAAAGGACCGAAAAGTTGTACTCTTAGCCTTCAGAGCAGAAGGATTAGTACTTGGGGGAAACGCAGTCTTGGCTGTCGCCAAGTCAATCACAATCTTGTTCAGATCCTCCCCAAATAGTATGTCTCCCTTCTTTACCAAACCCAGCCAAATCTCACCCTAACCCTCTGTTCCACGCTCTCTATGTTCCCCATCTGTGTCACCCCTGTCTGTCTACCCCTCCCCTTAGAATGTAAGCTCTCACAAGTAGGGCCCTCTTCCCTCATGTGCTTATCCTTTTATTACTTTAATAATCCTCAACTGCCCAAATCCTGCAGTTTTTTGGCCACCTTGGAACTTATCTCTATGCCGTTTACTGGTGTAGTTATGCTTAGTTGCCCTGTACTTGTCCTATATTGTCTTCAGCTGTAAGTCACTGTTATCCTGTTTTGATTATGTGCATATGTACTCTGTAATTGGGCGCTGCGGAACCCATGTGGCGCCATATAAATAAAGGATAATAATAATAATAATAATAATAATAAAAAAAGGAAGCACCTCCAAGGTCTTTTTGGAGTACAGGTCCACTTTCCAGGACATCAACCACAGAATCCGGTGTACCGGGATAGACGTAGTAGACGCCATGGCCGCCATGACCCCTTCATCAGAGGCCGCCTCTTGAATATAGTGAGAGGCTGTGGTAATATACGACAGATATTGCCTGGCAGTGTCAGAAAAATCCTCAGGCAGCTCCCCAGTTGCCTGAACCCATGCTTCAAGTCCTTTTGCAGCCCAAGAGGCAGCCATAGTGGGTCTATGTACAGCACCGGTAAGAGTGTAAAGAGACTTCATGCATCCCTCCACACTCTTATCCGTCGGTTCCTTCAGTGAGGTGACCGTGGTGACAAGCAGAGTAGATGAAACCACAAGACGGGCAACATGAGAGTCCACCGGCAGTGGAGTTTCCCACTTGTTACTCAATTCCGTAGGGATAGGATAACGAGCTAGCATCTTTTTAGACAGGGAAAATGAATTTCCTGGAGATGACCAGGATTCCTGACGTATCGCAATTAAAAGGTTAGAATGTGGTAAAACTACTTTAGCAACCTTCTGACGTTTGAACTTATCAGGTTTTTTAGATGTAGCAGGGGGCTCAATCTCATCATCAATTTGGAGAATCAGCTTGATAGCCTTCACTAGGTCAGGAACATCAACCTGGGTTGTAGATTCCTCATCAGAAGCAACTGTATCAGTGTCTGGCGGATCAGTATATTCTCCATCCTCGTCGGAAGAATTATCCAAAATATTAGTGGATTGTGAGGAAGAAACGGCCTGCTTAGATGACCCCTTGGCTCCAGTAGGGCGCGGGGTAGACTTTTGTCTAACCAAAGATTGATTTAATTGTTGTAACTGGGTAGACAGAGAATCCGCACCATGGCGGAAAACTACAGGGACGATATGTGACTGTAATGGCAAAGGAGGTCCCACAGGGGGCGTAAGACGTGTTACAAGCTTGGTCAGCATATTGGAAAAAGCTGCCAAAGGTGGGTCCCGATTGGCCACAGGTGCCTGGGAGATGTATGGCACCCAGTGCCTGAACCAGCAGCTAACATTTCCCCCACTGGTAAATTCGTTGCAACAGCACTGCATGATGCAGGAGCGTCCGTGGATGTCCCGCCCTGTGTAGCAGACATTATATGGGATGTAGCTTTAGGGCGTAAGTACAATATAGCCAGACAACCACAATACCAGCAAATAATCCCCTGTCACATAAACACAGAGCACAAATAGAGGATTTAAGCGGTGTGGGGTGACTGAAAAACACAGTGAAAAATACAAAACAGTATACCCTGTGTAGCACTATATACTGCATTATATGAGATCCTGATGCACCTAGCCCCCAGGGTACAGAATATAGTGATAGCAATACATGTGATACACAAGAATGGAATCCATATAGCATCTACAGGCACACTCAGTTACAGGTACAATGCAGGAATTATTACAGATAAACAATAAAACTGTACTGGCAAATGACATATACCTGTAGATATGTATGCAAACAGATATAACAATGCACAGTAAACACTGGATGTATATCACAGAATACATGTACTAAATATTCAGAAAGCAGTACACTTGTTCTTAAATAACACTGTCTAAAATGACATGTAGAATACTTAAGTGTCTGTAAATGCACAGCGCTGATGATACAGGCGGATTTACAGAGGAGACAGTGCCCAGCAGTCCCGGAGATCAGCCCAGCTATGTAATGGCGCCAAAATCTCTGTCAGGGAGTGAGGGTGAGAGGACTGCAGCTCCAGGGCGGGAACACCAGCAGTTGATGGCGCCCGGAGCTGGGGGAGGGGCTACAGGTCAGCGTCTTATCCCCTCTGCTGGACTTCACCACCGGGTACTGTGGAGCCTTTTGTAAATGGATTTTAGTAAATCCGACCTGTGCTCTCTGCCGTGGTGGATATAGTGGGGTCCCTGTGCAGCACAGTATCCATGCCAGTGGTGCGGTCTGTCTCCTGGGACCGTGACCGGATCGTGATTTACCGGCGGGTCCCACCTGGGAGGACCCTCTTACCTCCTCACTTTAGTGCAGCCACGCAATCCTGGAGAGCGGCAGTGTTGTGCCTGAAAACCGTTGCGTCTCCCCTGCAAGTACCCGGGAACACGGCCGCGGGAGCTTGCAGCACAGAATGTCATAAAGACATAGAAAGTCCTGCGGCCCTTGAAGTATTCTAAAAAGCTCTTTTCAGGGCTGCCTAGCGCAGCCCAACCTGTTATTGACCTGCACTGCAGGCACCAACTTACAAACTGAGCTGCAGTGCCTGGAGGCAGGGCTATAGAGGAGGCGGTGCAGTGCATCCTGGGAACAGTCAAAGCTTTAGCCTGTTGGTGCCTCGGATCAAGATCCAACTCTACACCCCAATGTTATTCCCTGTGGAATACCAGTGTACCCCGCTGCAGAAAAAAACAATTAATAGCTGACATAAAGGTACTGTAGGTGCCAACATCTAGGGAAATGCACTATGTGCTATAGCAGGTTTAAATAGGCTTCGGTGGATTTGGATTGGATTATCTATCTATCTATCTATCTATCTATCTATATTTCTATCTATCCTTACAACAATATTCTGTATTATATAAAAATACTAGAAGTAAATATAGATAAATGGGTTACTATAGAGAAAACAGGTGTTCTGCAATTTGTGAAACACTGTAGAGTATTTTTAGTGTGATTTACCACCACTATGCGAGTGGTACTGTACACTTCCTTTGGTGAGACACTTTCTCAATCCAAGAACATATGACAATGACAACTACTTACAGTGAAGCCAATGTAAGTGAAAACAGAAAACAATCACATATAGGGGGACTTCAATCAGATGCGGTATTTTACCACTTGAGTATGGTCAGCCTTAGGCTTTAGCACCCAGGGCTATTCAATTAAAGCCCCTTTGTTTGCCAAGTAAATTACCCCACTAATGCGCATTTTAACACACAGAAGCTGGGATAGATTCCTGGACCAACGGGATAACACGTTTGCACCTGGAATGAGGCCGATTTAACGCAGATTTCTTTTCGACCCTGCTCAGGATCAATAAGAAATTCTTGTTAACTGCAGCCTGCGGGCTGCCACAGCAGTTCACTTAGCCTATGGTTTATTACCACATATAATTGAATTCCCCACATGGGGGGGGGGATTCAATTAAGTAGAAGGTTCCATTGACCTGAATGTGAAGCAGCCCATATTGGGTAAATACTAAAGAAAAACCTTGCTTGCTTTTGCCTGGCCATCTATGTGGTGCCAGCGATGTTTCCTGCGGGTTATCCCAGAGTGTATCAGCACAGTGTTAGCAATGAATTAGCATTGTGAGCCAAATAATCACCACATAAGAAGAACAAAGTACAATTAGGCAGTACTTTGACTCTTGTATTAAAATGTAACGAAAAGGTGCATACTACAAGGGTGAAACGCAGGGCAGTCTCAACTCCTGAGAAATGCACTGCTCACTAGGACATGACCGATATATTACAAAAGCACTAATCCAAGGGTTACCAACCTAATGTCTCAATGCACAGTCCAGGTTTAAAGAATAGCTATACTTAAGCGCAGGTGAATTAATTAGTACCTTGGTTACGGGGGGTGGAGACGGAGCTGGGAGATGAGCTCATCACCGTGCCACCTCTCCCTATCTAGTAAACGGGTCCCGGGTCGCCTCGACCCGGGAATCGGTTTACACTGCCACTGACCCAGTATTCAACCTGGTAATAACCCAACTTTATTCCCGGGTTGAATTACCGGGACAGGCGACCCGGAAATTCGGACATGGTCCTTTCACAATGAACACTGACCCGTGTCGACCCGGCAATATGCCGGGTCGATACCGGATTATTTGTGCGATATGAAAGGGGTATAAGGTAAAAGCTCCTTAAGATTCAGTTTCCAATGTTTTTATAAAGCCATCTGGGAGATCCAAGGGTCAGCCATAGTTGCCAAATGTGGTGGCTGTGTAATGGCATCCCTGCTCCTCCCCCCTTCAAACAGAGTCACACACTGCTTGACACTGTGATTTGTTGTATCAGTCAGCAAGAGGACACAATGGTGTGATTTGCTGATCCACGCCTCCTACTTACACAAAGATTACTTAATGATGTCAAAAGTGAATATGTTTATGAGCATTTATACATATAATAAAACTGTAAGGGTTGTGTCTGTAGATAGCAATTTGTTTTTAGAAATATACTTCTGTGTACTGTTTATGAACTACAGATGTGTCCTCATACATCTTGCCTCATGTAGTGGGAGATGCCTGGCGTGAGTGAATTGACAGGTCACATGCATCTGCGGCTGTAACTGCATACGACACACTATGTTAACGTGTTTTCTAGGAAGTTTCTCAACGAAACCCAACGTGACTGCTCTGCACAGGAACTTAATTGAGGCAGAGATTCTAACAGGATGTGGCGCAGGTAAGACTGTGGGGGTCATTCCGAGTTGATCGCACGTACCAACTTTTTGCTGCTCATGCGATCAAGTAGACACCGCCTTTGGGGGAGTGTATTTTAGCATAGCAAGGCTGCGATCGCTTGTGCAGCCCTGCTATGCTAAAAAAGTTTTGCGTAAAAGAAGACTAGCCCTGCAGTTACTTACCCTGTGCGATGAATCCAGCGATGAAGGTCCCGGAATTGACGTCAGACATCCGCCCTCCAAACGCCTCGACGCGTCTGCGTTCGGATCTCCATGCTCGGAAAACGGTGAGTAGACACCCCGGTCCGCCTCCCGCCTGTCAATCTTCTTGCGTTCCGCGCTGTGATCGCTTTCTTCATTCCCGGCGTCATTGCCCAGCGACTACCGTCACTGAGCAACAACGCGCCTGAGCATTGCATCCGCCGCACATGTGGAGAACCGACCCGTTTACACCACCTCGATGAACCGCAGCGTGTGAACGGGTCGGAATGACCCCTTGTGTTTTTTCCATGTATACCCTTTATCCCCAAGAATTTTCATTTTCAATTCAAGCACCTGCAGTTTCCTTTTGACATCTGCTTCACTATCATGATCACTAAGTCGCAGGGGCAAAAACTGATAGCTGCAGGCATAGATCTCAGGACCAGCTGCTTCTCCCATGGGCAACTTTATGTTGCTTGCTCACGAGTGTTAACCACTGAAGGAAAAAATAGGATTTTACTTACCGGTAAATCTATTTCTCGTAGTCCGTAGAGGATGCTGGGACTCCGTAAGGACCATGGGGGACAGACGGGCTCCGCAGGAGATAGGGCACTTTAAGAAAGCTTTGGATTCTGGGTGTGCACTGGCTCCTCCCTCTATGCCCCTCCTCCAGACCTCAGTTAGGGAAACTGTGCCCAGAGGAGATGGACAGTACGAGGAAGGATTTTTGTAAATCTAAGGGCGAGATTCATACCAGCCACACCAATCACACCGTATAACTTGTGATAAACTACCCAGTTAACAGTATGAACAACAACATAGCCTCGGTCCAACCGATAAAACTACAACATAACCCTTATGTAAGCAATAACTATATACAAGTCATGCAGAAGAAGTCCGCACTTGGGACGGGCGCCCAGCATCCTCTACGGACTACGAGAAATAGATTTACCGGTAAGTAAAATCCTATTTTCTCTAACGTCCTAGAGGATGCTGGGACTCCGTAAGGACCATGGGGATTATACCAAAGCTCCCAAACGGGCGGGAGAGTGCGGATGACTCTGCAGCACCGATTGAGCAAACAGGAGGTCCTCCTCAGCCAGGGTATCAAACTTATAGAACTTCGCAAAGGTGTCTGACCCCGACCAAGTAGCTGCTCGGCACAACTGTAATGCCGAGACCCCTCGGGCAGCCGCCCAAGAAGAGCCCACCTTCCTAGTGGAATGGGCATTAACCGATTTCGGTAACGGCAATCCTGCCGTAGAATGCGCCTGCTGAATCGTGTTACAGATCCAGCGAGCAATAGTCTGCTTTGAAGCAGGAGCGCCAACCTTGTTGGCCGCATACAGAACAAACAGAGCCTCAGTCTTCCTGATCCTAGCTGTTCTGGTCACATAAATCTTCATAGCCCTGACCACATCCAGGGACTCGGAATCCTCCAAGTCCCATGAAGCCACAGGCACGACAATAGGTTGGTTCATATGAAAAGATGAGACCACTTTTGGCAGAAATTGAGGACGAGTCCTCAACTCCGCCCTATCCACGTGAAAAACCAGGTATGGGCTTTTATGTGATAAAGCCGCCAATTCTGAAACACGCCTTGCCGAAGCTAATGCCAACAACATAACCACTTTCCAAGTGAGGTATTTCAACTCCACTGTATTGAGTGGTTCAAACCAAGGGGACTTGAGGAAACGCAATACCACGTTAAGATCCCAAGGCGCCACCGGAGGTACAAAAGGAGGCTGAATATGCAGCACCCCCTTAACAAAAGTCTGTACTTCAGGAAGAGAGGCCAATTCTCTTTAAAAGAAAATGGATAAGGCCGAAATTTGGACCTTTATGGACCCTAGTTTAAGTCCCAAATTCACTCCTGTTTGAAGGAGGTGAAGTAGACGGCCCAAATGGAACTCCTCCGTAGGAGCAGCTCTGGCCTCACACCAAGAAACATATTTTCGCCATATAGGGTGATAATGTTTCGATGTCATGTCCTTCCTAGCCTTGATCAGGGTAGGAATGACCTCTTCCGGAATCCCTTTTTCCCGATAGGATCCGACGTTCAACCGCCATGCCGTCAAACGCAGCCGTGGTAAGTCTTGGAACAGACAGGGCCCCTGCTGCAGCAGGTCCTGCCTTAGAGGAAGAGGCCACGGATCTTCTGTGAGCAACCCTTGCAGCTCCGGATACCAAGTCCTCCGTGGCCAATCTGGAACAATAAGGATTGTTCTGACCCTGCTTATTCTTATTATTCTCAACACCTTGGGTATGAGAGGTAGAGGAGGAAACACATAGACCGATCTGAACACCCAAGGTGTCACCAGAGCGTCTACCGCTACCGCCTGAGGGTCTCTTGACCTGGCACAATAACGCTTTAGCTTTTTGTTGAGACGGGATGCCATCATGTCTATCTGAGGCAGTCCCCACCGACCCGTGATCTGTGCGAAGACTTCTTGATGAAGTCCCCACTCTCCCGGATGCAGGTCGTGCCTGCTGAGGAAGTCCGCCTCCCAGTTGTCCACCCCCGGGATGAACACTGCTGATAGTGCGCTTACATGGCCTTCCGCCCAGCGTAGAATCCTGGTCGCTTCTGCCATGGCCACTCTGCTCCTTGTTCCGCCTTGGCGGTTTACATGAGCCACTGCCGCAACATTGTCCGACTGAATCAGAACCGGTTTGTCCCGAAGCAATTCCTCCGCTTGACGTAGGGCGTTGTATATGGCCCTCAACTCCAGGACGTTGATGTGGAGACAAGTCTCTAGATTTGACCAGAGACCTTGGAAATTTCTTCCTAGCGTGACCGCTCCCCAGCCTCGGAGGCTTGCGTCCGTGGTCACCAGGACCCAGTCCTGAATGCCGAACCTGCGACCCTCTAGTAGGTGAGCACTGTGCAGCCACCACAGGAGAGATACCCTGGTCCTGGGAGACAGGGTTATCCTTTGATGCATTTGTAAATGGGACCCGGACCATTTGTCCAATAGGTCCCATTGATAGGTCCTCGCATGAAACCTGCCGAAGGGGATGGCCTCGTATGAAGCCACCATCTTCCCCAGAACCCGTGTGCAATGATGCACTGAAACCTTTTATTGCCTTCAATAGGTTCCTGACCAGGGCTATGAGCTCCTGAACCTTTTCCATCGGAAGAAAAACCCTCTTCTGGTCTGTGTCTAGAATCAGGCCCAAAAAGGTCAGACGCGTTGCAGGGACTAGCTGGGACTTCGGTATATTGAGAATCCAGCCGTGCATTTGCAACATCTTCATGGACAGAGACACGCTGTCCAGCAACTTCTCCCGAGATCTCGCCTTTATGAGGAGATCGTCCAAGTATGGGATAATTGTGACACCCTGCTTGCGCAGGAGCACCATCATTTCCGCCATTACCTTGGTGAAAATTTTCGGGGCCGTGGAAAGGCCAAACGGCAACGTCTGAAATTGGTAGTGACAATCCTGTACTGCAAACCTCAGGAACGCCTGGTGAGGGGGAGAAATCGGAACATGAAGGTATGCATCCTTTATGTCCAGGGACACCATCCAATCCCCCCCCTCCAGGCTGGCGATGACCGCCCTGAGTGATTCCATTTTGAACTTGAATCTCTTCAAGTACAGGTTCAGGGATTTTAGATTTAAAATGGGTCTGACCGAACCGTCCGGTTTCGGGACCACAAACAGGGTTGAGTAATATCCCTCTGCTTGTTGGAGATGAGGAACTTTGACTATCACCTGTTGAATATACAATTTTTGGATTGCAGCTAACACAAGCTCCCTCTCTGACGGGGAAGTCGGCAGAGCAGATTTGAAAAACCGGCGAGGAGGCATGTTTTTTTCGAATTCCAGTCTGTAACCCTGAGAAACAATCTCTAATGCCCAGGGATCCACCTGCGAGTGAACCCAGACGTGGCTGAAAAATCGAAGACGTGCCCCCACTTGATCTGCCTCCCCCCGGGAAGCCCCAGCGTCATGCGGTGGACTTTGCAGATACAGGGGAGGACTTCTGCTCCTGGGGACTAGCTGCGTGCAGCTTTTTTCCCTTGCCTTTACCTCTGCCAAAAAAGGACGATCCCCGTACCTTCTTGCTCTTATTGGAACGAAAGGACTGCATCTGATAATGGGGTACCTTCTTAGCATGCTGCGGGGGAACATAAGGTAAAAAATTCGATTTACCGGCCGTAGCAGTAGAGACAAGGTCCGAGAGGCCGTCTCCAAACAACTCCTCTCCCTTGTAAGGCAATGACTCCATATGCCGCTTTGAGTCGGCGTCTCCCGTCCACAGGGGGTCATTACGAGTTGTTCGCTCGTTATTTTTTTCTCGCAACGGAGCGATTAGTCGCTAATGCGCATGCGCAATGTCCGCAGTGCGACTGCGCCAAGTAAATTTGCTATGCAGTTAGGAATTTTACTCACGGCATTACCAGGTTTTTTCTTCGTTCTGGTGATCGTAATGTGATTGACAGGAAGTGGGTGTTTCTGGGCGGAAACTGGCCGTTTTATGGGTGTGTGCGAAAAAACGCGGGAGTGGCTGGAGAAACGGAGGAGTGTCTGGCCGAACGCTGGGTGTGTTTGTGACGTCAAACCAGGAACGACAAGCACTGAACTGATCGCACTGGAAGAGTAAGTCTCGAGCTACTCAGAAACTGCACAGAGAAGTCTTTTCGCAATATTGCAAATCTTTCGTTCGCAAATTTGATAAGCTAAGATTCACTCCCAGTAGGCAGCGGCTTAGCGTGTGCAAAGCTGCTAAAAGCAGCTTGCGAGCGAACAACTCGGAATGAGGGCCACTGTCGGGTCCACAAGAGTCGCCTAGCAGGAATAGACAAAGCGTTTATTCTGGAGCTTAGTAAACAAATGTCTATTTGAGCGTCTCTAATACACAAGGCAGCATCTCTGATATGCTCTATGGTCATTAAAATGGCATCCCCATCAAAGGTGTCAAGCTCCGTAGATAAGGATCTGCCCATGCCACGACAGCACTACAAACCCAGGTCGACGCCATAGCCGGTCTAACAATAGTACCTGAATGTGTGTAAATGTGCTTCATGGTAATTTCCTGCTTGCGATCACAGGATCCTTGAGGGAAGCTGTATCCTGAGAAGGTAGTGCCACCTTCTTGGATAAGCGTGTCAGCGCCTTGTCTACTTTAGGCGCAGATTCCCATCGTATCCTATCCTTTTGTGGAAAGGGATACGCCATAAGAATCCTTTTGGGAACTTGTAGTCTCCTATCTGGAGATTCCCAAGCCTTTTCGCACAATTCGCTTAGCTCAAATGAGGACGGAAAAGTGACCTCAGGCTTTTTCCCTTTATACATGTGTACCCTCGTGTCAGGGACAGGGGGTTCCTCAGTGATATGCAAAATCTCTTTAATGGCAATAATCATGTAACGAATACCCTTTGCCACCTTCGGCTGTAATTTTGCATCTTCATAGTCGACACTAGAGAGAGTCAGTATCTGTGTCGGTATCTGTGTCATCGACCTGGGATATGGTGCGCTTTTGAGACAGGCATGGTCTGGCTACCTGACTGATCCCTAGCTTCAGCCTTGTCTAACCTTTTATGCAGTAAATTTACATTTGCATTTAAGACATTCAGCATATCCACCCAGTCCGGTGTCGGCGTTGCCGACAGCGACCTGACATTCAAGCACTCCCCCTCCACATTAAGCGAGCCTTCCTCGTCAAACATGTCGAAACACGCGTACCGACACACTTCACCTACACAGGGAAACTCTTTTTCTGAAGACAGTATCCCCTTTAAGGCCCTTTGGAGAGACAGAGAGAGAGTATGCCAGCACACACCCCAGCGCTATACCCCTGGAAAGAAACACAGAATGCTTTTCCCCAGTAGCGCTGTGTAGTAATAAAACGCCAATTATGTGCCCCCCCCCCCCTCACCGTGTGTAAAGCAGGGAAGAGTCCAGGGAGCTTCCTCTCAGCTGTGCTGTGGAGAGAAAATGGCGCTGGTGAGTGCTGAGGGAGAAGCCCCGCCCCCATGGCGGCGGGCTTCTGTCCCGCTCAAAGTTGTTAAAAAAAATGGCGGGGGCTCTTTTATATACATATACAGTGCCCACCTGTACATGTATATAGTCTTTTGCCATCAGAGAGGTGTTTATATTGCCCCCCCTGCGCCCTGCACCCTTACAGTGACCGGAGTGTGTGAGGTGTGTGGAGCAATGACGCACAGCTGCAATGCTGTGCGTTACCTCAGTGAAGCTCTGAAGGCTTCTGCCGCCTGAGACGTCTTCTGACTTCTTTTCTACTGGCTCTGTGAGGAGAACGGCGGCGCGGCTCTGGGAGTGAACGCCCAGGACGAACCTGTGTTCACCCCCTCTGCAGCTAATGGTGTCCAGTAGCCGAGGAAGCAGAGCCTATCATTTAAGTAGCTCTGCCCCTCTCTCCTCAGTCCCTCGATGCAGGGAGCCTGTTGCCAGCAGTGCTCCCTGTAAAAAATAGAGAAAAAATCCAAACAAAAATGCTTTCTAGGCAGAGAACTCAGGGAGCTCCCTGCAGTGCACCCATTTCCCTCTGGGCACAGTGTAAAACTGAGGTCTGGAGGAGGGGCATAGAGGGAGGAGCCAGTGCACACCCAGAATCCAAAGTTTTCTTAAAGTGCCCTATCTCCTGCGGAGCCCGTCTATCCCCCATGGTCCTTACGGAGTCCCAGCATCCTCTAGGACGTTAGAGAAACTGGAAATATTGTGTAAAAAGAAATTTTGTGATTAATGTGTATAAAATATACATTACAATATTAGATGGCACTAGTCTTAATGTAAACTTACTTCTGTTGAGCAATAACAGAGATCCATGCAAGTGAATACACAGGCAAACTCTAGTCATATAGAAACTGTATTGTCTGCACTTAAAACAGCAGAGGAAAAGTTTTTGAAAAAAGGATTATGGGCCGGATGTAATGAGGTTCGAGTTGGCCGAAGGTGTGGGTTCGCAGCAAAATTCGGACGTTTTTTAAAGCAGAAATCATGTACAAGGCAAAACCATGGCTTGTAAATGATGATTAAAAAAACTTCGAGTTCGGCTGGGAACCCACACCTCCGGCCAACTCGGACTGCATTACATCAGGCCACATATTTCAACTGCTTACTACAGTAGGTACTGCTTCTAGAAGTCTACTTCAACGTAGTTAGCCATGACTCCTCCCTTTCCTTCAAATCACATATTCAGTACTTTTCTCAATCCTGTCGTCAGTACCTTTCTCAATCTTGCCGTGTCGATCTCAGAAATATATCTAGGATCAGACCCTTTCTCACACTGGAAGCAACTAAGACCCTCATCCACTCACTGGCCATCTCTAGACTGCACTACTGTGACCTCCTCTTGTCTAGCCTCCCTGTCTCTCACCTCTCTCCACTCCAATCTGTCCTAAATGATGCTGCTTGACTCATCTTCCACTCCAAATGCATTATGTCTTCCTGCACTCTTCTACAAGCCCAACACTGGCTCCCCCTTCCCTTCAGAACCCAATTCAAACCCTCACACTCACGTAAAAAGCCCTCACCCAATGCTGCTACCCGACTCATCTTTCTCTCTGAATGCATTACATCTGCCTGTCCTCTCCCACAAACCCTACACTGGCTCCCCTTAACCTTATCTCCCTTCACACTCCCGCCCACCCACCCACCAATGAATACCACCTTTCCTCCCAACTGATTACTTCCTCTCACTCCCGCCTCCAAGATTTGGCCAGTGATGCTCCTACCAATGGAACACCTTCCCTTTCCCTATCAAGACATACTTCTTTATACTTTTTTTTTCAGCTTTAACCCTAACCCATCACTCCTTGATCACTTTCTCTCCCCTATTTGTCAGCCCTGTCAGTTTCTCATTCAACTTAGATTGTAAGCTCTCAAGAGCAGGGCCCACTTACCTCTTGTGCTTTTTCCCACTTAAACCATCATCACCTTCCCACTGCCTACTACAGCACTGAACCTTTGGGCATGGCCAGCTCTCTGCTTATTTTGGTATTATGACTGCTGCTGAGAAATGTTTCTAAACCGCGTTCTTGTTCTGCAATGTTTCGTAATGTCAGTCACTTTTTTCTTCTGCTGCTCATACTGAATCTGTTTACGGATTCTGTAAGGCACTGCAGACCCTTTTGGCGCCATAAAAGTAGAGGATAATAATATACAAAAATAAGTCAAATATACACAACTTATATTATATACATTTATTTTCACTGTGTTTTAGTGATGAGATTTATGGGATAATCTAAAATAGATTCTTTTGATGTTACAAAATTAAAGCCCATCATCTTTCCCCATGCACTTGCATCCTGGGGGGTTTGTACTGATCTTTGTGGTGTGAGGGTGCAGCACTAGTGCTCTGGTTGTCCTGCCCATGATCTGAATAGGGTTAAGGGTGAAGACAAGCACTGCGGTTTTCAGTACATAGCCCTTGCACTGTTGAATCATGAGGATGACATGAAAAACTGTCCCTCAGTCTAGGTTAGATAAATGCTGAGGCATCTGGACGGTTGGGAAATTTTTAAATCTTGTAACCCAGATGTATATAACAAAGTATCTGGGGGTACTGAAGAGTAAATGATTATATCATTTATCATGTGGCAAATGAAAAACTCAGGAAGGAACTTGCTCTGGAACAGTTGGCATCCCTGGGCATCGATGACCTTTTCAACAAAAGTCTGATGCTTCCAGAATCCTATATGATCTTACTGGAAAATTTACATATTAATGAACAACTTTATCCCCCATTATTCACATAAATGCTGAACTCATACTTTTCCAAGGAACACAGCATGGCTGTAACGATACATTGATGCTGATAAAGACATCAGTCAGTTTTATTTAGATGCAAATTTGCCGTCTAAATGTGTAATCCAACTGTAGTTCCACTGAATGGAGCTTTGAACTAAAAACAGATCATTTCCTATGTAAAGCCATAACCTTGGGTCCATTCACAGTTTTCACATTTAGCATGCATTGCAGTTCAACATAATATTGCGACTTTTGTGTACATGCAAAAATAAAAAGCTTTTGTACAATTCTGTTTCTGCCGTTTTATTTTGAGTTGCACGGATCTGCAACTATAAATCACAGACAGTGGCGTTTCAACAAACGAGGGGGCCATGTGCAAGTTTTTGTGTGGGGCGCCCTCCCTCTGGGAGAAATGGCAACAGCGCTTGCACACTGTTGTGGAGGGGCACAGGCCAGTTGCTGAGGCAGAAAAGTGTACTCCTTTGCTGCCCGCGGCACTGCGCAAAATATTTTTCAGGGTTGTTTTTTTTAGAACATGGCCACTCCTCCCAGATTTGGACACTCCCCCCAGTAAAATTGCTGGAAAAAATGTTGCCTGCCTAAGCACAATTGTAACTTGATCTTCGTGCAGTGTTTAGGACGTAAGCCCACCTTGTTCCAGTGGCCCCTGTGCACAGTATGCCTGCACCCATTACAGATTTGCCTCTGCATATAGATAAGTCTGATGCAATCACCTCAGAAACGTGTACATAGCTTATGGAATGTGCAAAGATATGCCTCTTAAAAATAAATACATGTAAGTCAAATCTGACCCATGTCTAAGGAAAGTGGCTGACTTGTATTTCATGTCATTACTCTATTGATGCTTGAACAGATCTGATGTGCATTTTTTTCCGCTAGTGCATTTTAACATTGTCAAAATAGATTTCAGGCCAACTCTAAATAAGGCCCTTTATCCATCTTGTTACATATGTGGAGATTGTGTTTATTTTTTATTTTTTTAAGGCAGATCTTTTTTTTTTGCATTCTTTGGCCTCCAATATGCTAAAAAACAGTCTTAAAAAATACATCATACTGCATCTGAAGCCACCATTGGAAATCAATTGCCAATTTTTTTTATGGTTTTATTGCTCAGTTTTGAAAAAGAATGACATTTCTCGGATTTTGTTTTTGTTATTTTAAGATGCTTGAACAAAGGAAATAAAATGTGTTATAATCCTGCAAGTAATCTTCTGTTACTCAAAATTGTTATACTGTAAATAAGCATGATGAGTCAAACAGTGTGTCCATCCATACAGTATATACCTACTCATCTATAAATAACAGGGAAGCTGCCACAATCCATAAATATACTGGTAGGTGAATTGGCTCTCAATAAAAAATTAACCCTAATGTGTGTGTGTGCATGTACATGTGTTTAGAGCAGACTAGACGGGCCAAGTGGTTCTTATCTGCCATCAAATTCTATGGGCAGTAGTCAATGCTTTCCGCCCCCTTCCACACCTATTCTGTTTCTACTGATGGGCATGGTATCATCATTTCAGCTCGCTACCCTCAGGGTAACGAGGCAGCCAGCCCTTTACGCAGCTAAACCTGATTACTATGGGGGTTATATGCGCGATAACAGGGATCACTTCAGAAAGGAGATAGGGCAGTATTCAAATTATATATCACATCCAATGTCTCTACTGTGTCGTCACTGCACATTGTGCTTCTACATTAATGCCCGAATTGCTCCAAAAAGCATATGGACTTCCGAGAGGTAATAAATGAAAAGATTCTAAAAGGACTGGAAAGAATGGTCTGTACAATACGATCGTAGCTTTGGAAGAATCTATTCATTATTGGAGATTTATAAAAGCTTGATAAAGAGAAAGTTCTGATAGGGGTGTTGTCTGCCCCCCCTTCCCACACACACATACATATATACACACACACACACACACACACACACACACACACACACACACACACACCCCCCCCCCCCCTCGGAAGCTGAATCTAAAGTAATTGAAATTGCATCTTGTTCATATACTTAGGATGGGATGCATTTTGCACTTTTTTTAACTAATGGATGAACATACACTAAAAAAAATAATAATAATAAAATAATAATAATAATAATAATAAGCCTCAAAGATGCAAAGTGATAAAGACAGTCCTGAAGTCCACTCACTCTTGCAGTATAGGCAAACCTAAAATGAGACTATTTTATAAGATTAATTAAAACGTGTCATTTGGGGATTGTTATAAAGTGATAGTAGACTTGTCTTTGATGTGGTTTTTACTTTTCACACCATGTGCATTTTCTAGTGAATAAGCCAAGCTGCAAATAGATTTCACGGTAACGAATACAAAGACTGTTAAGTAGCTGTGAAATACGCTTGTAAATGACCCTTAATGTGTGGATTGTAGCCTTTCACTTAGAAAAAAGAAATGTAAAACGAATATATATATATATATATTCCCGACCTGGTGGGCGGCTCAGGGGACCTATTTAGGTAAGTTCAATTGTAATATTCTGTTATTCTGTTTCCTCATGCTGACACCCACATGTCTTGAGGAAGGGTCCCGCTGTAGTCCCGAAATGCCGCATAGACCAGCGGCGTTTGCCATTTGCTGTATTATGCTGATGTGAACACTTTCAGAAAAGTCTGACCCAGGAATGGGTAATATGTGAATTTGTATCTTTTCATTACACTGGATAATTTAAAGAAGTCCTGTAGTGCCGTGTCTTCGTTTTGGACATAAACTGTTCTAAACCTGCTACGTACATACATACTGTGTATATATATATATATATATATACACATACACACACACACACACACACACATATATATATATATATATATATATAAAGTATTCTATATATAAAGTACAATGTTGTGATTTTGAAATGGGATGCAGTTAATTTACCGACTGTCAGTATCCCGGCCCGTCAGGATGCCGACACTGGAATCCCAACAGCCGGGGAAATCCGAGCAGACGAAATCCCGACAGAATACCATTATTCTCACTTGGGTGGTGGTCCACGCCTCCACCCAGGGGGGGGACCTAATAGTGTGATGAGCAAAGCTAGCCACTGGGCCCGTAGCGTGGAGTGTGCAGCGAGCATGCGAGGAGACTCACTGCGCTTGCTGTCGGAATTCCAGCGTAGGTCTCCTGACCGCCGGTATTTCATATTAAGTCACCTGTACAGTATGTGTTAATAATGCGGCTAATATTGCTTGTTACTATATTGTTCTAATTCCCCCCCCCCCCCTCCACAACAGGTGATTTAGGCTATGGCTGTTGTTCCTGGCTTCTGACTCCATTATCAAATCATCACACTCCTGTTGGGCATAAGTTTAAAGGGACACATATAGCCACCCAATTCATGTCAGAATGCACCTTTTGGACTATTAAAAACAAGGTTGATAATTTGGGATGCATATTATTATATCATTTGGCAAGTGTCCAATATTATGCTTTGCTGCTGTTTATTGCATATTTGTACATTAAATAAACCACTCCCATCAGATTATGCAACAAACAGGGAGCAGGAAGAGGTTTTGTTACCAACAGCTGACTATGAGAGCACAGAAAGTTGAAGGCAGGTAGGAAAGCAATTAAGAGCTAAGCCTATTGCCAACTATTTCAGCTGTTATATATTTGTAAAAACAAAACAATATTTTAATCATCAGTCAGGTTTTCATGTATAAAACGGTATAAAGAGAGATCTTCCCCTTTAAATGCCAACATCCTCAACAAATCATCCCTGCCTGCAAAACATGAGGTGAACCAGAGGGATGATTTGTTGAAGATGTTGGCATCATGGCACAAACCAGGACAGCCAGTTACAACACTAGTGAATTTAAGTTTTTTTATATCATCCGACAAAAGTGCTATGCTGCTTTCTATTGCACATTCATGGACTAGGTATGATGCCTATTTGTATAAACATGTGCAGCATTTAAGTCATGAAGCTGCTGATGTTGCTCTGATTAATGCTCCTGAGTTCTCTCACCCTGGTGGTGATGTGCATACTGCTAGTAGGTACACAACATAGCATAACCTTGGACAGCCATTATTCTTACAGCCACTTTGCTCCACATGCTTTTGGGTACTTTAAAAGTAATCACAATCAATTTCCTACTAATAGAATAGTGTTTAGAAGCACAAATCGAATGTCTAACATGATTCAACTGATTTGAGGATTTGAAGTTTGATCTCGTGTTGGGGAAAAAAATTGATTTGCAAATCGAATTTTAGTAAATGAGGGGATCCCATATTGGAATTTGAGTTGAATTTGGTTTTAGAATGGATTTGACATTCGATTTTTCCTTTAGTAAATCTCTTCAATGAATTTTCTGTCAACTAACATCCAAACTGTTACTTTTGTAAAAGGGTGACTGGTGGTTGGCAAACAGCGCACACAGGGGACAAAATCAAGTTAATCTAGATCAGTGGTTCTTAACCTTGTTGGAGGTACTGAACCCCACAAGTTTCATACGTGCTTTCACCGAACCCTTCATAGCTGGAAAAATAAAATGTTTTTTTTTTTCAAATTCAAAACATAGAGATACAGTGCCTTGCTAAAGTATTCATCCCCTCTGCATTTTTCATGTTTTGTTGCCTCACAACTCGGAATTAAATTGGATTGTTTGAAGGTTTACATCATTTCATTCACAGAACATGCCTACAACTTTGAAGATTTTTATTTTTATTTTTTTTATTGTAAAGCAAACAACAAATAGGACAAAATAACAGAAAACTTCAGCGTGCATAACTATTCACCCCCCTGAAATCAGTACTTTGTAGAGCCACCTTTTGCGGCAATTACAGCTGCAAGTCGCTTTGGATAAGTCTCTATGAGCTTGCTACATCTTGCCACTGGGATTTTTGCTCATTCCTCAAGGCAAAACTGCTCCAGCCCCTTCATGTTGGATGGTTTTCGCTTGTGAACAGCAATCTTCAAATCTGACCGCATATTCTCAACTGGATTTAGATCTGGGATTTGACTAGGCCATTCCAACACATTTAAATGTTTCCCCTTAAACCACTCGAGTGTTGCTTTAGTAGTATGCTTCGGGTCATTGTCCTGCTGGAAGGTGAACCTCCATTCCAGTCTTAAATCATAGGCAGACTGAAACAGGTTTTGCTCAAGAATATCCCTGTATTTAGCACCATCCATCTTTCCCTTGACTCAAAACAGTTTACCAGTCCCTGCTGCTGAAAAACATCCCCACAGCATGATCATGCCACCACCATGTTTCACTGTGGGGTTGGTGTTCTTGGGGCGATGGGATGTGTTGGGTTTGTGCCAGACATAGCGTTTTCCTTGGTGACCGAAAAGTTATATTTTAGTCTCATCTGACCAGAGCACCTTCCTCCATATATTTGGGGAGTCGTCCACATGCCTTTCGGCAAACTCAAAATGTGCCTTCTTATTTTTAACACTAAGTAATGGCTTTTTGCTGGCCACTCTTCCATAAAGCCCAGATCTATAGAGTGTACGGCTTATTGTGGTCACATGCACAGATACACCAGTCTCTGCTGTGGAACACTGCAGTTCCTTCATGGTTACCTTTGGTCTCTGTGCTGCCTCAATGATTAATGCCCTCCTTGCCCGGTCTCTGAGTTTTGGTGGCCGGCCCTCTATTTGCAGGTTTTTTGTGGTACCATGTTCTTTCCATTTGAAGATGATGGATTTGATGGTGCTCTGGGGTATCATCAAAGATTTGGATATTTTTTTTTATTACCCAATCCTGACTTGTACTTCTCAACAACTTTGTCCCTGACTTGTTTGGAAAGCTCCTTGGTCTTCATGGTGTGATGCCTCTTGCATAGTGGTGTTGCAGCCTCTGGGGCCTTTCAGAAAAAGTGTGTTTATACTGGCAGATCATATTACACTTAGATTGCACACAGGTGGCCTTCATTTCACTAATTATATGACTTCTGAAGGTAATTGGTTGCACCAGAACTTTTGAGGGGCTTCATAGCAAAGGGGGCGAATATATATGCACATGCCAATTTTCAAATTTTTATTTAAAAAAAAAAATATTTTTTATATACATTTTTCTCATTTCACTTCACCAACTTAGACTATTTTGTGCAGATCCGTTCAGATAAAAAAAAAAAAATTACATTACAGGTTGCAATGTAAAAAAAAACAAAACGTAAAAAGCCAAGGGGGGTGAATACTTTAGCAAGGAACTCTGCATATTTTATTAATGCACAAAATGAACCATGCACATAAAATCACTGTGTTCAAAGAACAAAACCAACAAAACATGAATGTCACACAAAACACAAAAGTTTGCAAAGTTATCACTCTCTGTTAGTCATTTCCATAACGGTAACTTTTTTTGAAAAGCCTTCAGGTTTTCTTCCACTTCGATAATGTTGACTCCACCCCCCTGCATCTGTTGATTGAGATGATTGGGAGCATCGAAGATATCAGCCATGTACGCCAAAATGAGAATAAACTCAGAATTTTCGAAGCAATCTGCATAACAATGTTGGTGCTCTCGCAAAAACAGGGCTAATTCCACACGCATGGCAAAAACACAATTCAGCATCTTTCCCCAGGATAACCACTGAATGTTAGAATGGTACAGAAGTACCTCGAATTCAGAGCCCATTTCATTACACAGCTCTTTGAAGATGCGGTGCTTCAGAGCACGATTTCACACATTCCGCTACAATTTTTAATACATCTGCCAGTTTTGGGGGCAAGGTTTTTGTTGCCAACGCATGCCTGTGCAGAACACAGTGCGTGAACACAGTGCGTAACAATGATGTGTGGTGCAGCGACTTTCATCAGCGCACCAAAACCAGAGTTTCGTCCCAGCATGGCTGGCGCTCCGTCCGAACAAATTGCAGAAACTATATCCAACGAAAGATCGTTATCTCTGAAGAAGTCATCCACAAGTTTCTTCATGTTGAATGCCTTAGTTGTTGTTGTAAGAGGCTTACAAAATAAATAAAAATCTTCCTTTTATTATGTCATCTTTCACATAGCGCACAAATACAACAAGCTGGCTTAGATTAGAAACATCGGTGGTCTCGTCGAGGTGGAGGCTGAACATTGCTGGGCTTGAAATCAGATCTGCAACTACTTGAGCCAAGATGTCATTGCTCATGTCATCTATTCTGCTGCTGATGGTGTCATTTGAAAGAGGAATTTGGGACAAATTATTTTCAGCAGCTTTTCCCAGCTTGATATTTGCCATCTTCAACGCAGCTGGTTTTACGGGTATTTCACCAATGGTGTGTGGTTATCCCTGCTTTGCGATCAGGTACGCAACTTCGTATGATGCTGTCAAGATCGGTTTGTCGATGGATACAAAGCCGAGAACAGGCAGAGTAGCCTTTCATTAAATCTGGCTCTCTTCACCTTGAATTCAGCAAGCGTTGTGTTCTTGTATTTTCCATCTCAATGCAGCTTTAGGAAGAGTTCCCTTAGTTTTGCTGGTGCTATACTAGAATCGCTCAACTTGGCATTTCAAATCATGCATTGAGGACGCCGACTTCCATCACATTCCGTTCGTTATACATGTGAACCTATATTGTACGTATTCATCTGACCACTTTCTTATTTTGCTCGACATAGTACGAAGGATTGGAATATTAAAAAGGAAATCACAAATGACGTACAATCACGACAGTCACAAGTTGACTACTGAGCGCACAAAGTTCCCTGCAGCACCGATATGAAGGCCAAGCGAGCAGCCAATAATGGCCATGCTGAGCATGACGTCACGAATCATACGAGTGGGGTGAACGGCAGGGCTGCCAGGTCGTGCTATGTACAGCATTTTTTGCCATTCGTCAATAGCCTTCAGTTACTTATGGTGAAACATTGAAAATGCCATAAAAGTATTGTGTGAATGCCAAAAGTATATTATTACACCTGGCTACCCTGGTGAATGGAATGGACACACACCTCCGCCGAACCCCTGAGACTGACTCACAGAACCCCTGTGGATCGATAGAACTCAGGTTAAAAACCACTGATCTAGATGTATTAAAAAAAACTAGGCAATTCAATTGTTACATGTGGCTAACTTGGGAAGTGTTAAGGCCCGTACACACTGGCCGATATATCGGGCGTTCTCTTGAACGGCTGATATATCGCAGGATCGTCGGCCAGTGTGTACGGCCGATACGTCTGTGAACTCCGTCGTTCACAGACGTATCGCGTCGGCCCCCCAGCACAGCCGACGGCCAATACATTTACCGATATATTGGAGCATCAGTGTGTGTGTACGGGGCGGTCGGCCGACCGCTCGTACACATGCTGCGGCGGCCGGCGGTGATTGACAGCTGAACTGGGCGGGCGTGTGTACACGCCCGCCCAGTTCATGACGTCAGTCCCCGACGGATCGGGTAGTGTGTATGCTCAACACACTGCCCGATCCGTCCATAGATATATCTGCAGATCAATTGATCTGCAGATATATCTATTAGTGTGTACCCACCGTTAGCCTGCAGAAAATGTAGTCAACTATTTGGTTAAATTGAAATGGAAAACATGTCATAACTTGACGCACAGTACAAGAAATGTATGTTGCAAGGGTGAGACACAGTATCTATCACACTGTACTATTCTAAGGCATGAGAAAAAGAGTAGTTAATAAAGGGTATGTGCAATCAGATGTTCAAACCTTTGACAGCTACAATACATTGGAAGGATCCCAGGACACGTGACGTCCATCATGCAACGAGTTTAAGGTGACAATGTCCCCGTCTGCTAGTGAGAAACCCAACACCTGAGGAGATGCAGGCTGGTTAGTGTGTGAGTAGGACAGACATATTATATGGCAATACACACACTCAGCTATAAGTATGCTGTTACATTTCAGTAGCACAAGAATATTTGTTTTAGTAGACATGGTTAAATTACTGGGGCTTTCTAATGCAATTTAAAAAAATAAAAATAAATCACACGCAAAATTTACAAATAAATAGTATAATATAGTTAATTATAACTGATAATCCCCTTAAGCCAGGCATGTCCAAACTGCGGCCCTCCAGCTGTCGAAAAACTACACATCCCTGCATGCCCTGACACAGATTTAGCATTCTCTGACAGCAAAACTGTGTCAGGGAATGCTGGGATATGTAGTTTCACAACAGCTGGAGGGCCGCATTTGGACATGCGTGCCTTAAGCATAAGCAGATTGATGCTGCTCCCAAAAGGAAACTCTGATTTGCCAAGAAACCAAATATTTTAATGCGATAAATCTCTCACCAAAGAGAGTGCATCCACAGAATCCATATTCAGAACTACTGTATTAAGACCAATTTAATGATAAATGAAAGCAACATATATATAAAAAAAAATCAAAATATCTCAGGAGTTGGACAATCTCCTCAGAACACAAAATGATACAAATATAAAATTGTAATACAATTGTACTCCAATCAGGAAGGAATAATTCCAGGTGAGTTTATACTTGTCTGAATGAGTTCCGTATGAAATACAGATGGTCGGTATACCAGCGGTCACTTGATCGACTAACATCCTGACAATGAGGATCCCACGCGGCTAGGTCTAACCCACGGGGATAGCGACTATGGCTAACCACCCCCTATTGATAACCCTAACTCCCCCCCTAGTGCCTATCCCTAAGCCTCCCCTCCCTGGGCCCTAACGCAGATATTCACTTGTGGCATTCCGGCGGTCGGTGTTCTGGCATCGGTCACATGTCCGCCAGCATGCAGGCCACCAGGATGCCGAATGATTCCCATCTGAACAGTTTCTTAGAAACAGTGAATCCAGGATTCAGTATTTAATCGACGAAGGGGAGCAGAAAATAGGATTTTGGTTACCTACCGGTAAATCCTTTTCTTGTAGTTCGCAGAGGATGCTGGGGTCCACATTAGTACCATGGGGTATAGACGGGTCCACCAGGAGCCATTGGCACTTTAAGAGTTTGAGAGTGTGGGCTGGCTCCTCCCTCTATGACCTTCTTACCAGACTCAGTCTAGAAACTGTGCAAGAGGAGACGGACATCTTCGAGAGAAGGATTTAACACAGATAGTGGCGAGATTCAAACCAGCTCACACATACAAGGCACTTCAAGCTAACTAGCTTGAAAAACTCAGCAACTGCTGAAACATTACTTACCAAGTAACAATGCAGTACATAACTAAGTTGTACTTAACCAGATAACGGTTGCAGGAAAAAGAAGCGCTGGGCGGGCGCCCAGCATCCTCTACGGACTATGAGAAAAGGATTTACCGGTAGGTAACCAAAATCCTATTTTCTCTTACGTCCTAGAGGATGCTGGGGTCCACATTAGTACCATGGGGATGTACCAAAGCTCCCAGAACGGGAGGGAGAGTGCGGAGGCTCCTGCAGAACTGATTGACTGAACTTCAGATCATCAGAGGCCAAAGTATCGAACTTGTAGAACTTAGCAAACGTGTTCGACCCAGACCAAGTTGCCGCTCGGCAAAGTTGTAACGCCGAGACACCGCGGGCAGCCGCCCAGGAAGACCTCACTTTACGAGTAGAGTGAGCCTTAACAGATTTTGGACACAGCAATCCTGCCGTAGAATACGCATGCTGGATAGTGAACCTAATCCAGTGAGATATAGTCTGCTTTGAAGCAGGACACCCAATTTTCTTGGGATCATACAGGACAAACAAAGAGTCCGATTTCCTGTGGCGAGCAGCCCTCTTCGCATAGATATTCAAAGCCCTCACAGCATCCAAGGACTTTGACGAAATTGAGGAGTCAGTAGCCACTGGCACCACAATAGGTTGGTTGATATGAAATGCCGACACAACCTTTGGAAGAAACTGCTGACGTGTCCGGAGCTCAGCTCTATCTTCGTGGAAAATCAAGTAAGGGCTTTTACAGGACAAAGCCCCCAATTCCGACACACGTCTAGCAGAAGCTAAGGCCAACAACGTGACAGCCTTCCATGTAATTTTTTTTACCTCAACCTCCTGTAGAGGCTCAAACCAGTCCGACTGGAGAAACTGCAACACCACGTTAAGGTCCCAAGGCGCCGTAGGCAGTACAAAGGGAGGTTGGATGTGCAGAACTCCCTTCAAAAAGGTCTGAACCTCAAGGAGGGCAGCCAATTGTTTCTGGAAGAAAATGGACAGGGCCGAAATCTGGATCTTCACAGATCCCAACCTCAGGCCCATATCCACACCTGCTTGCAGAAAGAGGAGAAAACGTCCCAGTTGAAATTCCACCGCAGGAAACTTCTTGGACTCACACCAAGAGACATATTTCTTCCAAATACAATGGTAATGTTTAGACGTTACCCCTTTCCTAGCCTGTTTCAGGGTAGGAATGACCTTCTTCGGAATGCCCTTCCGAACTAGTATCAGGCGTTCAACCTCCATGCCGTCAAACATAGCCGCGGTAAGTCTTGATAGGCGAACGGCCCCTGCTGCAGCAGGTCCTCCCGAAGAGGAAGAGGCCTCGGCTCTTCCTGCAAGAGATTCAGAAGGTCCGTGTACCAAGCCCGCCTTTGCCAGTCTGGAGCAATGAGGATCGCTTGTACTCTTGTTCTCCTTACGAGCTTTAGAACTCTTGGAATGAGTGGGAGTGGTGGAAACATGTACACCGACTGGAACACCCACAGAGACACCAGGGTGTCCACTGTCACTGCTTGTAGGTCCCTCTGTCACTGCTTGTGGGTCCCTCGACCTGGAACAATAGCGTCAATGCTTCTTGTTGAGACGAGAGGCCATCATGTCTATTTGGGGTAACCCCCAAAGGTCTGTTATTTCCTTGAACTCCTCCAAATGGAGACCCCTCTCCCCCGGATGGAGATCATGTCTGCTGAGGAAGTCTGCTTCCCAGTTGTCCACTCCCGGAATGAAGATTGCAGAGAGTGCCAACACGTGTTTTTCTGCCCAAAGGATGATTTTTGTCACCTCTGACATCGCAGCTGTGCTCTTTGTTCCGCCATATAAGCCACCGTCGTTACATTGTCCGACTGTACTTGAATGGCCCGATCTCTTAGAGGATGGTCCGCCTGAAGAAGATCGTTGTAGACGGCTCTTAGCTCCAGGATGTTTATCGGCAGGCCCGCTTCCAGACTTGACCACCTTCCTTGGAAGGTTTCGCCTTGAATGACTGCGTCCCAGCCCCGGAGGCTCACATCCGTGGTTAGAAGGACCCAGTCCTGAATCCCGAACCTGCGGCCCTCCAGAAAGTGAGGCTATTGGAGCCACCAGAGGAGTGAAATCCTGGCCTTTGGCGACAGACGAATTCTCTGGTGCATGTGTAGATGAGATCCTGACCACTTGTCCAGGAGATCCAGTTGGAAGGCCCGAGCATGGAACCTCCCGTACTGGAGAGCCTCGTAAGAGGCCACCATCTTCCCCAAAAGGCGAATGCATTGATGAACCGACACCCGGGCTGGCTTCAGGACATCCCGGACCATTGTTTGTATCACCAACGCCTTCTCCTGCGGAAGAAACACCCTCTGCACTTCCGTGTCGAGGATCACCCCCAGAAAAGACAACATCCAGGTTGGTTCCAAATTAGATTTTGGAAGGTTCAGAATCCAACTCTGAGTAGGCGGGTTGTGAGTACAATGGACCGCAACAGCTCCTCCTTGGACGATGCCTTTATCAGTAGATCATCCAGATACGGAATTATGTTTACCCCCTGTTTTCGGAGTAGAACCATCATCTCTGCCATCACCTTGGTGAACACCCTTGGTGCTGTAGAGAGGCCGAATGGCAGGGCCTGGAACTGGAAATGACAATCCAGTAATGCAAAATGGAGATAAGTCTGATGCGGTAGCCAAATCGGAATGTGGAGGTATGCATCCTTGATATCCACGGATACCAGGAATTCCCCCTCTTCCAGACCTGATATCACCGCCCTGAGAGACTCCATTTTGAACTTGAACTCCTTTTGAAAAGGGTTCAGTGATTTTAGGTCCAGAATGGGCCTGACCCAACCATCCAGTTTCGGTACCACGAAAAGGTTTGAATAGTAACCCGTGGTTTGCAAATGAGGAGGTACTGGCACAATGACCTGTGCCTCCACCAACTTCTGGGCCGCTGCTTGTAGGACAGTTCTGTCCGCCAGCAGAACTGGCAAGCCTGATTTGAAAAATCGGTGAGGAGGGAGATTTTGAAATTCCAACTTGTATCCCTGGGACACAATGGGAGTCATTCCGAGTTGTTCGCTCGTTGCCGATTTTCGCAACGGAGCGATTAAGGCAAAAATGTGCATGGTTCGCAGTGCGCATGCGGTTAGTATTTTAACACAAAACTTAGTAGATTTACTCACGCCCGAACGAAGATTTTTCATCGTTGAAGTGATCGGAGTGTGATTGACAGGAAGTGGGTGTTTCTCGGCGGAAACTGGCCGTTTTCTGGGAGTGTGCGGAAAAACCCAGGCGTGCCAGGGAAAAACGCAGGAGTGTCTGGAGAAACGGGGGAGTGGCTGGCCGAACGCTGGGCATGTGTGTGACGTCAAACCAGGAACGAAACTGACTGAACTGATCGCTATTTGTGAGTAAGTCTCGAGCTACTCAGAAACTGCTACGAATTTTCTATTCGCAATTCTGCTAATCTTTCGTTCGCAATTCTGCTAAGCTAAGATACACTCCCAGAGGGCGGCGGCTTAGCGTGTGCAATGCTGCTAAAAGCAGCTAGCGAGCGAACAACTCGGAATCACCCCCAATATCTATCACCCAGGGATCCAGGCCGGACGATACCCAGAGGTGACTGAACTGTCTGAGCCTCGCTCCAACTGGCTCCACCTCCAGGCCGTGCGGTCCACCGTCATGCGGAGGACTTCGCCGTACTGGAAGCAGGCTTAGTTTCCTGGGAACCTGCTGCAGCAGGTTTCTTGGACTTAGCTCGACCTCCCCTAAAGAAGGTATTGGACGGCTTGGCCTTTCTAGGCTTGTTAGGCCGAAAGGACTGCGATGCTGATGAAGAGAAGGATTTCTTCAGAGCAGGTGCAGCTGAGGGAAGGAACGGAGACTTACCCGCCGTAGCTGTGGATATCCACGCATCCAAAGCTTCCCCAAAGAGAGCCTGACTCCACACTTTTCCTGGATTCCGCGTCAGCCGACCACTGGCGCAGCCACAGTCCCCGACGAGCTGAAACAGACATGAAAGAGATCCCCGCAGCCATGGAACCCAGGTCTTTCATGGATTCTACCATAAAACCTGCTGAATCGTGAATGTTACGCAAAAACAATTCAACATCACCCTTATTCATTGAATCCAAATCCTCAAGTTGCTTCACCATTTTACTATAGCTTTTGCAATCCATGCACTAGCAATAGTGGGACGTAATATGGCCCCCGAAGCAGTTTACATTGATTTAAGTGTATTATCAATCTTTCGATCAGCCGGCTCCTTTAAGGCGGTAGATCCCGGAACAGGCAAAACCACCTTTTTTGAGAGTCTGGACACAGATGCGTCAACAACTGGTGGGCTTTCCCATTTTTTCCTATCCTCTTCAGGGAAAGGAAACGCCACCTGGACCCTTTTAGGGATCTGACATTTTTTCTCAGGGTTTTCCCATGCGTTCTCAAATATAGCATTCAATTCCTTTGACACAGGGAAGGTTAGCGAGGCTTTCTTATTTTCAGTGAAAAAAGCCTCCTCAACCTGCTCAGGTGTGGTATCATTAATATTCAACACATCCCTGATAGCCTCCATCATCAATTGCACCCCCTTTGCAAGAGAGGCAGACCCCCGCAACAAATCCCCAGTACCATCTGTGGTATAAGAATCGGTATCCGTGTTATCTTGTATGACATGAACAAGCGCATGTTTGTGGGGGTATATAGCGGAGCGTCCTGAGGACCAGAATCAGGACATACTGCCATAGAGTTCTGTAATACCTGGGTTGCGGATTCATTGCTTGCAACCCTGTCTGAAATCTGAGAAATCCAAGATTTGATAGAGGAAAACCACTCAGGTTCCCTTGTTAGAATCTGTGCTAAACCAGTGCTATCCTGATTAAATGGAATGGGATCATCCTGAGAGGACATATCCTCCGCAGCATATGACACAGTGTCCCTGGACATAGCTAAAGGAGACCACAAAACACTCCTCTCACACACACACACACACACACACACACACACACACACACACACACACACACACACAGGGGAGGGCAGACAGAGTCCCCCCCCCCCACCCCAAAATGGCAATAGAGACACAGAGATTGGAGCCAACTCATACACAGCGCTTATAAACAAAGGGAGACCCCTTGTCAGCGCTGACTGTGCACCTTAATAGGATACACAGTCGTATTGCAGCCTCCCCCCTTCTACAACCCCCTGGTACTGTTAGAGATAGCTGGAGTTGCTGTGGAGGGACCTTCGTTCTCCTGATCAGCGCTGTGCAGACAGGAAAATGGCGCTGAACGCTGCTGGGTCCGCTCTGAGAAGCTCCGCCCTCAAAATGGCGCTGTCTTTCCGCTCTTCAACTGATTATACTGGCCTGAGGATTGATGCTGGCTGAGATCCTGGGACCCAGACAGGCTTTGTGACTAGTGTAGGGTGTAAGCGCTGGCTCGGGGCGCCCCTCAGCATGCCGCACTATAGTGGTCATTCCGAGTTGATCGCTCGCTAGCTGTTTTTAGCAAACGCTATGCCGCCTCCCACTGGGAGTGTATTTTAGCTTAGCAGAAGTGCGAACGAAAGGATCGCAGAGCGGCTACAATTTTTTTTGTGCACTTTTAGAGTAGCTTAAAACCTACTCAGCGCTTGCGATCACTTCAGATTGTTCAGTTCCTGTTTTGATGTTACAAACACGCCCTGCGTTCGCCCAGCCATGCCTGCGTTTTTCCTGGAATGCCTGCGTTTTTTTCAACACTCCCTGAAAATGGTCAGTTGACACCCAGAAACGCCCACTTCATGTCAATCACTCTGCGGCCAGCAGTGCGAATGAAAAGCTTCGCTAGACCCTGTATGATACTACATCGTACGTCGCGCATGCGCATTGCGCCACATACGCATGCGCAGAAGTGCCGTTTTTTTGCCTCATCGCAGCACAGTGAACGAATGCAGCTAGCGATCAACTCGGAATGACCACCCATGTACCGCTGAGCCATCCCGGAGCGCAGGTAATATTGCGCTTCTACCCTGCTGCCGCCATCTTCACACCGGCCCCCCGCTTGCTAGGGGGGTCGGTGACTTACTCGCCACAATCTTCAGCTCTGTAAGGGGTTGGCGGGATGCAGCTGGGGTGAGCAATCCCCTGTGGCGGGAACAATCTATCCCCTCAGGAGTTCAGTGTCCAGTCAGCGGAGTAAGTGGCTCAAACCCCGCAGGGTGGACACTACTCACTCCCTTAGTCCCACGCTGCAGGGAGGCTGTTGCCAGCTGCCACCCTGTAAAAGAAAAAAAACTCTAAAATAAAATTTTTCCAGGAAAGCGATGGAGAGCTCCCCTAGCTGTGACCGGCTCCTCCGGGCACATTTTCTAAACTGAGTCTGGTAGGAGGGGCATAGAGGGAGCAGCCAGCCCACACTCTCAAACTCTTTAAGTGCCATTGGCTCCAGGTGGACCCGTCTATACCCCATGGTACTAATGTGCACCCCAGCATCTTCTAGGACGTAAGAGAAATATGTAAGGCTCACCCTGTTGGACTCCTCTGTGACCCTCTGGTAAGGATTTCCTGTCTTGCATTTTGTTGCTCGCTGCCCAAGCTGAAAAAGTGGTTGTGCCCTCTCTTCTCCCTGACATAAACGAAACATCCTTCATTGCAAGAGTATAGCTGATACTAGCCTACGGTAGAGCAAACTACACAGTGAGAAGCTGGGGGGAATTTGAGCATAGTGCTGACCACTATGTTTACATTGATATCTGCCAGCTAGAGCCACAATTGGCTTTACCCCCTGACCTTCCTAACAGGCACCCTCTATTGTAAGTCACTTTACTGGAATTACAAACTGATAAAGTTCTATCCACATTAACACTGGATCCAGGATTCACTGTTTCTCATAAGCTGTTCCGAAAAGTATAAACTTACCAGGGCCGAAGTCCCAGGATTTTTGAACCGGGTTGACCCTTTACCACAGAAAAGGACCCGGATTAATCCAATTTGGTTTTGTTTGAAAGTGGTATAATATTCCCAGATCTTCGCTCTGTCAATGCTTGGAGATGACATTACCTCCAAGCATCGGTGATCTGCATCACCCTATGCTTTTATCTTGACCTGTTTTTTCTCTGACCCTTTCCCACCAAACCTCGACCCAGGTTGCCTCAGCAAAAACCTGGGTTATAAGTTTGGTGGAAAAGGGGTATAACTTTCCCGCGCACATCTATGGGGAACAAGGGAAAACAATCGCTAGGACTAATTACGAAGTGCCTTTGCACAACCAGAGGCAATTCCGGAGGCAATTTACGGCCATCGTGCATAACTGAGTTCCAAATCTTGCGACCACACAGACTTTCGCTGGTCAGCTGCACAAGTTGAGGCTTACTCAGATGTGTATCGCAAGGGAACATGGTGCTGGTTGCAATGTTGGACCCCAGCTTGCAATGTTGGTCAGAGTGCTGGAATCGCAGTTACATGTATGAGGTGTCTCTTCTGCTAAGACGTCTAGTGCATGCCCCTCCTAGAGATCGGATAGAAATTCAATTATGCTTGCATGCGGCATGGAACTTCCGTCTATCTCTGAATCAGGTCTTATATTCACACTTGACTCCCATACTGTACTCAATGTGGGTCCATGAGGAGGAACCGCATTGCTTCCATCAGCTGCTGTTACAACAATAAATTAGAGAACCACATCTCTGTCTGCAGCATAACTACAAAGCAACTCCAGTGTGACTAGGATACTGCTATTAGCCCAACTGCTTATGTATATTCTGGTTTTCTTTTCCTTCTTCTTGTGCTGAAATTGTATGGAAGAGTTATTAAATTGTTCAATAAAATATGGACAATATTTAGAACCACGACAGCACACAAGGAGTTTAGCACTAGGATTTTATTGTTTTATGTGTACCACCCTTGTATTAACTGGTTGGGTATGGGTGACCCCGTGCTTGGGATCCCACTGGTCACCATTCCGACGTCGGGATCCCGGGGATTATAAAGTCAGCGAGGTGTGGGGGGGGGGGGGGGGGGGGAGCGAGCGCAACGAAGCTGCACTCGCCACGCTGCGGGCTCATTGGCGAGCTGCACGTGCCACAGGTTCTATTCCCACTCTATGGGTGCTACAGGTTCTATTCCCACCCAAGAGAGGGAATAGTCTCTGTTAGTCGGCATGCCGATTATCTGGATTTTGATGTGGCGGGATATAGGCGTAGGAATTGTAACTACATCCGGTCACATAACAACATCACGTATTAACAACAGTGTTACAATTACATTAATTTGATTATCAAAGGTCTGAATACTTATTAACTATGCACGTGTTGCCTGCACATTACATTATGTATTGATGCCAAAATCCTTTAATCCTTAAAGATCTACAAATATAGTAAAATTATTTTTATTCTTAGATTTTTTTCATATACAACACTATATTTATAATTGTACATATCAGTTTATTTTACTTTATTCATTTATTACCCACAGCAACCATCATAACACAAAGACTGACAATATAACCAGGGACACCAAGACATATAGTGGGCCTAGATGCAATAGGAGGTACAGCAAAACACAGAGGTGTGGCCACACCCATTTATATAAACATGGACTATATATCTTGGAGTTATGCACCTAGAAGGAGGGCATTGCACCTCCTCTATGACTGGTTTGGGCCCCTCCATGTTCATCAGACCAGCCTGGGCCTGAGTAACCATTACCCTCAGTACCCCCTCTCGGCTCCCCTGAATATAACTGGTATCACATAGGATCTTTTTGTGCCCTTGGGCTTAGTGCTCATTATAGCAATATAAGCTGACATTTTGGCATATATCATTCTGTCTCTTATTGTTGCTTTAGGCCTCAGAGTCATTAGAGATGACAGAATCTTTGCATTTGTCCTGCTGCGATTAGTGAGCTGTAACTGGAACTGTTCACTTGTGATAATGACAACACTGGAGGAGTATGTAAAGTCTTCCTAACTTTGTCATTGTCATCCTGTATTGTAATGTGATTGATAGGTAGAATGCCTGTACACGTTAATGCGTTTTTATAAATATATTATTTTTTTTTTAAACCTTTACAACAAATTTATACATCTCCCACATCCACATCCACATTTCAGTGATTCTCTTTTTAAACCAGGGGTCATTAGGAATCTGTAGACGTATTACTTCACCCTCTACAGCTCACACTCCTCTCGTAAATGTATACCTTCAAATTTAATGCACTTGTTATACTCCATTACCGTTAAGCCTAATGAACTGTTTGGAAAATGTAGGATATTTCAAGACAGGTAACTGCTCCGTAAAAGAAAAGCATCTAACACACTGGTGTATTAACCTGGAGGAGGCATAAGGAAGTGATAAACCAGTGATATGTGCAAGGTAATAAAGGCACCAGCCAATCAGCTCCAATATGTAAATTAACAGTTAGGATCTGATTGGCTGGTACGTTTATCACCTTGCACATATCACTGGTTTATCACTTCCTTATGCCTTCTCCAGGTTAATACATCTGCCCCTGAGTTTCTAAACCTTTCCAAATTCACTGCTATGGTTCCCGCTATTTACAGATGCAGTCTCTCACCTGGCTGTTCTCATGGATTCTGCACTCTTTTGTGGATTTTGGGATGGTGATAATGCCATTCTGTGAAGAGTAGAAAAAATTACTACAGAGCCATATAAGTGTGATATTCATCATAGTACTGTATTACAGCATTTATTCTACAGCGTATTATATTCAGACAATTAAATGAACATACAGCTACAAGGGGCCTTTTTATCATATGCCACATTTTAAATGCAGATAGGATATTATTTATTTTATTTATTAACAGTTTCTTTTATAGCGCAGCAAATTCCGTTGCGCTTTACAATTGGACACAATGATACAACAAAACTGGGTAATAAACAAACAGTCATAGAGGTAGAAAGGCCCTGCTTGCAAGTTTACAATCTATAGATGACAATGACAACTAAATTCACAAGGTTAAAAAATATTAGTGCAAATTTAATTTAATTCTCTAGCCGGGACAAGGGCTCTGATAAGAGCCTGTCCCAGCAAACAGCTGGAAGCAGAGTGATAGCGTTCCTGATTCGGTATGCATACTGCCCATGTGCAGCCATTGGCTTGCATCATTCGTCGCAGACGGAAAGTGATCCAGAGGATCCCTATGTGAAAGAATCAGTGTTAGAGTAGCCAATACCGGAGCTTGGTAAATACGACAGTTTAGCAGCCTGCCCCGTAACCAATAGGGCTGTTTTTGTGGCTGGAAATGAAGGGACAGCAGCAGAGAGTGGAGATATTTGCTGTGGTCCATCCTTATTACATCTTGAGATCCATAATATTGCTGATACCTGTTTTCAGGAGATATCCCACTAATATTCCCTTGTAAATATGCCTCAAATGTTATGGAGCCTACTCACAAGAAGGACATGTTGCGTCACTGCTCCGAGCCTTATTCATGTTTGTAGGTAAAGAAATAAAAGCAAGTAACTTTGTATCTGGAACAAACCATGTTGCCATGTAAGGGGACCAAATACATTTATATTTTTTTCTGTGCAGGGTAAATACTGTCTGCCTTTGCGTGTAGCCCACAAATGTTAGACAGCTTTATTTTTAAACCGCAATTAGATTTTAGTTTAAACAACCTGTTCCCAAACCTAAATCTCTCTGCACGTTGCATCGGCCCCACCTGCAGTACAACTTGGTTTTGCCCTGTTGCTTGCTGTTTGACTTTACTTACAAACATGAATCAGTCCCTCTGTACTTCAAGAACACTATCCTGCTGAATTGAAAACAATGTAAAAGTTTCCTGCTCTTTCTCAGCTAAAAGGTGAGATCAGGGCCGACAGTGAGTAATACAGGAGGAAGAGAGTTATCGCACAGATCTGATCCTTAAGCAGTGTAATGGTGCCCATACACTTGTGCGATGCCCCACGACGCAACATCGCGGGCATCGCACCGGCAGTTCAGATGTGATGAAATCGCACCTGAACTGCCAAAGTGATTACCATGCGATCATGCGATAGATCGCATGCAAATCACGTGATGGGCACGTCACCGCCGAGTGGGAGCGGCCTCCATCTGGTCCTGGCGGGTGCCCATCGCGCATCGCAGTGCGATATGTAGCATGTGTTTTTAACAACACATGCGATCGCACTGCGATTCGATAAATATTAAGTGCAGCACATACTATCCTGAGACGTGAGATTCGACCGGCGTGCGCGCGCATCGCGTCGAAAGGTGCCTAAAATGTGCATACAATCCTTCGATTTCTCTCACAGATGCGGTCGAAATCGAAGGTTAGCACCGATTATCTCGCAAGTGTATGGGCACCATAAGTAGCATACCACATCTTAAGGTATCAACATAGAATCGCATTTTCCCACTAATGTAATTGGGTTACAGATTGCGTAGTTGGTAGTGCTCCCAAGAGTCAATATGCAGTATGTCTAAGTGTATAGAGAAAGAAGACTCTTTGTTGGGGCACTTCTTTTTATTAAAATTGATTGTTATTGATATACTGTACATTAAAACTTTGTCTGAAAAAGCATGATCAATTTCGTTACAGGATTAGGTACAACCCTACCAATAATACATATACATTCACATAACAAAAAAGAGAAAAGAGAACAAACTAAAGTGTCTGTCACAAAAAGTATTTTTGTTAAAAAGGCGCGTCCCGTCACCCACATACAAGGACTGGTTTCACATTTGAGGATCTCGTGGCTCAGAGGACACAGTGGGGTAAATTTACTAAGAATCGTATTTTCCCGTTTGAGGTCAAAGTTCAATCACGAATGACATCGAAAGTGTAAATATGCAACTTTTTGAATTGATTACGACTAATTTACTAAGCTGCCGTATTCTGCATTTTCGTTTTTTCCGATGTCGATGTCATTCGTTTTTTTAGGCAGTGTTTTACGTGAGTGACTTGTAAAACACTGCCGACTTTAATACAATGAATCTCGGCCGGATCTGAGAGATCCGTGCAGGGCTTCATTGTGCACCTTGTTAAAAAAAAAAAATGTTTAAACTTAAAAAAAAAATTGCGTGGGGTCCCCCCTCCTAAACCAAACCAGCCTCGGGCTCTTTGAGCCGGCCCTGGTTGCAAAAATATGGGGAAAAAATTGACAGGGGTTCCCCCATATTTAAGCAACCAGCACCGGGCTCTGCGCCTGGTCCTGGTTCCAAAAATACGGGGGACAAAAAGCGTAGGGGTCCCCCGTATTTTTGAAACCAGCACCGGGCTCCACTAGCTGGACAGATAATGCCACAGCCGGGGGTCACTTTTATACAGTGCCTTGCGGCCGTGGCATCAAATATCCAACTAGTCAGCCCTGGCCGGGGTACCCTGGGGGAGTGGGGACCTCTTCAATCAAGGGGTCCCCCCCCAGCCACCCAAGGGCCAGGGGTGAAGCCCGAGGCTGTCCCCCCCATCCAATGGGCTGCGGATGGGGGGCTGATAGCCTTTGTTGAAAGTAATGAATATTGTTTTTAGTAGCAGTACTACAAGTCCCAGCAAGCCTCCCCCGCAAGCTGGTACTTGGAGAACCACAAGTACCAGCATGCGGCGGAAAACCGGGCCTGCTGGTACCTGTAGTACTACTACTAAAAAAATACCCCAATAAAGACAATACACACACACCTTAAAAGTATAACTTTAATACATACATACACACCACCATATACACATACTTACCTTATGTTCACACGAGGGTCGGTCCTCTTCTCCAGTAGAATCCATGGTGTACCTGTTGAAAAAATCCTACTCACCAAATCCAGTGTAGAGGGCTCCTCGGATAATCCATTTGTAATCCACGTACTTGTAAAAATAAAAAAAACGGGACACCCGACCACGAACTGAAAGGGGACCCATGTTTTCACATGGGACCCCTTTCCCCGAATGCCAGAAACCCCCTCTGACTGATGTCTAAGTGGGTTTCTTCAGCCAATCAGGGAGCGCCACGTTGTGGCACCCTCCTGATCGGCTGTGTGCTCCTGTACTGTCTGACAGGCGGCACACGGCAGTGTTACAATGTAGCGCCTATGCGCTCCATTGTAACCAATGGTGGGAACTTTCAGGTCAGCGGTGAGGTCACTTTCGGTCAACCGCTGACCTGAAAGTTCCCACCATTGGTTACAATGGAGCGCATAGGCGCTACATTGTAACACTGCCGTGTGCCGCCTGTCAGACAGTACAGGAGCACACAGCCGATCAGGAGGGTGCCACAACGTGGCGCTCCCTGATTAGCTGAAGAAACCCACTTAGACATCAGTCAGAGGGGGTTTCTGGCATTCGGGGAAAGGGGTCCCATGTGAAAACATGGGTCCCCTTTCAGTTCGTGGTCGGGTGTCCCGTTTTTTTATTTTTACAAGTACGTGGATTACAAATGGATTATCCGAGGAGCCCTCTACACTGGATTTGGCGAGTAGGATTTTTTCAACAGGTACACCATGGATTCTACTGGAGAAGAGGACCGACCCTCGTGTGAACATAAGGTAAGTATGTGTATATGGTGGTGTGTATGTATGTATTAAAGTTATACTTTCAAGGTGTGTGTGTATTGTCTTTATTGGGGTATTTTTTTAGTAGTAGTACTACAGGTACCAGCGGGCCCGGTTTTCCGCCGCATGCTGGTACTTGTGGTTCTCCAAGTACCAGCTTGCGGGGGAGGCTTGCTGGGACTTGTAGTACTGCTACTAAAAACAATATTAATTACTTTCAACAAAGGCTATCAGCCCCCCATCCGCAGCCCATTGGATGGGGGGGACAGCCTCGGGCTTCACCCCTGGCCCTTGGGTGGCTGGGGGGGGACCCCTTGATCGAAGCAACCAGCACCGGGCTCTGCGCCTGGTCCTGGTTCCAAAAATACGGGGAACAAAAAGCGTAGGGGTCCCCCGTATTTCTGAAACCAGCAGCGGGCTCCACTAGCCAGATACATAATGCCACAGCCGGGGGACACTTTTATATAGGTCCCGGCGGCCCTGGCATTACATAACCAACTAGTCACCCCTGGCCGGGGTACCCTGGAGGAGTGGGGACCCCTTCAATCAAGGGGTCCCCCCCCTCCAGCCACCCAAGGACCAGGGGTGAAGCCCGAGGCTGTCCCCCCCATCCAAGGGCTGCGGATGGGAGGCTGATAGCCGTTTTGGTAAAAAATGAATATTGTTTTTAGTAGCAGTACTACAAGTCCCAGCAAGCCTCCCCAGCAAGCTGGTACTTGGAGAACCACAAGTACCAGCATGCGGACGAAAACCGGGCCCGCTGGTACCTGTAGTACTACTACTAAAAAAATACCCCAAATAAAAACATAAGACACACACCTTGAAAGTAAAACTTTAATGCATACATCCACACCTCCATATACACATACTTACCTATGTTCACACGAGGGTCGGTCCTCTTCTCCATGTAGAATCCATGGTGTACCTGTTGAAAAAATTATACTCACAAAATCCAGTGTAGAAGGCTCCTCTTGTAATCCATTTGTAATCCAGGTACTTGGCAAAAAAAAAATAAGAATTTACTTACCGATAATTCTATTTCTCATAGTCCGTAGTGGATGCTGGGAACTCCGTAAGGACCATGGGGAATAGCGGCACCGCAGGAGACTGGGCACAAAAAGTAAAAGCTTTAGACTAGCTGGTGTGCACTGGCTCCTCCCCCTATGACCCTCCTCCAAGCCTCAGTTAAGATACTGTGCCCGGACGAGCGTACATAATAAGGAAGGATCTTGAATCCCGGGTAAGACTCATACCAGCCACACCAATCACACCGTACAACTCGTGATCTGAACCCAGTTAACAGTATGATAACCGTAGGAGCCTCTGAAAAGATGGCTTCCAACAATAAACAACCCGATTTGTTTGTAACAATAACTATATACAAGTATTGCAGACAATCCGCACTTGGGATGGGCGCCCAGCATCCACTACGGACTATGAGAAATAGAATTATCGGTAAGTAAATTCTTATTTTCTCTGACGTCCTAGTGGATGCTGGGAACTCCGTAAGGACCATGGGGATTATACCAAAGCTCCCAAACGGGCGGGAGAGTGCGGATGACTCTGCAGCACCGAATGAGAGAACTCCAGGTCCTCCTCAGCCAGGGTATCAAATTTGTAGAATTTAGCAAACGTGTTTGCCCCTGACCAAGTAGCTGCTCGGCAAAGTTGTAAAGCCGAGACCCCTCGGGCAGCAGCCCAAGATGAGCCCACCTTCCTTGTGGAATGGGCTTTTACAGATTTTGGCTGTGGCAGGCCTGCCACAGAATGTGCAAGTTGAATTGTACTACAAATCCAACGAGCAATCGTCTGCTTAGAAGCAGGAGCACCCAGCTTGTTGGGTGCATACAGTATAAACAGCGAGTCAGATTTTCTGACTCCAGCCGTCCTGGTAAACATATATTTTCAGGGCCCTGACTACGTCCAGCAACTTGGAGTCCTCCAAGTCCCTAGTAGCCACAGGTACCACAATAGGTTGATTCATGTGAAACGCTGAAACCACCTTAGGGAGAAGTTGAGGACGAGTCCTCAATTCCGCCCTATCCGAATGAAATATCAGGTAAGGGCTTTTATAGGATAAAGCCGCCAATTCTGATACGCGCCTGGCTGAAGCCAGGGCCAACAGCATTACCACTTTCCATGTGAGATATTTCAAATCCACTGTGGCAAGTGGTTCAAACCAATGTGATTTTAGGAACCCTAAAACTACATTGAGATCCCAAGGTGCCACTGGAGGCACAAAAGGAGGCTGTATATGCAGTACCCCTTTGACAAACGTCTGAACTTCAGGCACTGAAGCCAGTTCTTTCTGGAAGAAGATCGACAGGGCCGAAATTTGAACCTTAATGGATCCTAATTTTAGGCCCATAGACAATCCTGCTTGCAGGAAATGTAGGAAACGACCCAGTTGAAATTCCTCCGTAGGGGCCTTCTTGGCCTCACACCACGCAACATATTTTCGCCAAATGCGATGATAATGTTTTGCAGTTACATCCTTCCTGGCCTTGATCAGGGTAGGGATGACTTCATCTGGAATGCCTTTTTCCTTCAGGATCCGGCGTTCAACCGCCATGCGGTCAAACGCAGCCGCGGTAAGTCTTGGAACAGACAAGGTCCCTGCTGGAGCAGGTCCTTCCTTAGAGGTAGAGGCCACGGGTCCTCCGTGAGCATCTCTTGCAGCTCCGGGTACCAAGTTCTTCTTGGCCAATCCGGAGCCACGAGTATCGTTCTTACTCCTCTCCTTCTTATGATTCTCAGTACTTTTGGTATGAGAGGAAGAGGAGGGAACACATATACCGACTGAGACGGGACGCCATCATGTCCACCTTTGGTTTTTCCCAACGGTTTACAATCACTTGGAAGACTTCTGGATGAAGTCCCCACTCCCCCGGGTGGAGGTCGTGTCTGCTGAGGAAGTCTGCTTCCCAGTTGTCCACTCCCGGAATGAACACTGCTGACAGTGCTATCACATGATTTTCCGCCCAGCGGAGAATCCTTGCAGCTTCTGCCATTGCCCTCCTGCTTCTTGTGCCGCCCTGTCTGTTTACGTGGGCGACAGCCGTGATGTTGTCCGACTGGATCAATACCGGTTGACCCTGAAGCAGAGGCCTTGCTTGACTTAGGGCATTGTAAATGGCCCTTAGCTCTAGGATATTTATGTGAAGAGACGTTTCCATGCTTGACCACAAGCCCTGGAAATTTCTTCCCTGTGTGACTGCTCCCCAGCCTCTCAGGCTGGCATCCGTGGTTACCAGCATCCAATCCTGAATGCCGAATCTGCGGCCCTCTAGAAGATGAGCCTTCTGTAACCACCACAGGAGAGATACCCTTATCCTTGGAGATAGGGTTATCCGCTGATGCATCTGAAGATGCGATCCGGACCATTTGTCCAGCAGATCCCACTGAAAAGTTCTTGCATGGAATCTTCCGAATGGAATCGCTTCGTAAGAAGCCACCATTTTTCCCAGGACTCTCGTGCACTGATGCACTGACACTTGTCCTGGTTTTAGGAGGTTCCTGACTAGCTCGGATAACTCCCTGGCCTTCTCCTCCGGGAGAAACACCTTTTTCTGGACTGTGTCCAGAATCATCCCTAGGAACAGTAGACGTGTTGTTGGAATCAGCTGTGATTTTGGGATATTTAGAATCCACCCGTGCTGACGTAGCACTACCTGAGATAGTGCTACTCCGACCTCTAACTGTTCCCTGGACCTTGCCCTTATCAGGAGATCGTCCAAGTAAGGGATAATTAATACGCCTTTTCTTCGAAGAAGAATCATCATTTCGGCCATTACCTTGGTAAAGACCCGTGGTGCCGTGGACAATCCAAACGGCAGCGTCTGAAACTGATAATGACAGTTTTGTATCACAAACCTGAGGTACCCTTGGTGAGAAGGGTAGATTGGGACATGGAGATAAGCATCCTTGATGTCTAGAGATACCATATAGTCCCCTTCTTCCAGGTTCGCTATCACTGCTCTGAGTGACTCCATCTTGAATTTGAACCTTTTTATGTAAGTGTTCAAAGATTTTAGATTTAAAATTGGTCTCACCGAGCCGTCCGGCTTCGGTACCACAAACAGCGTGGAATAATACCCCTTTCCCTGTTGTAGGAGGGGTACCTTGATTATCACCTGCTGGGAATACAGCTTGTGAATAGCTTCCAATACTGCCTCCCTGTCGGAGGAAGACGTTGGTAGAGCAGACTTCAGGAACCGGCGAGGGGGAGACGTCTCGAATTCCAATTTGTACCCCTGTGATACTACCTGCAGGATCCAGGGGTCCACTTGCGAGTGAGCCCACTGCGCGCTGAAATTCTTGAGACGGCCCCCCACCGTGCCCGAGTCTGCTTGCAGAGCCCCAGCGTCATGCTGAGGACTTGGCAGAAGCGGGGGAGGGCTTCTGCTCCTGGGAAGAGGCTGCATGGTGCAGTCTTTTTCCCCTTCCTCTGCCCCGGGGCAGGAACGAGCGGCCTTTTTCCCTCTTGCCCTTATAGGGACGAAAGGACTGGGTTTGAAAAGACGGTGTCTTTTTCTGCTGAGAGGTGACCTGGGGTAAAAAGGTGGATTTTCCAGCCGTTGCTGTGGCCACCAGGTCCGATAGACCGACCCCAAATAACTCCTCCCCTTTATACGGCAATACTTCCATATGTCGTTTGGAATCCGCATCACCTGACCACTGTCGCGTCCATAACGTTCTTCTGGCAGAAATGGACATCGCACTTACTCTAGATGCCAGGGTGCAAATATCCCTCTGTGCATCTCGCATATATAGTAATGCATCCTTTAAATGTTCTATAGTTAATAATATACTGTCCCTATCCAGGGTATCAATATTTTCAGTCAGGGAATCCGACCAAGCCACTCCAGCGCTGCACATCCAGGCTGAGGCGATCGCTGGTCGCAGTACAACACCGGTATGTGTGTATATACCTTTTAAGATATTTTCCAGCCTTCTATCAGCTGGTTCCTTGAGAGCGGCCGTATCAGGAGACGGTAACGCCACTTGTTTTGATAAGCGTGTGAGCGCCTTATCTACCCTAGGGGGTGTTTCCCAACGTGCCCTAACCTCTGGCGGGAAAGGGTATAGTGCCAATAATTTATTAGAAAACAGCAGTTTTTTATCGGGGGAAACCCACGCTTTATCACACACCTCATTTAATTCATCTGACTCAGGAAAAACCACTGGTAGTTTTTTCACACCCCACATAATACCCTTTTTTGTGGTACTTGTAGTGTCAGAAATGTTTAATGCCTCCTTCATTGCCGTGATCATGTAACGTGTGGCCCTACTGGACATTACGTTTGTCTCGTCACCGTCGACACTGGATTCAGTATCCGTGTCAGGGTCTGTGTCGACCATCTGAGGTAACGGGCGTTTTAGCGCCCCTGACGGTGTCTGAGACGCCTGAACAGGCACTAATTGATTTGTCGGCTGTCTCATGTCGTCAACAGTTTTTTGCAAAGTGCTGACATTGTCACGTAATTCTTTAATTACTACCATCCAGTCAGGTGTCGACTCCCTAGGGGGTGACATCACTAACACAGGCAATTGCTCTGCTTCCACATCATTTTCCTCCTCATACATGTCGACACAATCGTACCGACACCCAGCACACACACAGGGAATGCTCTGATAGAGGACAGGACCCCACTAGCCCTTTGGGGAGACAGAGGGAGAGTTTGCCAGCACACACCAGAGCGCTATATATATACAGGGATAACCTTATATAAGTGTTACTCCCTGTTATAGCTGCTGTATTTATATATTAGCTGCCAATAGTGCCCCCCTCTCTGTTTTACCCTGTTTCTGTAGTGCAGGACTGCAGGGGAGAGTCAGGGAGCCGTCCTTCCAGCGGAGCTGTGAAAGAAAATGGCGCTTGTGTGCTGAGGAGAAAGGCTCCGCCCCCCTTCACGGCGGCCTTTTCTCCCACTTTTTTCAGGAAACTGGCAGGGGATAAATGCATCCATATAGCCCAGGAGCTATATGTGATGCATTTTTTTTAGCCATATAAGGTTTTTTTATCGTTTTTATTGCGTCTCAGGGCGCTCCCCCCCAGCGCCCTGCACCCTCAGTGACCGGAGTGTGAAGTGTGCTGAGAGCAATGGCGCACAGCTGCAGTGCTGTGCGCTACCTTATTTGAAGACAGGAACGTCTTCTGCCGCCGCTTTCTCCGGACCTCTTCGCTCTTCTGGCTCTGTAAGGGGGCCGGCGGCGCGGCTCCGGGACCCATCCAGGCTGAACCTGTGATCGTCCCTCTGGAGCTAATGTCCAGTAGCCAAGAAGCCCAATCCACTCTGCAGTCAGGTGAGTTCGCTTCTTCTCCCCTTAGTCCCACGATGCAGTGAGCCTGTTGCCAGCAGGACTCACTGAAAATAAAAAACCTATTTAAACTTTTACTTCTAAGCAGCTCAGGAGAGCCACCTAGCTTGCACCCTTCTCGTTCGGGCACAAAAATCTAACTGAGGCTTGGAGGAGGGTCATAGGGGGAGGAGCCAGTGCACACCAGCTAGTCTAAAGCTTTTACTTTTTGTGCCCAGTCTCCTGCGGAGCCGCTATTCCCCATGGTCCTTACGGAGTTCCCAGCATCCACTAGGACGTCAGAGAAAAAACGGATACCCGACCTCGCACTGAAAGGGGCCCCATGTTTTCACATGGGACCTTTTTCCCCGAATGCCAGAAACCCCTCTGACTTATGTCTAAGAGGGTTCCATCAGCCAATCAGGGAGCGCCACATTGTGGCACCCTCCTGATTGGCTGTGTGCTCCTGTACTGTATGACAGGCAGCACCCGGCAGTGATACAATGTAGCGCCTATGCGCTCCATTATAACCAATGGTGGGAACTTTGTGGTCAGCGGTGAGGTTACTTTCGGTCAACCGCTGACCACAAAGTTCCCACCATAGGTTACAATGGAGTGCATAGGCGCTACATTGTAACACTGCCGGGTGCTGCCTGTCATACAGTACAGGAGCACACAGCCAATCAGGAGTGTGCCACAATGTGGCGCTCCCTGATTGGCTGATGGAACCCTCTTAGACATAAGTCAGAGGGGGTTTCTGGCATTCGGGGAAAGGGGTCCCATGTGAAAACATGGGGCCCCTTTCAGTGCGAGGTCGGGTATCCGTTTTTTTTTTTTTTTTGCCAAGTACCTGGATTACAAATGGATTACAAGAGGAGCCTTCTACACTGGATTTTGTGAGTATAATTTTTTCAACAGGTACACCATGGATTCTACATGGAGAAGAGGACCGACCCTCGTGTGAACATAGGTAAGTATGTGTATATGGAGGTGTGGATGTATGCATTAAAGTTTTACTTTCAAGGTGTGTGTCTTATGTTTTTATTGGGGTATTTTTTTAGTAGTAGTACTACAGGTACCAGCGGGCCCGGTTTTCCTCCGCATGCTGGTACTTGTGGTTCTCCAAGTACCAGCTTGCGGGGGAGGCTTGCTGGGACTTGTAGTACTGCTACTAAAAACAATATTCATTTTTTAACAAAACGGCTATCAGCCTCCCATCCGCAGCCCTTGGATGGGGGGGACAGCCTCGGGCTTCACCCCTGGTCCTTGGGTGGCTGGAGGGGGGGGACCCCTTGATTGAAGGGGTCCCCACTCCTCCAGGGTACCCCGGCCAGGGGTGACTAGTTGGTTATGTAATGCCAGGGCCGCCGGGACCTATATAAAAGTGTCCCCCGGCTGTGGCATTATGTATCTGGCTAGTGGAGCCCGGTGCTGGTTTCAGAAATACGGGGGACCCCTACGCTTTTTGTTCCCCGTATTTTTGGAACTAGGACCAGGCGCAGAGCCCGGTGCTGGTTGTTTAAATATGGGGGAACCCCTGACATTTTTCCCCCCATATTTTTGCAACCAGGACCGGCTCAAAGAGCCCGAGGCTGGTTTGGCTTAGGAGGGGGGACCCCACGCAATTTTTTGGGGGATTTTAACACTGATTTTATTTTTTAAAAAGGTGCACAATGAAGCCCAGCACGGATCTCTCAGATCCGGCCGAGATTCATTGTATTAAAGTCGGCAGTGTTTTACAAGTCACTCACGTAAAACACTGCCTAAAAAAAACGAATGACATCGACATCGGTAAATCCGAAAGTGCAGAATACGACAGTTTAGTAAATTAGTCGTACTAAATTCAAAAAGTTGCAATTTTACACTTTCGATGTCAATCGTGATTGAACTTTGACCTCAAACGGAAAAATACGAATTTTAGTAAATATACCCCTATATGTCAATCATGAGCCATGATTAAATTATAGCAAGATTATTGTTCTCAAACAAACAAAATAGAACAAACTGTACACATAAATCTTCTTTTTCCTCTGCCTCAATTAGGAGCATAGACTAGTTGTAAAACCTTATGCAAGAGTGCTTACATTGCACGTTGTGAATTGTATATTTTCGCCTTTTTCAAGCCATACAGCATATGCAATCAAGTATGCATATCAAGTAATTACAGCTGGATTATACTGTGATTATCAGGATATTAATTTATCCATGCATGCAAACTGCTCGAACCAAAGGCTGATACAAAAATAATTTTTAACAAAAATACTTATTTTTGTGACAGACACTTTAGTCTGTTCACTTTTCTCTTTTTTTGTTATGTGAATGTATATGTATTGTTGGTTGTACCTAATCCTGTAACAAAATTGATCATGCTTTTTCAGACAAAGGGCCTAATTCAGACCTGATCGTAGCAGCAAATTTGTTAGCAGATGGGCATGCAGGGGGGGGGGGGGGGGGGGCCAGATATAACATGTGCAGAGAGAGTTACATTTGGGTGGGGTGTGTTAAAGCTGAAATCTAAATTGCAGTGTAAAAATAAAGCAGCAAGTATTTACCCTGCACAGAGACAATATAACCCACCCGAATCTAACTCTCTCGGCATACCCTCCAACTGTACCTTTTAATAGGTACAGTACCTTTTTTTCATGGTCTGTACCGATTTTTGCCTCTCCAAACATCCATTGAAAGTATAGGAAAAGGGGCGCCCTTTACACGCGGCCACGCCCCCTTTTCGGATTTGTACTGATTTTTCTGTGTAAAATGTTGGAGGGTATGTCTCGGTACATGTTATGTCTGCCCCCCCCTGCAGTGCACATGGGTTTGCCCATCTGCTAACAAATTTGCTGCTACGATCAGGTCTGAATGAGGCCCAAAGTTTTAATGTATATCAATAGAAATCAATAAAAAAAAAAAAAGAAGTGCCCCAACAAAAAGTCTTCTTCTTTCTCTATACACTTAGACAGTGAGTAAACCTGCATGCGTATGTCTGTAAAAGTTGTGCTTATGTCTAAAAATAACAGCAGTTCATAAGGAAAAAAAACATGTCAATGTGTTGCAGGATAAATACAGCAACGCCAGCGCATTACATGCTTGCTGAAGCTGAAATTCAGGTCATGTCATGTCGGTGACTTAGCTTGTCAGCTTGCCTGTAGATGCATCACCAAATCAGGCCAAGCCACTTCTTTCTCACCTGGATGCTCCAACGTATACAGATTTGAGCCGGTGTCTTCCCATGATCCTTTGCAAGTTTCAAGATGACTGGATGTGTCAGAGCTTGTCCTTGGCCAGAGGACAGTACCCTCCAAATACAATATTATTTCTCCTACAATAATCTACCAGCTTCTGTGGCCTCTGAAAGGGATGGTACTCTACCTGCAGATAAAAAAACACAGGGATCATTACTGCAAGTGATGTGTGTAAGCAAAAATGAACACTAATTAGGTTTTTAACAGGAGCATAATCAGTTCAACATTAACAGACCTGTGATATAACAGCTGATAAGTGTGTGTAGAAAATGGACAAGGGGCCTTATTCAGCATGAGACACATCTGCGGTGCGTTCGCATGCTGAATCCCCCGTGCAGTGTCGCACTGCACGTGTGCACACAATGAGATGCGACAGCAATCACATTTATGCGAACACCTCTGCCTGACTGACAGGCGGAGGCATTCGCGGGCCGGGAAGGGGCGTAGATGCAGGAATTGGGGGAAGGGGGTGTGCGGACCGGACAACGGAGGCGTGTCCAGACCATTTGTGGGGCGGGCCATGGCGGCTGCGTGACATCACACGCAACCGATGCGACCCAAAACAGGCTGCGGAGGCAGGAGGATACTCTAAACATGCGAGCGCTTCGCTGTTTAGTGAAGCGCTTGTATTTTAGCAGGGAAGGCAAGACCCGGCATGTGTGGCGATCTTGCCATGTGCTGGGTGGCCCCCCGCATGCTAATGGAATGAGTTGGGGAGTTTTGGGACTTTTCGCGAAACAATAACTCATGCTGAATTAGTCCCAAAGATAACACAAAATACAGTGGCCAGCATTTCTTATTCAATATGGATCTTATTTCCTTTTTCTTCTTTGAAAAAACTATGAAGCGTATGTTTTAAAAGCACCAATGCAATGTGACTTCTGAAAGCCTAGAGCCTCGGCAGGACACACACAAGCATATTAGCAATTCACTGCACAACACTAGCAGAAAGGAGGCTAAGGGACAACCAGGTCACTTCTCTCCATTCACAAGCTCTTCTGACATGCTTTGTCCTTTGTGGAAGCCACTTCATTCGGCATTGAAAAGTCCAATCTATCCACCCTGGAGCCACAAAAACAAAACTAAAGCACAGTTTGTCCCAACATCTAGCCAAAAGAGTGAGCACAACACTGAGAGGGTCTTGAACAGGCAGATACAGAGAAGAGGGTGACAAGTGACAAGAGAGAAAAGAAACTGAGTGTATTGAGGGATGGGGGGGGGGGGGGGGGGGGGTATCAGAAAGAGGGAGAAAGAGAAAGGAGTGGGAAAATAGAGAGAGTTCCCACAGGGAGGAAACTCCCAATACAGAATAGGAAAAATATATTCACTGAGGCACAATGTGTTCTCCTGTGATAACAACAATGGGAATACTATCATTACATATATAGTATACACTGCACTGTTGTTTACATTATCTCATGACATTATTCACCGGTGCTGGCTCATATTCTTCCACACAATAAACCACCAATAGTAACTTTCCCCCCAACTGTCATGAACGGTGCGAGATCTTTCATCAGTACTGCCCGAGTGTGATTCTTTATAGTCTAAACATGTAATAACTCACCAGAATATTGCCCAAACTGAGCACAGCATACCGGCCTTTGGTAGTAATAAGAGCTGCTTAGAAATACTAGTTGTACATGTGAAAAAAGTGTATTTCATGTCTGCTACGTGGTAGTAAGTATTGGGTAGATTTGCAGCACTCTGGGGGTAATTCAGATCTGATCGCAGCAGCAAATTTGTTAGCTAATGTGCAAAACCGAGGGGCTAATTCAGACCTGATTGTAGATGTGCTAAATTTAGCACATCTACGATCAGCCACACTGACATGCGGGGGGACAACCAGCACAGGGCTAGCCCGCCCCGCACATCAGTCCCTGCCCGTCGCACAAGTACAAAAGCATCACACAGCGGCAATGCTTTTGTACTTCAGGAGTAGCTTCCAGCCAGCGCAGCTCCTGCTCGCTTGCAGGTAGCTACTCGTCGCTGCTCGGGTTGCTGCGTTCCCCGGGAAGTGCCCACTAAATGACGGCTAAACGCCGCCGGCCCACCCCCTCCCACCCAGCGACCGCCTCTGCCTGTCAATATGGCAGAGGCAATTGAAGGGCTACGACAGCCGTTGGCTGTCTGCCATGCACCGGCGCACTGCGGCGTCGGCGCATGCACAGTTCAGACCTGATCGACCGATCTGGTCTGAATCAGCCCCCATGTGCACTGCAGGTTGGGGAGAAATAACATGTGCAGAGAGAATTAGATTTGGGTGGGTTATTTTATCTCTGTGCAGGGTAAATACTGGCTGCTTTATTTCTACACTGCAATTTAGATTTCAGTTTAAACACACACCACCCAAATCTAACTGTCTCTGCACATGTTATATCTGCCCCCCCCCCCCGCCATCCCTCCTGCAGTGCACTTGGCTTTGCTCATTAGCGAAAAAAATTGCTGCTGCAATCAGATCTGCAATAGGCCCTCTTTCAGGAACAGCGTTTTTACTCCACCATGGGTGTCATTCCGAGTTGTTCGCTCGTTGCCGATTTTCGCTATGCTGCGATTTGTTGCAAAATGCGCATGCGCAAGGCACATGCGCTTAGTTATTTAACTAAAAACTTAGTAGATTTGCTGTGGATTCTGCAGCGCTTTTCAGTCGCTCTGCTGATCGGTGAATGATTGACAGGAAAGGGGCGTTTCTGGGTGGTAACTGAGCGTTTTCCGGGAGTGTGCTAAAAAACGCAGGCGTGTCAGGGAAAAACGCGTGAGTGTCTGGAGAAACGGGGGAGTGGCTGGCCGAACGCAGGGCGTGTTTGTGACGTCAAACCAGGAACTAAACGGACTGAGCTGATCGCAATCTGTGAGTAGGTCTGGAGCTACTCAGAAACTGCAAAGAATTATTTATTAGCAATTCTGCTAATCTTTCATTCGCTATTCTGCTAAGCTAAGATACACTCCCAGAGGGCGGCGGCCTAGCGTGTGCAAAGCTGCTAAAGGCAGCTAGCGAGCGAACAACTCGGAATGAGGGCCCATGTGTTATGGATGTACTGTATGCTGGTTTGTAGCTCATAAGTTTATTGATCTGGGCAGATTCATAAATAACAGAATAAGGGGCCCATTTATCATACAATAATTGTGGCTATGTCCCCGAAAACACACATTTTCGGGGTGTTAGCCATAAATATTATGTATCCCCCCAATGTAGAGTGCATCCGGAAAGTATTTACAGCGCTTCTCTTTTTCCACATTTTATTATGTTACAGCCTTATTCCAAAATGGAATAAATTCATTTTTTCCCTCAAAATTCTAGACACAATACCGCATAATGACAATGTGAAAAAGTGTTTTTGAGATCTTTGCAAACTTCTTAAAAAGAAAAAACGAAGAAATCACATGTACTTAAGTATTCACAGCCTTTCCCCAATACTTTGTTGATGCACCTTTGGCAGCAATTACAGCCTCAAGTATTTTTGAATATGATGCCACAAGCTTGGCACACCTATCTTTGGGCAGTTTCACCCATTCCTCTTTGCAGCACCTCTCAAGCTCCATCAGGTTGGACGGGAAGCATCGGTGCACAGCCATTTTCAGAGCTCTCCAGAGATATTCAGTCGGATTCAAGTCAGGGCCTCTGGCTGGGCCACTCAAGGACATTCACAGAGTTGTTCTGAAGCCAATCTTTTAATATCTTGGCTGTGTGCTTAGGGTCGTTGTCCTGCTGAAAGATGAACAGTCGCCCCAGTCTGAGGTCAAGAGCGCTCTGGAGCAGGTTTTCATCCAGGATCTCTCTGTACATTGCTGCATTCATCTTTCCCTCTATCCTGACTAGTCTCCCAGTTCCTGCTGCTTAAAAACTTCCCCACAACATGATGCTGCCACCACCATGCTTCACTGTAGGGATGGTATTGGCCTGGTGATGAGCGGTGCCTGGTTTCCTCCAAACATGACGCCTGGCGTTCACGCCAAAAAGTTCAATCTTTGTCTCATCAGATCAGAGAATTTTGTTTCTCATGGTCTGAGAGTCCTTCAGGTGCATTTTGGCAAACTTCAGATGGTCTGCCATGTGCTTTTTACTAAGGAGGGGCTTCCATCTGGCCACTCTACCATACAGGCCTGATTGGTGGATTGCTGCAGAGATGGTTGTCCTTCTGGAAGGTTCTCTTCTCTCCACAGAGGAATGCTGTAGCTCTGACAGAGTGACCATCGGGTTCTTGGTAACCTCCCTTACTAGGGCCCTTCTCTCCCGATCGCTCAGTTTAGACGGCAAGCCAGCTCTAGGAAGAGTCCTGGTGGTTCTGAACTTCTTCAATTTACGGATGATAGAGGCCACAGTGCTTATTGAGACCTTCAAAGCAGCAGATATTTTTCTGTACCCTTCCCCAGATTTGTGCCTCAATACAATCATGTTTCGGAAGTCTACAGACAATTCCTTTGACTTCATGCTTGGTTTGTGCTCCGACATGCACTGTCAAGTGTGGGACCTTATATAGACCAATCAACTGAATTTACCACAGGTGGACTCCAATTAAGCTGCAGAACCATCTCAATGATGAACAGTAGAAACCAGATGCACCTGAGCTCAATTTTGAGCTTCATGGCAAAGGCTGTGAATACTTATCTACATGTGATTTCTTGTTTTTTTTATATATATTTGTAAAAATCTCAATAAAAACTTTTTTCACGTTGTCATTATGGGGTATTGTGTGAAGAATTTTCAGGGAAAAAATAGGATTTAATTACCTACCGGTAAATTATTTTCTTGTAGTCCGTAGAGGATATTGGTAATCCATTTAGTACCATTGGTTAAAGACTGGTCCACTAGGAGCTTTGGGCACTTTAAGAATTTGATAGTGTGCTCCTCCCTCTATGCCCCTCCTACCAGACTCAGTCTAGGAAACTGTGCCCGAGGAGACGGACATACTTTGAGAGAAGGATAGATAAGGAAAGTGGTGAGATTACGAACCAGCACACACAGAACAAGAGGAAAGCCATGCTAACCAAACTTGAAACCAGGAACAGCAACAGCTGAACCAACCGGAAAACTTAATTAAGTAACCGTGCAGGAAGAACGAAACACTGGGCGGGCGCCCAGTATCCCCTACGGACTACGAGAAAAGGATTTACCGGTAGGTAATTAAAATCCTATTTTCTTAAGTCCTTGTGGATACTGGGAATCCATTTAGTACCATGGGGAAGTACCAAAGCTCCCAAACCGGGTTGGAGAGTGCTGAGGTTCCTGCAGAACTGATTGACCAAACTGAAGGTCCTCAGAGGCCAAAGTATCGAACTTGTAAAACTTAGCAAATGTGTTCGAACCTGACCAAGTAGTTGCTCGGCAGAGCTGTAAAGCCGAGACACCCCGGGCAGCTGCCCAAGAAGAAACCTAGTAGAGTGGGCCTGTTTAGATGTTGGAACTGGCAATCCTGCCGTGGAATAAGCATGCTGAATAGTGAGCCTGATCCAGCGTGCAATAGACTCCTTTTAAGCAGGACATCCAATTTTATTGGGATCATAAAGAACGAACAGCAAGTCGGATTTCCTGTGACGAGCTGTTCTCTTTACATACACCTTCAAAGCCCTCACAACATCCAAAGACTTTGAAAGAGCAGAGGTGTCCGTAACAGCCGGAACCACAATAGGTTGGTTGATGTGAAATGCGGACACCATCTTAGGAAGAAATTGCTGACGAATTCTGAGGTTAGCTCTGTCCTCATGGAAAATTAAGTAGGGAACCTTGTGAGACAATGCCCCTAGCTCCAACACACGTCTTGCTGAAGCCAAGGCCAACAGTGTGACGGTCTTCCATGTAAGGTACTTTACATCAACCTCCTGTAACGGTTCAAAACAGTCCGATTAGAGGAACTGTAGCACCAAATTGGGAACCCAAGGTGCCGTGCGCAAAGGTAGACTGGATGTGCAGAACGGTAGAAAACAGCAGGAGGGAATACTCGTATAAGCGCCTATTCCTCTGAATTTAAGAATGAAGTTTAACGTTTCTTGTATGTTGTATATGTGGTGAGATTCTCTTGTCCTCTGTCTCCAGTATCTCAAAGCCTTTTATCCGGAGTACTCAGTCCCAATAGATATATATGAAAAGAGAAAATAGAGGCAAATGTGTAGAAATGCTTCGTATTCGCCTTATATTCTATTACCCACTAGGCTTCAGACAAGGGAGATAGTTAGACTCCACAATGCGTACCCCAACTCACAATGGAGTACACCAAGACATGTATATCACGGTTTCTTTATAACAGGACCACAAATAACTTTCACCCCGAGATTTCAAAAGAAGGATGCGTACCCTACTCACTTATGAGGAGGGAGTTTGCCAACTCTGAAAGGTTTCTTTAGTCTGGATGAAAGTGTATATGTGGAGACTTCTTTCTTCCCTCTATCATCAATTCTTTCCCCGAGAATTCTCAGTTCCCATGGGTATGTGGAAAGAAGGTCACAGGCAATGTGTGGAAATGTCTTATACCAGCTTATATATAGCCCACTTATACCCACAGGAAAAGATGGTGGTTATCTGTAAAGCGTACCCCAACTCACAATGGAGTACCCCGAGATGTGTATATATGGGTATCTTTTCAATGGGACCACACGTGACCTTCACCAGGAAATTTCTAAACAGGGATGCGTACCAACACTCACACGATCAGATGGTAATGACCTCCTATCTGGGTTTCTTTATCTAGAAATTGGAGATAAATCCCCCTCCAAGAGATAGGTTATATAATAACAGTTCTCCACGATCATAAAAAAAGGTTTTTCAACATAAAAGTCCAGAGATCAATTTTTTCTTTTAAAATGGAATGATTTTATGTGTATAAAAAAAAAATTTAATCACATGAACCCCATAGTTGGAGTAAATATTTTTACAAAGAAGTTAACATCCATAAAAACACAATTTAGAAAAAAAGGGGTTTCCAAAGAAAAATAAAATACTTCTACCACTAGTCACATTGGGGTAAGTCCGGACCCCCCAAAGGACAAAGCGATGTGGCAAATACCTCCTTGGTCCCCGGTGTGTAGAAGAGTTCTGTATCACGGTGCCAGGTTCTGTCAACGCGTTTCGGCTCTTAATGGAGCCTTTATCAAGACATGCTGGCACTGTGATATCCCACTGTATTTAAATGGTGGGTCACCAATCATATCACATCAGGAAATGACATCATAATTATACACCGATACATAAAAATTACAATAAAATCAGAAATACATATACATTATTTTTATGCCTGTATTCCCAGAAAGCATCTATATCCTCTAAATTATGAAAACTAGCTAATCCAACTTCTATTCAAAATTTAATCCTGGAAGTGAAAATGTCCGGTAATTAATAATAACCTCCGTTTAGGATCCCAAAGTTTTAAATGGCCTAACATCGGTTAGAAGAGAATTAGGGGGATTAGTGGGTGATACAATCTTTTATAAAATTTGTAAACTTGTTAAAAACGGGTGCGAACGACTGTGTGCGTTCCACCCCCGTGCGTTTCAACGCCGGCACTTCCGCTTCCGTTTTTACCGGAAGTGTATGTGCATGCATCGATAACATAACCCGGAGGGTGCGCACACGATTTCCCTTGTGTTCCACCTCCGGGTTATGCATGATGGGAGGAAAAATCCTTGTGGGCTCCACCTTCTTGTCTCCTTTATCCTGCATAACTTCCTCCGTCATTCGAACGGAAGTACACATGTATTTCACGGCAGTTACGTGAAGGACGCACATGTTATGACACGTGCGTTCCACCTGTAGCAGGGAACCCATATCCATGCGTTCCACTGACTCATTACACTGTAGCCGTCATCATAACAATAGATTCTCCCCAATTACATGTATTACACAAAAACAAATGTATAAATAACATTTCATTATGCAAGAAATTGTTGACATCAGTATTAAGTAGTCAATGGAGGTATTTTCTTCCAATTCTGGATTTATCTCTCAAAAAAGTTCATTTCTAAAATAAACTAAAAAGGATAAAATCAGACACTATACATTGATATGGACATATAAAAAAAAAAAAACACCTTGAAAAACAATTCCAAATATGTACTTAAAGGAACCACTTAAGCTCGAAGTCCTTGTTTAATCCACGTGGCTGAAGGGTTTGATATTGGAAAATATAACTCATTTCAGTTTTCGCTAATACTGTTGAGATGTTACCACCTCTTATATTTCCCTTAACCTGCTGTAGACCCATGAAACTCTCTATATGTTTTAATGAACAACCATGTATCTCTTTAAAGTGCAAAGACAGTGCATGTGTTTCTAGACCTTTCGCAATATTTCTCAGGTGTTCCCCCAAGCGTGTTTTTAGGGGTCGGGATGTTCTCCCAATATAGAACTTATTACATGAACATTGAATGGTATATACTATGTTCTTAGAATTGCACGTAATGAAGTCCTTAATGGGCACTTCCTTTCCATTAATATCCACCTTCTCAAATTTACTAATGCCCTTATAAGTAATATTTTTGCACGCCTGGCAATTACCACATCTGTAAAACCCTTTTGATTTTATTCCCGTTCCTTCTGATTTTGATCGAAAAGCACTGGATACCAATTTGGTTTTTAAGTTTGGTGCCCGTCTATAAATGTGTATTGGTCTCTCTGGAAGTAGGCTACCAATCACTGGATCCTTTCTCAACAAGTTCCAATGTTTTTTGACAGTTTTTTCTATTTCTCTGTGGTTACTTGTATACTCAGTAATAAACGCCCATTGGAACTTGCTGTCTGTGGTTGTTTTCTTTTTTTGGTTCCAGAAATTGCTTTCTATCGGTATCTTTTACAATAGTAATTACTTCTTCCACACGGTTCTCATCATACCCACAACATTTGAAATTATTGCCCATTGCCCTAGCCTGTTCTACAAAAACATTTTGTTCAGTACAATTCCGTTTCAAGCGTTTTATTTGACTGTTTGGAATGGAATTAATCCAGCTCTCATGGTGACAGCTGTCTGTGGGGATATATGAACAAGAATCCGTTGGTTTGGTATAATTCATGGTGTGGATATGGCCTTCTTTGATATAAACAGTGATATCCAAAAAATTTATATTACTTTTACTAGACTCAAACGTTAATTTGATATTATAATTATTTGAGTTTAACAAAGTGAAGAATTGTTCCAAAAGATCCATCTCTCCATTCCATACAAAGAAAATGTCATCTATATATCGCATATAGGACACTAGGTTCGCTCCAAATGGATTGTTATTCCATACGTTTTCAAGCTCCCACAGACCCATAAAAAGGTTTGCGTAACTTGGAGCGAACCTAGTGCCCATAGCGGTGCCCACCTTTTGGATGAAAAATTCATCCTTGAACATGAACACATTGTTGTTGAGAATAAAACGGATCCCATCAATAAGAAAATCTTGAAGATCCCTTGATATTTCTGATTTTTCCAGAAAATATTTTGATGCTTGAATACCATGATCATGATCAATAATGGTGTATAAGGAACTCACGTCGGCAGTTACCAGCGTGAGTCCCTCTGTCCAAGTTATGGATTCTAAATTGATCAAAAAATCTCTGGTATCCATCAAATGTGACTTGTTTTCCCTGACCAAAGGCTGTAAAAAGGAGTCAATAAACTCTGATAAGTTGGCAGAGATGGAATCAACCCCAGAAATAATAGGTCTTCCTGGGAGGTCCACCAGGCTCTTATGAACCTTTGGTAAAAGGTATATGACAGGGACTTTTGGATCATCATTTATAATGAAGGCCGCCTCCTTTTCAGAAATAGTTCCCTTTTTAAAGTACTTATCCACCAGCAATTTTAATTTATCCTCTACCACCTTCGTGGGGTCCCCCCTCATTTTTCGGTATGTGTTTATATGTCCAATTGTCTATACATCTCCTTCTCATAATCAGCAGTGTTCATAACCACAATCCCCCCCCCCCCCCCCTTATCTGCTGGCTTGATAATGAGATTGTCAAAGGATCTCAATTCTTTTAAGGCTTTCCTTTCCTTGAAATTTAAATTGGGGGTGATCTTTTTATTTTTATTTGTTTCCATTTTTTCAAAATCTTCCAGAACTAGTGTGGAAAGCGTTTCCAGGAAGGGGCCCTTCACATGTTGTGGGAAAAAGATAGATTTTGGACGAAAGGATGTGTTGTGTGTTAAATCAGCACAATCCTCATCTGTAGTTTCCTTACCTGCAAAAAACTTTTTTATCGTAAGCTTACGCACAAATTTTTGTACATCAAGGAATAAATTGAATGGTTTAACATAATTGGTGGGGGCATATTTTAAGCCTTTTCCCAATAGGCTGGTTTGTTCCCTAGTGAGAATATGGCTGCTTAAATTAAAGATTTTTACACCTACATATTCGGACTCAACCGATTCCACAGCCCTATCTATTTGAGTATTTGGTTTTCTTTTTTTGGTCCTTTTACAACCTTTTCTTTTTACTTTATTCCTAATTTTGTTTTTTGCATTGGATTTAGCCTTTCCACCCCTTTTCCCCCGAGTTTTGATCGATATTATCTCTCTCTCCGTGGGCGGCCCCCCTGATCTAAAAAAAGAGGGTGACTGTTCCCTTAAAGGTGAATAGTAATTTCTACGTGTAAAACGTCCTAGGTCATCCCTCTCACGTTCCCTATATCTCCGATTGAATCTACCCTTATTTATTTGTGTCCTCCATTCTGGATCATCCCTTCTAGATGTCTGAGGGGTTGATCTTTCATTTAGACGAGGGTTCCTTCTATAAATAGAGTTCTGATTCGACCCGGAACCCCTGTTATCTTGATGATAAACATTGTCATTTATATATCTATATTTTTTGGGATTCCGTGTCTTATCCCTATTTCTTGTGGGGCTAGTATGATCCATAATAATAGGCCCCCTATCCTGATTTGATCTATCTTCATTTTCTTTGCTAATTGTATGTTTGTCTCTATTAAATTTCTTTATTTTTTTTTCTATAAGAGTTTTTTCAGTTCTCTTGATTCGGAATTCTATTTTACTCTCTAATTCTTTAAATTCCCTAGAGCTCGAATATGGGGCCACTAGGGATTTTTGAATACTAATTTCCTCCTCAAGTTTACTAAGGTCTTTTTTTCTCTCTTTAACAATTAACTCCATTAGTTTAAATGAGCATTCCTTTAATGCTATATCCCACTCATTTTTAAACTCCTCACTGGAGTCGGAAAATGATGCTATTTTATCTATTATCAGCCCTTTTGGTATAATTTTATTCGTGAGGTATTTTTCTATTGTGACGACCTCCCACCAAATCTTATTTTCCCTTTGAAGGATACCTTCTAGTTTATGCATAATACTCTCCAAGTCGTCATCAGACAACTCTACCGTGGAATCAACATTATCATTAAACACTTTCTCAAAAATGGTTTTCCTCTCATTTCGAAATGTGAACATGATCGTGCTGCACTACTCCTAAGTACCACAAATGGTGACTAAGAATACCCAATTTTAAACAAAAAAAACAGTACTTAAGTGATGTGCGCAAAAAGACAGGCTGCTTTAACGTATATAACCTCCCTAACGGGTGTCACCACACCCACAAATAAACACAATGGTAGAAAACAGCAGGAGGGAATACTCGTATAAGCGCCTATTCCTGTGAATTTAAGAATGAAGTTTATACGTTCCTTGTATGTTGTATATGTGGTGAGATTCTCTTGTCCTCTGTCTCCAGTATCTCAAAGCCTTTTATCCGGAGTACTCAGTCCCAATAGATATATATGAAAAGAGAAAATAGAGGCAAATGTGTAGAAATGCTTCGTATTCGCCTTATATTCTATTACCCACTAGGCTTCAGACAAGGGAGATAGTTAGACTCCACAATGCGTACCCCAACTCACAATGGAGTACACCAAGACATGTATATCACGGTTTCTTTATAACAGGACCACAAATAACTTTCACCCCGAGATTTCTAAAGAAGGATGCGTACCCTACTCACTTATAAGGAGGGAGTTTGCCAACTCTGAAAGGTTTCTTTAGTCTGGATGAAAGTGTATATGTGGAGACTTCTTTCTTCCCTCTATCATCAATTCTTTCCCCGAGAATTCTCAGTTCCCATGGGTATGTGGAAAGAAGGTGACAGGCAATGTGTGGAAATGTCTTATACCAGCTTATATATAGCCCACTTATACCCACAGGAAAAGATGGTGGTTATCTGTAAAGCGTACCCCAACTCACAATGGAGTACCCCGAGATGTGTATATATGGGTATCTTTTCAATGGGACCACACGTGACCTTCACCAGGAAATTTCTAAACAGGGATGCGTACCAACACTCACACGATCAGATGGTAATGACCTCCTATCTGGGTTTCTTTATCCAGAAATTGGAGATAAATCCCCCTCCAAGAGATAGGTTATATAATAACAGTTCTCCACGATCATAAAAAAAGGTTTTTCAACATAAAAGTCCAGAGATCAATTTTTTCTTTTAAAATGGAATGATTTTATGTGTATTAAAAAAAAAAAAAATTTAAAAATTTTTGTTTAAAATTGGATGTGCAGAACACCTTTCAAGAACGTCTGGACTTCAGGGAGAGAAGCCAATTGTTTCTGAAAGTAAATAGACAAGGCCGAAATCTGGACTTTAATGGAGCCTAGGCGTAGGTCCACATCCACTCCCGACTGCATAAAAAGCAGGAGACATCCCAGATGAAATTCCACGGCAGAATATTGTCTGCTCTCACACCAAGTCTTGATAGACGAACGGGCCCTGCTGAAGATGCTCGCGGAGAGGTAGAGGCCACGTACACCAGCTGGTGGACCCACTGAGTTGTCAGAGCGTCTACCGCCACTGCTTGTGGGTCTCTCAACCTGGAACAATACCGCTTGAGCTTCTTGTGGAGTCAAGAAGCCATCATGTCGATCTGTGAATATCCCCACCGACGTATCAACCATCAGAACACCTTTGGGTGTAAGCCTCACTCCCCCGGGTGCAGATCATGTCTGCTGAGGAAGTCTGCTTCCCAGTTGTCTACTCCCGGAATGAAGACCACCGACAAAGCCACAGCGTGTTTTTCCGCCCAGAGGAGAATTCTTGACACCTCTGACATTGCTGCTCTGCTTTTCATTCCGCCCTGTCGGTTTATGTACGTTACCGCCGTTACATTGTCCGACTGGAATGGCCTGATTCAGAAGTAGAGATGAGGCCTGCAGAAGGGCGTTGTAGATTGTCCTGAGTTCCAAGATGTTTATTGGAAGGAAGACTTCCCGACTTAACCATCTTCCTTGAAACTGCACCCCCTGGGTGACTGCTCCCCAACCTCAGAGGCTTGCAGCATCTGTGGTCAGCAGAATCCAATTCTGAATGCCGAACCTCCGACCCTCGACGAGGTGAGAAGTCTGTAGCCACCACAGAAGGGAGATCCTGGCTCTTGGCGACAGACAGATCCTCTGGTGCATGTGAAGATGCGATCTGGACCATTTGTCCAACAGATCGAGCTGGAAAGGCCTTGCATGAAACCTTCCGTACTGAAGGAAGACGAATGCACAGATGCACCGAGATGTGGGTTGGCTTCAGGAAAGCCCAAACCATTGACTGGATTACCATAGCCTTCTCCAAGGGAAGGAACACTCTCTTAGACTCTGTGTCCAGTATCATTTCCAGGAAAGGAAGCCTCTGCATCAGTTCCAGGTGAGATTTTGGTAAGTTCAGAATCCACCCATGATTCAGGAGTAGTCTTGTTGAGAGGCCCATGCTGTCCAACAACTGCTCCCTGGACGGTGCCTTTATCAAAAGATAGTCCAGGTACGGAATTATGTTCACTCCCTGTTTGCGGAGTAGAAACATCATCACTGCCATCACTTTGGTGAACACCCTTGGTGCCATGGAGAGACCAAATGACAGGGCCTGGAACTGGTAGTGACAGTCCTGCAGTGCAAACCGTAGACAGGCCTGATGAGGTGGCCAGATCGGAATATGAAGGTACGCATCCTTGATATCCAGAAACACTAGGAATTCCCCCTCCTCCAGACCTGAGATCACTGCTCTCAGAGACTCCATCTTGAATTTGAACACTCGTAAGTACGGGTTCAACGACTTGAGGTTCAAAATTGGTCTTACCGAACCGTCCAGTTTCGGTACTACAAACAAGTTGGAATAATACCCCTTGTTTTGCAGATGAGGTGGAACTGGAACAATGACCTGAGTCTGTAACAGTTTTTAAAATGGTGTCATGTAAAGTTATACTTGCCTCTTGCGAAACTGGTAAGCCTGATTTGAAGAATCTGTGAGGTGGGAGCTCCTTAAACTCCAGTCTGTAGCCCTGGGAAATAAGATCTATGACCCAGGGATCCTGGCACGAACCTGTCCAGATGTGACTGAAAACTTTTAGCTGGGCTCTCACCCGCAAGTCTTCCAGGCATCGCGGTCCACCGTCATGCTGAAGGCTTTGAGGAAGTAGAGTTTGAGCTCTGTTCCTGAGAACCGGCAGTTGCTGGTTTGCGTGGTTTACCTCTAGCGCCTTTGGTGGCTGTAGAAGAACCTCTTGTTTTGCCCTTAAACTTGGCCGTCCGAACGGACTGTAAATTTGAACCTGAGTAAGCCTTCCTGGCTGTGGGAGCTGCAGAAGGAAGATATGTGGACTTACCTGCAGTAGCTTTGGAGATACATTTGTCTAGTTCATATCCAAATAAGGCCTCTCCTGTGAAGGGTAGGCCTTCCACACCTTTCCTGGATTCCGTATCAGCAGTCCACTGGCGTAGCCATAAGCCCCTGCATGCTGACACTGCCATAGCAGTGGTGCGTGCAATTAAGCAAGCCTATTTCTTTTATGCCTTCCACCACAAAGTTCGCAGAGTCCTGTATATGTTGCAGGAGTAAAATAATCTCCCCTTGAGGCAAGGTATCTAACCCCTCAAATCAGGTTACCCAACCATTTGGCAATGGTCTTAGTAATCCACCCTCATGCTATAGAGGGTCTCTGGGCCATCCCAGCAGCTGTAAACAAAGATTTGAGTGTAGTCTCAATTATACGATCAGCCGTGTCTTTTAGGGAGGCTGCATCTGGGACAGGCAATACAATTTTTCGTGACAGCCTGGAAACTGATGCATCCACTATCGGTGGATTTTCCCAATTTTTCCTATCCTCAGGAGGAAAAGGAAAACATGATAGTAACCTTTTAGGGATTTGAAATTTCCTATCAGGATTAACCCACAGTTCTTCAAACAGGGTATTTAGTTCCTTTGACACAGGAAAAGTGGCTGAGGATTTCTTTTTTATACTAAAATAAGATTCCTCACTCTCCTCTGTCACCTTATCAGGAATATGCAGAACTTCTCTGATAGCCTCTATTCCCTGTGACAGAGTAGCCTCCCCCACCTCTGAGTCCACCTCCCCCTCCTCCATGTCTGACCCTTCATCATCAGAGTCAGACTGCCAAAGGACGTTTTTGCGGACAAATGGCAGGGGACTGAGATGCTGGTTTGGGTACTGAGTCTCTTTTCATAACCTCAGTCATCAATTGTCTTAAGTATTGCGTCTCATTCTCATTGCGGGACAATTTAGTCGAAATATTGGAAATCATTCACTTAATGGAGTGCAGACAAGCTGGCTCTGCCCAGCTAGCCTGTGAAGGTACACTACACTGAGTACACAGTAGTGAACCCCCTGGAGAAGAGGAACACTGTGCCTTACATGAAACACACTCTTTGCCCGACATACTGTGACAGTGACAGCACACACACACACAGGAAAAGGTTAAATGCACAATTAACTCACAAAGAGCCCTTCCAGGGAGACACAGAGATAGTATGGAGCCAGCACCCGGCGCCCTTACCGATAATGCCAAACTTAGCCAGGTCGCAGACTAAGTACCTAGATTAGGGACTCAGTACACTAATATTTGGCCCTCTGGTACCGCTGAGGTAATCTGGAGTCTCTGTGGAGGAGCTGCGCGTCCCTGTCAATAAGCGTCTGTGTCCACTGCAGAGGGAAAATGGCACTGGTGAGCTGCTGGATCCGCTCATAGTGAAGCCCCGCCCCTTCAATGGCATGCGGTCTTCCCACTCTTTTTTATACTGGCTGAGGTAATTTTTGTGCCTAAAATGGAGTCAGCCCCCTTTTAAGTCTGTAATGCCAGTCTGGGTACTGTGTACACATATAGGGGTATATGCAATTCCGGGCGAATTGCGGCATTTTTCGCCCGTTTTTAAATTCATCACAATTCGACCGTCGAATTCCGGCCGGCGGGTGCCGGAATTCGACATATTCAATAAAAAACGGATTCGACAGTCCCGCTGTCGAAAAACGGACCAATTGACGGATAAGTGCTTCCTGGATTCGACTTTTTGGACGGCACAAAAATCGTTAAAAAACCCGAAAAAAAATTGCGTGGGGTCCCCCCTCCTAAGCATAACCAGCCTCGGGCTCTTTGAGCCGGTCCTGGTTGTAAAAATACGGGGGGAAAATGGACAGGGGATCCCCCGTATTTTTAGAACCAGCACCGGGCTCTGCGTCCGGTCCTGGTGCAAAAAATAATAAGAATTTACTCACCGGTAATTCAATTTCTCGTAGTCCGTAGTGGATGCTGGGTACTCCGTAAGGACCATGGGGAATAGACGGGCTCCGCAGGAGACTGGGCACTCTTTAAAGAAAGATTAGGTACTATATCTGGTGTGCACTGGCTCCTCCCTCTATGCCCCTCCTCCAGACCTTAGTTAGGGAAACTGTGCCCGGAAGAGCTGACATTACTAGGAAAGGATTTGGAATCCAGGGTAAGACTCATACCAGCCACAACAATCACACCGTACAACTTGTGATAACTATACCCAGTTAACAGTATGAACAACAACTGAGCCTCATTCAACAGATGGCTCAGAACAATAACCTTATAGTTAAGCAATAACTATATACAAGTATTGCAGACAATCCGCACTTGGGACGGGCTCCCAGCATCCACTACGGACTACGAGAAATAGAATTACCGGTGAGTAAATTCTTATTTTCTCTGACGTCCTAGTGGATGCTGGGTACTCCGTAAGGACCATGGGGATTATACCAAAGCTCCCAAACGGGCGGGAGAGTGCGGATGACTCTGCAGCACCGAATGAGCAAACTCAAGGTCCTCCTCAGCCAGGGTATCAAACTTGTAGAATTTTGCAAACGTGTTTGATCCCGACCAGGTAGCAGGCAGCCGCCCAAGAAGAGCCCACCTTCCTCGTGGAATGGGCTTTTACTGATTTAGGATGCGGCAGTCCAGCCGCAGAATGTGCAAGTTGAATCGTGCTACAGATCCAGCGAGCAATAGTCTGCTTAGAAGCAGGAGCACCCAGCTTGTTGGGTGCATGCAGGATAAACAGCGAGTCAGTTTTTCTGACTCTAGCCGTCCTGGAAACATAGATTTTCAGGGCCCGGACTACGTCCAGCAACTTGGAAGCCTCCAAGTCCCGAGTAGCCGCAGGCACCACAATAGGTTGGTTCAAATGAAACACTGATACCACCTTAGGGAGAAATTGGGGACGAGTCCTCAATTCTGCCCTGTCCATATGGAAGATCAGATAGGGGCTTTTACATGACAAAGCCGCCAATTCTGACACACGCCTAGCCGAAGCCAAGGCCAAAAGCATGACCACTTTCCACGTGAGATACTTCAACTCCACGGTCTGAAGTGGCTCAAACCAATGTGATTTTAGGAAATCCAACACAACGTTGAGATCCCAAGGTGCCACTGGAGGCACAAAAGGGGGATGAATATGCAGCACTCCCTTAACAAACGTCTGAACTTCAGGCAGTGAAGCCAGTTCTTTTTGAAAGAAAATAGACAGGGCCGAAATCTGGACTTTTATGGACCCCACTTTTAGGCCCATAGTCACTCCTGACTGTAGGAAGTGCAGAAATCGACCAAGCTGAAATTCCTCTGTTGGGGCCTTCATAGCCTCAAACCAAGCAACATATTTTCGCCATATGCGGTGATAATGTTTTGCTGTCACATCCTTCCTAGCTTTTATCAGCGTAGGAATGACTTCGACCGGAATGCCCTTTTCCATCAGGATCCGGCGTTCAACCACCATGCCGTCAAACGCAGCCGCGGTAAGTCTTGGAACAGACAGGGCCCCTGCTGTAGCAGGTCCTGTATGAGAGGCAGAGGCCAAGGGTCCTCTGAGATCATTTCTTGTAGTTCCGGGTACCAAGTCCTTCTTGGCCAATCCGGAACGATGAGTATAGTTCTTACTCCTCTCTTTCTTATTATCCTCAGTACCTTTGGTATGAGAGGAAGAGGAGGGAACACATAAACCGATTGGTACACCCACGGTGTCACTAGAGCGTCCACAGCTATCGCCTGAGGGTCCCTTGACCTGGCGCAATATCTTTTTAGCTTTTTTTGAGGCGGGACGCCATCATGTCCACCTGTGGCCTTTCCCAACGATTTACAATCAGCTGGAAGACTTCTGGATGAAGTCCCCACTCTCCCGGGTGGAGGTCGTGCCTGCTGAGGAAGTCTGCTTCCCAGTTGTCCACTCCCGGAATGAACACTGCTGACAGTGCTATCACGTGATTCTCTGCCCATCGGAGAATCATTGAGGCTTCTGCCATTGCCATCCTGCTTCTTGTGCCGCCCTGTCGGTTTACATGGGCGACCGCCGTGATGTTGTCTGACTGAATCAGCACCGGCTGGTTTTGAAGCAGGGGTTTTGCTTGGCTTAGGGCATTGTAAATGGCCCTTAGTTCCAGAATATTTATGTGCAGGGAAGTCTCCTGACTCGACCATTGTCCTTGGAAGTTTCTTCCCTGGTGACTGCCCCCCAACCTCGGAGGCTTGCATCCATGGTCACCAGGACCCAGTCCTGAATGCCGAATCTGCGGCCCTCGAGAAGATGAGCACTCTGCAGCCACCACAGCAGAGACACCCTGGCCCTCGGGGACAGGGTGATCAACCGATGCATCTGAAGATGCGATCCGGACCACTTGTCTAACAGATCCCACTGAAAGATCCTTGCATGGAACCTGCCGAAGGGAATTGCTTCGTAAGAAGCTACCATCTTTCCCAGGACTCGCGTGCAGTGATGCACCGACACCTGTTTTGGTTTCAGGAGGTCTCTGACCAGAGATGACAACTCCTTGGCCTTCTCCTCCGGGAGAAACACCTTCTTCTGTTCTGTGTCCAGAATCATACGGAAGAACGGCAGACGCGTCGTAGGAACCAGCTGCAACTTTGGGATATTCAGAATCCAGCCGTGCTGTTGTAGCACTTCCTGAGATAGTGCTACTCCGACCAACAACTGCTCCATGGACCTCGCCTTTATAAGGAGATCGTCCAAGTACGGGATAATTATAACTCCCTTCTTTCGAAGGAGTATCATCATTTCGGCCATTACCTTGGTAAATACCCTCGGTGCCGTGGACAGACCAAACGGCAACGTCTGGAATTGGTAATGGCAGTCCAGTACCACAAATCGGAGGTACTCCTGGTGAGGTGGGTAAATGGGGACATGTAGGTAAGCATCCTTGATGTCCAGTGATACCATATAATCCCCCTCTTCCAGGCTTGCAATAACCGCCCTGAGCGATTCCATTTTGAACTTGAACTTCCTTATATAAGTGTTCAAGGATTTCAAATTTAGAATGGGTCTCACCGAACCGTCTGGTTTCAGTACCACAAACATTGTGGAATAGTAACCCCGTCCCTGTTGAAGGAGGGGAACTTTGATTATCACCTGCTGGAGGTACAGCTTGTGAATTGCCGCCAGTACTACCTCCCTTTCCTTGGGAGTAGCTGGCAAGGCTGATTTGAGGTAACGGCGAGGGGGAGACGTCTCGAACTCCAGCTTGTATCCCTGAGATAGCACTTGTAGAACCCAGAGATCCACCTGTGAGCGAACCCACTGGTCGCTGAAGTTCCGGAGACGGGCCCCCACCGCACCTGGCTCCACCTGTGGAGCCCCAGCGTCATGCGGTGGACTTAGTGGAAGCAGGGGAGGATTTTTGTTCCTGGGAACTGGCTGTCTGGTGCAGCTTTTTCCCTCTACCCCTGCCTCTGGGCAGAAAGGACGCGCCTCTGACCCGCTTGCCTTTCTGAGGCCGAAAGGACTGTACTTGATAATACGGTGCTTTCTTAGGCTGTGAGGGAACCTGAGGTAAAAAAGTCGACTTCCCAGCTGTTGCTGTGGATACGAGGTCCGAGAGACCGTCCCCAAACAATTCCTCACCCTTATAAGGCAAAACCTCCATGTGCCATTTAGAATCAGCATCACCTGTCCACTGCCGAGTCCATAATACTCTCCTGGCAGAAATGGACATTGCATTAATTCTAGATGCCAGCCGGCAAATGTCCCTCTGTGCATCCCTCATATATAAGACTACGTCTTTAATATGCTCTATGGTTAGCAAAATAGTATCCCTGTCAAGGGAATCAATGTTATCTGACAGGGAATCAGACCATGCTGCTGCAGCACTACACATCCATGCTGAAGCAATAGCAGGTCTCAGTATAGTACCTGAGTGTGTATACACAGACTTCAGGATAGCCTCCTGCTTTCTATCTGCAGGCTCCTTTAAGGCGGCCGTATCCTGAGACGGCAGTGCCACCTTTTTTGATAAGCGTGTGAGCACCTTGTCCACCCTAGGGGATGTCTCCCAGCGTAACCTATCCGTTGGCGGGAAAGGGTACGCCATTAGTAACCGCTTAGAAATCACTAGTTTCTTATCTGGGGAACCCCACGCTTCTTCACACAATTCATTTAACTCATCAGATGGGGGAAAAGTCACTGGCTGCTTTTTCTCCCCAAACATAATACCCTTTTTTGTGGTAACCGGGTTAATGTCAGAAATGTGCAACACATTTTTCATTGCCGTAATCATGCATCGGATGGCCCTTGTGGATTGTACATTTGTCTCATCCTCGTCGACACTGGAGTCAGACTCCGTGTCGACATCTGTGTCTGCCATCTGAGGTAGCGGGCGTTTTTGAGCCCCTGATGGCCTCTGAGATGCCTGGGCAGGCGCGGGCTGAGATGCCGGCTGTCCCAAAGCTGCGTCATCGAACCTTTTATGGAAGGAGTTGACACTGTCGGTTAATACCTTCCACATATCCATCCACTCTGGTGTCGGCCCCGCATTGGGCGACATCACACTTATCGGCACCTGCTCCGCCTCCACGTAAGCGTCCTCATCAAACATGTCGACACAGCCGTACCGACACACCGCACACACACACAGGGAATGCTCTGACTGAGGACAGGACCCCACAAAGTCCTTTGGGGAGACAGAGAGAGAGTATGCCAGCACACACCAGAGCGCTATATAACAGAGGGATTTACACTAGTACAAAGTGAATTTTCCCCCCAATAGCTGCTTATTATCACAATTGCGCCTAAATTTATGTGCCCCCCCTCTCTTTTTTACCCTTTCCGTAGTGTATACTGCAGGGGAGAGCCTGGGGAGCGTCCTTCCAGCGGAGCTGTGAAGAGAAAATGGCGCTGGCTGTGCTGAGGAAGATAGCCCTGCCCCTTCAGCGGCGGGCTTCTCCCGCTTTTTTAATAATATTTATGGCGGGGGATTAGGCACATATACAGTTTAGAACTGTATTATGTGCATTTTGCCAAGTAAGGTATACAAATTGCAGCCCAGGGCGCCCCCCCCCCCCCCCCAGTGCCCTGCACCCACCAGTGACTGGAGCGTGTGGTGTGCTGTGGGAGCAATGGCGCACAGCTGCAGTGCTGTGCGCTACCTTATTGAAGACCGGAGTATTCAGCCGCCGTTTTTCTCTGGAATCTTCCGTCTTCTGGCTCTGCAAGGGAAACGGCGGCGCGGCTCCGGGAACGGACGATCGAGGTCGGGCCCTGTGTTCGATCCCTCTGGAGCTAATGGTGTCCAGTAGCCTTAGAAGCACAAACTAGCTGCAAGCAGGTAGGTTTGCTTCTCTCCCCTAAGTCCCACGTAGCAGTGAGTCTGTTGCCAGCAGATCTCACTGAAAATAAAAAACCTAACAAACACTTTCTTTTTTAGTGAGCTCAGGAGAGCCCACTAAGTGCATCCAGCTCTGGCCGGGCACAGATTCTAACTGAGGTCTGGAGGAGGGGCATAGAGGGAGGAGCCAGTGCACACCAGATATAGTACCTAATCTTTCTTTAAAGAGTGCCCAGTCTCCTGCGGAGCCCGTCTATTCCCCATGGTCCTTACGGAGTACCCAGCATCCACTAGGACGTCAGAGAAATGGGGGACAAAAAGTGTAGGGGTCCCCCGTATTTTTTGAACCAGCACCGGGCTCCACTAGCTGGGGAGATAATGCCACAGCCGGGGGACACTTTTATACCGGTCCCTGCGGCCGTGGCATTAAATACCCAACTAGTCAACCCTGGCCGGGGTACTATGGAGGAGTGGGGACCCCTTAAATCAAGGGGTGTCCCCCCTCCAGCCACCCAAGGGCCAGGGGTGAAGCCCGAGGCTGTCCCCCCCATCCAAGGGCTGCGGATGGGGGGCTAATAGCCATGTGTAAAAATGAAATATTGTTTTTTGCAGAAGAACTACAAGTCCCAGCAAGCCCCCCCCCCCCCCCCCCCCCCCCCCCCCCCCCCCCCCCCCCCGCAAGCTGGTACTGTCCTGTTCTAAAAATACGGGGGATCCCCTGTCCATTTTCCCCCCGAATTTTTACAACCAGGACCGGCTCAAAGAGCCCGAGGCTGGTTATGCTTAGGAGGGGGGACCCCACGCATTTTTTTTTTCAGAATTTTAACCCATTCCCACCCCTTCCCACTGAAAACCATGCTCTCTCAATTTTAGTCAGTTAAAAAAAAAAATATTATTTTAAAAAATATATAAATAATAGTTGAAAATCCTAATAGACAAACCAAGTACCTAATCTCTTCTAATATAAATAGATATGCTATTAGCAATAAAAAAAAAGCACAAAAAAACCCATGTTTTACATTTTTTTTATTAGATTCCGCCAGCAAAGTGGGACGGAATGAAATGGACAAATTTACTGTCGAAAAGCACTGTTGTCAAATCGACATTTTTCAATTGAATATACTTTTGTCGAAAAGCCGCATTTTTACCATTGCAGACATGTCTAATTTGTGAACTGTCGAATTTGACAAAGTCGAATCTGAAAAGTCCGTTTTTTTGATGAAAAGTACTGTATTGCATTGTCGAATTTTTTTTTTGTCGAAAATGCCCCGTTTTTCGACATTTTCGGCAATTCGACCGCAATTGCATATACCCCATAGTGTACTGAGACTAAGTTTGCCCCCTCAGAAGCTGTGCGTCTGCACTGTGTACTGAGTCTGGAGACCCAGCCGCTCCACGTAGAAGCCATGCGTCTCCGTACTCTCATTCCGCCATAATGGCAGGCAACCCGCTAACCGGGACACTGGCTTAGTACTCACCACTCTTCTTTCTTCTGGCTCTGTTAGAGGTGGTGGCATGCTGCGGGAATGTACGCTCGCCGTGGTGGGTTTGCAAATAGTTCCCTCAGGAGCTAGTGTCCTGTCAGCGGGGAATGGGACCATTAACCCTTTAAGAGGTCGGGCCGTTCCCCCCCCCTCCCCTAAGTCCCACGAAGCAGGCAGGCTGGTGCCATCCAGTCCTGCCTGAAAATAAAAAACAGATAAAATAAATGCAGAAAACTCTTCAGGAGCTTCCAGCGACGTGACCGGCTCCTCCGGGCACATTTTCTAAACTGAGTCTGGTAGGAGGGGCATAGAGGGAGAAGCCACGCACACTATCAAATTCTTAAAGTGCCCAAGGCTCCTAGTGGACCCGTCTATACCCCATGGTACTAAATGGATTCCCAGTATCTCCAAGGACGTAAAAGAAAATTAACTAATTCCATTTTGGAAGAAGGCTGTAACATAACAAAATGTGGAAAAAGTGAAGCGCTGTGAATACTTTCTGGATGCACTGTAAGTAGAAGAGACCGCAGCAGATATCGCTTATCTCTCCATTTCCGCCCGCAGCCCATTGCAGTTCCATCAGGGTTCTCTAGGAACCATCCGGCAGAAATGGCGGTGACTTTGACTGCGATATTATGCAATGCAATCTGAAAGCGATATTAGCACCAAGGATTGTATTGCATATGCGATCATTGGTATATGGGCCCCTTAGACATTTATACTTTTGGGGGGGAACTATTGGGAAAATATCTGGAAATAACTGGATGAAATATTTTGGGACACTGCTGCGCTACTTGGATACATTTATGGGAATGTGCTGTTCCATACACTGGACTCGACATTGCGCTCAGTAGTGGTTATTAGACAAACCAATTATATATTGTGGTAAAGTAGCCTTATAGTGGAGGCACACACACTGATTCTGGGCTTCTTCGCCACTGTTTTATTCTTCCAAAATGACCTCAAAACAGTCACTTTTACAGAGAAGAATGTTTACAGCCCTGTCACTTACTAACAAAAACCTACTCCCTAATCAACGGCCACTATCTGGCATTGATCATCAAAGACAAATGACCTATAGAGGCCATATATAACCCAGATTCCTCTCCTCCCCCCAGATTGACAGGCAAACCACACCTCCTCCGTGCCTTTAAAAGATAGGCCTTCACAGGTGTTCTGATTTGGCCAGATAGGCTGCCAAACAGCAGGAAGACACAGAGCCTGATTTGGATTTGGAAGCAAGGCAGAAAAAGCACCCAAGTTTGTATCTGGCACAAACCATGTTCCAATGCAAGGGGAGGAAATACAGTAATATTTTTTTTCTGTGCAGGGTAAATACTGGCTGCTTTTACATGTAGCCTACATGTTATACAGCTTTATTTTTACACTGCAATTTAGATTTCAGTTTGAACACACCCTACCCAGATCTACATCTCTCTGCACATGTCGCGCACAGATATGCAAGTGTCATATGTCAAATGAATCAGCCCAGACTCGTTGTGCATCATTGTCGCATTGCTTTTGTCATGACTGTTTGTTTTGTGAATACGGCGTCAATGTGAACTGGAGGACAATGTTCTGACTTGGCTGGTCTGAAAGAAACAGTACGATGGAGAGGTAAAGAGCAATCCCTGACCAGGAGTCGAACCCAGGTCTAGGTAGAGAGAGCTGTAGGGACTTTGGTGTTGATGACAGGATGGCGAATGTAGTAGGGAGGAGTGTAGTAGTGGATTAACCAGCTGAGTACTGGATGGATACCGTGGATAATAATTTAACACTCTCCTTACTTGGTAAGAAACACAGAAGGCTAGAGTGGCAGAATCTGGCAGGGTGATGAGCGAGAGTTAACCGGACCAATTTTGAGCAAGGTTCGGCTGTGACCAATGATGACACTTCTGGATAAGAACCAACCTGGAGGGCTGACCGAGCTGGGACTGAGAGAACTGGAGACTGGAACAGAACAAACCGGATTGGAACCGGACTGGAGTGCAACCAGACAGGAACCGGAGTGGAATGCAAAGGTACAAAGGATTGCAGGTATTAAGGTCATATCTGTAAAATCTGGGAAGCTCAGCTACTAGGCTCACACACTGAGCTGTGTGACTCATGAAACTGGCAGATTCTGAAACTCCGGTGTCCGAAAGGGCCCTACACACATGGCGATATGTCGCCGAGGTGCCCAACGGCCGATACAGACAACGGGCGACCCAGCGGCGGGGGAAAGGTGACTGAAACTTCACTCCCGCCGTCACCCGGCTCCATAGCAGTGCAAGCTAATATGGACGAGATTGTCCATATTGGCTTGCATGTTTCAACGAGCCGGCACCAACGATGAACGAGCGTGGGCCGCGCATCATTCATTATTGGTGTCTACACACTGAAAGATATTAACGATATCTCGTTCATATCTTTCAGTAGTATCGGCCAGTGTGTAGGGCCTATTACTTATACCCCTTGGTGCTTAATGATTGGTGGATAGAGTCGGGTGATTCTGGGAGTCTCTGTCTGGCTCAGGAGTGGATGGCTCATGGTCAGGTGATCAGAACTTGTCACAGCAGAACTCCAGGTTAGGCTCTGATGTGGATTGAGGCCCAGCAGGCCAGGAAAAACGGAAGCCTAAACACCAGGAAGCAAAGCACTATGGCGAATCAGATGCTGAACAGAGGAATTCTCACACAGGTGACTTAATTAGGAGTTTACACTGCAGCTTGTGTGCTGAACTGTGAAGCAGGTGCAGGTTTGCGGAATATACTGGGCTGCAGAGCAGATGCAGGCTTGCAGGAAATACTGAGGTAAGTCATAGAACATGAGTGATTTAGGACCTCATTCCGAGTTGTTCGCTCGTTGCCGATTTTCTCTATATTGCGATTAGTCGCTAACTGCGCATGCGCAATGTTCGCAGAGCGCTTGCGCTTAGTTATTTTACTCAAAAGTTAGGTATTTTACTCGCTGCATTACGAGGATTTTTCTTCGTTCTGGTGATCGGAATGTGATTGACAGGAAGTGGGTGTTTCTGGGCGGAAACTGGCCGTTTTATGGGTGTGTGTGAAAAAACGCTGCCGTTTCTGGGAAAAACGCGGGAGTGGCTGGAGAAACGGGGGAGTGCCTAGGCGAACGCTGGGTGTGTTTGTGACGTCAAACCAGGAACGAAACTGACTGAACTGATCGCAGTGGCAGAGTAAGTCCCGAGCTACTCAGAAACTGCAAAGAAATTTCTATTCGCAATTATGCGAATCTTTCGTTCGCAAATCTGCTTAGCTAAGATACACTCCCAGTAGGCGGCGGCTTAGCGTGTGCAATGCTGCTAAAAGCAGCTAGCGAGCGAACAACTCGGAATGAGGGCCTTAGTCAGGACTGTGACAGCTTTCTGACTAAGAAGCACTTTCAGAAAAAAAGACGCATGACCTGGCGCGGCAAGAGGGACTGTTTGGTATGAATGCAGCAAAGATGTATAAGGACATATTTGTACTCTAACGGAAACAGTCTGCTTCTGCATTAAAGCCAGTCAGATAAACTAAAGGACCTATACATTAGTCGAATATCAGGGCAATTATAGGTTCTTCCGATGCCTGGGCATCAGAGTTATCTAACAATCAAACAAAAAATTATTGGGATCAGTGAGTCAGAGAATTTTAACATGCTAGATTTTGCCAATTCCTAGATGTATTGCCAATAATCATTGTCCGCCGATCGGATCGGTGTAGGAGAATCGCCCGTCTGATGTATGACCCGCATAAGGCCAGAATAAAAAATAGACATGAACAAATCAGATACCCATAGAGCAAATTGGTAACAAGAAAGTGATATTCCTATTAAAGTCTTTTGAAAGAACACTCTAGAATATTAGGCACGGCAACACGCAGTTGTTTTTTTTCCCCTGTTAACTGAGTCTAGACTCTCTTGTTTGAACATTCAATAAAACAAGATTTTCGTATAAAAGACACAATCAATTTTCAGAAGTATTATGTAAATTACAGACATAGGGCATACTTGCCTACTCTCCCGGAATGGGCGGGAGGCTCCCGAAAATCGGGTGACCCTCCCGCCCCCCCGGAAGAGCAGGCAAGTCTCCCCGATTTTTTAGGGGCCCCCCTGCCCGGCCGCCCACTTAGTGAGTAAAGTGGGCCGTCCGGGCAGTCGATGACGAGATTCTTGCTGAATCGCGTCATCATAGCAACGCCCCCTGCTGTATAATGTAATCGCTGCATTACATAGCAGGGGGCGTGGCTTAAATGATGTGCCGTGATAACTCCTCCCCTGTTCTGCCTCCGCCCACCCCTGTTCTGCCTCAGCTCCGCCCCCTATCCGTGTCATTACCCTGCCCCGGCCCCCTACTGAGCCGACCTGGCTGCTCTCTCCCGCAGAGAGCAGCCAGGATGTCGGCATGTATGACATAGGGGCTGACCCAGAGGTGGATGCTAATGGCACAGCCGTCGCATCTTTGTACGCAGCGGCTGTGAGAAATGAGGTGAAAGCAGCACGAGGCATCTTAAGCAAAAAGATGCCCACTGTCAGCTTCTCTGATCCGATGCAGTGTCCAAAGATGCAGCATCAGATCAACTGTGTGAACATCGGACACCTGAGTAACCTGCAGGTATATCAGGATGTCACTGCCAGGGCCAGTGAAGCTGGGAAGCAGCCAGAAAACGGGGTTAACACACCCTGGTTTTCGGGAACGCTCCCCATTTGACACCCCCCAAATGCCAGTAGCATGTCAATCATGCTGTATCTTTTGGGACACTGCAACTGACATAGCAGGACCAGATCTGCACACATGCACTATCACCCCTGCACATGTGCAGATAACTATTGGAGATTTACATAAATATCAAGTTTCTGTGAATCTCTGAAACAGACCCATAGTCATCTATTCTTACTTTTTAGATTTGTTTCTTAAACCTTTGTTTTATGTGTTGGCCACCTGTGAATTATTAATCTCTCTGTTCTATATACTATGTTATGATACAGCCCAGTTATAACTACTGCACAAATGTAGGAGGCAATACACAAAGATATTATATACTGTACTGTATCCCCTTTTGTGTCATGTAGCTCCTCATATGCCAAATCTGGCAATGATCTACCTGTATCTTACATCCCACATGTAGATAGTTGTACAGTAAGTGTATACACACTCAGTAGTACTTCATTGGTGTAGGCAAGTGATCTCACTATTGAGTAATCAGAGTGGAATTTGCAGAAATAATAACAACATGCGGAAAGGAGCCAGGAGTAGCCAACATTTGAGTTTCTTTCCCAGTAATACGGAAATCTGGTCATTTCCTGCTTTATATCTTTAGTACATGTTGTCTCTGCTAACGACAATGGTGTAAAAACAATTAGCTGGGTGTGGCTGATGGAGAATGGGCACTCTCCAATGTGGGGAGGAACCTGAGTGATACTAGCGTCATTAGGAAGAGCCTAGGAAAAGGCTAGCACTGTACAATCCAAAAACTCCCATAGAAGTATAAAACAGGAAAGCTGTCAAATGCTATGACAGTAAATAAGAAAAGTCCCAAAAAGAATCAGCACCCCATCCATAGTCCCAGTGCAAAAACACAATGCCATAAAGTCACATTTTCTGTTATATGATGTAAAGTCTAATGGGCCGTACACACTGCGCGATGCGCCGCCGAGCTGCCCGATGGCAGATACGGCCGACTGGCGACCCAGCGGCAGTGAAGTTTCTTCACTCTCCCCGTCACCCGGCTCCAAAGCAGTGCAGGCAAATATGGACGAGATCGTCCATGTTGGTCTGCATGCACAAGCGACGGGGCACCAGCGATGAATGAGCGCGGACCGCGCATCGTTCATCGCTGGTGCCTCCACACTGAAAGATATGAACGGTATATCGTTCATTAATGAACGAGATCGTTCATATCTTTCACTCATATCACCCAGTGTGTAGGGCCTATAACAATTATTGAAATTTGCTGCAGAAAAGCTTTTTCTTTCTAAATTACTCAACGACTTTATAATACCAGTGGCAAGCTACTTTGTACAGCATTATTACAAAGTTATTAGTGTTTCCAAAAATACACAGACTGCGTGGAACTGATATGCAACACAATAAAAAAAAAGGCACTTTTTGTATGTAAAAATAAGAATTTACTTACCGATGATTCTATTTCTCATAGTCCGTAGTGGATGCTGGGGACTCCGAAAGGACCATGGGGGATAGCGGCTCCGCAGGAGACTGGGCACAAAAGTAAAAGCTTTAGGACTACCTGGTGTGCACTGGCTCCTCCCCCTATGACCCTCCTCCAAGCCTCAGTTAGGATACTGTGCCCGGACGAGCGTACACAATAAGGAAGGATTTTGAATCCCGGGTAAGACTCATACCAGCCACACCAATCACACCGTACAACTTGTGATCTGAACCCAGTTAACAGCATGATAACAGAGGAGCCTCTGAAAAGATGGCTCACAACAATAATAACCCGATTTTTGTAACAATAATTATGTACAAGTATTGCAGACAATCCGCACTTGGGATGGGCGCCCAGCATCCACTACGGACTATGAGAAATAGAATTATCGGTAAGTAAATTCTTATTTTCTCTGACGTCCTAGTGGATGCTGGGGACTCCGAAAGGACCATGGGTATTATACCAAAGCTCCCAAACGGGCGGGAGAGTGCGGATGACTCTGCAGCACCGAATGAGAGAACTCCAGGTCCTCCTCAGCCAGGGTATCAAATTTGTAGAATTTAGCAAACGTGTTTGCCCCTGACCAAGTAGCTGCTCGGCAAAGTTGTAAAGCCGAGACCCCTCGGGCAGCCGCCCAAGATGAGCCCACTTTCCTTGTGGAATGGGCTTTTACAGATTTTGGCTGTGGCAGGCCTGCCACAGAATGTGCAAGCTGAATTGTACTACAAATCGAACGAGCAATAGTCTGCTTAGAAGCAGGAGCACCCAGCTTGTTGGGTGCATACAGGATAAACAGCGAGTCAGATTTTCTGACTCCAGCCGTCCTGGAAACATATATTTTCAGGGCCCAGACTACGTCCAGTAACTTGGAATCCTCCAAGTCCCTAGTAGCCGCAGGCACCACAATAGGCTGGTTTAAGTGAAATGCTGAAACCACCTTAGGGAGAAATTGAGGAAGAGTCCTCAATTCTGCCCTGTCCGTATGAAAAATTAGGTAAGGGCTTTTATAGGATAAAGCCGCTAATTCTGAAACACGCCTGGCTGAAGCCAGGGCTAACAGCATTACCACTTTCCATGTGAGATATTTTAAGTCCACAGTGGTGAGTGGTTCAAACCAATGTGATTTTAGGAACCCCAAAACTACATTGAGATCCCAAGGTGCCACTGGAGGCACAAAAGGAGGCTGTATATGCAGTACTCCCTTGACAAACGTCTGAACTTCAGGAACTGAAGCTAGTTCTTTTTGGAAGAATATTGACAGGGCCGAAATTTGATCCTTAATGGACCCTAATTTTAGGCCCATAGACACTCCTGTTTGCAGGAAATGCAGGAAACGACCCAGTTGAAATTCCTCTGTAGGGGCCTTCCTGGCCTCACACCACGCAACATATTTACGCCAAATACGGTGATAATGTTGCACAGTTACATCCTTCCTGGCTTTGATCAGGGTAGGGATGACTTCATATGGAATGCCTTTTTCCTTCAGGATCCGGCGTTCAACCGCCATGCCGTCAAACGCAGCCGCGGTAAGTCTTGGAACAGACATGGTCCCTGCTGGAGCAGGTCCTTTCTTAGAGGTAGAGGCCACGGGTCTTCCGTGAGCATCTCTTGAAGTTCCGGGTACCAAGTCCTTCTTGGCCAATCCGGAGCTACGAGTATAGTCCTTACTCCTCTCCTTCTTATGATTCTCAGTACCTTGGGTATGAGAGGCAGAGGAGGGAACACATACACTGACTGGTACACCCACGGTGTTACCAGAGCGTCCACAGCTATTGCCTGAGGGTCCCTTGACCTGGCGCAATATCTGTCCAGTTTTTTGTTGAGGCGGGACGCCATCATGTCTACCTTTGGTTTTTCCCAACGGTTCACAATCATGTGGAAGACTTCTGGGTGAAGTCCCCACTCCCCCGGGTGGAGGTCGTGTCTGCTGAGGAAGTCTGCTTCCCAGTTGTCCACTCCCGGAATGAACACTGCTGACAGTGCTATCACATGATTTTCCGCCCAGCGAAGAATCCTTGCAACTTCCGTCATTGCCCTCCTGCTTCTTGTGCCGCCCTGTCTGTTTACGTGGGCGACTGCCGTGATGTTGTCCGACTGGATCAACACTGGCTGACCCTGAAGCAGAGGCCTTGCCTGACTTAGGGCATTGTAAATGGCCCTTAGTTCCAGGATATTTATGTGAAGTGACGTTTCCATGCTTGACCACAAGCCCTGGAAATTTCTTCCCTGTGTGACTGCTCCCCAGCCTCTCAGGCTGGCATCCGTGGTCACCAGGACCCAGTCCTGAATGCCGAATCTGCGGCCCTCTAGAAGATGAGCACTCTGTAACCACCACAGGAGAGACACCCTTGTCCTTGGAGACAGGGTTATCCGCTGATGCATTTGAAGATGCGATCCGGACCATTTGTCCAGCAGATCCCACTGAAAAGTTTTTGCGTGGAATCTGCTGAATGGAATCGCTTCGTAAGAAGCCACCATTTTTCCCAGGACCCTTGTGCATTGATGCACTGACACTTGGCCTGGTTTTAGGAGGTTCCTGACTAGGTCGGATAACTCCCTGGCTTTCTCCTCCGGGAGAAACACCTTTTTCTGTACTGTGTCCAGAATCATCCCTAGGAACAGCAGACGTGTCGTCGGAGTCAGCTGCGATTTTGGAATATTTAGAATCCATCCGTGCTGTCGTAGTACTACTTGAGATAGTGCTACTCCGACCTCTAACTGTTCTCTGGACCTTGCCCTTATCAGGAGATCGTCCAAGTAAGGGATAATTAAGACGCCTTTTCTTCGAAGAAGAATCATCATTTCGGCCATTACCTTGGTAAAGACCCGGGGTGCCGTGGACAATCCAAACGGCAGCGTCTGAAACTGATAGTGACAGTTCTGTACCACAAACCTGAGGTACCCTTGGTGAGAAGGGCAAATTGGGACATGGAGGTAAGCATCCTTGATGTCCAGAGACACCATATAGTCCCCTTCTTCCAGGTTCGCTATCACTGCTCTGAGTGATTCCATCTTGAATTTGAACCTTTGTATGTAAGTGTTCAAGGATTTCAGATTTAAAATAGGTCTCACCGAGCCGTCCGGTTTCGGTACCACAAACAGCGTGGAATAATACCCCTTTCCCTGTTGTAGGAGGGGTACCTTGATTATCACCTGCTGGGAATACAGCTTGTGAATGGCTTCCAATACTGCCTCCCTGTCGGGGGGAGACGTTGGTAAAGCAGACTTCAGGAACCGGCGAGGGGGAGACGTCTCGAATTCCAATTTGTACCCCTGAGATACTACCTGCAGGATCCAGGGGTCCACTTGCGAGTGAGCCCACTGCGCGCTGAAATTCTTGAGACGGGCCCCCACCGTGCCTGAGTCCGCTTGTAAGGCCCCAGCGTCATGCTGAGGACTTGGCAGAAGCGGGGGAGGGCTTCTGTTCGTGGGAAGAGGCTGTCTGCTGCAGTCTTTTTCCCCTTCCTCTGCCCCGGGGCAGATATGAGTGGCCTTTTGCCCGCTTGCCCTTATGGGGACGAAAGGACTGAGCCTGAAAAGACGGTGTCTTTTTCTGCTGAGAGGTGACCTGGGGTAAAAAGGTGGATTTCCCAGCCGTTGCCGTGGCCACCAGGTCCGATAGACCGACCCCAAATAACTCCTCCCCTTTATACGGCAATACTTCCATATGCCGTTTGGAATCCGCATCACCTGACCACTGTCGCGTCCATAACCCTCTTCTGGCAGAAATGGACAGCGCACTTACTCTTGATGCCAGAGTGCAAATATCCCTCTGTGCATCTCGCATATATAGAAATGCATCCTTTAAATGCTCTATAGTCAATAGTATATTGTCCCTGTCCAGGGTATCAATATTTTCAGTCAGGGAATCCGACCAAGCCACCCCAGCACTGCACATCCAGGCTGAGGCGATTGCTGGTCGCAGTATAATACCAGTATGTGTGTATATACTTTTTAGGATATTTTCCAGCTTCCTATCAGCTGGTTCCTTGAGGGCGGCCGTATCAGGAGACGGTAACGCCACTTGTTTTGATATGCGTGTGAGCGCCTTATCTACCCTAGGGGGTGTTTCCCAACGCGCCCTAACCTCTGGCGGGAAAGGGTATAATGCCAATAATTTTTTAGAAATTAGCAGTTTTTTATCGGGGGAAACCCACGCTTCATCACACACCTCATTTAATTCATCTGATTCAGGAAAAACTACGGGTAGTTTTTTCACACCCCACATAATACCCTTTTTTGTTGTACTTGTAGTATCAGAAATGTTCAAAACCTCCTTCATTGCCGTGATCATGTAACGTGTGGCCCTACTGGAAAATACGTTTGTTTCCTCACCGTCGACACTGGAGTCAGTGTCTGTGTCGACCATCTGAGGTAACGGGCGCTTTAGAGCCCCTGACGGTGTTTGAGACGCCTGTACAGGTATTAACTGATTTGCCGGCTGTCTCATGTCGTCAACAGTCTTTTGTAAAGTGCTGACACTATCACGTAATTCCTTCCATAAGACCATCCAGTCAGGTGTCGACTCCCTAGGGGGTGACATCACTAATACAGGCAATTGCTCCGCCTCCACAACATTTTCCTCCTCATACATGTCGACACAACGTACCGACACACAGCACACACACAGGGAATGCTCTGATAGAGGACAGGACCCCACTAGCCCTTTGGGGAGACAGAGGGAGAGTTTGCCAGCACACACCAGAGCGCTATATATATACAGGGATAACCTTATATAAGTGTTTCTCCCTGATATAGCTGCTGTATATATTTATCTGCCAAATTAGTGCCCCCCCTCTCTTGTTTTACCCTGTTTCTGTAGTGCAGGACTGCAGGGGAGAGTCAGGGAGCTTTCCTCCAACGGAGCTGTGAGGAAAAAATGGCGCCAGTGTGCTGAGGAGATAGGCTCCGCCCCCTTCTCGGCGGCCTTTCTCCCGCTTTTTTATGGAAAATTGGCAGGAGTTAAATGCATCCATATAGCCCAGGAGCTATATGTGATGTATTTTTTGCCATATAAGGTGTTTTTATTGCGTCTCAGGGCGCCCCCCCCCAGCGCCCTGCACCCTCAGTGACCGGAGTGTGAAGTGTGCTGAGAGCAATGGCGCACAGCTGCGGTGCTGTGCGCTACCTTATTGAAGACAGGACGTCTTCTGCCGCCGATTTTCCGGACCTCTTCAGTCTTCTGGCTCTGTAAGGGGGCCGGCGGCGCGGCTCTGGGACCCATCCATGGCTGGGCCTGTGATCGTCCCTCTGGAGCTAATGTCCAGTAGCCTAAGAAGCCCAATCCACTCTGCACGCAGGTGAGTTCGCTTCTTCTCCCCTTAGTCCCTCGGTGCAGTGAGCCTGTTGCCAGCAGGTCTCACTGAAAATAAAAAAACCTACTTTAAACTTTTACTCTAAGCAGCTCAGGAGAGCCCCTTAGTATGCACCCTTCTCGTTCGGGCACAAAAATCTAACTGAGGCTTGGAGGAGGGTCATAGGGGGAGGAGCCAGTGCACACCAGGTAGTCCTAAAGCTTTTACTTTTGTGCCCAGTCTCCTGCGGAGCCGCTATCCCCCATGGTCCTTTTGGAGTCCCCAGCATCCACTAGGACGTCAGAGAAATATAGCACAATAGAAAACAATGATCTATACATTTGCTATCTGAAGATAGGTAGCCTTCATCAATCTCTGAAGTGCATTTATGAGAAAAGTATCACAGTGGCGCTAGATTGCATATCAACACTCCGGAACTGTGTTCAAGTCCAAAGTCCAAAACTACACAGTGGGGTATATTTACTAAGGTCCCGATTTTGACCGAGATGCCGTTTTTTCTTCAAAGTGTCATTTCGGTAATTTACTAAGCAAAAATCTCGGCAGTGATGAGGGCATTCGTAATATTTTGGAAGTCCTAGGAAAAAATCACGAATCAATACACCATCGGTCAAATACGCCTGCAATTTGGTAGAAATCGGTAATTTACTAAAAAGTGCAAATCACAAACACTGCCGACAATAGCCAAACACTGCCGTGCAGAAATACAATTCGTGAAAAAGTGCTAAAAAAAAACAGACCTGCTTTTTTATCCCGTGTTTGGATAGGCATGCAGGGATCCATGAGATCCGTGCATGTTTATCAGTGGGAAGGGAATGGGAAAGTGTGTATTTTTTGAAAAAAAATTGCGTGGGGTCCCCCCTCCTAAGCAAAACCAGCCTCGGGCTCTTTGAGCCGGTCCTGGTTGCAAAAATATGGGGGGGGAAATGAGAGGTTCCCCCATATTTCAACAACCAGCACCGGGCTCTGCGCCTGGTCCTGGTTCCAAAAATACGGGGGACAAAAAGCGTAGGGGTCCCTCGTATTTCTGAAACCAGCACCGGGGCTCCACTAGCCAGATACATAATGCCACAGCCGGGGGACACTTTTATATAGCTCCCGGTGGCCCTGGCATTACATAACCAACTAGTCACCCCTGGCCGGGGTACCCTGGAGGAGTGGGGACCCCTTCAATCAAGGGTTCCCCCCTCTCCAGCCACCCAAGGACCAGGGGTGAAGCCCGAGGCTGTCCCCCCCATCCATGGGCTGCGGATGGGAGGCTGATAGCCTTTGTGTCAAAAAATGAATATTGTTTTTAGTAGCAGAACTACAAGTCCCAGCAAGCCTCCCCCGCAAGCTGGTACTTGGAGAACCACAAGTACCAGCATGCGGAGGAAAACCGGGCCCGCTGGTACCTGTAGTACTACTACTAAAAAAATACCCCAATAAAAACATAAGACACACACCTTGAAAGTATAACTTTAATACATACATCCACACCTCCATATACACATACTTACCTTATGTTCACACGAGGGTCGGTCCTCTTCTCCATGTAGAATCCATGGTGTACCTGTGGAAAAAATTATACTCACAAAATCCAGTGTAGAAGCCTCTTCTTCTTGTAATCCATTTGTAATCCAGGTACTTGTCAAAATAAAAAAACGGACACCCGACCTCGCACTGAAAGGGGCCCCATGTTTTCACATGGGACCCCTTTCCCCGAATGCCAGAAACCCCCTCTGACTTATGTCTAAGAGGGTTTCTTCAGCCAATCAGGGAGCGCCACGTTGTGGCACCCTCCTGATTGGCTGTGTGCTCCTGTACTGTATGACAGGCGGCACACGGCAGTGTTACAATGTAGCGCCTATGCGCTCCATTGTAACCAATGGTGGGAACTTTGTGGTCAGCGGTGAGGTTACTTTCGGTCAACCGCTGACCACAAAGTTCCCACCATTGGTTACAATGGAGCGCATAGGCGCTACATTGTAACACTGCCGTGTGCCGCCTGTCATACAGTACAGGAGCACACAGCCGATCAGGAGGATGCCACAACGTGGCGTTCCCTGATTGGCTGATGGAACCCACTTAGACATAAGTCAGAGGGGGTTCCTGGCATTCGGGGAAAGGGGTCCCATGTGAAAACATGGGGCCCCTTTCAGTGCGAGGCCGGGTGTCCGTTTTTTTATTTTGACAAGTACCTGGATTACAACTGGATTAAAAGAAGAAGAGGCTTCTACACTGGATTTTGTGAGTATAATTTTTTCCACAGGTACACCATGGATTCTACATGGAGAAGAGGACTGACCCTCGTGTGAACATAAGGTAAGTATGTGTATATGGAGGTGTGGATGTATGTACAGTATGTATTAAAGTTATACTTTCAAGGTGTGTGTCTTATGTTTTTATTGGGGTATTTTTTTAGTAGTAGTACTACAGGTACCAGCGGGCCGGTTTTCCTCCGCATGCTGGTACTTGTGGTTCTCCAAGTACCAGCTTGCGGGGGAGGCTTGCTGGGACTTGTAGTTCTGCTACTAAAAACAATATTCATTTTTTTACACAACGGCTATCAGCCTCCCATCCGCAGCCCATGGATGGGGGGACAGCCTCGGGCTTCACCCCTGGTCCTTGGGTGGCTGGAGGGGGGGGACCCCTTGATTGAAGGGGTCCCCACTCCTCCAGGGTACCCCGGCCAGGGGTGACTAGTTGGTTATGTAATGCCAGGGCCGCCGGGAGCTATATAAATGTGTCCCCCGGCTGTGGCATTATGTATCTGGCTAGTGGAGCCCGGTGCTGGTTTCAGAAATACGGGGGACCCCTACGCTTTTTGTCCCCCGTATTTTTGGAACCAGGAGCAGAGCCCAGTGCTGGTTGTTGAAATATGGGGGAACCTCTATCATTTTTCCCCCCATATTTTTGCAACCAGGACCGGCTCAAAGAGCCCGAGGCTGGTTTTGCTTAGGAGGGGGGACCCCACGCATTTTTTTTTTGTAATTTAACACTGATTTTTTTTTTTTTTTTAAAGTGCACAATGAACCCCAGCACGGATCTCTCAGATCCGGCCGAGATTCATTGTATTAAAGTCGGCAGTGTTTTACAAGTCACTCACGTAAAACACTGCCTAAAAAAACGAATGACATCGACATCGGTAAAACCGAAAATGCAGAATACGGCAGGTTAGTAAATTAGTCGTACTAAATTCAAAAAGTTGCATATTTACACTTTCGGTGTCATTCGTGATTGAACTTTGACCTCAAACGGAAAATTACGAATCTTAGTAAATATACCCCAGTGTATTAATCAGGGGAGAGAGAGAAAGAGCCACTTTGGAATATTGCTTGATAGAGGAAGAAGTTTAAAACCCCATGGGGGTCATTACGAGTTGATCGTAGCTGTGCTAAATTTAGCACAGCTATGATCATCTTCCCTGACATGCAGGGGGACACCCAGCACAGGGCTAGACCGCCCTGCATGTCAGTCCACTTCCCCCGCACAAATACAAAAGCATCGCACAGCGGCGATGCTTTTGTATTTGTGGAGTAACTCCCGGCCAGCGCAGCTCCTGCGGCTGGCCGGGAGTTGATCGTCGCTGCCACTGGCTGCAGCGGCTGCGTGAGACGTCACGCAGCAACCGTGGCCTGCCCCCCAATGGCCCGGCCACGCCTGCTTTGGCCGGACCGTGCCCCCTAAACGGCGGCATAACGCAGCTGTCCAGCCACCTCCCGCCCTGCGACCGCCTCTGCCTGTCAATAAGGCAGAGGCGATCGCTACTGAATGACATGCGCCGGTGCACTGCGGCACCGGCGCATGCGCAATTGCGACCCGATCGTTGCGCTGCGATAAACTGCAGCGAGCGATCGGGTCGGAATGACCCCCCAAGTTCGGTGGTTTGGATTCTGGACTGGAACACATTTCCGGGGTTTTTATATGCAATCTACTCTAGCGTGACTGTGATATTTTTTTCATATGTGTAAAATATAGGAGAATTTCAGATTCAATAAAAATGTGTAATTGAGACAGGATAAAGCTCCAATAAAACAATTTAAAACCATAGTTTTTCTTCCTTAGATATTGACACTCAATATTATAGGCTCTATTTAGTAAAGCTAAACAAGGCTTTTCTCCAGGGTTTAAGTTGGAGAAAATGCAATATTTTGCTTCTCACTATCTATAAGCAGCAATAGGTTATAGCAATAACTCTGTTCATGAACCCATTATAATTTTTGGATCACATAACATTATAAATGAGTTCAAGGTGGCGCCTCGGTGCTGCTCTGCCATGCAGCCTTAGTTTTTACATGTATAATATGTCTAATATGTCGAGTCTATTGTACAGTTGCAATGTGCAGTATGAACTCACACGTGTAATGTTTGTAATGTATGCTATGTTCTACCCCCTTCTTATGCTATGTATCCCCCCTTCATGTTGCTGCTTGGCAAAGCATTGGGGTATGGGTCGTTGGGTTGACTCAACTTAGGTCGGCAGTTATTAAGTCGACCACTGAAGGTCAACATGTACTAGGTCGACATGGGCATTAGGTCGACATGTACTAGTTCGACAGGTGAAAATGTCGACATGAGTTTTTGGACTTTTTTTGGTGTCGTTTTCTTCGTAGAGTGACGGGGAACCACAATTAGTGCACAGTGTCCCCTCGCATGGCTCGCCATGCTTCGGGCAAGGTGCCTCGCTCCGCTACCACTGCACTCGGCACAGGTTACCATTCCCAATTGTAGTCCACGTGGATCGTAAAGAATGAAAAAGTCCAAAAATTTAAAAAAAGGGGAAAAACTCATGTCGACCTTCTGACCTGTCGACCTAGTACAAATCGACCTAATGCCCATGTCGACCTTCAGTGGTCGACCTAGTTTGTGTTGACCTAACGACCGTATCCCATGCATTGTACCGCAAAAAATTCCTAGTGTACGTGAGTACACCTGGCCAATAAAGGGTATTCTGATTCTGTAAGTCTTAAAACTGCAGTGAATCAGATTTCACCATGTTTTCATAGTGCTTCGACTGCCATCATAGGTCGCAATGGGGGCTGCTCGATAATGCTACTTATAGAGAAGAGAAAGACTGCTCTGCTTCAAACTTCTCTCCAAAAATAAACACCATGGGACGGATGTAATGATGCCCGAGTTCGGCGCCGTGCGGGATGTCAGGCCGCCAAACTCAGGCACCATTACATCCGGCCCCATATCTTGATGGCATTATAGGCAGAAAAGAACAGAAAAATTTCTCCTTTCTGCTTTTGCCCATATTGCACCTGTCCCCTGACTCCTCTCCCTTCAATCATCAAAAAAAGGACACAAATATTGGTTTCCGAGGAAGCTGTGGGCCATTTCCCTCATCCATTTTCCTCTTGTTTTTACCCCAACACATCACTGACAAACATCTGGGACCAGGATTTTCATAGGAGTGTAACCACCAGCAAAGGATTCCTAACAGCCAACCACTGTGCGAGGAGATCTTGCTAAGGGACTGGAGGAATCACTGATCTAAGACTAGTAACACAGGATTATTCTCTAACTGGTCAGCCTTGAATACTACTCTCCTGTGACTCACTGGGGGTCATTCCGAGTTGATCAAAGCTGTGCTAAATTTAGCACAGCTACGATCGTAAACTCAGACATGTGGGGGGACGCCCAGCACAGGGCTAGTCCGCCCCGCATGTCAGTACTGCCCCCCCGCACAAATACAAAAGCATCGCACAGAGGCGATGCCTTTGTATTTGAGGAGTAATTCCCGGCCAGCGCAGCTCCTGTGGCTGGCCGGGAGTTGCTCGTCGCTCCCGCTGGCCGCAGCGGCTGCGTGCGACGTCACGCAGCCGCCACGGCCCGCCCCCCCAACGGTCCTGCCATGCCTGCGTTCAGCCCCCTCCCGCCTAGCGACCACCTCTGTCTCAGAGGTGATCGCTAGGTAACGACGGCTGCCATGCGCCGACGCACTGCGGCGCCGGCGCATGCGCAGTTCCGTCCCGATCGCTGCGCTGCGACAAACTGCAGCGAGCGATCGGGTCGGAATGACCCCCTATGTGCATTTGTACTGGACAGCTTATTATAGCTGTTGTGGGACTTTTCAGAGAGAGACGATGACCATGGGGTTCTTATTAGGAACAAACCCCAGCTATTGCTCATGATGCTTATTAAGAGAAAACCTTTTATAAGTGATTTGAATACCTATTTTAATACATGTTTCTATACGCGCTAATAATTTGGATCAATAAATTATATAATTTATAAATCTGGCTGCACTATTTTAGCGCTGTAGGCTTCTTTTACTCTCCCTTCAATCATGTCAGAGAGCTTTCTGATGTCACTTAGCTTGAGGACTCTGTTGATGCGGGAATGCACATGAGCAGGTTTGAGAACCTGTGGTCTATAGCATAGGTCTGCAAACTCGGTCCTCATTACCCCCACACAGTGCATGTTTTGCAGGTCTCCTCACAGAATCGCAAGTGAAATAATTAACTCCACCTGTGGACCTTTTAAAATGTCTGTGAGTAATTAATACACCTGTGCACCTGCTGGGTTACCTGCAAAACATGCACTGTGAGGGGTCCTGAGGACCGAGTTTAAAGACCTATGGTCTATAGCAGTGGTTCTCAAACTCGGTCCTCAGGACCCCACACAGTGCATGTTTTGCAGGTAACCAGGCAAGTGCACAGGTGTATTAATTACTCACTGACACATTTTAAAAGATCCACAGGTGGAGCTAATTATTTCACTTGTGATCTGTGAGGAGACCTGCAAAACATGCACTGTGTGGGGTCCTGAGGACCGAGTTTGAGAACCTGTGGTCTATAGGAAACGTGCTGTCTGTCGCAATTGAGAAAGAAACATTTTGCTCCGCTTTCAATTGACTTTTTCTCTTTTCTGGGACAGGCTTATTTCTCTTGTACTGTCCTGTAACCTATATTTTATTAAATATTGCGCAATTTGACTGGCGACCGTAAGAGAAATGAAACGATAATTATTTTTCATATTTCGCCTTTATTTTCTAAACAGACCGCTACATCATAGCAATAACATCACACAAATACACTCCTTGACTATCTGCATTCTGTCCAAATAAGAAAATATACGTAACAGTAGTTACTTTCTTCATCGGAAACATTATGAGACTATAGCTTGTCTACCTTTTAACTTCACAGTTTATCAGCAATATTCTCTCCTAATAATTAAATCTGTAACAAACATGGGGGGCACATTTACCAATATTCAGAAGCTGGTCCCAATATTTATCATTTCTCATCGCAGCATATTGTGGCAATAAGGAATTAGTGTCTGTATTGTTGGCACTACCAAAAATCACATTTAGAGACGGGCTCCCATAGGAACCCATCCTTGTAATGTGTAACATTTAAAGTGATTGCTAAAGTGATCACCTTATTTCAGGGGTTCGAACCCAGGTACAGCAACTGTGCACCACACATATGGATGCAGAGACTACCGGGGAAACTTGGCATAATGTAGCCCATAGCCCCAAGCTTGGTAAATTAATCATTTGGCAGCTCAACAGGAACCTCTGTTATCTGTTTGGGTCCCCTCTTCCTAAATACTGGACAGAGGCATAGGTATAGCAGTTGCAGGGGGTCTGGCTGTCCGGACTCCCCCTGCATCCACTTACGGTGGCAGCCACCCTGATTCACACTCACCTCATGAGCCACGTCGCTTCTCTTTTTTGATGCATCAACATCAGTGAGAACAGGAAGGAGCTGGCTGGGACACTGGGCCTAATTCAAATTTGTTAGCTAATGGGCAAAACCATGTGCACAGCGGGGTGGGCAGATATAACACGTTCAGAGAGACTTAGATTTGGGTGGGTTATATTGTTTCTGTGCAGGGTAAATACTGGCTGCTTTATTTTTACACTGCAATTTAGATTTCAGTTTGAACATACCCCACCCAAATCTAACTCTCTCTGCACATGTTATATTTGACCCCCGCCCTTCCTCCCTGCAGTACACCTGGTTTTGCCCATTAGCTAGTAAATTTGCTGCTGCGATCAGGTCTGAATTAGGCCCACTGACAGCAGATATGTCTATAGCAGGACAGGACCCAGGAGGTTAGTAGTGCTGGGTGGGGGTCTGGGTTGAAAAGTTTGCTATGGGACCCCATTAGGTATATCTACGCCCTTGATCCTGCAGATACTTTCTTTTGAGGCTATCCTACAAATTTCCTTTGATTAATATGCCCCATAATATCACATGGATTTACATCGTAATGATCTTCCTGGATAGGAACATGTAACTTTATTATACCTATTTGAGGGTTTAATTAGGGCAGGATTATCAGTTTTACAATGGTTACATTTTGTTCTCTATGTGCACTATGGTGATTGGTGTGTGTCTGTGAACAACACAGGGCCTGTTTTAAATTTGTAACTGAGTACCTAAACCAGTGGTTCCCAAACTGTGTGCCGTGGCACCCTGGGGTGCCTCGGGACACTTGCAGGGGTGCCTTGGGTTGGTGGTCCAGAACCAATTTAAAATCTCATGGTCAATGTAAAAAGCAAAACCAGTGTTAATTGCTGCCAATCATAAAATATATTGACAATCAGAAGCAAATCTTGTCCCTCACCACATAAGTTACCCTAAGGATGACATATAAAGACAATTTACTTAATTTAATATTTCTTTATAAATTTTTCAATAAAAAAGTATTGGCTTAGGGGTGCCGTGAAAAAAATTCTGATACTTTAGGGTGCCGTGATTCAAAAAAGTTTGGGAACCACTGACCTAAACAAACCATGTAATGCAAGGTGGTGCAAATACATCATTTTTTTTACATGTGGGGTAAATACTGCCTGGTTTTGCATGTAGCCCACAGACGCTGGAAAGCTTTATTTTTACACTGAAGTGTGGACACGCTCCTTTCTGCATATTTAAAATCTCCCCCTCCTGCAGTGCAACATGGTTTTACCAAGATGCACAGTTACAGTACTTGCTCTTTCTTAGACCAGGGGGGTAATTCCAAGTTGATCGCAGCAAGATTTTTTTTAGCAGTTGGGCAAAACCATGTGCCCTGCAGGGGAGGCAGATATAACATGTGCAGAGAGAGTTAGATTTGGGTGTGGTGTGTTCAATCTGCAATCTAATTTGCAGTGTCAAAATAAAGCAGCCAGTATTACCCTGCACAGAAATAAAATAACCCACCCAAATCTAACTCTTGCTGCACATGTGATATCTGCCTCCCCTGCAGTGCACATGGTTTTGCCCAACTGCTAAAAAATTTCCTGCTGCAATCAACTTGGAATTACCCCCCAGGTACATACTTCAATGATATAGGCACAATTTGTCATATCGGAACAAATCTTGCTGATTATCTAATGTGTGCCCATGATTGCACACTCCTGTAGGTTGGATGCAATGGCCAACCGGAAGATATTGTGTGCTACCCGCTGCAGTGTAACGAATGACGGAGTGAGATGTTGTACCATCGTTCATTACATCGTGCAATGTGTACCCGCAATGTGCTATGTTGCTGTTACGGGGGTGAAGGGAAATCGCCCCGACCATAGGCACGACTGCGGCTTGTCGTAGTGTGTACCCAGCCTAAATCTATGCCCAAATCTGAATTAGGCCCACGGACTCCCTCCATTTCAACTCGCAGTGCATCGCATTTATTCGTGGATTAGAATGGAAAATACCATGTGACTTATCACGGTTACTCTCAACACTAAGCACTTGTTGAAAACATTTTATTGAAACTCCATAAGAGACACCCAATATAATTTTTAGCAAGAACCTCTAATTTCTCATCTTTCCCAGTTTTACTGAAGGTGCTGTTAACAAAGAAATGAAAAAAGCTGTTACCTGGTTGAGATGAGGAACCACACTGCAGTCTTCCTTCAGCTGATCCAAGTGAGGAATGAGAAAATTGCTGACGCCAATTGAACGACAGATTCCTGATGAAGAAATAAACTGTAGTGAGTAAATAAACTCATTTTTATACAAAATGTATTCATTTGCAGTGTATGGGTACACTTATCGGGGTTTCCTGTTGTCAACAAACCCTTAGCTCCTTGTTAAGTGCTGTTCTTAATACAATATTCCATATTGTAATTATAAGAAAGGGTTAGCATTTTAGAACATTTTATAAAATAGGTCTGACACATTTCTAGGGTCATGGGAGAATGGTCTAGTTTTAAATGTTATTTTACCCTCATGCTGTACTGTCACTTCAGATAGCTACAATGGACACACAAACACAAATCCCTAAAGTGACTGTACAACACTTATGCAAAGTGCATGAATGTGCCACTGTAGCAACAGGCAGTGCTTAGTCTAAGCCCACCTCCCGATACCACTGGGCTTAAGAGGCCGCAGGATGAGAGTAGGGAGGGTCCGCGTTGCCCAGGCATTCAGGAGAGGTGTGGCAAACTGCTTTGAGCCGCAATCTGTATATTAAGGGGAATGCCCCTGTAGAACGGATAGGGTCCCCATGCAAGAAGCCCCTAGGCAACAAGAGCACCCAAGCAGAGACACCCCAGGGTCCAGGGTACATATAAGAGGGGGAGTCGCCCCCACAATGCTGAAGGTAAGCTGCAGATGAATGGTGGACCCACTAAGGAAGAGCCCCTCTGGGGAACCCTGCAGCACAATAGAGACCCATGCAGAGCTTAAGAAGGAAAGTGCACACCCACAAAGGGGCATTTAAGAGAGAAACCTTGCAGTGTGATGGCAGCAGTCTCCACAGTCCAGCATTGGGAGCCCCCTATTGTGTTTCTGATTTAACCAATACTATTAATGTGCAGGAGTCCATGAGATAATGTGACCTAACACGTAACCATTATTCTTTGTGCTGGAGGAAAGAAGTACTTTTTCTAAAGTTATGCCTGCTTTATTTCAAATAAACTTTTTATCCTCTTTTGTGTTTTTGATGAGATGGCCTGGTGCTGACTTGATCTACATGTACTGCACTGGCACCTGTACTGATATCCAATCTACAGCATCCTACAGTATCTGTATTATGCAATTTTGAATTGTGATTTTTTTTTTAGGAATGTCACAAAATCTGTTTCCATTGGACAGCCATTGATCTGTGTGTATTAGGGCGAATTAGCCACAGGTTCAATGGGCATTATGTAAGGATCCAACAGGATCTAGGAGTCTTTGCAAAATGTATTAAGTGTTGGCTTTGCTGGCTTTTTCAACATAATCGAATCGACAATGGGTTTCTGCTTCATACTACTAACCTAACTAAAGCCTGTTTTGCTCTTCGAAAGTGAAGCTGAAGTCGACCTCTGCTAGTTTTTACAATGTCAACTCTCCGTGAAAACATAGAGCATATAGTGCTACATGGTCCTTTGGATCCGTACAGCACTAGTCTCTCTCTTTTTTTTTTTTTTCCCTTTTTTTTTTTTTCATTTAGTTTAAAATAAAAATGTAAAATAAAACAATGTGTGAGGTTTATCCACAAAAGTTTAACCAGTATATACGCTCTAAGCTTAGTGTGGTAGTAGCAAGATAAGGGAGACAACAACTGTGGGGTCCTCCCGAAATGGCTACAGCCATTATGTGGCCAGGTTAATACTAACCAATCAGAATGACTGTTCTCTGACCAATCAGAATGCATCCAGTAATTTAAATCCTATACATCATTGCAGGGTCACATATTTAATTGAAGGAACCAATGTGGAGTCCATCAGCACATGATCCAGGTACTCAATAAGGAGAATATGGTTGAGGTTGCAGTGGACCAGCTGTTTAGGTAAATGAGGCTACGGTGCACTTTGTGGAAGACAACATGTGTAAGGGTTGCGTTTATTGGTAACAGTGCAGTTAGTGAGCAAGAGATTGAAACATAAGTTGCTGAACAAGGTCTCCGTTCCTACTTTCTACTCAATGCTTCTCACTTCTTAATCCTATATTTGATGCACAGTTCCTCATGTCTGAGCAGGTGCCAGTATTTGCTTCTTCAGTTGAATGTTTCCACCAATCCAGATTATACATATCCATGTTTACAAAGATTTTTATAGATATGTTCATAGACTTTCAGTCTTCATGACAAAATAGCATTATTTTGTGAGGCCTTGCTGTAATTATATCATAGTGAAGGAGTGCAGTGTCCTTTATTCCTTGCAGCTGAGGCTAGTGATAATTTACCACAATCTATCAAACATAGGACACAGTCTTGGTCAAACGGTATTATTTGGATAAAGCTGCTTATCTCTCCAGCACAGCCCTTCTCTGGGTTATAGTGTTTATTAGCATACAATAACTGATAGAGATAACAAGCTAGACGTAAGCTCCAAAAAACTGTTGCTCATTATCACTTTCATTCCCTCTGTATGTATCCTTTCTGAAAGGAAGAGATCAGTAATTATATTATTAGATAGGGAAAAATATACACGCTAATATCATTCACATTGATAGTCATATCTTTTATCAAGCAACGCCTATGACCTTATGTTTTAAATGAATCTTCATATTCCTACAATACAGGAATGTTGGTGGTAGTATAGAGTGGGGGTTCAGATAAAAATGTCTTGACAAACCTTTCCTCCATTTTGTAACAGAGATTAATATCAGAAAACTGGCGATATTACTGTTTCCATGGCGCAACCAAACTTGAGCTCTGTCAAAATATTTATATAGTTTTCATGCATGCCTTAATATTTGATTGGCTGTAACCATTGTCAGTCTGTGTGTGGCCACATTGCAAATTGGTCACATAGGTCAGTGCCCAGATCAAGCTTCTGAATCACTTGTGTGTCCATCTTAAGAAGAGTCATGAGGGACTCAGGAAAGATGTGCCCTTTTCTCATGTATTATTTATTCACAGCTCTTTATATACTGCACACATACAGTGACTTGTAGATATTTACAGAGAATCAGTCCCTGCTCCAGTGGATCTTACAACTCTATATTCTGTATTGCATGGACACACACAGGTTATTTTTTTTGTCTGTCACAAGCCAATTAACCTACTTGTATGTTTTTCGAGTGTAGGAGTAAATCAGAGCACTCATTGGAAACCCACGCAAACATGGGAGAATATACAAACTCCGTACCTCTAGCGCCTTGGTCAGGAATTGAACTCGTGACCTCTGAACTGTGAGACAGTAATGCATACCATTGTTGGACAACTCGCATTGTAGTAGGAATGTTCTGAAAGAATCTATTCTAATTCTAACTGAATTTGCTCTTTGTCCTAGGGATGCTATGAAAACATTTCTATGGGCCTAAAGGCCCCATGACTGATGAAAGTTTGGGAACGATTGTCATAAGCCATCATCTTGGCTCCAAATACACATCAGCCCAACTCAAATATTGGGCATTACAAAAACAGTATTTAATAATAATAACCTTAATTTAGGAAGTGCAAGTATAGTACAACTTAGTGCAACTATTGCTGACCACAAATGGTGGAATATCAGAGGTAATACTGTGAATTTGACTGAAATTGCAGTTTGCGAGGCCCTAACAAGACATTACATGAAAATGAGACTAATAAAACAAGCATGTTGGTAAATGCGGACTGGAGCTGGTCAATACTGGCCACCATTTTTGAGTATCTTTTGACCCCTTTCACACCGCACAAATAACCCGGTATCAACCCGGCATATTGCCGGGTCGACACGGGTCAGCGTGCGGTATGAAAGCGCCTGCTCCGAATTCCCTGATCGCTTAACCCGGTAATTCAACCCGGGTTATAAGCAGTGTTATTCCCGGGTTGAATACTGGGTCAGTGGCTACATAAACAGATTCCGGGGTCGATGCGACCCGGGACCCATTTACTAGATAGGGAAAGGCGGTGCGGAGATAAGCTCATCTCCCAGCGCCGCCACCACCTCTCCCCACTGCTATGGCAACTGACCCGGCATATTGCCGGATCGGACAGCCAGCGGAAGGAGTAGGGAGAGTCTCCAATGCCGGATCCCACCTGGGAAGGACCCGTTTACAATTCCCGAGTGGGATCTGGCATTGGAGATGTGAAAATGGCTTCAGGAGCATTCCAAATTGGACAGTTAATCTGCTTGTTTGGTTAAAGCTCCTATTATAAAAAATGAAACACTGGGCACCATGTGACCTAAATGTGGTGGAGTGCTTAATATCCCTACAAGGAAGCTCTACGTAGGGATTGGGCCAAACTGCAGGATCGCATTATGGACCCTATACAGCTTCAGTTGCAGTTTTGCTAATATAGCAAAACTGCAACTACTATCAGCTCAATTCAATTGCGATCACATCGCTAAATAAGGGAAGCCCCCTGCCTCCGCAGCCTGGCTGCGAAGGCAGTCAGGCAGCTGCCATGTTTCCTGTTGCAGCAGCTGCGTGTGACGTCATGAAGACACCCTGAAACGTACCGCCCCCACAATGCTGTGTCGCCGCCCTGCGAACGCTTCTGCCTGTCAGAGGCTTTCGCATTACTGAGATGCAATCACATCTCCCTGCCCACATACGTGCAGCGTGGGTCCTGCGCATTGGGCTCTAGAAAAGGGGAATGCGAATGCATCTCAGATTTGCATGCACCTGAATAAGGTCCTATGCCTGTTCAGTGTAAGTAAGCTAATGTAACAAGGATTATTTTTCTACTACACTCATATAATATTTTATATGCAGAAGTGAGAGTAGGTAACATTAAGAAACATTACCATACAAAAATGGGAAGTTGTTAAATTTTGTTGGCACCCTGTTTATAAACTATTTTTAACACTGCTAACAGCCCCCCACCCACCTGTAGTTGTCTACATTTTCAAATATTGCGCATACTGATATAATGACAATATTAAAATAGAAGTTGTAAGTGTCAGCCCTGTAGATTCTGGTGGACTCAAGCTGGATGCTGGTGCTGACTTAGTACTTGGCACTTTATGCAGGAAGCTGGCAGGGCGTAGATAGTCCTTGCACATGAAAGGAACAGGCTAAGAGGAGTTTACTGGTTGAACTTAGGTGCTGAGTATAGCTGAGGATCAGGGCGTAACTCCCAGAGGCAATGGAGATGTCTGCCTCCAGGCTCCAAGCCCTGAAGAGAGAACTGTATGTACAGCAGCACCTGTGTTTTTCACAGCGGGATCCAATGGAGCTGTTCTTCCAATGGAGCTCTGCGGCACACCCGCTGCTGCTGCAGAGTAAATCTCTGTCCCAGGAGCCCTGCTAATTCCTTCAATAGGTACCGCTTATCCAGCACTGCAGCAAGCAAGCAAGGGTGTACCCGGCACTGTTGCTGGTTTATGTAATAGGGCCCGCCGGAGAATGCCGATTCTGCACTCTGCAGACTGTTGACTCACAACATAGTTGGAGCCCTGCCAATTCACTGCGGGCTCCGGTCCCTGTAGACCTACTGAGATTGCTATCTATATAATTCTGTAAGTCGTGATTGTGTGTGTGTGTGTGTGTGTGTGTGTGTGTGTGTGTGTGTGTGTGTGTGTATATATACAGTGCAGTGACATCCCTGATACAGTGAGGTAAATTTACTAAAGCTTCTAAAAGTGAAAAGTAGTGATGTTGCACATAGCAACCAATCAGATTTTGTATGTTATTTTCTTGGACGCCACAGAGAAAAAGGGAGTTATGGTAGACTTACCATTGTTAACTCTCTTTTTGCAAGGTACATTGGGTTCCACAGGGAAACATCGGGGTGTGGATCTTGATCCAGAGACCCCAACAGGCTAAAGTTTAAGGCTGTCCAGGATGCATTGGGGATTCCTTTATAACCCCGCCTCCAGGCATTGTGAGCGTAGATTCCTTAACCAGTCCAATGCAGGAGCAGGTAAAAGAAGGTAGATGTTAGTCACATAGAACCACATTCTCACGACAGGAGAAGGGACCAGCGGCTAATACCATACAAACCTATAGAAGCTAGGTGCGTCAGGGTGGGTGCCCTGTGGAACCCAATGTACCTCGCAGAAAGAGAGTTAACAAGTCTACCATAACTTTACTTTTCTGCAGCAGGTTACACTGGTTTCCAAAGGGAAACATCGGGATGTCCTAAAGCAGTTCCTCAAGGGAGGGGACGCACCTTAGCAGGTATGAGAGTCCGGGGTCCAAAGGAAGCATCCTGGGAGGCGGAAGTATTAAAGGCATAGAACCCAATAAACGTGTTCACAGAGAACCACGTAGCCACCTTGCACAATTGTTCTGCAGATGCGCTGCAGCGGGCAGCCCGAGAAGGTCCTACAGAAAGTGTAGAATGGGCATTAATAGCAGCAGGAGCTAGGAGACCAGCCTGCGCATAAGCTTGTGCAATCACCATTCTAATCCATCTGGCCAAAGTTTGCTTATTCGCAGGCCAGCCACGTTTGTGAAATCCAAACAAAACAAAAAGGGAATCTTTCTCCTGATAGAGGCAATCCTCTCCACATATATTCGGAGAGCCCATACCACATCCAAAGACTGCTCTTTGGAGGACAAATCAGAAGAGATAAAGGCCGGCACCACAATCTGGTTCAGGTGAAAAGATGACAACATCTTAGGTAAATAACCTGGGCGAGTTCTAAGAACTGCCCTGTCACGATTAAATATTAGAAAGAGTGGACGACAGGACAATGCGCCTAAGTCCGACACCCTTCTTGCAGAGGCAATAGCCAGTAAAAACAAGACCTTGGACGTGAGCCATTTAAGGTCCACTGTCTCAAGCGGTTCAAATGTAGACTGTTGCAGGGCATTCAGGACAACAGACATATCCCATGGAGCCACAGTAGGTACATAGAGAGGCTGAATCCGTAAGACACCCTGAGTGAATGTATGAACGTCAGGTATATACGCAATTTTTCTCTGAAACCATAACGACAAGGCAGATATGTGAACCTTGAGGGAGGCCAGACGAAGGCCTAAGTCCAGGTCTCTTTGCAGAAAAACCAGACTTCTGGAAGTTCTGAATCTGTATGCATCATAATTCTTATCAGCACACCAGGTGAAGTAAGAATTCCAGACCCTGTAATAAATCTGAGCAAATGCCGGTTTGCTGGCTTTTAACATAGTTTGCCTCAGAGAATCCTTTGGCTCTCAGGAGTGATGCCTCAAGAACCATGCCATCAAAGCCAGCCTGGCCAGGTCCGGATAAAGACTAGCTCTGTACCAGGAGGTCTGGGCACTGAGGAAGTAGAAAAGGACACTCTGTTAATAGACTCTGCAGGTCTGAGAACCAATGCCATCTGGGCCACGTTGGAGCGACTAGAAGTAGAAATCCTCCTTCTTGTTTGAACTTCCGCAGGACCCTGGGCAGGAGTGACACTGGAGGGAACACGTAGGGCAGTTGAAAGTTCCATGGAATTGCCAGTGCATCAATGAACACTGCTTGAGGATCCCTGGTCCTTGATCCGAAGACCAGAACCTTGTGATTGTGTCAAGATGCCATCAGGTCTTCTTCTGGTAGGCCCCACTTGTCCACTAGGAGTTGAAAGACTTCTGGATGAAGACTCCACTCTCTGGCGTGCACGTCTTGGCGACTGAGGAAGTCCATTTCCCAGTTTAGGACGCCTGGAATGAACACTGCCGTTATTGCTGGCAGATAGCATTCCGCCCAACCAAGGATTTTTGACACTTCCATTATATCCATGCGGCTTCGAGGGCCACCTTGATGGTTTATGTATGCCACTGTAGTGGAATTGTCTGACTGTACTTGAACCGAGCCTGTTCTGTACCAGAGGCAGGGTGAGAGTCAATGCATTGAACACTGCCCACAACTCCAGAATGTTTATTGGGAGGAGTGACTCCTCGGTCCAGCAACCCTGCTAAGAGTGTTGCTCCAACACTGAAACCCATCCCCTCAGACTGGCGTCCAATGTCAGCAGGACCCAGTAGGGGATCCAGAAGGGACAGCCCCTGCTCAACTGATGGTCCTGGAGCCACCAGATCAGCGACAGACGAACCGCCGGAGTCAAAGTGATCATGTGAGATCTGATGCGATGAGGTAGGCCGTCCCTCTTGGAAAGGGTTAACCTCTGCAGAGGGCGAGAATTAAATTGAGCATACTCTATCATGTCGAAAGCCGACATCATCAGGCCAAGTACTTGCATCGTTGACTGTATCGACACTCTGGGGTGACAAAGGAAGCATCCTTTCCTGTCTTGAAGTCTCAGGACTTTTTCTGGAGACAGAAACAGTCGTTGACTGTGTGTGTCCAGGAGTGCCCCCAGGTGCACCATGCTCTGAGCTGGGACCAATTGATGAGCCACCCGTGGGCTTGTAGGAAGCTTACCGTCAGCTGTAGATGACTGAGGAGGACATTGTGGGAGCTTGCCAGAATCAGGAAGTCGTCCAGATAAGGTAGGATCCTGACTCCCTGGCGAGGGAGATGGGCCGTCATTACGGCCATGACCTTGGTGAAGATCCGAGAAGCCATAGCCAGTCCAAATGGCAGAGCCTGGAACTGATAGTGGAGGTTGCCAATATCAAACCACAGATACTGATGATGCGACATGGCAATAGGTATATGCAGGTAAGCATCCTGTATATCCAGGGATACCATATAGTTTCTGGGTTCCATAGCCAGTATAACTGAGCGCAGTCTTTCCATATGGAACTTGGACACTGAATATAGGCCGGAAAGACCTATTGGGTTTCGGAACTAGAAACAGGGTAGAGTAGTAACCTCTGCCTCTCTGGGGCAGAGGAACTGGCACTACCACTTCTGTATTCAGGAGAGAACTCACAACCTTTTGCAAAGCTTGCGCCTTTACCGGATCCAAAGAAATAACCGTGATGCAAAACTGGCGAGGGGGGCGTCTCTTGAAGGAGACTGCGTACGCGTGAGAGACAACTTCTTGCACCCATGTGTGTGATGTGGTCATTAACCAGACCTGGGTGAACTGCAGAAGTCGGCCTCCGACCCTGGGGTCCCCCAGGGGGAGGACCACCGGGTAATGCGGCAGGCTTGTCTTGTTTAGTAGCAGGTTGACGGGCCACCCAGGACTGCTTTGACTTGGGCTTAGCGGTTTTAGAAGCACAAGATTATCTCGGGTATGCCCGACCTTTTGCTTTCCCTTGAGGCAGAAAAGTGGTACCTTTTAGCCTTCTGTGCAGAAGGACTAGTATTTGGGAGAAAAGCAGTCTTAGCAGCCGCCAATTAATACATAATTTAATTTAGGTCTTCCCCCCGTAAAAGTCTCCCTTAAAGGGGAGTACCTCCAAGATCTTTTTGTAGTCTAGGTCCACCTGCCATGACCTCAACCACAGAATACGGCGAGCCAGGATAGACGTAGTCGACACCTTGGCTGCCAACACACCCACCTCAGAGGACGCCTCCTGAATGTAATAGGCGGCGGTGGTAATGTGACACAGGTATTGTCTGGCATTGTCAGATATATCCTTGGGCAGCTCTTCCTCTAATGCCTGAACCCATGCTTCAATTCCTTTTGCAGCCCAAGAGGCCACACTAGTGGGTCTATGCACAGCACCTGTAAGGGATTAAATAGATTTCAGGCATCCCTCCACACGCTTATCTGTCGGTTCCTTCAGTGAAGTGACAGTGGTGACAGGCAGAGTGGAAGACACCACTAGGCGGTGAATTTTTCCACTTGTTACAGTACATAACTCTGCTGGGAGAGGATAGCGAGCCAAGGCCCATTTAGACAGAGGGAATTTCTTCCCTGGATTAGACCAGGGCTCCTGCCTGATGTCCACCAAATGGTCAGAATGGGGTAATAGATTTTTAACCACCTTCTGCCGTTTAAACATATCAGTTTTCTTAACCACAATAGTGGAATCCTCATCATCAGTGATTTGTAGGATTTGCTTAATAGCAACCACAAGGGCAGGGACATCAATTTGCAATGGAGAATCCTTGTTAGAAACACGCGATTCAGTGTGACAGGACAGTATGCTCCCCCTCCTCTTCAGATGAAACATCTGATAGATTTGTGGATTGTGAGGAGGAAGCAGCCCGCTTAGATGACCCAGAGACACTAGAGTGACCTGGAGTAGATTTTTGTCTGACCAAAGAATGATTTAATTGCTGAAACTGGTTAGAAAAATTTTCTGCCCAAGGCGGATTAACCATAGGGACAATATGTGGCTGTAATGGCACAGGTGGTCCTATAGGGGGCATAAGGCATTCTACCAGAGTACCCAGTAGGTTTGTGAACGCAGCCCAGGGTGGCTACTGATTACAGGGGTTGCAGGCTGACTGGAAGATGTATGATAAATAGTACACAGACCATCATACACAGCTTCCCCCTCTGGTAAATCTTTGGCGCATGTTCTGCATGATGCAAGAGCATCCACAAACTTACTGCCCTTCTTGTTAAACATTGTAATAAAATGTAGCAACAGAGCGAATGAGTACGATAAAGCCAGACAGAGTACAATAGCTGCAAATAAATACATTACTTTGTGACTGTAGACACAGTACACAACACCAGCGAATAAATCCGGTATTATGTGACTGAGTACACAGTAGAATACATGTAATAGGTAAATACTGTGACGCACTATGTATATGACCCTGACACACCTAGTCTCTTAGGGTACAGAATATAGTGATAGATATATCTGGGAAACACTGAAAGTGAAACCACACAGCAAATAAAGGCACACACAGTAACAGGCAGTCCAGATAATTATTATGACAATAAAACTGCACTGGACTAGTATATATATATATATATATATATATATATATATATATATTAGTGGTGGGCAACGATTAAAATTTCTAATCGCGATTAATCGCATGATTTTTATAGATTAATCGCGATTAATCGCATTGTTATGCGCAAGATTCAATAATGAATTCAAAAGTAGTGTATTGCGCTCCTGGTTGGCTGCCAGTACTCAAGTTCCGATTGGCTCGCTGGTGGCCAGCAATACACTTGAAATGGCACGGCGCTGTCACTGTCTCCATGGCTGCCTGCAACTAACTACTGTATGCACCACACATGTCCCACCAGTGCCAGATATCCCCCAGTGCCAGATAAGCCCCCAGTGCCAGGTATACATGCCCCCCCAGTGACAGATGTTCCCCCAGTGCCAGGTACACATGTCCTCCCAGTGGCAGATATGCCCCCAGTGCCAGGTACACATGTCCTCCCAGTGCCAGATATGCCCCCAGTGCCAGATATCCCCCAGTACCAGATAAGCCCCCAGTGCCAGGTATACATGCCCCCCAGGGCCAGATATGCCCCCAGTGCCAGATAAGCCTCCAGTGCCAGGTACACAAGTTCCCCCAGTGCCAGATATGCTCCCAGTGCCAGGTATACATCCCCCCCCCCCCAGTGCCAGATATCTAAGTTCCCGCATACTTGCACTGCTGCCCATTCTTCCCCCCTGCATTCTACAAAACTAACATTTTGAGGGGACCCGGGAGGCAGCAGCAAAGATCGGGACAGGGCCAGCTGCCTGCGAACCGCCAGGCAGCCACGGCATGGTGGAACAGAGCTGCAATGCTATTCTAACTACAATGCCGTCCGTGAGCCAATCGGAGGTCACGGGCTGGCAGCCAATCAGTAGCTGCCAAATGGCAGCTCCTGATTGGCTGCCGGTCCGTGACCTCCGATTGGCTCACGGACGGCATTGTAGTTAGAATAGCGCCGCGGCTTAGCCTCTGTCCTTCCAAGGCAGCTGCCGGTGCGCAGCGTTAAAATAATTGTCGCCCGTTAATTAGTTAATGCGTTAACGCGATATTATCGCGTTAACTTGCCCAGCCCTAATATATATATATAAAACACAGCACGGTCCTAGACCGGTGGTATATATAAGAAAAAAATACAATATATCCTGTAATAGGTACACTTTTTCTTAACGAACGCCGTCTGTATAAAGACATGTAGAATACTCAAGTGTTTGTAAAGCACAGATTTTCAACCTTTTACAACTCGCAGCACACTGAACAAGATTTAAATATTTCCAAGGCACATTCAATTATAATGGTGATGCATGGTGCAGTTGCGTATCCAAGGATGTCATGTCGCAGCTTTTCCATAGGTAACGCCTGAGCCACATCTGAGAAAGCCAGAAGAGCCAACACTGCCCGGGCCCAAAATTAGAACTGGCTCTGCAACCACTAAACCCACCAGTATTGATTGTTCCAGGGCCTCAGTAGTGGCAAAAAACTGACAGGCCTGGCTGTGCTTCTATGGCGGCACATCTGGAGACTGCTCAGGGCACACTAGTGTGCCACGGCACAGTGGTTGAAAAACACTGTTGTAAAGTCACAGCGCTGTATACAGGTGGCTTTATAAGGGAGACCTTGCCCTGCAGTCCCAGAGACTAGCCGCAACTATGCTCACAAGATGGCGCCCAGCGTCTCAGTCAGGTAGTGAGGAAGAGTGTGAGGCAGATCCAGGGCAGGAAAATCTGCAGTAGATGTTGCCCTGGGTCGGGGAGTGGCTACAGGTCAAGTGTCAGCTCCCCTATGATGGACCACCCCAGGTACAAGCGAGCCTTATTAAATGGGGCGTTAGTACACCCGACCTGTGCTCTATTGCCCTGGTGGTCTAGTGGGGTCCCTGCTCAGTGACAGTGTCCAAGCCAGCATCGAGACCCGTCTCTCTAGGTCACGGACGGAACGCGATTTAATGGCGTGTCCCGCCTGGGGGACCCTCTTACATCTTCCACGTAAAGCCACTCGTACCAGGAGAGCTACTGCGTGCTTAAACCCAGAGCGTCTCCACCGCAAGTACCCGGGAACAGGCCGCGGAAGTATGCAACGCCACTTGGGAGTTGATGGAGCTGCAGCGCTGTAGTGTCACCATGACCTGCAGCTCTGACAGCCCAGTTTTGCAGTAATTTTCGGTCAGAAAAAGCTTTTTCAGGGCTGCTCAGTGCAGCCCTCCTGTTAAGTGACCGGCTGCTGCAGACACCAACTGAAACGGAGCTCACAGTGCCTGGAGGTGGTGTTATAGAGGAGGCCCCAATGCATCCTGGGACAGGCTAAGGCTGTAGATTGTTGGGGCCTCTGGATCAAGATTTACTCTACACCCCGATGTTTCCCTGTGGAAACCAATGTAACCTGTGTCGTATTCAAAAATATTACATAAAAAGAACATACAAACTACACACATTATGAGTCGCTATACTTGCAAATACGCACAGCGAGCACAGCAATATATGGTAACACACGCATTTACAAGGACATGCCACAGAGATGGATTCAACACTTATTTCATGCAGTACATAATTATAATAATATCAAGCGCCAGACATCATGATGATTTAAAATTAAATTATATAATGAATTAATGTCATGTATGTGTATTATTTGAATGAAACCAGATACACCTGTCATATTTGGTATTAAAGCAAGCAGATTAATGTGTAGATTCATTTGATACTTGTTATTAAGTTGTAGGACATTGCAACAAATAGTTATGATTAAATGTATGAAAGCTAAAAATCACTCTTATTAGGACAATGGACAGGAAACTCAGGCCAGCCCCTTTGGACGTCCCCAAGGCTGAACCTATTCAGCACACGAATAGACTAGTGACTCATCATGAATGAGAAAGTCCCCTCCCCAAAAAAAACTAGATAACACATTGCTGATCACACAGGAGTCAGTTGCTGTTTTGTCTCAGAGGATGATGGAGTTGCTTCTAGACCAGTTCCTGCATGATTTTACAGAGAGAGAGAGAGTGATATGGAGAGACGAATTTATATGAGAAAGATAATGGTATTGTATGCTGGCCCGTAACTGTATGTAACTGTATGTATTAACTGCTTACTGTGCGAGTTGTAACCATGTAATTATGTGTATACTGTACATTGTAATATATTGAATCCATATGCTTTTAATAACAAATATATACATCAATGAGCTTTGGAACTCAGATAATGTGTGGGTATATTGTTTTCTCTAATGGGATGCAGTGTTTTGCTATGTATAGCGCACATTCATGGCACATGGTAATAAGAGGTGCAGGCGTTTACAATATATATAAGAGCGGGCATTTTAAATATTTTTAAGGAAACAATTTGGCATTCACAGATGGGCGCTCATCCGGTATATCATGGTCTTAATGATGCACTGTACATTATAAACGCGACGCTGTGGTCGATCAGCTTGTGGTGGACGCATCGTAAAGCTGAGAAAATCATATCCGTGTGTATTGTTGTGATATCAGTAAGCCAATGATATGAAATTTCAAGGGACAATGCATTTCTCATAATATTTAAATAGCTAAAATGTATTTTTATTGTTGCAAAACAAAGTCCAAATAAGTCATATTGTATTTGATTCAGATTGGATTGTTTATCTGTTAAGTAGGTTTAAAAGTACATTTAAAAGTTGCTGCATAGCCTTGATATAGTTTTTTTTTTTTTTTAACTCAGGCCTAAAATAACTTCTGGTGCTTGTATAATGTGTGATTTCTTTGTGACAAAGGAAGCCGCATGGCCTGTCCACCATTTTGTGTAAACCTCATGGATGTAGAAGGGGGAGGAGCAGTGGCCATTTTAGGAAGGTCATTTTCTAAATAGCTGATTTTCACTCTGCTCAGAACAACCAGTTTCCTTGGTCACATCAAGCACCATTTATGAGTTACCAATGCATTTATTTAACCCATGCCATAGTCAATTACAAATAGTTTCAATTGGGCCTAGTGAGAGTAAATGGTGAGATAAATGCTTGGCTTGGTGTAAGAAATTGCACACAAAAAAACAAACAAAAAAAAAAATACTTTTTTCTTTCCTCTTCTTTCCCAGGATTTAGTTAACTCTCTGTTTGCTATAAGATAGGCATTGAAATGCTAATTAACTGGTCCAACCACTTTTACAGGCAGGCAAAAGCACATAGCTTTGATATGCAAATAAGAGGTAAGGTGTCTCATAGGAGACCAGTGAATGGTACATATATATAATATTATTATAATTATGTGTTAATTTATATCAGTGTATGTTCTGGTAGATAGTTATCCAATCTGAATCATATCATTTAAATTATCGATTATTGCAGTCATTATTGATCTGTGTGAAATAGGATACATTTGTTGCTATATAGGTAAATTAGAAAATAAGATTTTAAACCCACCAGTAAATCTTTTTCTCCTAGTCCGTAGAGGATGCTGGGGACTCCGTAAGGACCATGGGGTATAGACGGGCTCCGCAGGAGACATGGGCACTATAAAGAACTTTAGAATGGGTGTGCACTGGCTACTCCCTCTATGCCCCTCCTCCAGACCTCTGTTAGAGAAACTGTACCCAGAGGAGACGGATAGTACGAGGAAAGGATTTTTGTTAATCTAAGGGCAAGATTCATACCAGCCCACACCATCCACACCGTATAACCTGGAATATACGCAACCAGTTAACAATATGAACAAAACCGCATCAGCCAAAGACTGATCTTAACTGTAACATAACCCTTATGTAAGCAACAACTATATATAAGCCTTGCAGAAATATGTCCGCACTGGGACGGGCGCCCAGCATCCTCTACGGACTAGGAGAAAAAGATTTACCGGTAGGTTTAAAATCTTATTTTCTCTTACGTCCTAGAGGATGCTGGGGACTCCGTAAGGATCATGGGGATTATACCAAGGCTCCAAACCGGGCGGGAGAGTGCGGATGACTTTGCAGCACCGATTGAGCAAACATGAGGTCCTCATCAGCCAGGGTATCAAACTTGTAGAATTTTGCAATGGTGTTTGAATTTTTAAGGCGATGACTACATCCAGGGTCTTGGAATCCTCCAAGTCTCCCGTAGCCACCGGCACCACAATAGGTTGGTTCATATGGAACGATGAAACCACCTTAGGCAAAATTTGAGGACGCGTCCCCAACTCTGCTCTATCCACATGAAAAATCAGATAGGGGCTTTTGTGAGACAAAGCCGCCAATTCGGATACCCGCCTTGCAGATGCCAAGGCCAACAACATGACCACCTTCAAAGAGAGAAATTTTAATTCCACTGTTTGAAGAGGCTCAAACCAGTGAGATTTTAGGAACTGTAACACCACGTTAAGGTCCCAAGGTGCCACTGGGGGCACAAAAGGAGGCTGGATGTGCAGCACTCCCTTTACAAAAGTCTGGACTTCTGGGAGAGAAGCCAATTCCTTCTGAAAGAATATAGATAGGGCCGAAATCTGTACCTTAATGGAGCCTAACTTCAGGCCCATATCCACTCCTGTCTGTAGAAAGTGGAGAAAATGGCCCAAGTGGAAATCTTCCGTAGGAGCATTCTTGGCTTCACACCAAGATACATACTTCCGCCAGATACGGTGATGTTTCGCCGTCACCTCCTTCCTAGCCTTTATCAGAGTAGGGATGACTTCCTCCGGAATACCTTTCCCAGCTAGGATTCGGTGTTCAACCGCCATGCCGTCAAAAGTAACCGCGGTAAGTCTTGGAATACGCAGGGCCCCTGCTGCAACAGGTCCTCCCTCGGAGGAAGAAGCCATGGATCTTCTGTGAGCATCTCCTGAAGATCTGAATACCAGGCCCTTCGAGGCCAATCTGGAACAATGAGTATTGTCCGAAGTCTTTTTTGTCTTATGATTCTCAATATTTTTGAGATGAGAGGAAGGAGGGAACACATAGACCGATTGAAACACCCACGGTGTCACCAGGGCGTCTACCGCTACTGCCTAAGGGTCCCTTGACCAGGCACAATACCTCCGAATCTTCTTGTTGAGGCGTGACGCCATCATGTCTATTTGAGGAAGTCCCCAAAGACTCTTTATCTCTGCAAAAACTTCTTGATGAAGTCCCCACTCTCCTGGATGGAGATCTTGTCTGCTGAGGAAGTCTGCTTCCCAGTTGTCCACTCCCGGAATGAAGACTGCTGACAGAGCGCTTACGTGATTTTCCACCCAGTGAAGAATCCTGGTGGATTCTGCCATTGCCACTCTGCTCCTTGTCCCGCCTTGGCGGTTTACATGAGCCACGGCTGTGACGTTGTCCGATTGAATCAGAACCGGAAGGTCGCGAAGAAAATTCTCCGCTTGTCGTAGGCCGTTGTATATGGCCCTTAATTCTAGAATGTTGATGTGTAGACAAGCCTCCTGGCTTGACCATAGTCCCGGAAAATTTCTTTCTTGTGTGACTGCTCCCCATCCTCGGAGGCTCGCGTCCGTGGTCAACAGAACCCATTCCTGAATGCCGAACCTGCGACCCTCTAGAAGGTGAGCACTCTGGAGCCACCACAGGAGAGACACCCTGGCCCTGGGGGACAGGCTTATTTTCTGATGAATTTGAAGATGGGACCTAGACCATGAAACCTGCCGAAGGGTATAGCCTCGTAGGTCGCCACCATTTTTCCCATTACTCGAGTGCATTGATGAACTGACACTCTGTTCGGTTTTAACAGGTCTCTGACCATGTTCTGGAGGTCCTGGCCTTTTTCCATCGGGAGAAAAACCCTCTTTTGTTCCGTGTCCAGAATCATGCCTAAAAACGATAGCCGAGTCGTTGGAACCAACTGTGACTTTTGTAGATTTAGAATCCAGCCATGCTGCTGCAGCACTCTCAGGGAGAGCGACACGCTTTTCAGCAACTGATCTCTCGATCTCGCTTTTATCAGGAGATCGTCCAAGTACGGGATAATTGTGACTCCCTGCCTGCACAGGAGCACCATCATTTCCGCCATCACCTTGGTGAAAATCCTCGGGGCCGTGGAAAGCCCAAACGGCAACGTCTGAAACTGGTAATGACAGCCCTGTACAGCGAATCTCAGGTACGCCTGATGAGGGGGATATATGGGGACATGAAGGTATGCATCCTTTATGTCCAGTGACACCATAAAATCCCCCCTTCCAGGCTGGAGAAAACTGGCCGGAGCGATTCCATCTTGAATTTGAACTTTTGCAAGTACAGGTTTAGGGATTTTAGATTTAGAATGGGTCTGACCGAGCCATCCGGTTTCGGAACCACAAACAGGGTTGAATAGTATTGAATAGAATTGCTGTTGACACAGCTTTTGAATTGCAGCTAAAATTATCTCCCTTTCTGAGGGAGAAGCTATTAAGCCGATTTGAAAAATCGGCACGGAGGCACCTCTTCGAATTCCAGCTTGTAGCACTGGGATACAATTTCCATCGCCCAAGGATCCACGTCTGACTGAACCCAGACGAGGCTGAAGAGTCGAAGATGTGCCCCCACCGGCGCGAACTCCCTCAGTGGAGCCCCAGCGTCATGCGGTGGATTTAGTAGAAGCCGGGGAGGACTTCTGCTCCTGGGAACTAGCCGTGGCAGGCATTCTTTTCCCTTTACCCTTACATCTGGCGAGGAAGGAAGAGCCCCAACCCCTTCTGGATTTATGCGACCTAAAGGACTGCATCTGATATTGTGGTGTTTTCTTTTGCTGTTGGGCAACATAAGGTAAAAAAGTAGATTTACCCGCGGTAGCTGTGGAAACCAGGTCCGCGAGATCTTCCCCAAATAACACCTCACCCTTGTAAGGCAAAACTTCCATATGCCTCTTTGAGTCGGCATCACCCGTCCATTGGCGGTTCCACAGGGCTCGCCTAGCAGAAATCGCCATGGCGCTGGCTCCTGAACCTAGTAGCCCAACGTCTCTCTGAGCGTCTCTCATATATAAGACTGCGTCTTTAATGTGACCTAAGGTCAATAAAATGGTATCCCTATATAGGGTATCAATGTCAGCTGACAAGGTATCTGTCCAAGCTGCTACCGCACTACAAACCCAAGCCGATGCTATTGCCGGTCTGAGAAAAGCACCCGTATGTGTATAAATTGATTTTAAGGTAGTTTCCTGTCTGCGATCAGCAGGATCCTTGAGGGTCGCCGTGTCTGGAGACGGTAGCGCCACCTTTTTGGACAAGCGTGTTAAAGCCTTGTCCACCCTGGGCGAAGAATCCCACCGTACCCTGTCCTGTGCAGGGAAAGGATACGCCATAAGAATCCTCTTGGGAATCTGCAGTTTTTTGTCTGGAGTTTCCCAAGCTTTTTCAAATAACGCGTTCAGCTCATGAGATGGGGGAAAGGTTACCTCAGGTTTCTTTTCCTTAAACATGCATACCCTCGTGTCAGGGAAAGAGGGGTCATCTGTGATATGTAAAACATCTTTTATTGCAATAATCATATAATGAATAATTTTGGCCACCCTTGGGTGCCATCATCGTAGTCGACACTGGAGTCAGAATCCGTGTCGGTATCAGTGTCTGCTACTTGGGACAGGGGACGTTTTTGAGACCCTGAAGGGCCCTGTGACACAGTCAAAACCATGGATTGACTCCCTGCTTTTTCTCTGGACTCTGCTTTGTCCAGTCTCTTATGTAATAAAGCCACATTTGCATTTAAAACATTCCACATATCCATCCAATCAGGTGTCGGCGTTGCCGACGGAGACACCACAATCATCTGCGCCACTGTACACTGGAATAAAATCCCAGTTAGTATTCAGCGCTTTTATATATATATATATATATATATATATATATATATATATATATATACACACTCACTGCGCCAATAAAATGTGGCCCCCCCCCCCCTCTTTTTTGCCCTCTGTAACCTTGTTCAGCAGGGTAGAGTCCGGGGAGCCAGCTTCTCTGCAGTGTGCTGTGGAGAAAATGGCGCTGGTTAGTGCAGGAGGACCAAGCCCCGCCCCCTCACCGGCGGGCTTTGGTCCCGCTCAAATTATTTATACTGGCGGGGGTTTATTAATATACTGCCTCCGCAGTATCTCCTTTATATGCCAGTGTCCCTAGAGGTTTTTATTGCTGCCCAGGGCGCCCCCCCTGCGCCCTGCACCCTTACAGTGCCCGCCTTGTGTGTTTGTGTGGGAGCAATGGCGCGCAGAGTTACCGCTGCGCATTTCCTCAGTGAAGATCTGAAGTCTTCTGCCGCCTGTGAAGTCTTCTTTTCTTCTTAATACTCACCCGGCTTCTATCTTCCGGCTCTGTGAGGAGGACAGCGGCGCGGCTCCGGGATGAACGGCGAGGGTGAGACCTGCGTTCCGACCCTCTGGAACTAATGGTGTTCAGTAGCCTAAGAAGCAGAGCCTATCATTTAAGTAGGTCTGCTTCTCTCCCCTCAGTCCCACGATGCAGGGAGCCTGTTACCAGCAGTGCTCCCTGAAAATAAAAAACCTAACAAAAAGTATTTTACAGAGAAACTCAGTAGAGCTCCCCTGCAGTGCACCCAGTCTCCTCTGGGCACAGGATCTAAATGAGTTCTGGAGGAGGGGCACACCCATTCTAAAGTCTTTATAGAGTGCCCATGTCTCCTGCGGAGCCCGTCTATACCCCATGGTCCTTACGGGGTCCCCAGCATCCTCTAGGACATAAGAGAAATAACAGTATTTTAAGGAAGTAAATGTAAAGACTCAAACGCAGGTCTGCATAAAAGTTTATACAGAACAAGTTGTGTCTAGTGGGCAATAGTAATTAGTATTGTTCAGAGCTGTGTGATTTGTTTTATTGCGGACGCAGGATTTTGTACACGTGTCTCGGACAAAGTACAGGACTGCGCACGCAGCGTAAGAGACACGCACAGTCGCGTGTTTACGCAAAGTGCGTAAGAGTGCGGGCGCTAAGTACAAATTACACAATAGTGTCGTTTAGTTCAAAGGTGGGACAGTAGCCAGGCTACAATAGCACAAAACTACCCGGTTTCTAAAGCAGATTAGTATAAAACTTTTGTTTAAACTGTATTGCCTCTGGGGGTAAAGCTGCCAATCTGAATGAATTAAAATTTTATGTACAGAAAAACAAAGTGTACTTGAGTGAGTGAACGTAGGAGTGAGTGGATTTGAACCCCGGAATTCGGGATCCCGTCGTGTGGTACACCAAGTAAGTGGAGGCTTGGTGGTGTGAGGCGGCTGACTCACGTTAGTATAGGATTTGAAATATGTAAGTCATGAAGAGATTTACACAGGATCATGGTAGGGAATTGTAAATTGTGACCCATATAGTTTTTTTGATACGCTCCGGCTGAGGTTTCGCAGCTTGTGATTCAATTCCAGTGGTCGTACGGCGGATAGGTAACCAGTACCTATACGCTGTGCGATTGGACCGCGCGTTTGTGGGTGCGATATATAGCACAACTTGATACCCCTTATACGAGCTTTTGCGTAAAAGTGGATAGGGAGTATTCGCTGGTCTCTCTCAGGAAAATCTCCAACGACAGATACTTTACTGGAAAGGGTAAGTTATTCCTAAAAAACTTCCAGTAAATATAGGTCAATTAGGGGCCCTAGGTTGGGTACATCGCCTTCGCTATCGACAGTGTATGGTAGTACTGGCCAACGTGGGCGAGAGTGGGTAAAAGCGCTCTGAGAACTTTCACCGTCACCTTATATAGAGTATTTTGGTGTTTGTGGGAAAAGGCCCACAATTATGGGAGCCAGTTGCTCAACTAAGAGACGTTTAGCCAGGGTTCAGGCTGAAGAGCCGCGGCCCAAGGGGTCAGCGAGGTTTTTTATGTGTGGGAAATATGGTCCACACGCTGAAGTTTATTGTGACGAATGGGTACATATGACTGAAAAAGATAGGGTACCATTCCCTAAGGTGGGCAGCTTTGAACCAGAGGTAGTGCAGAATTAAAGCAGTAAAATATGTCTGATAAAATCAAGAAAACAAAGGGTCAGACATACAAAGTGTTTAAACCTGTGGCAGCAAGAGGGGTTGGTGAGCTTGATCCTAAGGTATTGCAGGTGGTATGTCTAACCAAAGTCATATAAGACAAGAATGGAAATATAACAACTGTTTGAACTTGTAGCAACAATAAACAAGTAGGAAGAAAAAAAAAGAGAATGCAAGTACACCGCCATATGTAGATGTGGAAGCAGTTACGGCCAGCATACAAACTATAGAAAATAATAAAAATATGAAAAATATGACTGTAACCTATATATGTACTAATGAATGTTGAAGTTTTATTTAGGAGGAGAAGGTGACCTGATTGTTTTCAGCCATTTCTCATGTACCCAGAGGAGTATCCAACCGGTAAAAGAAGAGCAGTAGCCTGTGGGGGAAGTGACTGAGACCAGTGGAACAGGTAAGTATGGTATCATTTGTGTACATATATAGTAAAACCCAAAAATAAAACAAAACAAAAAAAATCAAGAAAGTAACGTCAGAAATGGAGAAAAATCTGTCCGCACATTAGTAAAGCGGACAGAGACAAGGTAACCCCCGGGTATTTCTTTCAGTTACCATATAAGAAGTATTCATTCCTAGTAATGCCCCTAGTCAAGATGAGCTCGGAAATGTTTGTTGGACCATGTACAGACCCTTAATACGGGATGAGAAGGATTGAATGAATACTTCGCATGACCTAGAAGCTTGTTAAACGTTTTTTTTTTTTTGTCTCTTGCAGTAATAGAAAACTCTCCATCTGGATAAGATCACTGGTAAACACTCATTCGGCAAATGGGAGGTGGCTGTCTCTGTGCAAATGGATGGGCTCAATAAGGCATTGAGTGTCAGGGTGCAGACTTCTTTGCAAAATTGGAAAGGGGTCACAGTAGCTAATCTTAGATAGTGTGCTATTGAACATCACAAGAATAGTGCTAGGCGCAGACAACAACAGGTGGAGAAGTTGAGGACGGTAAGTATACTGGCACATACAGGAAAGACCCATCAGTCCAAACCCCAGATCCCTAATGGTCAATAATATGTTACACTTGTAGGAAGGAAGGGCATTTTGCCAGAGATTGTAGGAGTAGTAGGACACATAGTCAATATAGATCCCCTAGACAGAAAACACAAGCCACATTATTAAACATATAGACGGGACCAAGGGACATATAGTAAGGAATCATAAGCCATATAGAAAACACAGATTCGGCTAATGGGAAGAACAAAATAAATGCAACATTACCCTTTAACAAAACTTGCTGGGGTTAAGATGGGGCCTCTAAACTTTTGCTTCTTTTTCCTAGCAGAAATGGCCCCTGATTAACTTAATTTTGTTAGATATGATATACATATACTGTGCTCCCACTCAGGAAGTACAAAGTATGTTAGACACCCACGAAGACTAATGTCGCATTCTACTGTTCTAGATGCATGTCCATCACAGGTAGAGGAAATTATCTCACAGATACCAGGTTCCCTATGAATTTAGGATGGACAGGACACTGGATTGATGGCTGGGATAGTCCCAATAGCGATACGACAAACACAGAAATTTATTTAAGGGGAGTAGACCAAGTACAGAATCACTTCCCCGTAGTGCCCAATCCAGTTGTCAAATTTTTATAAAATCTTCTTCACCTCTACAAACTCATCTGTCACCAACCTCTATTCTGTTTTTCTACAGTTTCCTCTTCATCTTTTGCGTTCACACAGGGTGGTACAATACATGGACCCAAGTACAGTTCAAACTCCACATGCCTAGGTCCTTCAGAGTTCTGCCCAAACCCAGTATATCCCAACAGGATAACACCAGTATTACTGCAGTGTGCCTTGTCATGCACAAAGGGTGGAGAATGGGAATACTGGTGAAGGGAAATTTTGTATAGACACTGATATGCCTGTTGGTGAATGGCAAACCTGACATTTTCTTTTTCATTTTCTTCTTCTGTCTCTCCTCTACAGATGTTTCTTTTTTCTTTTTTTCTTTTTTTTTGAGTTATGCTTATGGTACTCTACATTGCAAACACACGATAGTAAATTAAAATGAAAAAAATTGTGTTCCCTACAGGAAAAGGCAGTCTGGAGGACAAAGGGGTATGGCCAGGAGTCCTCAGCACTGTGGATAGGTGGACACGGTAAGCCAGTAGCCCCCAGAGCATACCTTCCAAGTCTAGCTGAGGTGGCACACGGTCTGACTCATCTAGGCAAAGAGGGTATTTGCAGGCTGATGAGAGCCTACTGGTGTGCACCAGGATTCTATTCTCATGCAGGTAAGAGAGCAATGACCTGTCTTGCTTGCTTGAAGAAGAATATTGGTAAAGCAATACCAACAGAGCCATCCCATATCCCTCCTGCAGACAGAACTTTTCAGGAAATACAAATCGACTTCGTACAGTTAACGCCCTTTAGGAATTATTGTTATGTATTGGTGTGCACTGATGTTTTCTCAAACTGGGTAGAGGCATTTCCTGCCGCCACGGATGCTGCTGTGTTTACCGCAAAGAAAAATTGCGCAGAAATTTGTGTGTAGATAATGGTACCCCTAGAAGTAGGAGCAAAGCTTGAAATTGTACCATTGTGATCATAGATACTGCCACTAGTATTATGTAGCATCGGAACCACTCCCAGATCTTCACTTAACGAATCACCCTCTTCGAAATGTGTTTTTGTTTTGGTATTTGTGTCTTTTTGGTTGCTTTTGGAAGACAACCTCATGTCATGATTGATCCGCACAATGATCAGAAATACACCAATGAGGTGACAGTACAGTACCTTATTGGGATGAGCCAGCATTCGAGAACTTGACAAAAGAACTTGAAACTGTTGATTGTTAGGCGCCGGGGTCCGCTCGTCGGTGCGGCCCGGCGCCTAGCAACCAGGGACGCCGTGCGCGTACAGCCGCCGGCTCCCTGGCAACGCTGGACGCCGGGCGCACGGAGCCGCTCAGACCCTAGCAACGGGGACGCCACGTTCGGGCCGCGTTCCCCGTTGCTGGGTCTTTTCTAATTTGTATTAATGGTGTGCTGGCCGTGTCTGGGGAGCTCACAGTTATAAGCACCCTTTGGACTTCTCACAGACGCCGGTGATAGCTTCCTGTTTGCCTGTGTCAGTTACAGAGAGTTTCCAGTCCTGCTCAATCCGGTTGTTCCTGTCCTCAGTGATCCTGTACTCGGAAGTTTGTCATCTATTCCTGGAGTCTGACCGAGCACCTTTAACATCCTGTGGTGTTCGTGAGTCGCGGCATAGCCGTGTGTTGCGGCTTGACCACTTACTGTTTATTATTTTGTATCTTTGTGTTCTGGAGCTTTTGCGGAGGATTCCGCTCTCCCTGGTCCACTCTGGTGTCCAGCGGTGCTGGATAGGAGTGACGGATCAGTGGATCTTTGGTTGTCCTTTTCCCTGGCGGCTAGTCCGCACATACTTCTTTGGTTAAGTTAGTTAGCTTGTAACCCCTGGCCTGGTTGCTTAGTCAGAGGGCCCCTTGTTATCACCCTGTCTCGGATTTCCCTTTGTCTCCCATTAAGACCTGAGGGGGCATCGGGGTTGGGCAGACATAATCCGCCCTTCGAACGCGGCTGCCATGGGCTCAAGCAACCATAGTCTCGCAGGGGATTTCTGATAACACGGGCGAGACAACGGAGTTAGGGCGCCAGGGGTTACTAGGCTCTCCTGCTCCCACAAACCAGTATATCTTTCCTGTACTCAGACCTCTGCCATAAGATCTCCTCTGGTCTGGAGTACGGTAATCATAACATTATCACCGGCCAGACTAAAATTTAAAATTAACAGGAGTTAATTTTTCCCTTGTTCAGTTGGGAGATTTGTCGGCCTCATGAATCCCACCGGTGTCGGGCCAAATCCTGGCCAGCTTCTAGTTAGCCAGATTCAAGAACTTACTCAGATGGTTCAGGATCTGTCCCTTCGGGTGAGGTCACAGGAAGATCTGTTACGGACTTCCCCAAGGGTCATTCCTGAACCAAAAATGCATCTGCCTGACCGTTTTTCTGGGGATAGAAAACAGTTTTTTAATTTTAAAGAGTCTTGTAAACTTTATTTTCGTTTGAGACCAGTCTCCTCAGGTACGGAGGCTCAGCGGGTTGGAATTATTATTTCTCTGCTTCAGGGGGATCCTCAGACCTGGGCTTTTGGTTTAAAGACAGACGATCCGGCTTTATTTTCTGTAGACGCCTTTCTGAGGTCTTTAGGACTGTTATATGACGACCCTGATAGAGAGGCATCCGCCGAGACTCAGTTGCGTGCTCTCAGACAGGGTAGGAATCCCGCAGAGAATTATTGTACGGAGTTTCGCCGTTGGTCGAATGACTGTGGATGGAATGACCCCGCCCTGCGCAGTCAGTTTCGCCTCGGCTTATCTGAGTCTATAAAAGACAGTCTCCTTCAGTATCCCGCTCCTGAGACTCTCGATAAACTCATGGAGCTCTCTATTAAGATTGATCGTCGGCTCAGAGAGCGGAGGGCTGAAAAAGGAGCATCTGTCGGGTCAACTCCTTGTGTTTTTTCCATCCCTGTAGACATAGAGGAGCCTATGCAGATAGGTCTCTCCAAACTGTCTCCTGAAGAAAGAACCAGAAGGCAAAATTCTGGTCTTTGTTTATACTGTGGAGGTAAGGGACATTTTGCCCGTAGTTGTCCGAACAAGTCGGGAAACGTCTCGACCAAGTGAATTGTGAGGGGGTTCACTTTGGTCTGCAGCTTATCTCCTCAAATAATTCACTGTTAGTCCCAGCTAAAGTTTCCTTTGGCAGCCTCTGTTCCTCGGTCTCTGTTTTTGTGGACAGTGGAGCTGCAGGGAACTTTATGGATTTAACATGGGCCAAGACCTTAGGTATTCCTCAGTTAGCCTTGGGTAGGTGTATCACCATGCATGGTTTAGATGGGAGTCCCTTGTCCAATGGGGTTATTTCTCTCTGTACACCTCCTGTTCTACTCTCGGTAGGAGCTCTGCATTCTGAAAAAATTGAGTTTTTCCTCACCCATTGCCCAGCAGTTCCAGTGGTTCTGGGTCACCCTTGGCTGGCCTTTCATAATCCCATCATTGATTGGCAGTCGGGGGAGATCTCACAATGGGGTACCATCTGTAATAAAGAATGTATTACGCTTCCCATCAGAATAGCTGCTGCCATTCCCGCACCCATTCCTGTGGAATACCAGGATTTTGTTGATGTTTTTTCCAAGGGCAATGCGGATATTCTGCCTCCCCATAGGCCTTATGATTGTGCTATTGAGCTAATTCCTGGTGCCACTTTGCCTAAGGGAAGGTTATATGCATTGTCCGGACCTGAAACCGTGGCCATGAATGAGTATGTTAAAGAAAGCCTAGGGAAAGGATTTATCAGGCCATCTAAATCCCCTTTAAGTGCAGGCTTCTTTTTCGTAGAGAAGAAGGATGGTTCACTCAGACCCTGCATTGACTTTAGAGCCTTGAATAAAATCTCAGTAAAAAATACTTACCCTCTGCCACTGATCTCTGTCCTCTTTGATCAGCTACGTTCGGCTGTGATTTTTTCTAAGATTGACCTGAGAGGAGCATATAACCTCATCAGAATCAAGTCAGGGGATGAGTGGAAAACGGCATTCAGTACTCAGTCAGGCCACTATGAGTATCTGGTTATGCCATTCGGCCTGTCTAACGCTCCGGCAGTTTTCCAGGATCTCATTAACGATGTGCTCCGTGAATTTCTTGGAAAATTCGTTGTAGTCTACTTAGACGATATTTTGATTTATTCTGACTCGGTAGAACAACATGTTACCCAGGTGCGTCAGGTTCTAAAAAAATTACGTGAAAATCACCTATATGCCAAGCTGGAGATGTGTGAATTTCATGTCACGGAGGTATCCTTTTTAGGATACATTATTTCCCCTCGGGGATTCCGTATGGAACCAAAAAAGCTCCAAGCCATCCTCAGTTGGGCGCAACCCACCAACTTAAAAGCAATTCAGCGCTTTTTAGGGTTTGCGAACTACTATAGAAGATTTATTCACTCTTTCTCTGACCTAGTTGCTCCCATTGTGGCACTGACTAAAAAGGGAGCAGATCCTACCAATTGGTCACGTGAAGCTGAGTTATCTTTTCAGGCCTTGAAACAAGCCTTTGTCTCAGCCCCTGTCCTCAGACACCCCAACCCAGAATTGCCTTTCATTGTTGAGGTTGATGCCTCAGAGGTTGGAGTAGGGGCTATCCTGTCTCAGAAGGATCCGGATTCCCTTGAATTACATCCTTGTGCCTTTATGTCCAGGAAATTCTCTTCTGCTGAATCCAACTACGATGTTGGTAACCGGGAATTGCTGGCTATTAAATGGGCTTTCGAGGAGTGGAGGCATTGGCTTGAGGGAGCGACTCATATCATTTCAGTTTTGACTGATCACAAAAATCTTCAATACATTGAATCAGCTAAACGACTGAATGCCCGGCAGGCTCGTTGGGCTTTATTTTTTACTCGTTTCAAATTCATTATCACCTTCAGGCCAGGTTCCAAGAATACCAAGGCAGATGCCCTGTCACGCAGTTTTCTTCCAGTTCAAGACAACAGTCCTGTTACTCCCATACTTCCGTCTTCAGTCATTCGGGCAGGCCTCACACAGGATTTATTTACCCAGTTAAAGCTGCTTCAACATCAAGCTCCTGGAAATACTCCTGCTGGTCGTCTTTTTGTCCCTGAGTTTTTGAGAGCAACTGTTTTGACGGAGTTTCATGATAGCAAAGTTGCCGGGCATCCGGGAATCGCTAAGACTTTGGAATTAGTCTCCCGCTCAGTATGGTGGCCTGGTCTTTCCAAAGACATTAAAGAGTTTGTTTTTTCGTGTCAGGTCTGTGCACAGCATAAAGTTCCCCGTTCTTTGCCTATCGGTCAGCTTATGCCCTTGAATGTTCCTCTTAGGCCATGGTCTCATATCTCCATGGATTTTGTGGTGGACCTCCCTCTGTCAGCCGGATGCCGAGTCATATGGGTGGTAGTGGACCGTTTTAGCAAAATGGCCCATTTCATTGCTCTTCCCCGATTGCCATCTGCCCAGGGATTGGCAGTCTTGTTCCTCCGCCATGTTTTCAGACTCCATGGGTTACCCACTGATATTGTTTCTGATCGGGGTCCACAATTCATTGCACAGTTTTGGAAATCTTTTTGTGTCTCATTGAAGATGAAATTATCTTTAACGTCAGGCTACCATCCCCAATCCAACGGGCAGACTGAGCGAGTTAATCAATCACTAAAACAATATTTGCGTTTGTACTCGGCCAAACTCCAAAATGACTGGTCTGAGTTTCTTCCATTGGCGGAGTTCGCTTACAATAATGCCTGTCATTCCTCCACCAATGTGTCTCCATTTTTTGCAGTTTTTGGTTTTCACCCCAGAGCAAATTCCTTTTTTCAACATTCCTCTGTCTCCTCACTGACCTTGACCTCTCATCTTAGGCTCATTTGGAGAAAAGTGCACCTGGCTCTCAGAAAAGCGGCATTTCAGGAAAAGAGATTTTCTGACAAGCTCCGGCGGCCGTGCACTTTTAAAGTAGGAGATAGGGTATGGTTGTCGACTCGCAACATTAAACTTCGTCAAACCTCAGCCAGATTGGGTCCTAAATTTATTGGACCATTTCACATTATCAAAAAAGTCAATCCAGTTGCCTTCCGGTTACGTTTACCAAAAACTTTACGGATCGGAAATACTTTCCATTGCTCTTTGCTGAAACCATTTGTCTCGTCCAGTAGATTTCCTCGTAAGATATCTCAGGGGAGATCACCAATAGATGTACAGGGTCAGCAGGAGTTCTTGGTGGAGAAGGTTCTCGATTCCAAGTTGTCCCGGGGTCGGCTTTATTTTTTGGTGCATTGGAGAGGTTATGGTCCAGAAGAAAGGTCTTGGGTCCTGGATAAGGATCTCCATGCCCCGAGGCTCAAGAGGGCATTTTTTCGAGAATTTCCCCAGAAACCTGGCTTTAGGGGTTCCTTGACCCCTCCTCAAGGGGGGGGTACTGTTAGGCGCCGGGGTCCGCTCGTCGGTGCGGCCCGGCGCCTAGCAACCAGGGACGCCGTGCGCGTACAGCCGCCGGCTCCCTGGCAACGCTGGACGCCGGGCGCACGGAGCCGCTCAGACCCTAGCAACGGGGACGCCACGTTCGGGCCGCGTTCCCCATTGCTGGGTCTTTTCTAATTTGTATTAATGGTGTGCTGGCCGTGCAGCATGCAAGCTGCACGGCATTACTTGTGATTACCCAGTCTGGCTCCTGATTGGGGAGCTCACAGTTATAAGCACCCTTTGGACTTCTCACAGACGCCGGTGATAGCTTCCTGTTTGCCTGTGTCAGTTACAGAGAGTTTCCAGTCCTGCTCAATCCGGTTGTTCCTGTCCTCAGTGATCCTGTACTCGGAAGTTTGTCATCTATTCCTGGAGTCTGACCGAGCACCTTTAACATCCTGTGGTGTTCGTGAGTCGCGGCATAGCCGTGTGTTGCGGCTTGACCGCTTACTGTTTATTATTTTGTATCTTTGTGTTCTGGAGCTTTTGCGGAGGATTCCGCTCTCCCTGGTCCACTCTGGTGTCCAGCGGTGCTGGATAGGAGTGACGGATCAGTGGATCTTTGGTTGTCCTTTTCCCTGGCGGCTAGTCCGCACATACTTCTTTGGTTAAGTTAGTTAGCTTGTAACCCCTGGCCTGGTTGCTTAGTCAGAGGGCCCCTTGTTATCACCCTGTCTCGGATTTCCCTTTGTCTCCCATTAAGACCTGAGGGGGCATCGGGGTTGGGCAGACATAATCCGCCCTTCGAACGCGGCTGCCATGGGCTCAAGCAACCATAGTCTCGCAGGGGATTTCTGATAACACGGGCGAGACAACGGAGTTAGGGCGCCAGGGGTTACTAGGCTCTCCTGCTCCCACAAACCAGTATATCTTTCCTGTACTCAGACCTCTGCCATAAGATCTCCTCTGGTCTGGAGTACGGGAATCATAACATTGATTGCTGGTATGCCAAATACTAACTGTCTTGAATGTGAACCAAGAGACTGTGTGATTGTTCTTATGCTCAGGTTGCCTAATAGACAGGTGGGAAGGACCATACCAAGTTTTGTTGACAGCACTATCCCAGTGAAAGTAGCAGAGAGAAAGACTTGGGTCCACGATTCCCATTGCAGGAAAGTCGGTAGTCCGGAAGGAACTCGTAAATGGAGTGAGATCGCAAAAGTATCACCAGAGACTCTGTTCCGTGAAGACTGAGAGGCGGCACTGTTGAACACTACCTGAGCGTACTAAAGGATTGCAGAAAGACCAGTCATTGTAATTGATTTGTTATGAACAAGAGTTGTTTTGTTCTATTTCTCTTTTCTCTCTTTCCCACTGACAAACATTTTTTTTCAGGATATTCTATTTTTGCGAGGGTTTTTTTATGAGGAGACGAGTGTGGGACTGGAACTGGTTCTGGAGGAAGGAGTGATTTCCTTATAGGATCCCAGGATTAGCCGATCAGTTTGTTAAAATCAGAGAAAAATCAAAGGTTTAGTAGTTATGGAGTTCAGAGGTAATCAGGAACAATCAGACAATGGCTATTCACACATTGCAGATAAAGAGCTCATTAATATATGTGGAAGAAAGGTTTATGAGTGGCTCTCCCCGAACTCCGAAGGTTTATGTTATTTAGGAAGGACACTACTTATAACCCTTGTTCAATTATTAAACAGACCTAGCATACGTTCCAGAAATGGAAACAATGTTCAGAAAATGATAGCAATATGTAGATCATGAAAATTTTATATGTCACTTTCACGATTTGTTTGTGTCTTCTTCATCAACCCAGCAGAACCTCAATCGAATCCAAACATCAGTGTACAAAGACGTAGGTACATGTATGTGTGAAATGTTCGTCGCAAATCAGACATTACAGGCCAAAGCACTGTCCCAGCATACTCTATAGGTTGAATGTTGTCCCACACCCAACCAGTGGTCCCGTGACCGCCGAGTGCATATAGAGGATGTCTCGTCCTCCTCCCTGTCTTCCCCAAATATAGTCAAGTGTCTGATTTGCGAAATGAATACATACTTGTGTCTAGATCACCGATTATTGTATGAAATATTTTTTTTTTCTTATGTTAATAATTGATGGCAGTTATTGTTTGCTGCCAAAGGGTGGACTGTCGAAGTCAAAATATTACATAAAAAGAACATACAAACTACACACATTATGAGTCGCTATACTTGCAAATTCCCGAAGCAAGCACAGCAATATATGGTAACACACGCATTTACACGGACATGCCACAGAGATGGATTCAACACTTATTTCTCTGGCTGGGTCCACAGGATTATCCACATGATAACATTGGGATATTGTCCAGCGACAGCAAAAATGGCACCAACACGGTCACAAGCTTTCTGGCCTCCCAGGATGCATTGGGGCCTCCACTATATAGTCCCGCCCACTGACTCAGTCAGATCAGTTTTTTGCTTGGTGCGGCAGGAAGCCGCATGGTCATAGGGCTGCTGTGAGAGCAGCCTCAAGCTTTTATTATTTTATTTTTATAGACTTACTATATTGGTTTTTTTTTAGCGACTTATCTTAACAGCGTCTTAAACGCATTCTAGAAAAAGTCGCTCCAACAACTCCCCACCGGGTCGCAACAACGCTTACCTTCGGGTATCAGTGCTGTCTCGACGGGCGTCTATGTAGGATGTTCTAGCAGGTCCAGCAGACGTAACCAGGCTGTGGCCGGAGCATGGGGAGACGGTGAGTCTATGGACTTCCTCTTACTAGAGGGGTCAGGACACAGCTACACTTATTTTGGTGGAGACTACAAACTGTGTTGATGCGCCGAACATCTAGAGTGCGACAGCGCTACGCTCCGGGGATCATAGGCGCCAGGACTAGGTAGAGGCCGCGATCCGGGGAGTTTAAGTCAACAGGGGGATTCAGACGCTCTCCTGGCCGTCCCTCCTCCGAGTTCATGGCCCGTTCCCGCGTGTTTCTCGTTTCATGAACTAAATGACCTCACTTCCGGCTCAGACGCTACCACGAGGGTACTCGGTCGCAGCTTAGATGCTGCGGTTGTGTACACTGGAGATAAACCCACCAGACCGAGTCGCAGGCCTTAGCGTCTGCATACACGTGGAAGTCGCTCAGCGTCCGTGTCCGTTGGTGAGCGTCCGTGTCCGTTATCAGTTATCAAGAGCGGCAGTGTACACCAGTAGCGTCTGAATCCACTCAGCGTCTTACGAGCGTATTTGTTTGGATATGGAAGAGTGGTGAGTCTCCATGTATCCCGCTCTACGGAGGCAGGGTATACAGTACTAAAAATTCTCTCTACTTCTTAGTATGCATTGTTAATTTTTAGTACCTATTGCATATGAGACCTGTATATTACTGTGTTTTCTGCATGCTATGTTGAAAAAAGAACCAGTTTAAAACAGAAGTACAATTTTCCTACTTATGTATAAATTGTTATGGAGGTTGTATTCTCATATGGCAATGTCTAATGGTTTAACATGTGACTGACTGCTAGTATGTGTGCTGACTTTTCTGTGTAATGTCAGTCCTGTTCTGACCCTCAAATCAGGTGCACTGTGGTCAGATTGATCTCACCTCTATAAACTGATATATAGGGTGATTTTCAGTCACAAATTGTGTAGTCAATAACAGGTTAATACCATGGGGTATATTTACTAACATTCGTAATTCTCCCGATTTGGTGGGAGAATAATCACGAATGACATCGAAAGTGTAAAACTGCAACTTTTTGAATTTATTACGACTAATTTACTAAGCTGCCGTATTCTGCATTTTCGGGTTTTCCGATGTCGATGTCATTCGTTTTTTTAGGCAGTGTTTTACGTGAGTGAATTGTAAAACACTGCCAACTTTAATACAATGAATTTCGGCCGGATCTGAGAGATCCGTGCTGGGCTTCATTGTGCACTTTGTTTTTTAAAAAAAAATAAAGTTTAAATGTTAAAAAAAAAAATTGCGTGGGGTCCCCCCTCCTAAGGCAAACCAGCCTCGGGCTCTTTGAGCCGATCCTGGTTGCAGAAATATGAGGGAAAAATTGACAGGGGTTCCCCCATATTTAAGCAACCAGCATCGGGCTCTGGTCCTGGTTCCAAAAATACGGGGGACAAAAAGAGTAGGGGTCCCCCGTATTTTTAAAACCAGCACCGGGCTCCACTAGCTGGACAGATAATGCCACAGCCGGGGGTCACTTTTATATAGTGCCCTGCGGCCGTGGCATCAAAAATCCAACTAGTCACCCCTGGCCGGGGTACCCTGGGGGAGTGGGGACCCCTTCAATCAAGGGGTCCCCCCCCCCCAGCCACCCAAGGGCCAGGGGTGAAGCCCGAGGCTGTCCCCCCCATCCAATGGGCTGCGAATGGGGGGCTGATAGCCTTTGTTGAAAATGTAAAGATATTGTTTTTAGTAGCAGTACTACAAGGCCCAGCAAGCCTCCCCCGCATGCTGGTACTTGGAGAACCACAAGTACCAGCATGCGGCGGAAAAACGGGCCCGCTGGTATCTGTAGTACTAATACTAAAAAAATACCTAAAAAAAGACAAGACACACACACCATGAAAGTAAAGATTTATTACATACATCCACACAAACATACATACATACTTACCTTATGTTCACACGCAGGTCGGTCCTCTTCTCCAGTAGAATCCATGGGGTACCTGTTGAATAAATTATACTCACCAGATCCAGGGTACCAGGCTCCTCGTAGAATCCATTTGTAATCCAGGTACTTGATTAAAATTAAAAAAACGGAGACCCGAGCCACGCACTGAAAGGGGACCCATGTTTGCACATGGGTCCCCTTTCCCCGACTGCCAGAAACCCACTCTGACTTCTGTCTAAGTGGGTTTCTTCAGCCAATCAGGGAGCGCCAAGTTGTGGCACCCCCCTGATCGGCTGTGTGCTCCTGTACTGACTGACAGGCGGCACACGGCAGTGTTACAATGTAGCGCCTATGCGGGAACTTTCTGCCCTGCGGTTGACCGAAAGTGACCTCACCGCTGAGCAGAAAGTTCCCACCATTGGTTACAATGGAGCGCATAGGCGCTACATTGTAACACTGCCGCGTGCTGCCTGTCAGTCAGTACAGGAGCACACAGCCGATCAGGAGGGTGCCACAACGTGGCGCTCCCTGATTGGCTGAAGAAACCCACTTAGACAGAAGTCAGAGTGGGTTTCTGGCAGTCGGGGAAAGGGGACCCATGTGCAAACATGGGTCCCCTTTCAGTGCGTGGCTCGGGTCTCCGTTTTTTTATTTTAATCAAGTACCTGGATTACAAATGGATTCTACGAGGAGCCTGGGACCCTGGATCTGGTGAGTATAATTTATTCAACAGGTACCCCTTGGATTCTACTGGAGAAGAGGACCGACCTGCGTGGGGCCATAGGTAAGTATGTATGTATGTTTGTGTGGATGTATGTAATAAATCTTTACTTTCAAGGTGTGTGTGTCTTGTCTTTTTTTGGGTATTTTTTTAGTAGTAGTACTACAGGTACCAGCGGGCCCGTTTTTCCGCCGCATGCTGGTACTTGTGGTTCTCCAAGTACCAGCATGCGGGGGAGGCTTGCTGGGCCTTGTAGTACTGCTACTAAAAACAATATCTTTTCATATTCACAAAAGGCTATCAGCCCCCCATCCGCAGCCAATTGGATGGGGGGGACAGCCTCGGGCTTCACCCCTGGCCCTTGGGTGGCTGGGGGGGGGGACCCCTTGATTGAAGGGGTCCCCACTCCCCCAGGGTACCCCGGCAAGGGGTGACTAGTTGGATTTTTGATGCCACGGCCGCAGGGCATATATAAAAGTGACCCCCGGCTGTGGCATTATCTGTCCAGCTAGTGGAGCCCGGTGCTGGTTTTAAAAATACGGGGGACCCCTACTCTTTTTGTCCCCCGTATTTTTGGAACCAGGACCAGGCGCAGAGCCCGATGCTGGTTGCTTAAATATGGGGGAACCCCTGTCAATTTTCCCCCCATATTTCTGCAACCAGGATCGGCTCAAAGAGCCCGAGGCTGGTTATGCTTAGGAGGGGGGACCCCACGCATTTTTTTGGGGGGGAAAATAACCACTTTCCCACCCCTTCCCACTGATATACATGCACGGATCTCATGGATCCGTGCATGCCTATCCAATCACGGTAAAAAAAAGCAGGTCTGTTTTTTTTTAGCACTTTTTTACGAGTTGTAATTTTTCACGGCAGTGTTTTTTTTTTTGCTTTGCACTTCTTAGTAAATGACCGAGATTCATACTTAAACAGCCGCGTTTTGACCGATGGTGTATTCATTCGTAATTTTTTTCTTGGACTTCCAAAAAAATACGAATGGCCTCATCACTGCCGTGATTTGAGTTTAGTAAATTACCGAGATGACACTTTGAAGAAAAAACGGCATCTCGGTCAAAATCGGGATCTTAGTAAATATACCCCCATGTCTGTGAGCGGCAAAAGTGATGAGGAGAATTTATCAAGCACTCCTACAGCCCTAGCATGCTTATCTTGTAAGTCAGGGGTAATTGATATGAATCAATTGGTCACTTATGAGGGTTTGTGTGCAAACTGTTTCGCTTTTCAGCGAAGTAAAAAACAGGAGTTGGTTCAACCACCAACAGAGCCACCACGGAATATGTTCGCAAAGACTCTGTCTTCAACAGCGGACAGGTTAGCTCCGGTAGCACCACCTCAAGGGTTAGGTTACACTATGAACCCATACATGCAGCTCCCTTCCTATGGTTTGGTTCCAGTAGCTTCTACTAGCAACCAAGGGGCAGGTAAGACTAAGACAGATGCGTTTGTGTGGCAGACTACACAAGATGATACATCGGATGATGATGATACAATAGATTCAACTCCGTATGATGATCAGTCGCAGAGCTTTAGTTCAGAAGATGTAGCTGAACTTATTAATGCTGTAAAGGCTGTTCTCTCGTTGGAAAAGCCAGCCAAGACAGTGTTGAAAGCAAAAGCACCTGTATTTAAACGAACAAAATCAGTGAGAGCTGAATTCCCAGCGTCAGATGAGCTGACGGAAATGATGGATGAGTCTTGGGCAGCGCCCAGTAAAAAGTATAAGATTCCTAAGAGATGGGATTCTTATTATCCATTTCCCGCTGTGGATTGTTCGAAAAGAGAAGTTCCTCCAAAAGTAGATGCACATGTTCTGCGACTAGTGCATAAATCTGCTTTACCACTGTCATCTACCTCATTGAATGATGTCACAGACAGAAGGGTAGAGAGCCTGTTGAAAAATATTTTTTCTCTAGTAGGAGCAGTGGTAAGACCTGCTATGGCTTCGGCCTGGGTAGCAAAGGCAATGGGCGAATGGATAGAGGAACTAGAGAATGACATCCCTTCTCCTACTAGGGAGCAAGAGGATCGTTTTTGCCGTTTAAGACAATTTGCCCAGTATTTGGAAGAAGCAGCAATTGATGTAGGTACAGTTGCTTCTAAAGCTTCAGCCTTGACAGAGCAGTTTGGCTACGGACCTGGAAGGCAGATGCGGAGTCCAAGAAAGAATTGGAAGCATTGCCTTTTGTCGGTAATATATTATTTGGAAAACCTTTATCGGATATCTTAGAATCAGAGGCTGAATCGAAAAAGGTCAGATTTCCGGCTGCTTATAACCCTAAATCCAAGGGTTTAAAATTTCGCTCATTTCGTTGGCAAAGCAAAGCGAAAGCTAAAGAGGAGCCTAAGCAACCCCAGTTTAAATCCAGGGGTAGGAAGCAGTGGGCTAGCAAAAAGCCAGCTTCCAAACCTGAACAGAAACCGTCAGCCTGAAGAGTATCTCAGGGGTATGGGTTCCCATTCAGGAGGCAGCCTCCTCAAAGATTTTTTTTCACCAGCCCGTCTCGTATAGAGTCGAAGGCCATCACAAAGGGGACAGGGGTTTTACTCTAATCTATTTCTAATCCAGAAACCAAATGGGTCATACCGACCAATTCTAAATCTGAAAATGTTGAACAAATACATATGGATCCCGAAGTTCCACATGGAGACGTTACGCTCCATAATGTTGGCTATGGAACCGGGAGATTACATGGTATCTCTGGATGTACGGGATGCTTACCTACATGTGTCTATAGCACTATCACATCAGTGTTACCTCAGGTTTGCCATCCTCCAGGAACATTTCCAGTTCCAAGCTCTGCCTTTCGGGCTAGCTACAGCACCCAGGGTGTTTACCAAGATCATGGTGGTTATGGCAGCTTGTCTGCGCAAACAGGGGATAAGAATATTCCCATACCTAGACGACCTGTTAATCTTAGCACAGTCGCAAGATTTACTGTTGAGACATCTTCAACAGACGATAGTTTGTTTACAGAGACACGGGTGGCTCATAAATTGGGAAAAGTCGTCCCTGAATCCGTCACAGAGGATGGTTCATTTGGGGGCCATATTGGATTCAGACCTACAGAAAGTTCTCTTACCAGAGAAAAAGATAGTCAAGGTGCATGTCATGGCTCGGGAAGCGTTGCAAGCCCAGACAATGTCAGTCCATGCAGCAATGCGACTGTTGGGTCTGATGGTATCAACCTTCGACATGGTGGAATATGCGCAATTCCACTCCAGACCGTTGCAGCATCTTATTCTGACCAAATGGAACGGAAATCATCAGACGATAAAGAAGCAGATGATAGAGATTCCAGTAAATGTAAATGGTCTCTAGCGTGGTGGCTACAGACAGACCAATTAAACAAGGGGAGACCCTTTTGGATAAAAGAGTGGCAAGTCCTGACAACAGATGCCAGCCTGCAGGGCTGGGGGGCGGTACTCGGAAGCCTTTGGTTCCAGGGAAAATGGACCGCAAGGGAAAGTCGCCTGCCAATAAATCTGTTAGAAATAAGGGCCATTTACTTGGCTCTGGTTCAGGCAAAGGACAATCTACAAGGAAGACCAGTCCAGATTCGCTCAGACAATGCGACGGCAGTAGCATACCTCAATCATCAAGGAGGAACTCACAGCAAGAGACTGATGGAGGAAGTAACTCCCATTCTAAAATGGGCAGAACTCCATCTCCCAGCATTGTCAGCAGTATTTGTCCAGGGTGTACTAAACTGGGAAGCGGATTTTCTCAGTCGGCACACCATTCAGGAAACCGAATGGGCACTACACCCAGAAGTGTTTCAGACACTGGTGAACAGATGGGGTCTACTGGAGATAAACCTTATGGCGTCGCGTCTAAACAACAAAGTTCCGAGGTACGGATCGAGATAAACCTTATGGCGTCGCGTCTAAACAACAAAGTTCCGAGGTACGGATCGAGAACAAGGGACCCAGGAGCGGTCCTTGTAGACGCACTGTCAGTAGAATGGAGGTTTCAGCTGGCATCTGTTCCCTCCAATATCTCTGTTACCCAGAGTAGTGAGAAAGATAAAACAGGCAAAAGGAGCGATCATTCTAATAGCTCCAGCTTGGCCAAGAAGGCATTGGTACACAGATCTGTTGAGAATGTCCGGGGAAGCACCGATACTGCTCCCTCAACGTCCAGATCTGCTAATGCAGGGTCCTTGTTGTCACAGTCATCTGGATCACCTGTCTTTGATGGCGTGGCTGTTGAAACTTCTATCTTAGAGGCTAAATGATTTTCGAAACAAGTAATCTAAACTATGCTTAGAGCAAGAAAGCCTTCTTCGGCCCGTGTGTATCATAGAATATGGCAAGCCTATATTCATTGGTGTACTGGAAAAAATTTCAATCCGAGATCTTTTAAAGTAGCTAGGATTTTGGATTTCCTTCAAGCAGGATTGGATAAAGGGTTGAAAGTTGCTTCCTTGAGGGTCCAAGTTTCAGCGTTAACTATATGGTTTCAGCAGAAGATTGCTGATTTACAGGATGTACGTACATTTTTTCAAGGAGTAGTACATATTCAACCTCCATTTGTTCCTCCTGCAGCTCCCTGGGATTTGAATTTAGTTCTTAAATTTCTCCAGGGTCCTTTGTTTGAACCACTTGAGAGAGCAGATCTTAAGTGGTTAACGGTTAAAGTTCATTTTTTACTGGCAATGGCGTCAGCCAGAAGAGTGTCAGATTTAGGAGCATTATCATGTAAGTCTCCTTTCCTAAGTTTTTTTCCAGACAGAGCAGTTCTCAGAACGAGATCTAGCTATCTTCCAAAGGTGGTATCAAAGTTTCACCTGAATGAAGAGATTGTAGTCCCAGCTTTTAAGGTATCGGGACTACCTGCGGGAGAAGCGTCGCTGGACATGGTCCGGGCTTTAAGAATCTACATAGATCGTACTAGTGCCATCAGGAAAACAGATTCTCTCTTCATCCTCTACGGATTCCATAGAAGAAGATGGCCTGCTAGTAAACAGACGCTGGCGAGATGGCTCCGAATGGTAATATCAGAAGCTTATTCTCATGCAGATCTCCCTATTCCGGCTAATGTCTCTGCACACTCTACACGTAAGGTAGGTCCTTCTTGGGCAGCACAACAGGGTGCTTCAGCAGAACAGATATGTAAGGCAGCCACATGGTCTTCCATAAACACATTCATCAGACATTATGCCTTGAATACTTTTGCCTCTCATGACGCAGACTTCAGGCGGAAGGTCCTCCTGTGCTATCAGGAGCGTCCCCACCACTAAAATGGCTTTGGGAATCCCAATGTTATCCTGTGGATAATCCTGTGGACCCAGCCAGAGAAATATACGTTATGGTAAGAACTTACCGTTGATAACGTGATTTCTCTTATGTCCACAGGTATCCACAGGGATCCCACCCTGACGCATCTGATTTGAGGATCTAGACAATCACTAAAACCTCTTCCTTCTTGTATGGAAGGGTGTGCATGTGTGTTCTTATCGCCTAAACAGGTCTCTGCCTGATGTTCCTGCCTAAAATCGCTGTGGAAAGAACTGATTTGACTGAGTCAGTGGGCGGGACTATACAGTGGAGGCCCCATTGCATCCTGGGAGGCCAGAAAGCTTGTGACCGTGTTGGTGCCATTTTCGCTGTCGCTCGACAATATCCCAATGTTATCCTGTGGATACCTGTGGACATAAGAGAAATCATGTTATCAACGGTAAGTTCTTACTATAACGTATATTTCATGCAGTACATAATTATAATAATATCAAGCGCCAGACATCATGATGATTTAAAATTATATAATGAAGTAATGTCATGTATGTGTATTATTTGAACGAAACCAGATACACCTGTCATATTTGGTATTAAAGCAAGCAGATTAATGTGTAGATTCATTTGATACTTGTTATTAAGTTGTAGGACATTGCAACAAATAGTTATGATTAAATGTACGAAAGCTAAAAATCACTCTTATTAGGACAATGGACAGGAAACTCAGGCCAGCCCCTTTGGACGTCCCCAAGGCTGAACCTGTTCAGCACACGAATAGACTAGTGTCTCATCATGAATGAGAAAGTACCCTCCCCCAAAAAAACTAGATAACACATTGCTGATCACACAGGAGTCAGTTGCTGTTTTGTCTCAGAGGATGATGGAGTTGCTTCTAGACCAGTTCCTGCATGATTTTACAGAGAGAGAGAGTGATATGGAGAGACGAATTTATATGAGAAAGATAATGGTATTGTATGCTGGCCCGTAACTGTATGTAACTGTATGTATTAACTGCTTACTGTGTGAGTTGTAACCATGTAATTATGTGTATACTGTAGATTGTAATATATTGAATCCATATGCTTTTAATAACCAATATATACATCAATGAGATTTGAAACTCAGATAATGTGTGGGTGTATTGTTTCTCTAATGGGATGCAGTGTTTTGCTATGTATAGCGCACATTCATGGCACATGGTAATAAAAGGTGCAGGCGTTAAAATAATAGACAGAATCTGACTGTTTGCTATAGGCACTTTATATATACAGTATGTATGTATGTATAATATATATATATATATATATATATATATATATAATTTACATATATACTGTATAAGAAGACAGGCTGCACACATTAGAGTCCAAAGGGGGAGTGCATGGTACATATGTATTGTATAGTCCAGAACCAAGAAGCAGCACCTCCAATCAATGCAAAAAAAAGGTTTTAATATCCACAGAATCCACAAATTCCATATAAAAACAGATGCAAAAAAACAGAAACATGATAAAGTATAATAGGAGCAAAAAAGTGCAAATGCCTACATAGGGTGGCCAATGATATAGTTATATGTCTCCAGTGTGTCATATTCAGGTTGCATTTTATTTACAGTTACGGGGTACAGCGATGGGGTCCAATATGGCCCCATCATATGCAAACCTATTTATGTATGAATATGAAGCAGTGCACATACATGGTGACCCTATATTTTCTAAATATGTGAAATTTTACACCCGTTTCATAGATGATTTATTCTTGATTTGGACAGGGGGGAGCGAATTGTTAGACGCCTTTGTAGCTAAGCTTAACAGTACTGAGGGGTCCATCAGATTTACATACACCAGCAGCTCTACCAGTATTGAGTTTCTGGATGTGAAGGTTAGCATTCAGGAAAGTCAGTTCTCTACTGAAATATTTCGTAAACCGACGGACAAAAATACCTTATTGCAGTTTGACAGTTTCCATCCACAACCTCTGAAGAAAGGCCTGCCCTACTCACAGTTGATTAAGGTGGTCAGGACGACTTCGGACCCTCATAAACTCCCTGAGGCATTACATCAGATGGGGACCAAATTTTTACAACGTGGCTACGATAAGAATGAGGTCAATGAGGCCATACAGAGGTGCTTGCGACTGGACAGGAAGGAGCTCCTAATTCCCAAAGAGAAAAAAGTTGAAAGTGGGAGGATGATACTGTCCAGTACTTATTCCATATCATCGGGTGCGGTCAGACAGGCTATCTTGTCACATTGGCACATTATTCAGAGTGAACCGGCACTTAAGCAGTCTTGTAAGGAAAAACTACTCTTTTGCTATAAAAGAAGTAACAACTTGAAGGACCAATTGTTCTACTCAGACATCAGTCCAAGGGTCATGACTGGTACAGGATGGCTGCAACCTCAGAAAGGTGTATATAACTGCACAGGATGTGCGAACTGTAGTTTCTTACAGACTGGGACTCATTTCCTAAATCCTATCACAAATAAGAACTACCAGATTAAACAACGGATGTCGTGTGATAAGAAATACGTCGTATATGTGATTTGGTGTCCTTGTAATTTGATATACGTTGAAAAGACCCAGAGAATGCTTAAAGAACGAGTGGCGATGCATCGCAGTTCAATAAAAAAAGCATTATTTAAAACAGACACCAGCACACCACCAGTAGCATGCCATTTTGCAGCAGCAAAACATACCATGAAGGATTTGAAGGTGATGCCAATTGAACAGGTACCGCCCTCGCGCAGGGGAAGTGATAGGAATAGATACCTGTTACAGAGAGAATGCAAATGGATTTATAATTTACAAGCAATGGCCCCTCAAGGGCTAAATGAGGAACTTTCATTCCATTCATTTATCTGATTTGACAATCTATTGAGCTGGTTTATCTGATGGGCCCCCCAGTGATTTAACATATCAATTAAAATATTATGACAGTAGGGATTAGATATAATTCCCTGTGATGTATTACATGATGTCTAATTCTTTGTTGGGTGTGATCCTATGGTCCACTCTATTTTAATTGTTCTTTCACCTGGTAATCACTTATATATTTATTAGGTTATAGAGGATGTGATGCGCTTGTTTAGCGCGTCTATTTGTTTATTGTTGCCATGGGGGATTTTGATTTGGCCACTCCTCCAGCCTGTTCGAGTTGCACCATTGCCCGGCGGATACGAGTGGGGGCGTTTGCGGTTGCCTGGCAACTCCAGTGTGTCTGCAAGCACACAGGAGATGACACAGTGGACGGAGGAGCGGAGGCCGCGTCACTTCCGGGTGGCGTGGCTCGCAATACTGTCCCTGAGAGCCTGACCTGTGTTTTTGTTCCGGATACCGGAAGTGAGTGCTGGTCGACTGCCGACATACCACTCAGAAAGCCAGGTGGATATGGCGTGGCTCGACAACGGGGGAGGAGTGGGGGATCCGATTCCCTGGCTGATTGGTGAGCACTTTTCTAAATGGTACAGGTGTATGTAATTTGTTAATTACTTTCATTGTATTTATATGTGATGGTTAGCTGTGGATTTATACACTGATGGCTTTTCCCATGATGAAGGTGCTACGGCACCGAAAAAGCTGTAGGAGCTGCCACTCGTTCTGATATGCTGACATGCTGAACTGCTAAGTACCAATTCTTTCTATTGCCTATGGCTATGCTTGCACATTGCACTTTGTATGGAGTTTTGATGGATTAAAATGGAATAGTGTTTGAGGGCAGGTATGTTTGTCCCAGGTTCTTGTCTTACATGTATTAGGAAAATGTTTTGTTTTGTCAGAACCTTTTCAGTTTATTGGAAAAGCTGGATAAGGGCCCTGAAAGAGAGATAGGGCAAGTTCCAGACATTGGGCCCAGTTTGGGTCTTTGTCCTCACAGAGGGCTAATCAGGATTTCAGCTGTGTAAGTGGGTTATAGGGCTGCTAGCCTGATTAGTGTGTGCAGACTGCCTGGGAAGACTGCAGGATCTCTGTGAAAGAAATACGCTTCCTTACACAAGTGAGCCATACAGTGTTGGTTGGAAAACTCTGTGATTTTGTTTAGAGACAGTTAGGAACGTCTTATGTTTAGTTAGTGCCGGACAGGCAAGGTATTTTCTTTTGATGTTTGTTTTGTTTTCTGTTTAATAAAACTGGTCGTAGCCAGTTACACCACACACTGGACTTGTGTGATTCCTCAGCTGCTGCATAGCTGCCATTTACCCCACGAAACGGCACCTTGTTCCCTTACAGTGTTACAACTTGGTGGAGAATGCGAGCATTCCGTTCTGCGCATAAGTGAAAGCAGCAGCTTTATGAGGCCTGCAGAAAACGGTGGTTTATGCAGACACAGCCCGATGTGAAGTTGCTGAGACTCACCCCTGAAGATTTGATATATGTCCTGGGTGAAAGCAGCAACAAAGCCGCCTGAAAAATCTGTCGACATGGAGGAACTGCTTAAAGCCTTGCTGCAAGCTACAGCGGCTCAGCAGGAGGCCAACAGACAGCAGCAGGTGGCAATGGAGGAAAATTGGAGACTACAGCAGGAGGCCAACAGACAGCAGCAGGTGGCAATGGAGGAAAATAGGAGACAGCAGCAGGTGGCTATTGACGAACTTTACAGGCAACAGCGTCAGGATAGAGAGGCCTTAACAGAAGTGGTGCAGAGCCTTGCAGCCCGGATTGGAGATGTGGCCGTCAGTGCTCCGACCAGCTCTAGTTCTATACGGGCCAGTCACTTCCTGCAGAAAATGACAGAGGCTGATGATGTGGAGGCCTACCTGACCACGTTTGAAAGGACTGCCGAGCGTGAGAACTGGCCGAAAGCCCAGTGGGCCAGTCTGCTGGCACCTTTTCTGTCAGGTGAGCCCCAAAAAGCGTACTTTGGTTTAAGCCCTGCTGAGGCTCGGGACTATGATAAACTAAAGACTGAGATCCTGACCCGCCTGGGAGTCACGCTGTCAGAACGAGCACAACGGGTGCACCGTTGGGTGTACGCCATGGAGAAGCCTCCTCGCTCCCAGATGCACGACCTTATTCAGCTAACAAAGAAATTGTTACAGCCAGAGACATTAACTGGTCCCCAGATGGTTGAAAGAGTCGTCATGGACCGCTATTTGAGATCTTTGCCCATGGTCCTGCGCAAGTGGGTGAGCCATGGAAACCCGGGAACTGCTGACCAATTAGTGGACATGGTAGAGAGGTATTTTGCAGCAGAGGAATTACTGATGACCTACCAGCAACCCATAGATCCTCGACAGCGCCCTTCAGTAAAGACTGGTAAGACTGTTCCGTGGGAAAACGTTGCTGGGCGGTTAAGAGAACGCAAGGCTGGAGAGACTGTAAACACTGGCCCTGGAGACAGGCCAATGGGGCTAGAACGGTCTATGCTGCCCAAACGGTTTATAATCGTGTGGTTAAATGTTTTAGGTGTGGTATGCCAGGTCATGTTATTGCCAATTGCCCTGTCACGCAAGAACCCATGCAATGTGATGCTGCCTTTGAATGTCGCAGAATGTCTTTCTTTGCTAGAATAGCCTGTACTGTGGTACCTTCACCTGAGTTGGAAAAACAAATGTGTGACGTGTTCTTAGAGGGTAACCGGGTAGAGGCCTTGCTAGATTCGGGAAGTTTAGTTACCCTTGTGAAAGCTGAGTTAGTGAACCCCTTAAAGGTCCAGCAAATACCTATTGGGGTAACTTGCATACATGGGGATACCCAACATTATGTCACTGCTGAAGTGAATATAGAAACTTGTTGTGGGTCAGCAATGGTTAAAGTAGGACTGGTCCTGACCTTGGTGATGAGGCCATAATAGGGAGGGATTTTCCTCATTTTTGGAAACTGTGGGAATCACGTTTATCAACAGATGTGAGAAGTAAAGAGCCAGTTGATAATACCTGTGATTTTATGGATGTACGTGTGTCTTCGGAACTTTCTGACCCTTTGCCTTTTGCTAGTTTGGCTGGGGAAGTGACAGATGCGGAGTCCAGTGAGGACCCTCTTGCTGGGAACAGAGACATAGTAGTTAGAACTGAAAGCGTGCCTGACCTGGAGGTATAGAAGGATCTGTTTGCATCTGAACAGTTAAAGGATCCTACCTTGATAAAGGCTAGAGAGAATGTTAAGATTGTTAATGGGGAACTTGTGGTACCAGGTGACTGGGTTACGTATCCCCACATGGCCATCTGTAATGAGCTCTTGTACCACATTGTCAAATAGGGTGAGTATGTGGTGGAACAGCTGGTAGTTCCCCTGCCTTATCGGAGAACGGTACTAGATTTAGATCATAGTCACGTTACAGCAGGACATTTAGGGGCAGAAAAAAAACACTGAAAGAGTTTTACAAAGGTTCTTTTGGCCAGGGGTCTATAAAGAAGTGTCTGAATATTGTTCTTCCTGTCCTGAATGCCAGTATCATGCCCCTAGACCCCATTTCAGGAGCCCACTAGTTCCCATGCCTATTATAGAGGTCCCGTTTGACAGAATAGCCATGGTTCTCGTGGGGCTCTTGTTAAAGTCCGCTCTGGGCCATCAGTATATCCTGGTAATAATGGACTATGCCACTCGATATCCTGAGGCTGTCCCTTTACGCACTATCACAACCAAGGCGATAGCTAGGGAGCTGGTGCAGGTTTTTGGTAGAGTGGGAATACCAAAAGAAATTTTGACTGACCAAGGTACTCCATTTATGTCAAGGATCATGAAAGAATTGTGCAAATTATTTAAGGTCACTCACCTCAGGACGTCCATTTACCATCCCCAAACTGATGGGTTGGTGGAAAGGTTTAATAAAACATTAAAAAGTATGTTAAAAAAGGTTGTTGATAAAGATGGGAAAAACTGGGATTGTTTGTTGCCCTACTTGTTAATGGCCATCAGAGAAGTTCCTCAGTCCTCTACGGGGTTTTCTCCATTTGATTTGTTGTATGGTAGACACCCCAGAGGGCTGTTGGACATTGCCAAAGAGACGTGGGAAGGACAGCCCACTCCTTATAGAAGCGTTGTTGAACATGTAACACAAATGCAGGATAGGATTGCAGCCGTGGTACCTATTGTCAGAGAGCACATGGAACAGGCCCAAAGTGCTCAACAGAGGGTATATAACCGGAGTGCCAAGATACGTGAATTTGCTCCTGGAGATAGGGTTCTTGTTTTGGTACCCACTGTGGAAAGTAACTTCTTAGCTAAATGGCAGGGTCCATTTGACATTAGGGAAAAAGTGAATGAGGTTAATTACAAAGTATACCAACCGGGAAAGAGAAAACCCGAACAAATCTACCATGTTAACTTAATCAAATCCTGGAAAGATAGGTTGTCTCAGTCAGCGGAGCCTTGCCCTTCGGTGTCTTCACCTCGGTTGCTTCCCGCAGTAAAGGTGTCAAAGACATTATCAGCTGTTCAGAACAATCAGGTTAAAGAATTTCTCATCCAAAATAGGGAGATATTTTCAGAGCTGCCTGGCCGAACGACCAGAATAAAACATGACATTGTCACAGAACAAGGGATCAGGGTCCATTTAAAGCCATATAGGATTCCTGAAGCTCAGCGAGAAGCTGTTTCTAAAGAAGTTAAAACCATGTTAGAACTTGGAGTCATAGAGGAATCTAACAGTGAGTGGTCCAGTCCCATAGTTCTCATCCCGAAGCCAGACGGTAGCATATGCTTCTGTAATGACTTTCATAAGTTAAATGAGGTGTCCAAGTTTGACGCATACCCCATGCCCAATGTGGATGAGCTTATAGAAAGGCTGGGAACAGCAAGGTTTCTCACCACGGTGGACCTGACCAAAGGTTACTGGCAAATACCTTTATCTGATAGCGCAAAAGAAAAAACAGCCTTTTCGGTTCCGGAGGGGCTGTACCAGTATAAGATGTTACCCTTTGGGTTGCATGGGGCTCCAGCAACCTTTCAACGGCGATGGATAAAATTTTGAGGCCCCATAGAAAATATGCAGCTGCCTATTTGGATGATGTGGTAATTCACAGTACAGACTGGGGGTCCCATTTGGGTAAAGTACAAGCAGTACTGGACTCAATCAGAGAGGCAGGGTTAACTGCTAACCCAAAGAAGTGCTGCCTCGCAATGGAGGAGGTCAAATACTTTAGCTTCACCATAGGCAGAGGTCTGATTAGGCCCCAATTGAATAAAATTGATGCTATTCAAAACTGGCCTCGTCCAGTGAATAAAAAACAGGTAAGGGCTTTTTTGGGAATAACTGGGTACTATAGACGTTTTATTCCCAATTTTGCGACCACAGCAGTGCCGTTGTCATACCTTACCAAAGGGATGCAGTCAAATATGGTGAAATGGAACCCTGATGCAGAAAAAGCGTTCCAAGCGTTAAAAGTGGCTTTGTGTTCACAACCTGTATTGATAACACCAGATTTTTCAAAAGAATTTGTGGTACAGACAGATGCCTCAGAGGTAGGGATAGGGGCTGTTCTGTCCCAAACCAGAGATGGGGACGAACACCCTATCATTTATTTGAGTAGGAAACTCAATGAGCATGAAAAAAGGTATGCCATTGTGGAAAAGGAGGCTTTGGCCATTAAGTGGGCACTAGATACCTTGAGAAATTACCTCTTGGGTAGACAATTCAGACTAGTGACAGATCATGTCCCTTTAAAATGGATGTATGTAAATAGAGGCAAGAATGCTCGTGTAACTAGATGGTTTCTAGCATTGCAGGATTTTAAGTTTACTGTCGAACATAGACTGGGTACAGAATTGGCCAACGCAGATGCATTGTCCCGCATCTTCTGTTTGGGGGCTACAAGTGTTCCGGCCCCTAGGTCAAAACAGGGGAGGGGGATATGTGAAAAGAACACTGGAATAGTGTTTGAGGGCAGGTATGTTTGTCCCAGGTTCTTGTCTTACATGTATTAGGAAAATGTTTTGTTTTGTCAGAACCTTTTCAGTTTATTGGAAAAGCTGGATAAGGGCCCTGAAAGAGAGATAGGGCAAGTTCCAGACATTGGGCCCAGTTTGGGTCTTTGTCCTCACAGAGGGCTAATCAAGGTTTCAGCTGTGTAAGTGGGTTAAAGGGCTGCTAGCCTGATTAGTGTGTGCAGACTGCCTGGGAAGACTGCAGGATCTCTGTGAGAGAAATACGCTTCCTAACACAAGTGAGCCATACAGTGTTGGTTGGAAAACTCTGTGTTTTTGTTTAGAGACCGTTAGGAACGTCTTATGTTTAGTAAGAGCCGGACAGGCAAGGTATTTTCTTTTGATGTTTGTTTTGTTTTCTGTTTAATAAAACTGGTCGTGGCCAGTTACACCACACACTGGACTTGTGTGATTCCTCAGCTGCTGCATAGCTGCCATTTACCCCACGAAACGGCACCTTGTTCCCTTACAGTGTTACAACATATATATATATATATATATATATATATATATATATAGCTATATATGTATATAGATATAGATATATATTTTATATAGATATACTGTGTGTATATATACACACACACACACACACACACAGATACACCTCATATATGTTTTCACTTTTTTTTAGGAGGGGCACCATACTCCAGCTTGCTTCCGGGCGACTGGGATGAAGATATGCACCTAATGAGGATGCTAGTCTGATTCTCAGTGTTTGTGTACTGAAATGCTCACTGAAGAGCAAACTGGAACGGAAAGCCACAGGAGCAGGAACACAGGGAGTGCATATAACTTTGTACTTGACTGGTCTGGAATCAGCAATCACAGGAGCATGAGTGCACTAAACGAATATGAGCTTGCTCTTAGCCGAACTGGACCCAGGAGACACAGAAATGTAGTTCTCAGATTATATATGAACTTGCACTAGATCGAACTAGAACCGGTAAACACAGGAGCAGGAGTGTAAGTGCACAGACTGTGTATTAGCTTGCACTTGGCCAAACTGGAACTGGTAAACACAGGAGCAGGAATCAGGAAACCAGTAGTGGATGCAGCTTGTAGGTTTGCAGGATATAATACTTTGCATATGGATACACCGGTCTATAGCAAATAGCAGAAACAGGTTAGAAGCTGGGGTATTCAGGAGAATCAGATCCGCTGGGAACAGAGAGACCTGTACACTGGAATCTGGAGCTTAGACGCTGCTATGAAGCGAAGTTATTCTGGTCGATTTGCTAGTGTCAGTGGAAGTACTTTATACCCCTCGCTGTGTGGCCCTTGGATGACAGAATCAGCTGACCGGACCAGTGACTGCAATTGGATGAAAGGAACTCAGCTGACCATCATTAACATGGTGGCGCCCACTGCCGGGGTGACAGCATGGCGACTTGGGGTGCTGCGGCCAGCATGGGGACAGCCAGGAGAGCGACCAGAACGTTGCCCATGGGAGATTACCAGCCCGACTGAGTGGCGCAGCGGTAAGTGGTGGGGAGCAATTCTCCGGTGCCTGATAGTAAGCTCTCACAGGAAGGGCCCTCTTCCCCATCCCCACCCACTCTTATACAAGTATCCAAACATACCACAATCTAAGCCAGGGCCAACTAATAAATGGACAAAATGGGGAGCTAACCACTACACTTCTAAATAATGGACTATGAATAGAGGAGACAATAAACTAGGTTCTACTTAAACTTGCTGGCTTCCTAGTAAGTCAATCCACCATTTCTTTTAAAGCTATTGCTAAGGTAATCATAAAACCTGCTGGGTCAACCAAAAAAAACATTACTAAACTAAAAGTTAGAAAATAAGTCTAACCACTATATAGCCATACATTACCCAAATATTAAATGTGAAACAACTTAAAAAGTGGAGGTGTTGTCCACATCAGCCATTCAGATTCTAGCTATGTTTTTTATAAGACATTCTAGGAAATGCTAGCTAAAATATGATTGGTTGCTGTAATACCCCCACTATTCTGTGGAAGCCTTACCTATCACATGAACTATAGCTGGATGGTTGCAGTACTGTAATTTCAGGAGTTGGACACCAGTCACTAATACTGCAGAATAGGGGTTAAATAGAGCCAAAGTTAAAGCTAGAGGTTCAAGGCAAGGACAGACAAAGCAGAGTCCATAGCTGGTAACCAGATGAAAAGCCAAAGTCAAAAACTAAGTCAGGAGTACAAGAGGTGAGAAATCCAGAAAATAAACCAGCAGAATTTGGAACCAGGAACAGTGTTTCAGCATAATAGTCAGGCACTGAATGTATGGTTCTTGAACTTTAAGGGGTATATGCAATTGCGGTCGAATTCCGGCTGGAATTCGACCGTTTTTAAATTCGACACAATTCGACAGTCAAGACACCCTCCCGCCGGGACCCGAATTCGACATATTCAATAAAAAACGGATTCGACAGTCCCGCTGTCGAAAAACGGACCAATTGACGATAGTGTGCGTCCTGGATTCGACTTCATGGACGGCACAAAAGTGTTTAAAAAAGAAAGAAAAAAAATGCGTGGAGTCCCCCCTCCTAAGCATAACAAGCCTCGGGCTCTTTGAGTCGGTCCTGGTTGTAAAAATACGGGGGGAAAAATGACAGGGGATCCACCGTATTTTCACAACCAGCACCGTGCTCTACGTCCGTTCCTGGTGCAAAAAATACGGGGGACAAAAAACGTAGGGGTCCCCCGTATTTTTCACACCAGCACCGGGCTTCACTAGCTGGAGAGATAATGCCACAGCCGGGGGACACTTTTATACCGGTCCCTGCGGCCATGGCATTAAATCCCCAAGTAGTCACCCCTGGCCGGGGTACCCTGGAGGAGTGGGGACCCCTTAAATCAAGGGGTCCCCCCCTCCAGTCACCCAAGGGACAGGGGTGAAGCCCGAGGCTGTCCCCCCCATCCAAGGGCTGCGGATGAGAGGCTGATAGCCAAGTGACAAAATAAAGAATATTGTTTTTTGTAGCAGAACTACAAGTCCCAGCAAGCCTCCCCCGCAAGCTGGTACTTGGAGAACCACAAGTACCAGCATGCGGGGGGAAACGGGCCCACTGGTACCTGTAGTTCTACTGCAAAAAAATAAAAAAACAGTACACACACACCGTGATAGTAAAACTTTATTACATACATGCACACCGACACACACCTACTTACCTATGTTGACACGCCGACTCGGTCCCCTTCTCCACGTAGAATCCACGGGTTACCTGTAAATAAAATTATACTCACAAAAATCCAGTGTAGATCTGTCCTCTTCTTGTTTGTAATCCACGTACTTGGCAAAATAATAAAACGCAAAACCCGATCCACGCACTGAAAGGGGTCCCATGTTTACACATGGGACCCCTTTACCCGACTGCTGAGACCCCCGTGACTCCTGTCACAGAGGGTCCCTTGAGCCAATCAGGGAGCGCCACGTTGTGGCCCTCTACTGATTGGCTGTGCGCGTCTGAGCTGTCAGGCGGCGCATAGCACTATGCCGCTCCATTATATTCAATGGTGGGAACTTTGTGTCAGCGGTTGAGGTTATTCGCGGTCAACTGCTGACCGCAAAGTTCCCACCATTAAATATAATGGAGCGGCATAGTGCTATGCGCCGCCTGACAGCTCAGACGCGCACAGCCCATCAGGAGAGGGCCACGACGTGGCGCTCCCTGATTGGCTCAAGGGACCCTCTGTGACAGGAATCACGGGGGTCTCAGCAGTCGGGGAAAGGGGTCCCATGTGTAAACATGGGACCCCTTTCAGTGCGTGGATCGGGTTTTGCGTTTTATTATTTTGCCAAGTACGTGGATTACAAACAAGAAGAGGACAGATCTACACTGGATTTTTGTGAATATAATTTTATTTACAGGTAACCCGTGGATTCTACGTGGAGAAGGGGACCGAGTCGGCGTGTCAACATAGGTAGGTATGTGTGTGTGTGTGTTGGTGTGCATGTATGTAATAAAGTTTTACTATCACGGTGTGTGTATACTGTTTTTATTTGGGTATTTTTTTGTAGTAGAACTACAGGTACCAGCGGGCCCGGTTCCCCCCGCATGCTGGTACTTGTGGTTCTCCAAGTACCAGCTTGCGGGGGAGGCTTGCTGGGACTTGTAGTTTTGCTACAAAAAACAATATTCTTTATTTTGTCACTTGGCTATCAGCCTCCCATCCGCAGCCCTTGGATGGGGGAGGGGACAGCCTCGGGCTTCACCCCTGGCCCTTGCGTGGCCGGAGGGGGATGACCCCTTGATTTAAGGGGTCCCCACTCCTCCAGGGTACCGCGGCCAGGGGTGACTAGTTGGGGATTTAATGCCACGGCCGCAGGGACCGGTATAAAAGTGTCCCCCGGCTGTAGCATTATCTCTCCAGCTAGTGGAGCCCGATGCTGGTGAGAAAAATACGGGGGACCCCTACGTCTTTTGTCCCCCGTATTTTTTGCACCAGGACCGGACGCAGAGCCCGGTGCTGGTTGTTAAAATACGGGGAACCCCAGTAATTTTCCCCCCGTATTTTTACAACCAGGACCGGCTCAGAGACCGAGGCTGGTTATGCTTAGGAGGGGGGACCCCACGCATTTTATTTCTTGATTTTTTTACCCATTCCCACCCCTTCCCACTGAAAAACATGCTCTGATCTCTCCATATTATTTTAGTCAGTAAAAAAAATATATATATTATTTTAAAAAATATATTAAATAATACTTGTGGCTCCTAATAGACAAACCCAAGTAGATAATCCCTTCTAATATAAATAGATATGCTATTAGCAATAAAAAAAAACAAAAAAAAACATGTTTTTAAAAACTTTTATTAGATCCCGCCAGCAAAATGAGGCGGACTGAAATTGACGAAATTACTGTCGAAAAGCACTGTTGTCGAATCGACATTCTTCAATTGAATATACTTTTGTCGAAAAGCCGCATTTTTACCATTGCAGACATGTCGAATTTGACAACTGTCGAATTGCAAAAAGTCGAATTTTAAACGGCCGTTTTTTTGTCGAAAAGTACTGTATTGCATTGTCGAATCATTTTTTTGGGTCGAAAATGCCCCATTTTTCGACATTTGCGGCAATTCGACCGCAATTGCATATGGCCCTAAATATCCACAGGCGGTGGATAATAGGCACATATAGGTTGTTCAAGCATGACAGGACAATAGTTTATCCCATCAGGATCCACTGTGGCTCAAATGGCAGAGCTGCTGGTCACGAGTGCATCAGAATGTAAAAGCTACCCCCAAGAATTAACCTTAGAACCAAGTGCAATTCATAGTCCTAATCTAGGCATAATCCCAGTTCTATCTTTTACAAGTATCCCATACAGTATCTAGTAGTTCTCAGCTTTAATCTTGTACAGCATCATTTGTGCAACCAGAGCCGTCTTAACAGCAGTGTAGGCCCCTGGGCACAGCAACGCACTGGGGCCCCTACCCACCCATCAGCTGTAGGGGTAGGAGGGTTCTATCTTTCGCACAGCATGTAGGACCTGGAGAAATAATTTCTGCTAATTACTCCTTTACTGCACAAATGGGGCGGGAAGGAGAATGATAAACTGTAGAAGAGGACATTGTGCTGAATGAAGGGGCCTTGGTACATGACTTCCAGGGTGATAGGGGGTGTTTAATACACAGGGGAGGGGTTGATAGTGGAGTGGGCTTAATATTCATCATTTTCCGGGGGTCAGGGCAGCTTGCTTTACTGCAGATATCTCCAGTTGCTGGAAATAGATTTCTTAGCTTTAATGGAATAAATAAAAAAATAAAAAAATAGAGAGTCCCACCTTTCAGGAGGAACTGGGGACTTGGGGATCATACTTCAGTAGCCAGAGCAATCCACCGACAAAAATATAAAACTGTATATTAGGCGTATGGAGCTGAAGCAGGGACCAGCTGCTTGAAGGCTGATATCTCCGGTTCTGGGCATAGTAGAGACAAGCTGCCAGTGTCCCAGCTTTTGGAGTATACCCTCAGAAAAACTCTTAAGTCAGACAGAACCCGAGATATCTGGCTGGGAAGAACAATTAACAGGCTTGGATGGGGACTACTGCTTTGAAGTCGGATATCTCCGGTTCCCCAGGGCAGATTTTCAAAAATCTGGTACCCCTGGAAAGAGGGGACCCTCAGCTATCAGCCTTTTACTCCTGGGGCCCTTGGGCAAGAGCCCATTGAGCCCATACAAAAAGACGGCCCTGTGTGCAACTGTTTCGTCACAGTTGTACAGATATGGCTTTACTTGGCTTTGCCGAAATTGCACCAAAGACCCCTATATCTAGTGTAACGGTGATGTCTACAGTGGCACACCACGTTATCAGTCATTCTTCAAACTGCAACGCATAGCACAACTGCATGATGGGCAGTGTACCAAGCAAGTACTCACAATTTGCAAGTTCTCTCAGAATACTTTTGTTCATCTGCAAAAAAAATATGCAAGAAAATTGCGACTATTCAGAAGAAAGTAAAAAATAAAGGTAACACAATACTGAAATATGTGAATAGTCTTCATACTGAAAGCCCCATATTACATAAAGGGTGATAGTGGCAGCAGTTCCTGTGATAACACACAGAGACTACGCAAATGCACACAAGGACATTAGCACTGCCATAAATAAGGCGGCAGTGTGCCCTGTGCCGGCCATGGCCCCTATACCCATGATGTCTTTAGGTCACACCTAGGGGGTGGGGCTGCAGACACCAACGCTGACTGCTCTGCAGTAGCCGTCGCTGAGGAAACTATGCCCTGGGGAAGGTACAGCTGGTACCCCGCCTTGTAATGGTGGTGGTCCTAGCTGAGTATGTGGAATTTGCTGTGTGCACACCACCCAGTACTATGACATGTGTGGTGTGTAGAGTGCATCTGGCTGTCAGTCTGGCTCTCCTTCTCCTATGGCTGTCGCTATTACATTACAGAGGGAATAGGATGGTATGGTGGCAGGAAACAAAAACTGCAAATCTAGAGATGGCTAGAGGAAGGACTGTAGTACACGGAGTCAGAGCAGGGAAGTTAAAAGCTAAAGCTACAAGTGCTAACTGGGGTTGAAGGGGAATACAATGAGAGTCGGGGCAAAGTAGTAGTATACAGAATGTATGTAGATAATACATTTTTTTATAAAAATCTCCTAAATAATTGCCCAGATCTGTCACTCTGTGACTGTGTGGCTAACGCTGGGCGTGGCTAGGAGCTCTCATTGAGTTAGCAGTAGGTCTCTCACCCCCAGTCCACAGCTGATTGGGCGAGAAACGCCCTCACACACAGATTACATCCAAAGGGAGGCTCTGTCCTTTGGCTGCTGTGTGTTCTCAGCGCAGGATTAACAGTGGGGCTAATGGAGCTGCAGCTCCAGGTCCACACCCCAAAATAGGCCTACTGCATCTGCAGCATCATACCCTCCAACAATTTACACATAAAAATCGCTACAAATTCGAAAAGGGGGCGTGGGCACGGGTACAGAGGCATGACCACGCCCCTTTCCCTATACTTTCAATGGAAGTTTGGGGAGCCAAACATCGGTACAGACCATAAAAAAAGGTACTGTACTTGCCAAAAAGGTACAGCTGGAGGGTATGCCACTGTATCTGCAGCAAATCACTGCATTGTAGATAGGGGAAAAAAAATAAGATTTTAAACCTAGTCCGTAGAGGATGCTGGGGTATAGACGGGCTCCGCAGGAGATATGGGCACTATAAAGAACTTTAGAATGGGTGTGCACTGGCTCCTCCCTCTATGCCCCTCCTCCAGACCTCAGTTAGAGAAACTGTGCCCAGAGGAGATGGACAATACAAGGAAAGGATTTTGTTAATCTAAGGGCAAGATTCATACCAGCCCACACCATCCACACCGTATAACCTGGAATATACGCAACCAGTTAACAGGATGAACAAAAAACAGTATCAGCTAAAGACTGATCTCAACTGTAATATAACCCTTATGGAAGCAACAACTATATACAAGCCTTTCAGATTTTGTCCGCACTGGGACGGGCGCCCAGCATCCTCTACGTACTAGGAGAAAAAGATTTACCGGTAGGTCTAAAATCTTATTTTCTCTTACGTCCTAGAGGATGCTGGGGACTCCGTAAGGACCATGGAGTTTATACCAAAGCTCCAGACCGGGCGGGAGAGTGCTGACGACTCTGCAGCACCGACTGAGCAAACGCAAGGTCCTCATCAGCCAGGGTATCAAACTTATAGAACTTTGCAAAAGTGTTTGAACCTGACCAGGGAGCTGCTTGGCAAGGCTGTAAAGCCGAGACGCCTCGGGCAGCCGCCCAAGAAGAGGCCACCTTCCTAGTGGAATGGGCCTTTACCGAATTTGTTAACGGCAATCCTGCCGTAGAATGAGCCTGCTGAATCGTGTTACAGATCCAGCGAGCAATAGTCTGCTTCGAAGCAGGAGCGCCAACTTTGTTGGCTGCATGCAGGACAAACAGTGCTTCTGTTTTCCTAACCCGAGCCGTCCTGGCTACATAGATTTTAAGGCCCTGACTACAACCAGGGACTTGGAATCCTCCAAGTCACCTGTAGCCACAGGCACCACAATAGGTTGGTTCATATGAAATGAAGGAACCACCTTAGGCAAAAATTGAGGACGAGTCCTCAACTTCGCTCTATCCACATGGAAGGTCAAATAGGGGCTCTTGTGATACAAGGCCGCCAATTCGGACACCCGCCTTGCAGATGCCAAGGCCAACAACATGACCACCTTCCAAGTGAGAAATTTAAATTCAACCGTTTGAAGAGGTTCAAACCAGTGAGACTTCAGGAACCGTAACACCACGTTAAGGTCCCAAGGTGCCACTGGGGGCACAAAAGGAGGTTGGATGTGCAGCACTCCCTTTACAAAAGTCTGGACTTCAGGGAGGGAAACCAATTCCTTCTGAAAGAAAATAGACAGGGCTGAAATCTGTACCTTAATGGAGCCTAATTTTAGGCCCATATCCACTCCTGTCTGTAGAAAGTAGAGAAAACGGCCCAGATGGAAATCTTCCGTAGGAGCATTCTTGGCTTCACACCAAGAAACATATTTCCTCTAGATACGGTGATAATGTTTTGCCGTCACCTCCTTCCTAGCCTTTATCAGAGTAGGGATGACTTCCTCCGGAATACTTTTCCCAGCTAGGATTCAGTGTTCAACCGCCATGCCGTCAAACGTAACCGCGGTAAGTCTTGGAACACGCAGGGCCCCTGTTGTAACAGGTCCTCCCTGAGAGGAAGAGGCCATGGATCTTCTGTGAGCATCTCCTGAAGATCTGAATACCAGGCCCTTCGAGGCCAATCTGGAACAATGAGGATTGTTTTCACTCTTTTTTGTCTTATGATTCTCAATATTCTTGAGATGAGAGGAAGAGGGGGGAACACATAGACCGACTGAAACACCCAAGGTGTCACCAGGGCGTCCACCGCTACTGCCTGAGGATCCCTTGACCTGGCACAATACCTCAGAAGCTTCTTGTTGAGGCGTGACGCCATCATGTCTATGTGAGGAATTCCCCAAAGACTTGTTATCTCTGTAAAAACGTCTTGATGAAGTCCCCACTTTCCTGGATGGAGATCGTGTCTGCTGAGGAAGTCTGCTTCCCAGTTGTCCACTCCCGGAATGAAGACAGCTGACAGAGTGCTTACGTGATTTTCCGCCCAGCGAAGAATCCTGGTGGCTTCCGCCATTGCCACTCTGCTCCTTCTCCCGCCTTGGCGGGTCACATGAGCCACGGCTGTGATGTTGTCTGATTGAATCAGAACCGGTAGGTCGCGAAGAAGATTTTCCGCTTGTCGTAGGCTGTTGTATATGGCCCTCAATTCCAGTACGTTGATGTGAAGACAAGCCTCCTGGCTTGACCAGAGCCCCTGAAAATTTCTTCCTTGTGTGACTGCTCCCCATCCTCGGAGGCTCGCGTCCGTGGTCACCAGAACCCAGTCTTGAATGCCGAACCTGCGACCCTCTAGAAGGTGAGCACTTTGCAGCCACCACAGGAGAGGCACCCTGGCCCGGGGGGACAGGCTTATCTTCTGATGTATTAGTAGATGGGACCCGGACCACTTGTCCAGGAGGTCCCACTGAAACGTCCTTGCATGAAACCTGCCGAAGGGGATGGCCTCATAGGCTGCCACCATTTACCCCAGAACTCGAGTGCATTGATGAACAGACATTCTTTTTGGTTTTAGCAAGTCTCTGACCATGTTCTGGAGGTCCTGGGCTTTTTCCATCGGGAGAAAAACCCTCTTTTGTTCCGTGTCCAGAATCATGCCTAGGAATGATAGTCGAGTCGTTGGAATCAATTGTGACTTTGGCAGATTGAGAATCCAACCGTGTTGTTGTAGCACTCTCAGGGAGAGCGACACGCTCTTCTGCAATTGATCTCTCGATCTTGCTTTTATCAGGAGATCGTCCAAGTATGGGATAATTGTGACTCCCTGTCTGTGCAGGATCACCATCATCTCCGCCATCACCTTGGTGAAAATCCTCGGGGCCGTGGAAAGCTCAAACGGCAACGTCTGAAACTGGTAATGACAGTCCTGTACAGCGAATCTCAGGTACGCCTGATGAGGAGGATATATGGGGACATGAAGGTATGCATCCTTTATGTCGAATGACACCATAAATTCCCCCCCCCCCCCCCTTCCAGACTGGAGATCACAGCCCGGAGCGATTCCATCTTGAATTTGAACTTTTTCAAGTACAGGTTTAGGGATTCTAGATTTAAAATGGGTCTGACCGAACCATCCGGCTTCGGGACCACGAACAGGGTCGAATAGTACCCTTTCCCCTGTATGACTAGGGGAATCTTGACAATCACTTGCTGTTGACACAGCTTTTGAATTGCAGCTAACACTACTTCCCTCTCTGGGGAAGAAGCTGGCATGGCCAACTTGAAAAATCGGCGAGGGGGCACCTCTTCAAATTCCAGTTTGTAGCCTTGGGATACAATATCCATCGCCCAAGGATCCACGACTGACAGAACCCAGACCTGGCTGAAGAGTCGAAGACGTGCCCCCACCGGTGCGGACTTCCTCAGTGGAGCCCCAGCGTCATGCGGTGGATTTAGTAGAAGCCGGGGAGGACTTCTGCTCCTGGGAACTACCTGGAGCAGGTGCTCTCTTTCCACTACCCTTACCTCTGGCGAGGAAAGATGAGCCTCGACCTCTTCTGGACTTATGCGACCGAAAGGACTGCATCTGATATTGTGGAGTTTTCTTTTGTTGTGAGGGAACAAAAGGCAAAAAGGTAGATTTACCCGCGGTAGCTGTGGCAACCAGGTCCGCGAGACCTTGCCAAAATAAAAATTCACCTTTGTATGGCAAAACCTCCATATGCTTATTTGAGTCGGCATCACCCGTCTATTGGCGGGTCCACAGGGCTCGCCTAGCAGAAATCGCCATGGCGTTGGCTCTCGAACCTAGCAGCCCAACGTCTCTTTGAGCGTCCCTCATATATAAGACTGCGTCTTTAATGTGGCCTAAGGTCAATAAAATGGTATCCCTGTCTAGGGTATCAAGGTCAACTGACAAGGTATCTGTCCAAGCTGCAACTGCACTACACACCCATGCAGACGCTATTGCCGGTCTGAGCAAAGCACCTGTATGCGCATAAATAGACTTTAAAGTAGTTTCCTGTCTGCGATCAGCAGGATCCTTGAGGGCTGCCGTGTCCGGAGACGGTAGCGCCACCTTCTTGGACAGGCGTGTTAAAGCCTTGTCCACCCTGGGTGAGGATTCCCAACGTACCCTGTCCTGTGCAGGGAAAGGATACGCCATAAGAATCCTTTTGGGAATCTGCAGTTTTTTATCTGGAGTTTCCCAAGCTTTTTCAAATAACGCGTTCAGCTCATGAGATGGGGGAAAGGTTACCTCAGGTTTCTTTTCCTTAAACATGCATACCCTCGTGTCAGGGAAAGAGGGGTCATCTGTGATATGTAAAACATCTTTTATTGCAATAATCATATAATGAATAATTTTGGCCACCCTTGGGTGCCATCATCGTAGTCGACACTGGAGTCAGAATCCGTGTCGGTATCAGTGTCTGCTACTTGGGACAGGGGACGTTTTTGAGACCCTGAAGGGCCCTGTGACCCAGTCGAAGCGGTGGATTGACTCCCAGCTTTTTCTCTGGACTCTGCTTTGTCCAATGTCTTAAGTAATAAGGTCACACACATTTGCATTTAAAACATTCCACATGTCCATCCAATCATGAGTCGGCGTTGCCAACGGAGACACCACAATCATCTGCTCCACCTCCTCCTTAGCTGAGCCTTCCGCATCAGACATGCCAACACACTCGTACCGACACCCCCCCCCCCCCCCACACACACAGGGATATAGATATAAGGAGACAGTTCCCCAATAAGGCCCTTTGGAGAGACAGAGAGAGAGTATGCCAGCACACACCCAGCGCCAACTGACACTGGAAAATAATCTCCCAGATAATAGCGCTTTTATCTTAATCACTGTGTTAATACACTCACTGCGCCTCACAAGTGCCCCCCCCCCCCCTCCTCTTTTCAGCCCTGTGTCACCGTGTTCAGGAGGGGAGAGACCGGGGAGCCAGCTTCTCTGCAATCTCTGAGGAGAAAATGGCGCTGGTTAGTGCTGAGGGACCAAGCTCCGCCCCCTCCAGCGGCGGGCTTCGGTCCCGCTCAATGTATCACAAAACTGGCGGGGGATTTATAGAATTACTGCCTCCGCAGTGTCTAACCTTATAATGCTAGATTTAGAGGTTTTTATTGCTGCCCAGGGTGCCCCCCTGCGCCCTGCACCCATCAGTGCCTGCTAGTGTGTGTAGTGTGTGGGAGCAATGGCGCGCACTTACCTCAGTGAAGATCTGAAGTCTTCTGCCGCCTTGAAGTCTTCTTTTCTTCTTATACTCACCCGGCTTCTATCTTCCGGCTCTGCGAGGAGGACGGCGGCGCGGCTCTGGGACGAACAGCGAGGGGAGACCTGCGTTCTGACTCCCTCTGGAGCTAATGGTGTCCAGTAGCCTAAGAAGCAGAGCCTATCACTTAAGTAGGTCTGCTTCTCTCTCCTCAGTCCCACGATGCAGGGAGCCTGTTGCCAGCAGTGCTCCCTGAAAATAAAAAACCTAACAAAATTCTTTATCAGAGAAGCTCAGGAGAGCTCCCCTGTAATGCACCCAATCTCCTCTGGGCACAGGATCCAACTGAGGTCTGGAGGAGGGGCATAGAGGGAGGAGCCAGTGCACACCCATTCTAAAGTTCTTTATAGTGCCAATATCTCCTGCGTAGCCCGTCTATACCAGATGGTCCTTACGGAGTCCCCAGCATCCTCTAGGACGTAAGAGAAAATCCTTTTACTGCAACATCCTATGGCGGTCATTCTGACCTGATCGCTCGCTGCAGTTCATCGCAGTTGTACAGTTGTCAGAACTGCACTTGCGCCGGCGCCGCAGTGCGCCGGCCCATGGCTGACAGCCGACAGCTGTCGTTGCCTAGCGATCACCCCTGCCTGAATGACAGGCAGAGGCGGTCGCTGGGCAGGAGGGGGCGGCACGGCGGCATTTGCTCACTGTTTTGTGGCCGCGGTCCGGCCAATGCAGGCGTGGCCGAACGGGCCGCAGCGGCTGTGTGATGTCACATGCAGCTGCTGCTACCCGGGGCAGCGACGAGTAACTCCCGGCCAACCGCAGGAGCTACGCTGGCTGGTAGTTACTCTTCAAGTACAATAGCATTGCTGCTGTGCGATGCTTTTGTACTTGTGCGGGGGGGGCTGGCCTGACATGTGGGCCGGACTTACCCTGTGCTGGGCGTCCCCCCGCATGTCAGTTTAAGTGATCGTAGCTGTGCTAAATTTAGCACAGCTACGATCAGGTCGGAATGACCCCTTATGTCCTGCTGCCAGTCCGCCTGCCCCCTCCGGCATCAACAATCCCCACTCCCTAGCCGCGGCCCACGTGGAACAAAAGCTGCTGAAGCCACCAGCATAGATGTGTATGAAAGCGGCACAGCGGAAGGATTTCATAGCCCTCCCAGCGCTGCATACTCTCTGAGTCCCGGAGCCTGCTCTGCGTGTGATGTCACAGAAGTGCCTCCCCAGCACAGCCGTGCACAGATTCCCAGAGGCCCTGACTCCGCAACACAGCACCTGGCCTGCTGGCATGGGAGCCCATGAGATGGCTAATGTAACGGATAGAGTGGGTGATATCGCGGAGGGTAATGTCTGGACGCTGACACTGACACTGCACAGCACTCTCACCTTTTACATTGATTCAGCGAGTCAGTCAGTTCTGCCAGCAGGTCACTATTGTTAGCGCCGGTGTCCCATTGCGCTGCATTACAGGGAACTATGTGCACCAAATAAACTACAGCTCCCAGCAACCCTTAGCGCCGAAGCATTCAGGCGCTAAGGACTGCTGGGAGCTGTAGTTTATTGAGTGCATTTTCTTCCCTATAATGCGGTGCATTGGGACACTGGTGCTAACAATAGTGATTGGCTGCTGTGCGAGTCTCCCGGAGAGCCACTGCCAAAGGGAGGACAGCAGCCTAGCTGCTTCCAGGAGGAGAAGCACTACCCGCACCTCCCCCACTCGCAGTACCGCCGGCCTCCATCTGCAGCACCCGCACACACACCCTCCACCACCCACGGTGGCTCCAGACGCCCTCCCCCACCCGCAGCACCCATGCACCCGCCCTACTCGCGGTGGCTCCGGACCCACACCAGCGGCACCTGCCCCTCCCCCACCACTGCACCAGCCCCTCCGCCACTCGCACCACTCCCACAACCACCCCTCCCCCACCCGTGGCACCCTCGGCCCCCCTCCCCCGTATTTTCCGATTTCGATGATATCCGTTTTGTCGGGCAGTGTTTTACGGGAGTGATTAGTAAAACACTGCCGGACATAAGACAATGAAGCCCGGCCGGATCAGTAAGATCCGTGCAGGGCTTCATTGTGTACAGTATGAGAAGTATTTAAACAGTTAAAAGTAAAAAAAAAAAAAAATTGCGTGGGGTCCCCCCTCCTAAGCATAACCAGCCTAGGGCTCTTTGAGCCAACCCTGTTTGTTTAAATACCGGGGGGGGGGGGGGGGGGGGAATGACTGGGGTCCCCTCGTATTTCACCAGGATCTTGGGCCGGCCCTGGTTCCAAAAATATGGGGGACAGAAGACATAGGGTTCCCCGGATTTTTAAAACAAGCACTGGGCTCCACTAGCCAGAGAGATAATGCCACAGCCGGGGGACACTTTTATATAGGTCCCTGCGGCCGTGGCATTACCCCCACAACTAGTCACCCCTGGCCGGGGGTTCCCTGGAGAAGTGGGGACCCCTTAAATCAAGGGGTCCCTACCCTCCAGGCACCCAAGGACCAGGGGTGAAGCCCAAGGCTGCCCTCCCCCCCCATCCCTGGGCGGTGGATGGGGGGCTGATAGCCTTTGTTTGTGTAAAAAAAAAAGTTTTTTTGTTGTTGTTGTAGAACTACAAGTCCCAGCAAGCCTCCCCCGCAAGTTGGTACTTGGAGAACCACAAGAATCAGCATGCGTTGAAAAAACGGGCCAGCTGGTACCTGTAGTTCCACAACAACAAAAAATACCAAAATAAAAAACGAGATTTATGGTAAGAACTTACCGTTGTTAAATCTCTTTCTGCGAGGTACATTGGTCTCCAGAAGGATTAACATTGGGGTGTAGAGTAGGATCTTGATCCGAGGCACCAACAGGCTCAAAGCTTTGACTGTTCCCAAGATGCACAGCACCGCCTCCTCTATAACTCAGGAGCTCAGTTTAGTTTACCAGCCCAATGCAGTAGCAGGTACCAGAGATGACAATCGCTCGTAGACAATTACACCACACACTCACTACAGGAGAGTGTGTCAGCGGCTAATGCCATATCAACCCAAAGAAGCTAAGTGCGTCAGGGTGGGCGCCTTGTGGAGCCCAGTGTACCTCGCAGAAAGAGATTTAACAACGGTAAGTTCTTACCATAAATCTCGTTTTCTGCTGCGGGGTACACTGGGCTCCACAAGGATTAACATCGGTGATGTCCTAAAGCAGTTCCTTATAGGAGGGGGCGCACTGTTGCGGGCACAAGAACCCGGCGTCCAAAGGAAGCATCCTGGGAGGCGGAATTATCGAAGGCATAGAACCTTATGAACGTGTTCACTGAGGACCATGTAGCCGCCTTGCACAATTGTTCAAGGGTCGCACCATGGTGGACCGCCCAAGAAGGTCCAACCGACGGAGTAGAATGGGCTTTGATGGTAGCAGGAGCTGGACGACCAGCCTGTACATAAGCATGTGCAATCACCATTCTAATCCATCTAGCCAGGGTCTGCTTGGAAGCAGGCCAGCCACGTTTGTGAAAACCAAACAGTACAAAAAGAGAATCAGATTTCCGAATGGAGGTTCTCTTCACATAGATACGGGGAGCCCGTACCACATCCAAAGACCGTTCTTTGGAAGACAACTCAGGAGAATTAAAGGCCGGAACCACAATCTCCTGGTTAAGGTTGAAGGAAGACACCACCTTGGATAAATAACCCGGTCGCGTTATAAGAACCGCCCGGTCACGGTGTAAAATCAAATGGGGGGACTTACAGGATAAGGCACCGAAGTCCGAGACCCTCCTAGCTGAAGCAATAGCCAGCAAAAACAGCACCTTAAGGGAAAGCCACTTAAGGTCAGCAGAGACAAGAGGTTCAAACGGAGACTCTTGCAAGGCCTCCAAAACCACCAACAGATCCCAAGGGGCCAACGTCATGATGTGAGACGCACACCAAGTAAAGTAAGCATTCCAGACCCTATGGTGAATCTGAGCAGAAGACGGCTTATGGGCCTTCAACATAGTTTGAACTACCGCCACAGAAAAAAACCCTTGGCCCTCAGGACGGAAGCTTCAAGAACCATGCCGTCAAAGCTAGACGGGCCAAGTCCTGGTAAACACAAGGGCCCTGAACGAGGAGATATGGTCGTTGTGGAAGAAGAAGGGGACGATCTAGCGAGAGGCCCTGTAGATCGGAGAACCAGTGCCGCCTGGGCCACACTGGAGCGATCAGAAGTAGGTTTCCTCCTTCTTGATTGAACTTACGTATTACTCAGTAATGACACCGGAGGGAACACATACGGCAGCCGAAAGTTCCATGGGATTGACAGAGCATCCACGGATGTTGCTTGAGGATCCCTTGTCCTTGCTCCAAAGACCGGAACCTTGTGATTGTGTCGAGACGCCATCAGGTCCACATCTGGAAGGCCCCACATGTCCACGAGAAGTTGAAACACCTCTGGATGAAGGTTCCACTCTCCGGTGTGTACGTCGTGACGACTGAGAAAGTCCGCTTCCCAGTTTAGGACCCCCGGAATGAACACTGCGGATATGGCTGGAAGATGGCGTTCTGCCCACTGAAGAATCCGTGATGATTCGAGTGCCGCCTTGATGGTTGATGTATGCCACCGTGGTGGCATTGTCTGATTGTACTTGAACAGGTCTGTTCTGTATCAAATGCTGGGCCATGTTTAACGCATTGAACACTGCCCGCAGTTCCAGAAGGTTTATTGGGAGCAGAGACTCTTCCTCGGTCCACCGACCTTGAAGGAAGTGTTGTTCCAACACCGCGCCCCGACCTCTGACTGCCATCCCTCATCAGCAAGACCCAGTTGAATATCCATAAGGGACGGCCCCTGCTCAATCGATGGTCCTGAAGCCACCAGCTCAGTGACAGGCGGACCTCCGGAGACAGGGAGATCATATGAGATCTGATCCGGTGAGGCATGCCATCCCACTTGGTCAGAATTAACTTCTGTAGAGGGCGAGAATGAAATTGAGCACACTCCATGTCGAAAGCCGACACCATGAGACCTAGCACTTGCATTGCCAAATGTATCGACACTTGCGGACGAGATAGGAAGCATCGAATCCTGTCCTGAAGCTTCAGGACTTTCTCCTGAGACAAGAACAACCGCTGGTTGTGAGTGTCCAATAACGCTCCCAGGTGCAGCATGCTCCGAGCAGGAACCAGGGAGGATTTCTTCCAGTTGATTAGCCACCCGTGGGCTTTCATGAACTGGACTGTCAGATCTAGATGACACAGGAGAAGTTCTGGGAATTCGCCAGGATCAACAAATCGTTCAAGTACGGTTGGATCCTGACCCCTTGACGGTGGAGCACAGCCGTCATCACCGCCATTACTTTGGTGAAAACTCGCGGAGCCATTGTCAAACCAAAAGGTAATGCCCAAAATTGGTAATGAAGGTTGCCCACCGCAAACCTCAGGTACTGCTGATGAGACACAGCAATAGGAATATGCAGGTAGGCATCCTGTATGTCCAGGGAGACCATATAGTCCACAGGCTCCAAGGCCAGAACAATAGGGCGCAGAGTTTCCATACGAAACTTGTAGACCCGCACATACTTGTTCAAGTACTTCAGATTGAGAATGGGCCGCGAGGACCCGTTTGGTTTCGGGACTAGAAACAGCACCTGTACTACCACTCCTGTGGTCAGGAGGGAATGTACCACCGAATGCAGAGTGTTTGCCTTGAGGGGGACGGTTCTTGAAGGGTACGGCGTAACCTCGAGTAACGACTTCCCTTACCCAGGCATCGGAAGTGGTCTTCAACCATCCCTGGGCAAAACCTAGAATATAACCCTTTGCCTTGCTGAGCCAGAGGTCCCGGTACTACCACTCCTTTGGTGAATGTTTGCCTTCATCGGGTCCAAAGGGACATCTGTCAGGCAAAATCGATGAGGGGGACGGTTTTTGAAGGGTATGGCGTAACCTCGAGTGACGACTTCCCTTACCGAGGCATCGGAAGTGGTCTTCAACCACTCCTGGGCAAAACCTAGAAGTCGGCACCCCACTCTGGGATCCCCCAGAGGGAGGCCCGCCCCGTCATGCGGCAGGCTTGTCACTTTTGGAAGCAGGCTGAATGGCAGCCCATGCCCGCTTCGGTCTGGGCAGGTTTGGAAGCACGAGTTTGCTTTGGGTACGCCTGACCTTTTGCTTTACCTGGAGGACGAAAGGGCCGAGGGAAAGTACTTTTAGCCTTCTGTGAGGAAGGAGCCGTACTAGAGAGGCAAGCTGTTTTAGCAGTAGCCAGATCAGCCACAATCTTATTGAGGTCTTCTCCAAAGAGAAAGTCTCCCTTGAAAGGAAGCACATCCAGGGTTCTCTTGGAATCCATATCCACCGACCAGGATCTCAACCAAAGGATACGTCTGGCCAAGACGGACGTATCAGCAGCCTTGGCCGCCAGCACACCGGCATCGTCTCTTTAAGGTACAGAGAAGCCGTGGCAATATATGAGAGACATTGTCAAGCATGCTCAGATGCGTTGGAAGGCAGCTCCGTCTCCAGCTCCTGAGCCCACACCTCAACAGCTGCAATGGTTGGCCTATGCACAGCCCCCATTAGAGTGTAAATTGCTTTCAAACAACCCTCCACACGTCTATCCGTTGGTTCCTTCAGAGAGGTGACGGTAGTTACTGGCAGAGCAGAGGAAACTACCATGTGTGCCACATGAGAATCTACAGGCGGAGGAGTTTCCCAATTTTTACATAGCTCCGCAGAGAGAGGATAGCGAGCCAACAGTGTGAATTTTATACCCGGGTTTTCCCAGGATTCCTGACATATGTCAGCCAGGTATTGAGAATGAGGCAAAACTTGTTTAACCACTTTCTTACGTTTATATCTGTCCGGGTTGTTAGAGACAGCCACAGGCTCAGGATCATCAGACACCTGAAGAATGAGCCTGGTAGCCTCAATCAAATCAGGGACATCCACCATTGACTTCCCTTCCCCATCAGAAGCATCTGAGTCGGTGTCTGTGGGGTCAGTATATGCACCATCCTCCTCAGAGGATGTGTCTGGAATAGCAGTGGATTGTGAGGAAGTAGCGGCCCGTTTAGAAGATGTCTTAGTCTTAGGTGGACGAGAGTGAGATTTAGATGTAGTCAGTGACCGGTTCAAGTGCTGTAACTGAGTTGAGATTTGATCCGCCCATGGCGGATTGACTGCAGGGACCATAAACTGCTGCATTGGCACAGGTGGTCCCACAGGGGGCGTCAGTTTAGTTACTAGCGTATTTAACAGCGTGGAAAAGGTAGCCCAAGGTGGGTCATTATTTGCCCCCGGTGCTACAGACCCACTGGGGGGGTAAGGAACCCCCTGAACCTGAACTCTCTGCTGCCATATTTTCCTCAAAAGTGTCTGCAGCATCACCCCCACACAATGTGGGAGAAGCCCCACCTCCGTTGCCACGCGTAGCTGACATAATAATAAGCACAATATCAGGCAACCTGGTACAATCTTAGCATCGATATACCTAGCAAGAACTCCCAATGCAGTTTGACTTTCCTGTCAGCACAAACCGGGAATCCAAGAGATATATATATATATATATATGTGACTACAAATCACAAAGAAAAATACACAGCAAGTATATCTTGTAAAATTTATATATTATTCAGAAAACCTTAAACACTTAGCCCCCTCAGGTTACAGAATATATGAGTAGCACGCTGAGTGAAATACCCGAGATGGCAGCCAAGCAGCAGCTACATGCACTGGGACCGGGAGTTTTTTGTTTTTTGTTTTTAACCCTGTGGATTCTACATGGAACGAAGAGGACCGATCATCAATGGAAAATAGGTAAGTATTTTGGGCTTCTTTTTCCAGGTTTCCAATTGTATTCTACTTGACAAGGTGGCCGATGGGCTCCATGGGACACTAGGTAAGTATGTGTGAGTGTGTAAGTGTGCATGTATGTTAATTAAAGTTTTACTACCACGGTGTGTTCTGTTTTTATTTGGGTAATTTTTGTGTGTTGTGGAGCTACAGGTACCAGCGGGCCCGTTATTTCCCCGCATGCTGGTACTTGTGGTTCTCCAAGTACCAGCTTGCGGGGGAGGCTTGCTGGGACTTGTAGCTCTACAACAACAACAAAAATCTTTTTTTTACACAAAGGCTATCAGCCCCCCATCCACCGCCCAGGGATGGGGGGGGGGGCAGCCTCGGGTTTCACCCCTGGCCCTTGGGTGCCTGGAGGGGGGGACCCCTTGATTTAAGGGGTCCCGATTTCTCCAGGGAACCCCGGCCAGGGGTGACTAGTTGGGGGGGGTAATGCCACGGCCACAGGGACCTATATAAAAGTGTCCCCCGGCTGTGGCATTATCTCTCTGGCTAGTGGAGCCCAGTGCTGGTTTTAAAAATACAGGGGACCCCTATGTCTTTTGTCCCCCGTATTTTTGGAACCAGTACCGGCCCAAGAGCCCGGTGCTGGTTGTCTAAATACGGGAGGACCCCAGTCTTTTTCCCCCTGGTATTTAAACAACCAGGGCCGGCTCAAAGAGCCCAAGGCTGGTTATGCTTAGGAGGGGGGACACCACGCAATTATTTTTTAATGATTTTTAACTCTTTCAGACCCCATTCCACAGCTAAGCATGCATGGATCTCACTTAAAACTGCTTTTTTTTGCAATTTCTATGCTTTCCCGGCAGTGTTTAGCTATTGTCGGCAGTGATTGAGAATACGTATTCTTAGTAAATTACTGAGTTGTATCAAATAACAGCCGTGTTTGGCCGATGGTCTATTCATTCATATTTGTGAACTCAGCCAGGAAAAAAAATACGAATAGCCCCAACACTGCCGAGATTTGTGTTTAGTAAATTCCCGAGATAACACTTAAAAAAAAAAAAAAAAACTCGGACAAAATTGGGACCTTAGTAAATATACACCCTGGTGTCCAATGTGTGGCACTAGGATCAGTGGGGGTCATTCCGAGTTGATCGCTCACTGCCGATTTTCGCAGCGCAGCGATCAGTTGACAAAACAGCATTTCTGCGCATGCGTATATGCCCCGCAATGCGCACACGCGATGTACAGGTACAAAGCTCTTTGTGGTTGTGCTCAGGTTCTAGCGAAGTTTTCCTTTGCACTGGCGGCCGCAAGAAGATTGACAAGAAGGGGGCGTTACTGGGTGTCATCTGACCGTTTTCAGGGAGTATTTGCAAAAACGCAGGCGTGTCTGAAAAAACACAGGCGTGGCTGGGCGGGTGTATGACGTCAAAACCGGACACGAATAGGCTGAAGTGATCGCAAGCGCTGAGTAGGTTCAGAGCTACTCTGAAACTGCACAAACTGTTTTTGTAGAGCTAGGCTACACATGCGTTCGCACTTCTGCTAAGCTAAAATACACTAGCCAGTGGGCAGCGGCATAGCGTTTGCACGGCTGCTAAAACTAGCTAGAGATCGATCAACTCGGAATGACCCCCAGAAACTGTCCAGACAGTGGGAGATGAGAATGTGGTCACTGGGAGAAAAATTTAGAGGCATCCATCTGAATAAGCCAAGTCTGATAAGGGGCAGGCTAGTGAAGTCCAGAGGCAGTGAGAAGGTAGTGCACAGTAAGTTGTAGATGAAAGCTATGGAAGAAAGTGTGTTCTTAATCCAGAGGAAAACCAGAAGCCTTCACCTCAAGTTGATTAGGCAGGTGGCTTGATATTACAAGTCCAAAGAAGTGGATAGAACAGATCCAGCATCAGTGAAGAACATCAGGTTTGGACATAGAAGACAGGTACTGTAGGCGAGATAACAGATACCTGAGCTACTCCAGATGGTTCCAGTAGCCATTGTAAATAAAGTTTGTGTGCAGAGTGGCATGTGAAAAGCTTGTGGGCAAAGGTCATACCAGACAGAGGATGGTAGGCAGGGAGTCATGTAAGGGAGAGGTTTCTTCCCCATATAGCATCATCCTAACTAACCAAAACTCTCATACTTACCTTTCCCATGCAGGTTAACATCAGCTTTTTTTACACATGCCTCCCTACCCAGAAAGCTTTCACATGCCCTCATCCAGCCAAGATTTTCTCAAAAATGTCCTCCTCCTGCCTTCCAAAGGAGCCAACACAATAAAAAAAAAAAAATTGTGTGTGTGTGTGTGTTTTTTGTTGGGGGGTGTCAATGGTCAATAAAAGCAAAATTATACATGAGACCATACATAATTTTGGCTGTAAGATCCAGATGATCATTCAGAGACTAAGGGGGTCATTCAGATCTGATTGGTGCTGTGCGTTTTCGCACAGCGAGTGATCAGATCCGACCTGCGCACGCGTTTGCACCGCAATGCGCACGCGCAACGGACGGCTGCAACGGGGATCGCCAGGCAGCGACGGGATTGTGCAAAGGATCCATTTGCACAGGCGTTCGCAAGGAGATTGACCATATGTGGAAGAGGCCATATGTGGGTGGCAACTGACTGTTTTCAGGGAGTGTCCGGAAAAACGCAGGCGGCTCAAGCGTTTTCAGGGAGTGTGTCTGACGTCAAATCCAGTCCTGAACAGGCTGGTGTGATTGCAGCGGCTGAGTAAGCCTGGGCTGCGCAGAGACTGCACAAAATCAGTTTGTGCAGCTCTGCTACACATGAGATTGCACACTTGCACAGCGAAAATACACTCCCCATGTAGGCGGTGACTATATGAACGTAGGAAAGCAAAAATCACTGCCTAGCAATCAGATCTGAATGACCCCCTACATTTTTACATTGCTAAGTGAACTGATATATTATATACAGGACAATGGTGCCAAAAAGGAAATAAAATGTCACAAAATAAATAAAATTACATATAAGGGGGAAAGCGAGGAGTCAGTGCTGTCTTTTGCACAGTGTGTTAAAATGTCTCTGTATGTGTAAATAACGGACTACAAATATTAAAAATATAGTCTCATTGTATGGAAATATGGGGTACCAAGACAGGCAGGGAATCAAGGCGGGGGAAAGGGCGGAAGAGGGGGGGTGCCCGTGGTGGAGGCTGGGCATGTACTAATTACCTGGGCTTATTTAAGGGGTACATTAGGGGCCCCTGCAAGCTAAGCAGGGCAAAAATGCCTTGCTCCTTTTCACGCAAAGCTGCTTTGTACGTGGCAGTTTTCATTCATTTTACTTTTTCAGGCAGGTGTGACCATGCCCCCATGATTTTGCCACGCCTCCCCATCACTGCTCTCTATGGCCCTGAATATGGACTATTGCTTTTCCCAAAGGTATGGGAAAAAAACAATTACAATCCTTAATTTCCGTTTACTGTACTCACCTAGACAATTTAATGTTATAAATTTGTATGTTATATGTAAAGTTATTGGATTATTTATTGGGACAATACAATGTTCATTAAGCAATACAGGTTATATTTCCATGTAGTTGACCAGAGGACTAGAATAACAATAATGGCTTAACACCATTCGGATCAACAAAATTATGCTATGAGGCATAAGCATTTATCATGGTAATGACCAATTTTGGCCAATACCGTGACAACATTACTTATTTTCAAATGGCCATACAAAGATCAAAGCTGTTACCTCTGTAATACAAATCCTCTAGAGCCTTCCATGTCTCTGCTCGCCCCTCCCGGGGACTCTTACCCAGAATATTGGCATCAGGCCAGTGCATCAAATACAGATCTGGAAAGACAAAGAACATCCCATTACTTATTCATGTAGGCTTTAACATTTGTCTGCACCTGAGTAGTCTTTGATTCCAAATTCCTTTTGAATTTGCCAAGGCTTTTTAACAGAATGCTTTAAATTCAATACACAGTGCAAAAACTATTTGTGGAAAATGCATAAAGGATTTCAAATTACCTCTGTAAATTCCAAACTGCAAAATGTTTACATTTTCTTTGATAGCAATGTTGAGAATAAGGTTATCAAAAACCAGTTCTAAATACAGTATATCCATAAGAAGACATTGGTTAATCAATATGGAATACTAGTGCTCAATTAAACTGCTGTTACACTAAATAGTGCGGCTTGGAGCCGGGAGCCTGACACGGGTGCTACCCAGCTGCGACCCGCTTCAGCCCCCTTTCCCACAGCAGTCACCAACTCGGCATATTGCTGGGTTGGTGACGTTGCCGGTGACGCGGCGGGCGCCTGTACATTCACTGTGAATGGGAATCCGGGTTGAGGCCACCCGGCTCCTGATTACACAGCACAGTTTGAAGCCTTGTTCAACACTGTAAACTACCCAAATTTGAATACCGGGTCACTCGACCCGAATTATTCCAACTCAACCCTTTTACACCAACCAGCAACATGGGTTATGCACGTTTATGTGCAATAACCCATGTTATGTGCTGGAAGTGTAAAAGGGGTTTTAGAAAAAGATCATCATAAAGGTATACATTGTAAGCTTTTACGAGCAGGGCCCTATTCCCTCATGTGCTTTCCTTCCCACACTTATACCATTATCTTCTCCACACTGCTAACCGCACATTTAGATTCTGCCACCCTGTGTGCTTATTTGGGTATTAAGACTGCTGCTGCAGCAATGTTTATAAACCATGTCCATATTCTGCAATGTTATGTAATGCGAGTCACCGTTTTCTTGTTTTATTCATAATGTTTCTGTTTAAGTACATTTTAAGGTGCTGCGGACCATTTTGACACCATATAAATAAAGGATTATAATACAAATGTAAAATAGGATTTTGATACCTACCGGTAAATCCTTTTCTCCTAGTCCGTAGAGGATGCTGGGGACGACATCAAGACCATGGGGGTATAGACGGGATCTGCAGGAGACATGGGCACTCTAAAAACTTTTCATTGGGTGTGAACTTGCTCCGCCCTCTATGCCCCTCCTCCAGACCTCAGTTGTAAGAACTGTGCCCAGGGAGACTGACATTTCGAGGAAAGGAATTACTAAACTAGTGGAGAGATATCTACCAACTCACACCCTCAACCATGCCGCACACATGGCATTCAACATAACACACGCCAACAGGCATGAACCAATTGCAGCAACATGCTGATCTAAAATAACACAACTTGTGTAACTGTAATAACTAAACTGCAGGTAAAATACGCACTAGGACGGGCGCCCAGCATCCTCTACGGACTAGGAGAAAAGGATTTACCGGTAGGTATCAAAATCCTATTTTCTCATGTGTCCTAGAGGATGCTGGGGACGACATCAAGACCATTGGGTCTATACCAAAGCTCCAGTATGGGCGGAAGAGTGCGGATGACCCTGCAGCACCGATTGACCAACCTTGAGGTCCTCATCGGCCAAGGTGTCAAACTTGTAGAACTTAGCAAATGTGTTTAACCCTGACTAAGTAGCTGCTCGGCAAAGTTGTAATGCCGAGACCCCCCGGGCAGCCGCCCAGGATGAGCCTACCTTCCTAGTGGAGTGGGCCTTTACCGACGTCGGTAACGGCAATCCAGCCGAAGTATGAGCTTGCTGAATCGTATTTCTAATCCAACGTGCAATAGTCTGCTTGGAAGCAGGACAGCCTATCTTGTTGTGAGCATACAGGACAAACAAAGACTCTGTTTTCCGTATACGAGCCGTTCTAGCGACATAGATTTTCAAAGCTCTAACCACATCTAGAGATTTTGAATCAGTGAATGTGTCAGTAACTACTGGCACCACAATAGGTTGGTTTATGTGGAAAGATGAAACCACCTTCGGAAGAAAATGTTGATGAGTCCTCAACTCTGCCCTATCGTCATGAAAAGGCCCCCAATTCAGACACACGCCTTACGGATGCCAAAGCCAAAAGCATCACCACTTTCCAAGTGAGAAACTTCAACTCTATTTTTTGTAGCGGCTCAAACCAATCCGATTGAAGGAACTGCAATACCACGTTAAGGTCCCATGGTGCCACTGGAGGCACAAATGGAGGCTGGATGTGCAGAACCCCTTTCACAAAGGTCTGAACCTCTGGAAGAGAGGCCAATTGTTTCTGGAAGAACACTGACAAGGCTGAAATCTGGACCTTGATTGATGCCAATCGGAGGCCCGCTTCCACACCATCCTGCAAAAAATGGAGAAAACGTCCTAAATGAAACTCTTCCATAGGAGCTTTCTTGGATTCACACCAAGATACATATTTTCTCCAAATACGGTGGTAATGTTTCAACGTTACTCCCTTTCTGGCCTGAATAAGGGTGGGGATGACCTCCTCGGGAATACCCTTCCTGGCTAGGATACGGCGCTCAACAGCCATGCCGTCAAACATAGCCACGGTAAGTCTTGGCACACACACGGCCCCTTCTGCAGCAGGTCCTCTCGAGGAGGAAGAGGCAGAGGATCTCCTATGAGTAACTGCTGAAGATCTGGGTACCAAGCCCTCCTTGGCCAGTCTGGGGCAATGAAGATTGCTCGAACCCCTGTTTTTCTTATGATCCTGAGTACTTTTGGGATCAGCGGGAGTGGAGGTAAGACATACACTGACGGAAACACCCACTGGGTCACCAGTGCATCCACTGCTACTGCTTGAGGGTCTCTCGACCTGGAACAGTATCTCTGAAGCTTCTTGTTGAGACGAGACACCATCATGTCTATTTGAGGAACTCCCCAAAGACTTGTCACCTCTGCAAAGACTTCTTGGTGGAGGCCCCACTCTCCTGGATTGAGATAGTGTCTGCTGAGGAAGTCTGCTTCCCAGTTGTCTATCCCGGAATGAATATTGCCGACAGAGCTTGTAGATGTTTTTCTGCCCAGCGGAGGATTTTTCTCGCCTCTGCCATTGCCGCTCTGCTTTTCGTTCCGCCCTGCCTGTTTATGTATGCGACTGCTGTTACATTGTCCGCCTGGATGTGCACGGGACGGTCTTGAAGAAGATGTACCGCTTGTTGAAGGCCGTTGTAAATGGCTCTTAGCTCCAGAACGTTTATGTGAAGGCAGGCTTCCTGTTGTGACCAACGTCCTTGGAAGATTTCTCCCTGAGAGACTGCTCCCCAGCCTCGGAGACTTGCATCCGTGGTTACCAGGACCCAGTCCTGAATCCCGAACCTGCGTCCCTCTAGCAGGTGAGAGTTGTGTAACCACCACAGGAGCGAAATCCTGGTTTTTGACGACAGGATTATCTTTCTGTGCATGTGTAGGTGTGACCCCGACCACTTGTCCAACAGGTCCCACTGGAATACTCTGGCATGGAACCTGCCAAACTGTATGGCCTCGTATGCTGCCACCATCTTCCCCAACAACCGAATGCACTGATGGATCGACACACTTGATGGTTTCAATATCTGTTTTACCATTTTCTGGATTTCCATAGCCTTTTCCAGCAGAAGAAATACTCTCTGAACTTCTGTGTCCAGAATCATCCCGAGGAAAGACAACCTTGTCGTCGGTTCCAACTGTGACTTTGGGAAATTTATGATCCAGCCGTGTTGTTGGCGTATTGACAGAGAGAGTGATATGTTTTATAACAACTGCTCCCTGGATCTCGCCTTTATCAGGAGGTCGTCCAGATAAGGAATTATATTGACTTCTTTCAGACGAAGAAGAACCATCATCTCCGCCATCACCTTGATGAATACCCTCGGCGCCGTGGAGAGACCGAAAGGTAACGTCTGGAATTTTGTAATGGCAATCCTGAACCGCGAATCTCAGATAAACCTGGTGAGGAGGATAAATGGGAACATGCAGGTAAACATCCTTTATGTCCACCGACCCCAAGTAGTCCCGCTTCTCCAGACTGGCAATCACTGCCCAAAGTGATTCCATCTTGAACTTGAACCTTTTTAGGTAACCATTCAGATCCTTTAGATTTAGGATCGGTCTGACCGAGCCGTCCGGCTTCGGAACCACAAAGAGGCTTGAATAAAAACCCCTCCCTTGTTGTGACAATGGTACCAGGACTATGACCTGGTCTTGACATAATTTTTGGATTGCCGCTGTTACTGCTTCTCTTTCTGATGGAGAAACTGGCAAGGTCGATTTGAAAAATCGGCATGGGGGAATGTCTTGAAACTCCAGCTTGTACCCCTGGGATACTATTTGCAACACCCAGGGATCCAGGCCAGACAGAATCCAATCCTGGCTGAAGAGTTTGAGACATGCCCCCACCCGAGCGGCCTCCCGCAAGGGAGCTCCAGCGTCATGCTGGGGATTTGGCAGAAGTAGGGGTAGACTTCTGCTCTTGGGAACCTGGAGCCACTGTGGGCTTCTTTCCCCTTCCCCTACCCGCAAAGAAGGGGGAACCTCTCGTCTTTTGGTATTTATTGGGCCGAAAGGACTGCATTTGCGGGTGATAGGTCTTTTTTGCTGGTGCAGGCGCAGAGGGCAAAAACGTCGACTTACCTGCGGTAGCCGCCGAGACTAACGCATCCAGGCCATCAACAAATAAGGCCTCACCTTTATATGGGAGAGCCTCCATGTTTCTTTTGGAATCTGCATCCGCGTTCCACTGGCGAATCCACAACGCCCGCCTTGCCGATACTGCCATGGTAGCGGCCTGTGAACTCAAGAGTCCAATATCCTTCATTGCTTCCAGCATGTAGGCGGCAGCGTCCTTGATATTCCCTAACTTAAGGAGTATCTCATCTTTATCAATCGTGTCAATTTCTGATGATACGCTTTCTGACCATTTTTCAATAGCGCGACTCACCCATGCGCAGGCAATAGTGGGCCTAATCAGTGTACCATTGGAAACATAAATGGATTTCAATGTCGTTTTCATTTTTAAGAGAAGTTGTGCCAGGAGCAGGGAGAATTACCTTCTTTGCCAACCTGGAAAGTGCACTGTCTAACACAGGGGGTGACTCCCACTTTTTCTGTCCTCAGCCGGGAAAGGGTAAGCTATGTGAATCCTTTTGGGAATACGAAATCTTTTATCAGGATTCACCCACATCCCTTCAAACAGAGCATTTAGTTCGTGTGAAGGGGGGAACGTGACTTTGGACTTCTTTTCCTTACATAAATACGCCTTCTTCTGAGGTACAGGAGTGGTTTCTGTAACCGCCAACACGTCCCTTATAGCAACAATCATATATTGTATATTTTTTGCCAATTTATGATCCATCTCTCTGGATTCACTATCGTCGACACAAAAGTCAGAATCCGTGTGGGTATCAGTGTTTACAACATTTGCAAATGGTCTCTAATGTGACCCAGAGGGGCCGCCCGCAAAAGGAATAACAGCATCCTGAAAAATCACATCTTCCACAGATTTTCTCCAGCATGCAGCCTTAGATTCAGACTTATCTAATCTACGGTTAATCAGATGCATAAAGTCACGTATCTCTTTCACCCATGCAGGCTCTTGGTGTGCCGGTAGCGCCACCACATTACAACTCTGTGTCCCTAAAATGGCTTCCTCCGGGGAGGAACTCCCTGCCTCAGACATGCCTCACACGTGTACAGCACACCAACAGACACACTGGGACTTATTTTGGGGACAGACCCACAGTAAAATCTGTCAGAAGGACACAGGATAGGAGCAGCCAGTTCACAATCCCAGCGCCAGTATTTCCTGTGAACACAGGATGTCCACAGCCTAACAGCGCTTTTTAAATAGTAATATACACTATCAGATGCACCACAATCGCTTTGTGCCCCCCCTTAATAGCACCCTGTACTTGTCAGAAGTGGAGGAGAGGACCAGCGTGTTCTCTGCAGCCTGAGGAGAGAGAGAAAATGGCGCTGAGTAGTGTGCTGGCTGCCTGAGGAAGAAGCTCCGCCCCTGCAATGGCGCGTCCTTACACTCATACAAACACTGTAATATTTATACTGGCGGGGGTAGGGCTGTGCCAGTGGCAACTTATACCCCCTTTTAGCCAGTTTGAGGTATTTTTTGTGTTGCCCAGAGCGCCCCCCCACCCTACACCCTGTAGTGCTTGTGTGTGTGGGCAGCAATGGCACGCTGTGCTCCCGCCAACCGCGCCGCACCTCAGCCGTCACTTACTTGATAGAAGATCATTCTTCTTATACTCACCTGTCTTCTGACTTCTGGCTCTGTGAGGGGGGTGACGGAGTGCTGAGGGAGTGAGCATCTAGACACGGCTAGCGTTCAGTTCCCTTCAGGAGCTAATGGTGTCCTGTCAGCCAGAAGCAGAGCCATGAAACTCTGAGGAAGTTGGTTCTGCTTCTGCCCCCTCAGTCCCACGAAGCAGGGAGTCTGATGTCAGCAGATATCTCTGAAAAAAAACAACCTAACATAAGTCTTTTCAGAGAAACTCAGTAGAGCTCCTCAGAGTGCATCCAGTCGACCTGGGCACATTTCTAAAACTGAGGTCTGGAGGAGGGACATAGAGGGAGGAGCCAGTTCACACCCAATGAGAAGTCTTTAGAGTGCCCATGTCTCCTGCGGATCCCGTCTATACCCCCATGGTCTTGATGTCGTCCCCAGCATCCTCTAGGACGTATGAGAAAATAGGATTTTAATTACCTACCGGTAAATCCTTTTCTCGTAGTCTGTAGAGGATGCTAGGGTCCACATTAGTACCATGGGGTATAGACGGGTCCACTAGGAGCCATTGGCACTTTAAGAGTTTGAGAGTGTGGGCTGGCTCCTCCCTCTATGCCCCTCCTACCAGACTCAGTCTAGAAAATGTGCCCGAGGAGACGGACATCTCCGAGAGGATTTTACACAGATAGTGGCGAGATTCACACCAGCTCACACACAAGGCAAACCAAGCTAACTAGCTTGAAACATCAGCAACGGCTGACAGGATTACTTACCAAGTAACAAAACAGTATTACCAAGAACTAAGCATTACTGAACTAAATAACTGCAGGATCACGAAGCGCTGGGCGGGCGCCCAGCATTCTCTACGGACTACGAGAAAAGGATTTACCGGTAGGTAATTAAAATCCTATTTTCTCTTACGTCCTAGAGGATGCTGGGGACTCCGTAAGGACCATGGGGATAGACGGGCTCCGCAGGAGACATGGGCACTTTAAGAAAGAACTTTAGGTATGGGTGTGCACTGGCTCCTCCCTCTATGCCCCTCCTCCAGACCTCAGTTTACTACTGTGCCCAGAGGAGACTGGGTGCATTACAGGGAGCTCTCCTGAGTTTCCTGAAAAGAAAGTATATTTGTTAGGTTTTTTTATTTTCAGGGAGCCTGCTGGCAACAGACTCCCTGCATCGAGGGACTGAGGGGAGAGAAACAGACCTACTTTAATGTTAGGCTCTGTTTCTTAGGCTACTGGACACCATTAGCTCCAGAGGGATCAATACGCAGGTCTCACCCTTGCCGTCCGTCCCAGAGCCGCGCCGCCGTCCTGCTCGCAGAGCCAGAAGATAGAAGCCGGGTGAGTATGAGAAGAAAGAAGACTTCAGAGGCGGCAGAAGACTTCAGATCTTCACTGAGGTAAAGCACAGCGGTAAAGCTGTGCGCCATTGCTCCCACACAGCACACACAAACGGCAGTCACTGTAAGGGTGCAGGGCGCAGGGGACGCGCCCTGGGCAGCAATATAAACCTCAATTCTGGCAATAAACATATATACACAGGCTGGGCACTGTATATATAAAGAGCCCCCGCCAGTTTTTTATATATTTTAGCAGGACAGAAGCCCACCGCTGAGGGGACGGGGCTTCTTCCTCAGCACTCACCAGCGCCATTTTCTCCACAGCACAGCGCTGAGAGGAAGCTCCCCGGACTCTCCCCTGCTTATCCATGGTGAAAGAGGGTTTTAAAGAAGGGGGGGGGGGGGGGGCACATAATTTGGGGCAAATATACAGATTACAGCGCTACTGGGTAAACATATTGTGTGTGTTTTTTCCTGGGTCATTGGCGCTGGGTGTGTGCTGGCATACTCTCTCTCTGTCTCTTGATAATGTCAATTATTACCATTAAACATAAAGCTATACACTATTACTGTGGAGCCGCTATGGCCGCTAGACCACGTGCACGTGCTACGCACTTTGTACGCTATTTGCGTACAAAGTCCCGCACGTGCTACGCACTTGGCGTACACACGCTGCGCTGAGTGTACGGATTACACACAGCGGGCGCACACACAGTGGATAACCTTTTAAACCTTGCTAATAAAACACAGTGATAATATACTTATACTCTAAACCTTAATAACCAAGTACTGAAATGATGTAACGATTAGAAACCTTAACAAGGTGTATGCTGTTTGAGCAATTGAGACGCTAAGAAAAGCCCTTTGCAATAAACAGTGAAAACACAAGACCTGGTTTGGATTTAAAAACCACAGCAGCTCTAACACCGCCGTGGATGGTTTAGAGAAAAGGGAAACACAATACAAGTTATACACTACAAACTAACATAGAAATCTAAACAGAATAACAGAGAATAATACATACAATAGCGAACAATCGCAAACAAGAGCGAACAGAATGAGAACACAATGGGAACAAATGGCGAACAAAATGGATAACAAAATGGCTACAGAGAATAATACATACGTGGGGATGATTCGCATGCGCGACCTGGATCCAGTCCTCAGCATTCAGGGAGAAAGCCTTCAGAGAGAGAGAGTCTGGCCAGGCAATGGTGGTCTTTATATAGCACAACATACATTCACAATACAATGGTACCTTGTATCTCATTGTTCATTGGACACAGGGATGTGTCTCCACATTATAGCAAAGGTCGTAGGTGGATTTGAACAGGTGGGCTGTGTCTTTCCCCAACTGCTCTGGTGGGAGGTATCCTCAGGATTCCCGCCGCATGTTTTATTCATAATTTACAGCAAATACAGTTAATGTTCATAAACTACATTTGTACATAACTATACGCAGGAGCGAGCGATCCTTTCCTAACTAGCATCAGAATGTTACTCTTAAAATACCCTACAGCTGGATACTAAACACCACCTTTCAACCTTTGTCTGACCCTTCCTATCATGTAAAGAGGAATCCCTCTGTCCAGGAACAGTTTAAACTAAACATACTTGCTGACATTGTCTAGGGGAATATGTACCACAAAACACACTATTTGGGTTAAATATGCTACGATCGAGTCGCACGCTAGACGCTTACAACCTCTACCGTAAATGCGCATACAACGCGCGTGATCGCCGGAGCGATCTTACGCAAATTGCGGATATGTGCACGCACGGCAGAGTGTGTGCACGCGCAGCGGGCATGTGCATGAGGGGTTAGTACAAGGCATATGCATCAGGATATTTTTCGACTTTGACACTCTCCAAAGGGCCTTGCGGGGGAACTGTCTTCAGATAAGAGGATTCCCTGAGTGTGTGGTCTGTCGGTACGCATGTGTCGACATGTCTGAGGTAGAAGGCTCTCCTAGGGAGGAGGTGGAGCAAATGTGTGTGGTGTCTCCGTCGACAACGCCGACAGCTGACTAGATGGATATGTGGAATGTTTTAAGTGCTAATGTGAATTTATTGCACAAAAGATTAGACAAAGCTGAAGCTAGGGAACAGCCAGGGAATCAACCCATGTCTGTCCCTATGTCACAGGGACCTTCGGGGTCTCAAAAGCGCCCACTATCCCAAATAGTAGACACTGATACCGACACGGATTCTGACTCCAGTGTCGACTACGATGATGCAAAGTTACAGCCAAAATTGGCTAAAACTATTCGATATATGATTATTGCAATAAAAGATGTTTTGCATATCACAGAGGAACCCTCTGTCCCTGACACGAGGGTACACATGTATAAGGGAAAGAAGCCTGAGGTAACCTTCCCCCCCCCCCTTCATGAGCTGAACGAGTTGTGTGAAAAAGCGTGGGAATCTCCAGACAAGAAACTGCAGATTCCCAAAAGAATTCTTATGGCGTATCCTTTCCCGGCAAAGGACAGGATACGATAGGAATCCTCCCCTAGGGTGGACAAGGCGTTGACACGCTTATCCAAAAAGGTAGCGCTGCCATCCCAAGTTACGGCTACCCTCAGGGATCCTGCTGATCGCAAGCAGGAGGTTACTTTGAAGTCCATTTACACACATTCTGGTACCTTACTCAGACCGGCGATTGCGTCGGCTTGGGTTTGTAGCGCTGTAGCAGCGTGGGCAGATACCTTATCAGCGGAGATTGAGACAATGGATAAGGATACCATTTTATTGACCCTAGGACATATAAAAGATGCTGTCATATATGAGAGATGCTCAAAGAGACATTGGTCTACTGGGTTCTAGAGTCAACGCTATGTCGATTTCTGCTAGACGAGTCCTATGGACCCGGCAATGGACAGGTGATGCCGACTCAAAGAGGCATATGGAGGTTTTACTTTACTGGGTGAGGAATTGTTTGGGGAAGGTCTCTCGGACCTGGTCTCCACAGCTACAGCTCGTAAATCAAATTTTTTGCCTTATATTCCCTCACAGCCTAAGAAAGCGCCACATTATCAAATGCAGTCCTTTCGGTCACAGAGAAACAAGACAGTACGAGGTGCATCCTTTCTTGCCAGAGGTAAGGGCAGAGGGAAAAAGCTGCACAACACAGCTAGTTCCCAGGAACAGAAGTCCTCCCCGGCCTCTACAAAATCCACCGCATGGCGCTGGGGCTCCGCTAAGGGAGTCCGCCCCAGTGGGGGCACGTCTTCGAATTTTCAGCTACATCTGGGTTCACTCACAGGTGGATCCCTGGGCAATAGATATTGTTTCTCAGGGTTACAAGCTGGAATTCGAAGAGGTGCCTTCTTGCCGGTTTTTCAAATCGGCCCTACCGGCTTCTCCAACAGAAAGGGAGAGAGTGTTAAATGCAATTCACAAATTGTATCTTCAACAGGTGGTGGTCAAGGTTCCCCTACTTCAACAAAGGAGGGGATATTACTCAACCCTGTTTGTAGTCCCGAAACCAGACGGTACGGTCAGACCCATTTTAAATTTAAAATCCCAGAACCTATACTTGAAAAGGTTCAAGTTCAAGATGGAATCGCTCAGAGCAGTCATCGTCAGCCTGGAAGGGGGGGATTTTATGGTATCTCTGGACATAAAGGATGCATACCTTCATGTTCCCATATATCCACCTCATCAGGCGTACCTGAGATTTGAGGTACAGGATTGTCATTACCAATTTCAGACGTTGCCGTTTGGACTTTCCACGGCCCCGAGGATTTTCACCAAGGTAATGGCGGAAATGATGGTGCTCATGCGCAAACAGGGTGTAACAATTATCCCGTACTTGGACGATCTCCTCATAAAAGTGAGATCAAGAGAGCAGATACTGAACAGCGTGTCACTTTCACTGAAGGTGTTACAGCAACACGGCTGGATTCTCAATATCCCGAAGTCGCAGTTGGTTCCTACGACTCGTCTGACCTTCTTGGGCATGATTCTGGATACGGACCAGAAAAGGGTTTATCTTCCGATAGAAAAGGCTCGAGTCCTGGGAAAGATGGTGGCATCTTACGAGGCCATTCCCTTCAGCAGGTTCCATGCAAGGACCTTCCAATGGGACCTACTGGACAAGTGGTCCGGGTCACATCTACAAATTCATCAGTTGATCACCCTGTCCCCCAGGGCCAGGGTATCTCTCCTGTGGTGGCTACAGAGTGCTCACCTTCTAGAGGGCCGCAGGTTCGGCATTCAGGACTGGGTTCTGGTGACCACGGACGCGAGCCTCCGAGGTTGGGGAGCAGTCACACAGGGAAGAAACTTCCAAGGTCTTTGGTCAAGTCAAGAGACTTGTCTTCACATCAACGTCCTGGAGCTGAGGGCCATATACAATGCCCTTCGTCAAGCGGAGACCTTGCTTCGCGACCTACCAGTTCTGATCCAGTCAGACAACATCACCGCAGTGGCTCATGTAAACCGCCAAGGCGGCACAAGGAGCAGAGTGGCAATGGCGGAAGCCACCAGGATTCTTCGCTGGGCGGAAAATCATGTAAGCGCACTGTCAGCAGTGTTCATTCCGGGAGTGGACAACTGAGAAGCAGACTTCCTCAGCAGGCATGACCTGCATCCAGGAGAGTGGGGACTTCATCAGGAAGTCTTCGCACAGATTGCAAGTCAGTGGGGACTGCCCCAGATAGACATGATGGCGTCCCGCCTCAACAAAAAGCTGCAGAGGTATTGCGCCAGGTCAAGAGACCCTCAGGCGGTAGCTGTGGACGCCCTAGTGACACCGTGGGTGTTCCAGTCGGTCTATGTGTTTCCTCCTCTTCCTCTCATCCCCAGGGTGTTGAGAATAATAAGAAAAAGAGGAGTGGAGACAATTCTCATTGTCCCAGATTGGCCACGAAGGGCCTGGTATCCGGATCTGCAGGAAATTCTCACAGAAGATCCGTGGCCCCTTCCTCTCAGGGAGGACCTGTTGCAACAGGGGCCCTGTCTGTTCCAATACTTACCACGGCTGCGTTTGACGGCATGGCGGTTGAACGCTGGATCCTAGCGGAAAAGGGCATTCCGGATGAGGTCATTCCTACTCTGATAAAGGCTAGGAAGGACGTGACAGCTAAACATTATCACCGTATATGGCGAAAGTATGTTTCTTGGTGTGAGGCCAGGAATGCTCCTACGGAAGAATTCCATCTGGGCCGTTTCCTTCACTTCCTACAAACTGGAGTGAATTTGGGCCTAAAATTAGGCTCCATTAAGGTTCAGATTTCGGCCCTATCCATTTTCTTTCAGAAGGAATTAGCTTCTCTCCCAGAAGTACAGACTTTTGTGAAGGGAGTGCTGCATATTCAGCCTCCTTTTGTACCTCGGGTGGTGCCTTGGGACCTTAACGTGGTGTTGAGTTTCCTTAAGTCGCACTGGTTTGAACCACTTAAAACGGTGGAGTTAAAATATCTCACTTGGAAGGTGGTCATGTTGTTAGCCTTGGCTTCGGCTAGGCGAGTGTCGGAATTGGCGGCTTTGTCTCATAAAAGCCCCTATCTGGTTTTCCATATGGATAGAGCGGAATTGCGGACCCGTCCTCAATTCTTGCCTAAGGTGGTGTCATCTTTTCATATGAACCAACCTATTGTGGTGCCTGTGGCTACGCGAGACTTGGAGGATTCTGAGTCCCTTGATGTGGTCAGGGCTTTGAAAATTTACGTGGCCAGAACGGCTAGGGTCAGAAAAACAGAAGCACTGTTTGTCCTGTATGCAGCCAACAAGGTTGGCGCTCCTGCTTCAACAGATGTAGAGAAAATTTGCACACGTGGAAATAGCGCTCACCAAATACCATGCAAGAACATATACATAGTCAAATGATATGAATAAAATACAATCACCCTTGATTGGAAGATAGTCCTCATATGATGATAAATACTGGATAGAGATTCACTCTAAATAATCTTTATATCAGGCCCAGTATTCGGATAGGGTTAATGGTATCCCAGAAAGACCTGAAAAATAAGTGCCTCCTTCCCCAATATGAATGGGAATAGAATAAGAGGCACCATTAAAACGCAGACCATGGTGTAGTACTTTTTTAAAAAACACGCACCAATTTAATGCACAGATAAAACTTACAAGAAATTAAAAAAAGAGAAGCATATCATGTAAGACTCCATAGGGTAACACAGATAGTATATCACCAAGAGGTTCCTTGCAGCCGCAGCAAATGATGGTAGAAGCTGTGCACCAGATCTCCAGGTGCCTGATAGCATGCAGGGTAAACGCCAAAGGTGATTGTGTCCAAATGTCCCAGGGTCAGTCACGGATAAAAAGCAAGAGCCACGCTTAACGCGTATCGGACTAAATGTCCTTCATCAGAAGCGTCACTCCAAGTTTTATTGCGCATACGATTGAAAACATTTGTCACAGCCTTTGCTCCTGCTTCAAAGCAGACCATTGCTCGCTGGATCTGTAACACGATTCCGCAGGCTCATTCTACGGCTGGATTGCCGTTACCAAAATCGGTCAAGGCCCATTCCACTAGGAAGGTGGGCTCTTCTTGGGCGGCTGCCCGAGGGGTCTCGGCACTACAGCTGTGCCGAGCTGCTACTTGGTCGGGTTCAAACACCTTTGCAAAATTCTATAAGTTTGATACCCTGGCTGAGGAGGACCTCCTGTTTGCTCAATTGGTGCTGCAGAGTCATCCGCACTCTCCCGCCCGTTTGGGTGCTTTGGTATAATCCCCATGGTCCTTACGGAGTCCCCAGCATCCTCTAGGACGTAAGAGAAAATAAGATTTTAAACCTACCGGTAAATCTTTTTCTCCTAGTCCGTAGAGGATGCTGGGCGCCCGTCCCAAGTGCGGACTACTTCTGCAAGACTTGTATATAGTTTTGCTTACATAAGGGTTATGTTATAGTTGTCATCGGTCTCGGACTGATGCTATGTTGTTTTCATACTGTTAACTGGTTAGTATATCACAAGTTATACGGTGTGAATGGTGTGGGCTGGTATGAATCTTGCCCTTGGATTAACAAAAATCCTTTCCTCGTACTGTCCGTCTCCTCTGGGCACAGTTTCTCTAACTGAGGTCTGGAGGAGGGGCATAGAGGGAGGAGCCAGTGCACACCCATACCTAAAGTTCTTTCTTAAAGTGCCCATGTCTCCTGTGGAGCCCGTCTATCCCCATGGTCCTTACGGTAGGTTTAAAATCTTATTTTCTCTAACATCCTAGAGGATGCTGGGACATTAGTACCATGGGGATGTACCAAAGCTCTCAGAATGGGAGGGAGAGCGCGGAGGCTCCTGCAGAACCAATTGACCAAACTTAAGGTCCTCAGAGGCCAAAGTATCGAATTTGTACGACCAAGTAGCTGTTCGGCCGAGACACCCCGGGCAGCTGCCCAGGAAGAACCCACCTTAAGAGTAGAGTAGAGTGGGCCTTAACAGACGTAGGACATGGCAAGCTTACCGTAGAACACGCATGCTGGATAGTGAACCACATCCAGCGAGAGATCGTCTGCTTAGAAGCAGGACACACAATTTTCTTGGGATCATACAGTACCAACAGAGAGTCCGATTTTCTGTGACGACCAGTCCTCCTCACATAGGCCCTCATTCCGAGTCGTTCGCTCGGTAATTTTCTTCGCATCGCAGCGTTTTTCTGCTTAGTACGCATGCGCAATGTTCGCACTGCGACTGCGCCAAGTAATTTTGCTATGAAGATAGTTTTTTTACTCACGGCTTTTTCTTCGCTCCGGCGAACGTAATGTGATTGACCGGAAATGGGTGTTACTGGGCGGAAACACGGCGTTTTATGGGCGTGTGGATGAAAATGCTACCGTTTCCGGAAAAAACGCAGGAGTGGCTGGAGAAACGGAGGAGTGTCTGGGCGAATGCTGGGTGTGTTTGTGACGTCAAACCAGGAACGACAAGCACTGAACTGATCGCAGATGCCGAGTAAGTCTGAAGCTACTCTGAAACTGCTAAGTAGTTTGTAATCGCAATATTGCGAATACATCGTTCGCAATTTTAAGAAGCTAAGATTCACTCCCAGTAGGCGGCGGCTTAGCGTGTGTAACTCTGCTAAAATCGCCTTGCGAGCGAACAACTCGGAATGAGGGCCATAGATCTTTAGAGCCCTTACAACATCTAAGGACTTTGATGAGATTGAGGAGTCAGTCGCAACTGGCACCACAATAGGTTGGTTGATATGAAAATGCTGACACAACCTTCGGAAGAAACTGCTGACGTGTCCGAAGCTCAGCTGTCTTCATGGAAGATCAAGCATGGGCTTTTATATGATAAAGCTCCCAACTCCGACACACGTCTAGCAGAAGCTAAGGCCAACAAAGTGACAGCTTTCCACGTGAGAAACTTGACCTCAACCTCCAGAAGAGATTCAAACCAGTCTGACTGGAGGAACTGCAACACCACGTTAAGATCCCAAGGCGCCATAGGCTGTACAAAGGGAGGTTGGATGTGCAGAACTCCCTTCAAAAAAGTCTGAACCTCAGGGAGGGCAGCCAACTGTTTCTGGAAGAAAATGGATAGGGCCGAAATTTGGACCTTTATGGATCCTAACCTCAGGCCCATATCTACACCTGCTTGCAGGAAGAGGAGAAATTGTCCTAGATGAAACTCCACCGCAGGGAACTTCTTGGACTCACACCAAGATACATATTTTTTCTAAATACGATGGTAATGCTTTGACGTTACTCTTTTCCTAGCCTGTATCAGGGTAGGAATAACTTTGTTCAGAATGCCCTTCCGAGCTAGTATCTGGCATTCAACCTCCATGCCGTCAAACGTAGCCGCGGTAAGTCTTGAAAGGCGAATGGCCCCTGCTGCAGCACGTCCTCCTGAAGAGGCAAAGGCCTCGGCTCTTCTAGCAGTAAATTCAGAAGATCCGCGTACCAAGCCCTTCTCGGCCAGTCCAGAGCGATGAGGATTGCCTGAACTCCTGTTCTTCTTATGAGCTTGAGAACTCTTGGAATGAGTGGGAGTGAAGGAAACACGTACACCGACAGGAACACCCACGGAGTCAATAGGGCATCTACCGCCACTGCTTGCGGGTCCCTCGATCTGGAACAATACCGCCAAAGCTTCTTTTTAAGACGAGAGGCCATCTTATCGATTTAGGGTACGCCCCAAAGATCTGTTACCTCCTTCAACACCTCCGGATGGAGACCCCACTCCCCTGGATGGAGATCGTGTCTGCTGATGAAGTCCACTTCCCAGCTGTCTACTCCCGGAATGAAGATTGCTGACAGCGCCAATGCGTGTTTTTCTGCCCAGTGTTATGAGCCACGGCTCTGGCTCATTCCTGTTTTGCATTTTGGTTATGTATTTTATGTTATACTTCTGTGGGTGTCATGGGGTGTTCGGAGCTCACCCTTAAGGAGAGGGTACTGTTATGAACCACAGGTAGTGGTTCATTCCTGTTTTCCGTATTTTATGTTTATAGTTGTCTTGCAGGCCAGGATTTCTCGTTGCTCTGGTTTAAGAAGACTCTTGTTTGCTGCCGGTGGTGAGTCTGTGTAATTGCAACTTGTTCCCATGTGTTCAGCCTCACCTGTCTGTTAATTGCACCTCTCAGTTGTGCAGCAGGGCAGCTGCACGACATAATTAATTAGGACTCTCTGTTATATTCTGGCTCAGTGCAATTCACAGACGCTGGTGATAGTTCCAGAGTTCTTGAGTTCTGAGCTAGTCCCTGCCAGTTCCTGAGCTCCTGTCTAGCAGTGTCTGTCTAGCTGCTTCCAGTGTCGGTTCCTGTGTCGGTTCCTGTGTCGGTTCCAGTGTCTGATCCCATGTCCTGCCGTGAAGCGTTCCTGTCCAGAAGTCCTGTGGCTTTGTCTGTGCCTGGTCGAGTGTCTGGCTTCTTGGTGTCCACCGGTCTGTCGTTTAGGATTCTGCCTGTCCTCCAGTTCTGAGAGTCTGTGTCGGCTGCATTGGGGGTTCCTGTCCGTTTGCCAGTATTTGTACCGGTTCCGTGAGTAGCGGCTTTGCCGCGTCCGTCGGCCTAGGCCGCAGTATTCTTTGGTTATATTTTGTTACTGGTGTTTTGCAGAGGGTTCTGCTTATGCTGTCACCGCCGGTACACAACAGTATTGTGTCGGCGTGTGGACAGCATTTCCTGTTGTTCTTTTCCTTTGGCGGCGTGCCGCACATATATTTAGTTTTAGGGTTGTTAGTAGCCCCTAGCTTCTGTTTGCTTAAGTTAGAGGTCCCCTTGTTATTATCCTGTCTCGGTTCACGCCTTGTCTCACTCTAAGACCTGGGGGCATCGGAGTTGGGCAGACCTAATCCGCCCTTCAAACGCGGCTGCCGTGGGCCCAAGAAACCATAGTCACTCAGGCGTGAACTGACCACACGGGTGAAACAATGGAGGTAGGGTGCTAGGGGCTATTTCCACACCACACCTTATTTCAGCGTCACGTTCTGGTGCTCTGGACTCACTACGCAACATCTCCCTTGTTCTGAGCACCAGGAACCTAACACCCAGAGGATGATTCTTGTTACCTCTGACATTGCAGCTCTGTTCTTAGTTCCGCCCTGTCGGTTTATGTAAGCCACTGTCGTTACATTGTCCGACTGCACTTGAATGGCCCGATTTCTCAGAAGAGGGGCCGCTTGGAGAAGACCGTTGTATATGGCTCTTAGTTTCAGAATGTTAATTGGCAGGCCGGCTTACAGAGTTGACCACCTTCCTTGGAAGGTTTCCCCTTGAGCGCCCCAGCCCCCGAGACTTGCATCCGTGGTTAGAAGGATCCAGTCTTGAATCCCGAACCTGCGGCCCTCCAGAAGTTGAGGTAATTGCAGTCACCAGAGGAGTGAAATCCTGGCATTTGGCAACAGACGTATTCTCTGGTGCATGTGTAGATGGGACCCTGACCACTTGTCCAGGAGATCCAGTTTGAAGGACAGAGCATGAAACCTCCCATACTGCAGAGCCTCGTAAGAGGCCACCATCTTTCCCAGAAGGCGAATGCACTGATGAACCGACACCCGGGCTGACTTCAGGACATCCCGGACCATTGTTCGTATATCCAACACTTTTTTTCCCTGGAAGAAACACCCTCTGCACTTCCGTGTCGAGGATCATTCCCAGAAAGGACAGCCTCCTGGTTGGTTCCAAACGTGATTTTGGAAGATTCAGGATCCAACCGTGTTCTCTGAGCAGATTGAGAACAATGGACTGTAACAGCTTCTCCTTGGACGATTCCCTTATCAGCAGATTGTCCAGATATGAAAATATGTTCACCTCCTGTCTGTGGAGGAGAACCATCATCTCCGCCATCACCTTGGTGAATACCCTCGGTGCTGTGGAGAGGCCGAATGGCAGGGCCTCGAAGATAAGCTTGATGCGGTGGTCAAATCGGAATGTGGAGGTACGCATCCTTGATATCCAGGGATGCCAGGAATTTTCCCCTCCTCCAGACCTGATATCCCCGCCCTTAGAGACTCCATTTTGAACTTGAACTTCCTCAGGAAGGGATTTAGCAATATTAAGTTCAGAATGGGTCTGACTTAACCATCCGGTTTCGGTACCATGAAAAGGTTCGAATAGTAACCTTTGTCTTGCATATGGGGTGGAACTGGTACAATAACCTGTGCGTCCACCAACTTCTGGATGGCTTCCCATAGGATAGCCCTGTCTACTAGCAAAGCTGACAAGCCAGATTTGAAGAATAGGTGAGGAGGGAGATCTTGAAATTCCAGCCTGTGCCCCTGGGACACCATATCTTGCACCCAGGGATCCAGGCCGGACGACACCCAGACGTGACTGAAATGCCTGAATCTTGCCCCCACTGGCCCCACTTCCAGGCCGCATGTTCCACCGTCATGCTGAGGACCTTGGCGTATCTGAAGCAGGTTTCTGTTCCTGGTAACCCGCAGCAGCAGGTTTCTTGGATTTTGTTCGACCTCCCCTAAAGAAGGTGTTGGACGGTTTGGCCATACTTGGTTTGGCAGTCCGAAATGACTGTGATGCAGCTGAAGAAAAGGGTTTCTTCGTGGCAGGTGCAACTGTGGGAAGAAACGGAGACTTACCCGCCATAGCCGTTGAAATCCACGTATCCAACGCTTCCCCAAAGAGAGCCTGACCTGTGTAGGGTAGGGTCTCCACACCTCTCCTGGATTCCGTGTCGGCAGACCATTGGCGCAGCCAGAGTTCTTTACGAGTTGAGACAGACATGGAGGATATTCCAGCAGTCATCGAACCCAGGTCTTTCATTGATTCCACCGTAAATCCCGCAGAATCCTGTATGTTACGTAAGAACAATTCAACGTTACTTTTTTCCATTGTAACCAATTTATCAAGTAATGTGCCAGACCACTTTACTATAGGTTTAGAGATCCATGCACAGGCAATGGTAGGCCGTAGTATCGCCCCCGAAGCCGCGTATATGGATTTGAGCATAGTGTCAATCTTGCGATCAGCCGATTCATTCAACGCGGAAGATCCTGGGACAGGTAAAACCACCCTCTCTTTGACAGTCTGGACACAGATGAATCAACTATGGGTGGACTGTTCCCAATTCTTTCTATCCTCTTCAAGGAAGGGGAAAGTAACCAGAACCCTTTTGGGGATCTGGAATCTTTACACTCAGGATTTCTCAAATAGCGTTTAACATTTTAGACGCAGGGAAGGTTAGCGAGGCTTTCTTATTGTCAGTGCAGTAAGCCTCCTCAACTTGCTCAGGCGACATGTCAGCAATATTTAACAGATCTCTAATGGCCTCAAACATGAGCTGCACCCCCTACAGGAACTGCAGGCAGGGAAATGGCGCTGAACGCTGCTGGGTCCGATCGGAAGAGAAGCTCCGCCTCCTGAAATGGAGCGTCTTCCCGCACAAATTCTTTATACTGGCCTGAGGATTCCATCGCTAGCCGGGGGATTCGGTCTCTGGTTAGCGTCTGTGTACTGCTGATTTTGACGCTAGCCTGCGGATTCAGTCTCCGGTTAGCGTCCATGACCAGTGCAGGGTATTAAGACGCTGGCTCAGGATGCCCCTCATAGCGCCAACACTGTGTGCTGCAGAGCCTTCCCGGAGCGCAGCCGCACAGCACTGCGCTCCTACCCCTGTGCCGCCATATCTCGCCATCTTCTGATATTCTGGCTCTGTAAGGGGGTGGCGGCATGCTTCCGGGGTGAGTGATCCCCTGTGGCGGGGAACATTCGATCCCCACAGGAGCTCAGTGTCCTGTCAGCGGAGATAGTGGCTCATACCCGCAGAGCGGATACTACTCCCCCCCCTTAGTCCCTCAAAGAAGGGAGGCTGTTGCCAGCAACCCCTCTGTAAAATAATAAACTCTAAAAAATAACTTTACTAGAGAAACTCTGGAGAGATCCCCTAACTGTGACCGGCTCCTCTAAACTGAGTCTGGCAGGAGGGGCATAGATGGAGGAGCAAGCCCACACTCTCAAACTCTTAAAGTGCCAATGGCTACTAGTGGACCCATCTATACCCCATGGTACTAATGTGGACACCAGCATCCTCTAGGACATAAGAGAAATAAATAATAATAATAATAATAATAATAATAATATATGCTGTATGTAGATCTTACTGCTGAGTAAATAACGGTACTCCCATTTCTGCAATATTGTTTTTGTCAAAGAGATAAAAATAAGATTTTAAACCTGCCGGTAAATCTTTTCTCCTAGTCCGTAGAGGATGCTGGGGACTCCGTAAGAACCATGGGGTATAGACTGGCTCCGCAGGAGACATGGGCACTCTAAGACTTTAGATGGGTGTGAACTGGCTCATCCCTCTATGCCCCTCCTCCAGACCTCAGTTATAGAACTGTGCCCAGAGGAGACGGACAGTACGAGGAAAGGATTTTTGTTAATCTAAGGGCGAGATACATACCAGCCCACACCATACTAAACCAGTTAACCAGTATATATTAAACCAGTTAACAGTATGAACAAAACAGCATCAGCCAGAGACTGATCTCAACTGTAACATAACCCTTATGTAAGCAACAACTATATACAAGCCTCGCAGAATTTGTCCGCACTTGGACGGGCGCCCAGCATCCTCTACGGACTAGGAGAAAAAGATTTACCGCTAGGTTTAAAATCTTATTTTCTCTTACGTCCTAGAGGATGCTGGGGACTCCGTAAGGACCATGGGGTTTATACCAAAGCTCCAGACCGGGCGGGAGAGTGCGGATGACTCTGCAGCACTGATTGAGCAAACATGAGGTCCTCATCAGCCAGGGTATCAAACATGTAGAAATTTGCAAAAGTGTTTGAACCCGACCAAGTAGCTGCTCGGCAAAGCTGTAATGCCGAGACGCCTCGGGCAGCCGCCCAAGAAGAGCCCACCTTCCTAGTGGAATGGGCCTTTACCGAATTTGGTAACGGCCATCCAGCCGTAGAATGAGCCTGCTGAATCGTGTTACAGATCTAGCGAGCAATAGTCTGCTTAGAAGCAGGAGTGCCAACCTTGTTGGCTGCATACAGGACAAACAGTGCCTCTGTTTTCCTAACCCGAGCCGTCCTGGCTACATAAATTTTTAAGGCCCTGACTACATCAAGTGACTTGGAATTCTCCACGTCACCCGTAGCCACAGGCACCACAATAGGTTTTTTCATATGAAACAACGAAACCACTTTAGGCAGAAATTGAGGACGAGTCCTCAACTCTGCTCGATCCACATGGAAAATCAGATAGGGGCTCTTGTGAGACAAAGCCGCCAATTCGGACACCCCCCTCGTAGATGCCAAGGCCAACAACATGACCACTTTCCAAGTGAGAAATTTTAATACAACTGTTTGAAGAGGTTCAAACCAGTGTGATTTAAGGAACTGTAACACCACGTTAAGGTCCCACGGTGCCACTGGGGGCATAAAAGGAGGTTGGATGTGCAGCACTCCCTTTACAAAAGTCTGGACTTCTGGGAGAGAAGCCAATTCCTTCTGAAAGAATACAGATAAGGCCGAAATCTGCACCTTAATGGAGCCTAACTTTAGGCCCATATCCACTCATGTCTGTAGAAAATGTAGAAAACGACCCAGCTGAAAATCTTCCGTAGGAGCATTCTTGGCTTCACACCAAGATACATATTTCCTCCAGATACGGTGATAGTGCTTCGCCGTTACCTCCTTCCTAGCTTTGATTAGAGTAGGGATGACTTCCCCCGGAATACCTTTCCTAGCTAGGATTTGGTGTTCAACCGCCATGCCGTCAAACGTAACCGTGGTAAGTTTTGGAACACACAGGGCCCCTGTTGCAACAGGTCCTCCCTGGGAGGAAGAGGCCACGGATCTTCTGTGATCATTTCCTGAAGATCTGAATACCAGGCCCTTCGAGGCCAATCTGGGACAATGAGTATTGTCTGCACTCTTGTTCGTCTTATGATTCTCAATATTTTTTAGATAAGTTGAAGCGGAGGGAACACATAGACCGACTGAAACACCCACGGTGTCACCAGGGCGTCCACCGCCACTGCCTGAGGGTCCCTCGACCTGGAACAATACGTCCAAAGCTTTCTGTTGAGGCGTGACGCCATCATGTCTATTTGAGGAAGTCCCCAACGACTTGTTACCTCTGCAAAGACCTCTTGATGAAGTCCCCACTCTCCTGGATGGAGATCGTGCCTGCTGAGGAAGTCTGCCTCCCAGTTGTCTACTCCCAGAATGAAGACCGCTGACAGAGCGCTTACATGATTTTCCGCCCAGCGAAGAATCCTGGTGGCTTCTGCCATTGCTGCTCTGCTCCTTGTCCCGCCCTGGCGGTTTACATGCGCCACGGCTGTGACGTTGTCTGACTGGATCAGAACGGGTAGGTTGCGAAGAAGATTCTCCGCCTGTTGCAGGCCGTTGTATATGGCCCTTAATTCCAGCACATTGATGTGTAGACAAGCCTCCTGGCTTGACCATATTCCCTGAAAATGTTTTCCTTGTGTGACTGGTCCCCATCCTCGGAGGCTCGCGTCCGTGGTCACAAGAACCCAATCTTGAATGCCGAACCTGCGACCCTCTAGAAGGTGAGCACTCTGGAGCCACCACAGGAGAGAGACCCTGGCCCGGGGGGACAGGCTTATCCTCCGATGCATCTGTAGATGGGACCCGGACCACTTGTTCAGAAGGTCCCACTGAAAAGTTCTCGCATGGAACCTGCCGAACGGAATGGCCTCGTAGGCCGCCACCATCTTTCCCAATACTCGAGTGCATTGATGAACTGACACTCTTTTTGGTTTCAGCAGGTCCTTGACCATGTTCTGGAGTTCCTGGGCTTTTTCCATTGGGAGAAAAACCCTCTTTTTTTCCGTGTCCAGAATCATGCCCAAAAATGACAGCCGAGTAGTCGGAACCAACTGCGGCTTTGGTAGATTTAGAAACCAGCCGTGCTGTTGTAGTACTCTCAGGGAGAGCGACACGCTTTTTAGTAACTGATCTCTTGATCTTGCCTTTATCAGGAGATCGTCCAAGTATGGGATAATTGTGACCCCCTGCTTGCGCAGGAGCACCATCATTTCCGCCATTACCTTGGTGAAAATCCACGGGGCCGTGGAAAGCCCAAACGGCAACGTCTGAAACTGGTAATGTCAATCCTGTACAGCGAATCTCAGGTACGCCTGATGAGGGGGCTATATGGGACATGAAGGTATGCATCCTTTATGTCTAGTGACACCATAAAATCCCCCCCTTCCAGGCTGGAGATCACTGCCCGGAGAGATTCCATCTTGAATTTGAACCTCTTCAAATATAGGTTTAGGGATTTTAGATTCAGAATTGGTCTGACCGAGCCATCCGGCTTCGGGACCACAAATAGGCTTGAATAAAACCCTTTCCCCTGTTGCACTAGGTGAATAAAACCCTTTCCCCTGTTGCACTAGGGGGACCCTGATAATCACTTGCTGTTGACACAGCTTTTGTATGGCAGCTGAAACAATTTGCCTCTCTGGGGGAGAAGCTGGCAAGGCCGATTTGAAAAATCGGTGTGGAGGCACATCTTCGAACTCCAGCTTGTAGCCTTGGGATACAATTTCGACCACCCAAGGATCCAAATCCGACTGAACCCAGACTTGGCTGAAGAGTCGAAGACGTGCCCCCACCGGTGCGGACTCCTGCAGCGGAGCCCCAGCGTCATGCGGTGGATTTTGTAGAGGCCGGGGAGGATTTTTGTTCCTGGGAACTAGCCGTAGCTGGTGTTCTTTTCCCTCTACCGCTGGCGAGGAAGGAAGAGCCACGCCCCTTTCTGAACTTATGAGACCGAAAGGACTGCATCTGGTATTGAGGTGTTTTCTTCTGCTGTGGGGGAACGTAAGGCAAAAAAGAAGACTTACCCGCGGTAGCTGTGGAAACCAGGTCCGCGAGGCCCTCCCCAAATAAAACTTCACCTTTGTAAGGCAAAGCCTCCATATGTCTTTTTGAGTCAGCATCACCTGTCCATTGACGGGTACACAGGGACCTTCTAGCAGAAACTGCCATGGCATTGGCTCTTGAACCCAAAAGCCCAATATCTCTCGCAGCCTCTCTCATATAAAAACGCTGCGTCCTTGATGTGACCTAAGGTCAACAAAATACTATCTTTATCTAGGGTGTCAATGTCAGATGACAAGTTATCTGCCCAAGCTGCAATTGCGCTACCCACCCATGCCGACGCTACTGCAGGTCTGAGCAGGGCTCCCGTAGTCGCATAAATTGATTTTAAGGTAGTTTCCTGACTGCGATCCACAGGATCCTTTAGTGCCGCCGTGTCCGGGGACGGTAGTGCCACCTTTTTGGACAAGCGCGTCAAGGCCTTGTCCACCGTGGGCGAGGATTCCCATCGTACCCTGTCCTTTGAGGGGAAAGGATACGCCATAATAATTCTCTTGGGAACCTGCAGTCTCTTGTCTGGAGTTTCCCAAGCCTTTTCAAATAAAGCGTTTAGCTCATGAGATGGGGGAAACGTTACCTCAGGTTTCTTTTCCTTAAACATGCAGACCCTCGTGTCAGGGACAGAAGGGTCCTCTGTGATATGTAATACATCTTTTATTGCAATAATCATATATTGAATACTCTTGGCCACTCTTGGGTGCAACCTTGCATCATCATAGTCGACACTGGAGTCGGAATCCGTGTTGGTATCAGTGTCTGCTATCTGGGAAAAGGGACGTTTATGGGACCCTGAAGGGTCTTGTGACACAGTAAGAGCCATGGATTGACTCCCTGCTTTGTCCTTGGACTCTGCTTTGTCCAATCTCTTATGTAATAAAGCCACATTAGCATTTAAAACATTCCACATGTCCAACCAATCAGGTGTCGGCTGTGCCGACGGAGACACCACCACCATCTGCTCTGCTTCCTCCCTAGACGAGCCTTCCGCTTCAGACATGTCGACACACATGTACTGACACCCCCACACACACTGGGATATATGAATATGGGGACAAACCCACAATAAGGCCCTTTGGAGAGATAGAGAGAGAGTATGCCAGCACACCCCCAGCACCACTAGATACTGAAACAAAGTCCCAGCCTGTACAGCGCTTTATATATATAGAATTAGCACCAAATAAATGTGCCCCCCCCCCCCTCGTTTTTGCCCTGTTACTTGTTCAGCAGGGGAGAGTCCGGGAGCAGCTTCTCTGCAGCATGCTGTGGAGAAAATGGCGCTGGTTAGTGCTGGAAGATCAAGCTCCGCCCCCTCGACGGCGGGCTTCGGTCCCGCTATTTTTATTATACTGGCAGGGGATTTATTATATACTGCCTCCGCAGTATCTATATACGTGTGCCAGTCTTATGTGAGGTAAAAATTGCGGCCCAGGGCGCCCCCCCTGCGCCCTGCACCCTTGCTGTGCCTGTGTGTGTTGTGGGAGCAATGGCGCGCAGCGCGACTGCTGCATGGTACCTCATGAAGATCTGAAGTTTTCTGCCGCCTTTGAAATCTTCTTGCTTCCTATACTTACCCGGCTTCAATCTTCCGGCTCTGTGAGGAGGACGACGATGTGGCCCTGGGACGAACAGCAAGGACGACACCTGTGTTCCGACCCTCTGGAGCTAATGGTGTCCAGTAGCCTAAGAAGCAGAGCCCATCAGTCCAGGAAAGTGGGTCTGCTTCTCTCCCCTTAGTCCCACGAAGCAGGGAGCCTGTTGCCAACAGTGCTCCCTGAAAATAAAAAACCTAACAAAAGACTTTTCAGAGAAACTCAGTAGAGCTCCCCTGTAGTGCATTCAGTCTCCTCTGGGCACAGGATCTAACTGAGGTCTGGAGGAGGGGCATAGAGGGAGGAGCCAGTTCACACCCATCTAAAGTCTTAGAGTGCCCATGTCTCCTGCGGAGCCCGTCTATACCCCATGGTCCTTACGGAGTCCCCAGCATCCTCTAGGACGTAAGAGAAAACGGGTTTCTCTCTTTTATGATTTCATTATTTATTAACAGTTACTTATATAGCGCCAGCATATTCCGTTGTGCTTTACAAGTGGGTATTACAAACAGTAATAAAACTGGTCTTGGTAATAACACATAAAGAGGTAAAGGGGTATACACACGGAGAGATCCGTTCTTAAAATCTAAGCAATCTGACTAGACTGCTTAGATTTTAAGCACTGATCTCTCCGTGTGTATGCCCCACAGCGATAGTGATAGCGATGCGTGGCGCTATTGCTGGTACTAGATTGGCCTGCATGCGGGCACAATCTAGCACACAGCTGAAATGAGTGGCCCCCCATCCCCCCCCGTCCTCGCTCAGCACACATCACACTGTGCTGAGCGGGGGGAGAGATGTTTGCTGAGCGGTCTGTGAAAGATCACTCAGCGCACATATCTCCCCGTGTTTACTGCCCTTAAAAGGGCCCAACTTGCAAGATTACAATCTATAGAATGTACAGGATCATTAAAAAATGGCTCTTCTTTGCATTTTCTGCTTTTACATTTAAAGCTAATGCCCTGTAACCAAAGTCAGATAAATAATGCATCCAGCTAGTGCTGTGATTTCAAGTCAATGTTTTTGTAGGTTCAATGTGTCTATAAGAGCCCTGCACAGCTGTTAGGTCCATAGCTGGGAACTTCATTCCTGGAAGATTTGTCAGAGATTTAGGGCCTACTTCAGACCTGATTGCAACAGCAAACTTTTTTTCTAATGGGCAAAACCATGTGCACTTCAGGGGCGGGTGGCAGATATAACACATGCAGAGCATACTTGCCTACGCTCCCTCATTCTGCAGGAGACTCCCTGAAATAGAAGCAATCTCCCTGACTCCCTGAACAGTCCAGCAATCTCCCTGATTGCACCTTAACCCCATTGTGCAGCTGTTACATTCTTGGGTGGAAAAAATAAATCACAGATACATACATTCAAATGGGAACATCTGCGCCATTGGTTATAAGACACAATGATCCCTATGGCTACATGTATTTTAAATAAAGTTTCTCGTGGCCACTTACAGTATATGGAACCTCTTGTAAAACACAATACACGAACAAATTCTGCAAAATATAAGTGTCTTTTCTTCAACAAGTAGATGTTACTAATTTTGGGGCTCATTTACATTTGGATGTAAGTCATTTTTATGATACGCCTCTCAGATGTAGCAGCACATGTCCACGCTGATAGGTGTTACTTTCACATCTCCCTGAAATGATTTTTCAAAAGTAGGTAAGTATGATGCAGAGAGAGTTAGATTTGGGTGGGGTGTGTTCAAACTGAAATCTAAATTGCACTGTAAAAATAAAGCAGCCAGTATTTACCCTGCACAGAAACAAAATAACCCACCCAAATCTAACTCTCTCTGCAAAGGTTATATCGGTACCCCCTGCAGTGCACATGGGGGGTAATTCCTAAGTTGATCGCAGCAGGAAATTTTTTAGCAGTTGAGCAAAACCATGTGCACTGCAGGGGTGGCAGATATAACATGTACAGAGAGAGTTAGGGGCCCTACACACTCGGCGATGCGCCGCCGAGGTGCCCGACGGCCGATACGGCCGACGAGCAACCCGGCGGCGGGGGGTCAGTGACGGGGGGAGTGAAGTTTCTTCACTCCCCCCGTCACCCGGCTGCATTGAAGTGCAGGCAAATATGGACGAGATCGTCCATATTGGCCTGCATGCACAGCCGACGGGAGATCAGCGATGAACGAGCGCGGGGCCGCGCATCGTTCATCGCTGGAGTCTCCACACTGAAAGATATGAACGAGTTCTCGTTCATTTATGAACGAGATCGTTCATATCTTTCAGAATATCGGCATGTGTGTAGGGCCTATTAGATTTGGGTGTGGTGTGTTCAATCTTCAATCTAAATTGCAGTGTAAAAATAATAAGAATTTACTTACCGATAATTCTATTTCTCGTAGTCCGTAGTGGATGCTGGGGACTCCGTAAGGACCATGGGGAACAGCGGCTCCGCAGGAGACTGGGCACAAAAGTAAAGCTTTAGAACTACCTGGTGTGCACTGGCTCCTCCCCCTATGACCCTCCTCCAAGCCTCAGTTAGGATACTGTGCCCGGACGAGCGTACACAATAAGGAAGGATTTTGAATCCCGGGTAAGACTCATACCAGCCACACCAATCACACCATATAACTTGTGATCTAAACCCAGTTAACAGCATGATAACAGAGGAGCCTCTTGAAAAGATGGCTCACTACAGCAATAACCCGATTTTTTGGTAACAATAACTATGTACCAGTATTGCAGACAATCCGCACTTGGGATGGGCGCCCAGCATCCACTACGGACTACGAGAAATAGAATTATCGGTAATTCTTATTTTCTCTGACGTCCTAGTGGATGCTGGGGACTCCGTAAGGACCATGGGGATTATACCAAAGCTCCCAAACGGGCGGGAGAGTGCGGATGACTCTGCAGCACCAAATGAGAGAACTCCAGGTCCTCCTCAGCCAGGGTATCAAATTTGTAGAATTTTACAAACGTATTTGCTCCTGACCAAGTAGCTGCTCGGCAAAGTTGTAAAGCCGAGACCCCTCGGGCAGCCGCCCAAGATGAGCCCACCTTCCTTGTGGAATGGGCTTTTACAGATTTTGGCTGTGGCAGGCCTGCCACAGAATGTGCAAGCTGAATTGTACTACAAATCCAACGAGCAATAGTCTGCTTAGAAGCAGGAGCACCCAGCTTGTTGGGTGCATACAGAATAAACAACGAGTCAGATTTTCTGACTCCAGCCGTCCTGGAAACCTATATGTACAGGGCCCTGACAACGTCTAGCAACTTGGAGTCCTCCAAGTCCCTAGTAGCCGCAGGCACCACAATAGGTTGATTCAGGTGAAAACGCTGAAAACCACCTTAGGGAGAAACTGAGGACAAGTCCTCAATTCCGCCCTGTCCGAATGGAAAATCAGATGAGGGCTTTTACAGGATAAAGCCGCCAATTCTGACACGCACCTGGCCCAGGCCAGGGCCAACAGCATGACCACTTTCCATGTGAGATATTTTAACTCCACATATTTAAGTGGTTCAAACCAATGTGACTTTTGGAACCCAAAAACTACATTTAGATCCCAAGGTGCCACTGGAGGCACAAAAGGAGGCTGTATATACAGTACCCCTTTCACAACGTCTGAACTTCAGGGACTGAAGCTAGTTCTTTTTGGAAGAAAATTGACAGGGCCGAAATTTGAACCTTAATGGACCCCCATTTCAGGCCCATAGACACTCCTGTTTGCAGGAAATGTAGGAATCAACCTAGTTGAAAATTCCTCCGTCGGGGCCTTACTGGCCTCGCACCACGCAACATATTTTCGCCAAATGCGGTGATAATGTTTTGCGGTTATATCTTTCCTGGCTTTGATCAGGATAGGAATGACTTAATCCGGAATGCCTTTCTCCTTCAGGATCCGGCGTTCAACCGCCATGCCGTCAAACGCAGCCGCGGTAAGTCTTGGAACAGACAGGGTCCTTGCTGGAGCAGGTCCCTTCTTAGAGGTAGAGGCCATGGATCCTCCGTGAGCATCTCTTGAAGTTCCGGTTACCAAGTCCTTCTTGGCCAATCCGGAGCCACGAATATAGTGCTTACTCCTCTCCATCTTATAATTCTCAGTACCTTGGGTAAGAGAGGCAGAGGAGGGAACACATACACTGACTGGTACACCCACTGTGTTACCAGAGCGTCTACAGCTATTGCCTGAGGGTCCCTTGACCTGGCGCAATACTTGTCGAGTTTTATAAACATGTGGAAGACTTCTGGGTGAAGTCCCCACTCTCCCGGGTGGGGGTCGTGTCTGCTGAGGAAGTCTGCTTCCCAGTTGTCCACTCCCGGAATGAATACTGCTGACAGTGCTATCACATGATTTTCCGCCCAGCGAAGAATCCTTGCAGCTTCTGCCTTGCCCTCCTGCTTCTTGTGTCACCCTGTCTGTTTACGTGGGTGACTGCCGTGATGTTGTCCGAATGGATCAACTCCGGGTGACCTTGAAGCAGAGGTCTTGCTGAGCTTAGAGCATTGTAAATGGCCCTTAGCTTCAGGATATTTATGTGAAGTGATGTCTCCAGGCTTGACCATAAGCTCTGGAAATTCATTCCCTGTGTGACTGCTCCCCAGCCTCGCAGGCTGGCATCCGTGGTCACCAGGACCCAGTCCTGAATGTCGAATCTGCGGCCCTCTAGAACAGGCTTTCCCAACCACGGTCCTCAAGGCACACCAACAGTGCAGGTTTTAGTGATATCCAGGCTGCAGCACAGATGGTTAAATCAAAATAAGTGAGCTACTAATTAAGTCACCTGTGCTGAAGCCTGGATATCACTAAAACATGCACTGTTGGTGTGCCTTGAGGACCGCGGTTGGGAAAGCCTGCTCTAGAAGATGAGCACTCTGCAACCACCACAGGAGAGACACCCTTGTGCTTGGTGACAGGGTTATCCGCTGATGCATCTGAAGATGCGACCCGGCCCATTTGTCCAGCAGGTCCCACTGGAAAGTTCTAGCGTGGAATCTGCCGAATGGGATTGCTTCGTAGGAAGCCACCATTTTTCCCACAACCCTTTCATTGATGTACTGAGACTTGGCTCGGTTATAGGAGGTTCCCGACTAGCTCGGATAACTCCCTGACTTTCTCCTCCGGGAGAAACACCTTTTTCTGGACTGTGTCCAGGATCATCCCTAGGAACAGAAGACGAGTCATCGGAATCAGCTGCGATTTTGGAATATTGAGAATCCAATCGTGCTGCCGCAACACTACCTGAGATAGTGCTACACCGACCTCCAACTGTTCCCTGGATCTTACCCTTATCAGGGAATCGTCCAAGTAAGGGATAACTAAAATTCCCTTCATTCGAAAGAGTATCATCATTTCGGCCATTACCTTGGTAAAGACCCGGGGTGCCGTGGACCATCCATACGGCAGCGTCTGAAACTGATAGTGACAGTTCTGTACCACAAACCTGAGGTACCCTTGGTGAGAAGGGAAAATTGGGACATGAAGGTAAGCATCCTTGATGTCCCGAGACATCATGTAGTCCCCTTCTTCCAGGTTCGCAATCACTGCTCTGAGTGACTCAATCTTGAATTTGAACCTCCGTATGTAAGTGTTCAAGATTTTAGATTTAGAATCGGTCTCACCGAGCCGTCCGGCTTCGGTACCACAACAGTGTGGAATAATACCCCGTTCCCTGTTGCAGGAGGGGTACCTTGATTATCACCTGCTGGGAATACAGCTTGTGAATGGCTTCCAAAACTGCCTCCCTGTCAGAGGGAGACATCGGTAAAGCCGACTTTAGGAAACGGCGAGGGGGAGACGTCTCAAATTCCAATTTGTACCCCTGAGATATCACCTGAAGGATCCAGGGGTCTAATTGCGAGTGAGCCCACTGCGCGCTGAAATTCATTGAGACGGGCCCCCACCGTGCCTGATTCTGCTTGTAAAGCCCCAGCGTCATACTGAGGGCTTGGCAGAGGCGGGAGAGGGCTTCTGTTCCTGGGAACTGGCTAATTTCTGCAGCCTTTTTCCTCTCCCTCTGTCACGGGGCAGAAATGAGGAACCTTTTGCCCGCTTGCCCACGAAAGGACTGCGCCTGATAATACGGCGTCTTCTTATGTTGAGAGGCGACCTGGGGTACAAACGTGGATTTCCCAGCTGTTGCCGTGGCCACCAGGTCTGAAAGACCGACCCCAAATAACTCCTCCCCTTCTTCCAAATGCCGTTTGGAATCCGCATCACCTGACCACTGTCGTGTCCATAACCCTCTACTGGCAGAAATGGACAACGCACTTAGACTTGATGCCAGTCGGCAAATATTCCGCTGTGCATCACGCATATATAGAAATGCATCTTTTAAATGCTCTATAGGCAATAATATACTGTCCCTATCTAGGGTATCAATATTTTCAGTCAGGGAATCCGACCACGCCAAACCAGCACTGCACATCCAGGCTGAGGCGATTGCTGGTCGCAGTATAACACCAGTATGTGTGTAAATACATTTTAGGATACCCTCCTGCTTTCTATCAGCAGGATCCTTAAGGGCGGCCATCTCAGGAGAGGGTAGAGCCCTTGTTCTTACAAGCGTGTGAGCGCTTTATCCACCCTAGGGGGTGTTTCCCAACGCACCCTAACCTCTGGCGGGAAAGGATATAATGCCAATAACATTTTAGAAATTATCAGTTGTTATCGGGGGAAACCCACGCATCATCACACACCTCATTTAATTTCTCAGATTCAGGAAAACTACAGGTAGTTTTTCCTCACCGAACATAATACCCCTTTTTGGTGGTACTCGTATTATCAGAAATGTGTAAAACATTTTTCATTGCCTCAATCATGTAACGTGTGGCCCTACTGGAAGTCACATTTGTCTCTTCACCGTCGACACTGGAGTTAGTATCCGTGTCGGCGTTTATATCTGCCATCTGAGGTAACGGGCGCTTAAGAGCCCCTGACGGCCTATGAGACGTCTGGACAGGCACAAGCTGAGTAGCCGGCTGTCTCATGTCAACCACTGTCTTTTATACAGAGCTGACACTAACGTAATTCCTTCCAACAGTTCATCCACTCAGGTGTCGACCCCCTAGGGGGTGACATCACTATTACAGGCAATCTGCTCCGTCTCCACATCATTTTTCTCCTCATACATGTCGACACAAACGTACCGACACACAGCACACACACAGGGAATGCTCTGATAGAGGACAGGACCCCACTAGCCCTTTGGGGAGACAGAGGGAGAGTTTGCCAGCACACACCAGAGTGCTATATATATACAGGGATAACCTTATATAAGTGTTTTTCCCCTTATAGCTGCTGTATTTTTAATACTGAGCGTAATTAGTGCCCCCCTCTCTTTTTTAACCCTTTCTGTAGTGTAGTGACTGCAGGGGAGAGCCAGGGAGCTTCCCTCCAACGGAGCTGTGAGGGAAAATGGCGCCAGTGTGCTGAGGAGATAAGGCCGCCGAGAAGGGGGCGGAGCCTATCTCCCGTTTTTCTGTGTATTCTGGCAGGGGTTAAATTCATCCATATAGCCCAGGAGCTATATGTGATGCATTTTTTTGCCATCCAAGGTGTTTTTATTGCGTCTCAGGGCGCCCCCCCCCCAGCGCCCTGCACCCTCAGTGACCGGAGTGTGAAGTGTGCTGAGAGCAATGGCGCACAGCTGCAGTGCTGTGCGCTACCTTGTTGAAGACAGGACGTCTTCTGCCGCCGATTTTCCGGACCTCTTCTGTCTTCTGGCTCTGTAAGGGGGCCGGCGGCGCGGCTCTGGGACCTATCCATGGCTGGGCCTGTGATCGGTCCCTCTGGAGCTAATGTCCAGCAGCCTAAGAAGCCCAATCCACTCTGCACGCAGGTGAGTTCGCTTCTTCTCCCCTTAGTCCCTCGATGCAGTGAGCCTGTTGCCAGCAGGTCTCACTGAAGATAAAAAACCTAAAACTAAACTTTTCACTAAGCAGCTCAGGAGAGCCACCTAGTGTGCACCCTTCTCGTTCGGGCACAAAAATCTAACTGAGGCTTGGAGGAGGGTCATAGGGGGAGGAGCCAGTGCACACCAGGTAGTTCTAAAGCTTTACTTTTGTGCCCAGTCTCCTGCGGAGCCGCTATTCCCCATGGTCCTTACGGAGTCCACAGCATCCACTAGGACGTCAGAGAAAAGATTTTAAACCTACTGGTAAATCTTTTTCTCATAGTCCGTAGAGGATGCTGGGGACTCCGTAAGGACAAAAACAAGTTGTTCCTTGAAAGGGATCAGGGAACAGAGAAGTAAACCTCTTTGTGGGGGACTCCGTAAGGACCATGGGGATAGACTGGCTCCGCAGGAGACATGGGCACTTTAAGAAAGACTTTAAATCTGGGTGTGAACTGGCTGCTCCCTCTATGCCCCTCCTCCAGACCTCAGAGAAACTGTGCCCAGAAGAGACGGACAGTACGAGGAAAGGATTTTTGTTAATCCAAGGGCAAGATTCATACCAGCCACACCAATCACACCATATAACTTGTGATATACTACCCAGTTAACAGTATGAAACAACATAGCATCAGTTCAAAACCGATGCAACTAAAACATAACCCTTATTTAAGCAATAACTATATAGAAGTATTGCAGAAGTAGTCCGCACTTGGGACGGGCGCCCAGCATCCTCTACGGACTACGAGAAAAAGATTTACCGGTAGGTTTAAAATCTTATTTTCTCTTACGTCCTAGAGGATGCTGGGGACTCCGTAAGGACCATGGGCAGGGGCGGATTGGGAAACAAAAGTGGCCCTGGAAAAATTTCTAAAAGTGGCCTCATGTGGGTGGCACCAAACCAACTGTAGGCGGAACCAATACCAAAGTAGGCGGGATTAATACTTAAAAATTGGGGTCCTACCTGTCCTATTCTGGGTCCCATCGGAATGAAGGTTCATATTAATCTTATTAATGATTCAAATATAAAAACACAGAGTTAATGATTCAAATATAAAAACACAGAGTTGATTTGGACAGTACAAAAGTGTTGCAAAGGGGAGGGGGGGGGTGACAGTGCTGCTGGGCTGTGTAGCATACAGGACACCCTGCACCAGAGCTGTAACTAGACATTTTGGCGCCCTTTGGCAGAAACAGAATTGGTGCTCCACCTGCTATACCCAAAAGAAGGGACAGTGCGCGCGAAGGCGCGCAGCAAAAATTTAGGGGAGTGGCTTTGTGGGGAAGGGGCATGACCACATAATAGTGCCAATTAACATTACACCACACAGTAGTGCCACTTATACACATTGCACCAGGTAGAACCTCCTATACACACTGCGCCAGGTAGAGCACGTTATACACTTTGTGCCGGGCAGAGCACATTATACACATTGCACCTTGTACAGCACATTATACACATTGCACCAGGTAGAGCACGTTATACACTTTGCGCCAGGTAAAGCACGTTATACAGATTGCACCAGGTAGAGCATGTTATACACTTTCCGCCAGGTAAAGCACGTTACACACTTTGCACCAGGTAAAGCACGTTATACACATTGCACCACGTAGAGCACGTTACACACTTTGCACCAGGTAAAGCACGCTATACACTTTGCACCAGGTAGAGCACGTTACACACTTTGCACCAGGTAAAGCACGTTATACACATTGCACCAGGTAGAGCACGTTACACACTTTGCGCCAGGTAAAGCACGTTATACACATTGCACCAGGTAGAGCACTTTACACACATTGCACCAGGTAGAGCACATAGACATACATTAAACAACCCCCCCAAAAAATATGTAGTCAGCATCATTACACACAGAAAGACCTGTTATATGCAGTACTAAGCTCGATGTGATTTGGTCTATAGCAGAACAAAGACAGACTAGAACCATCCACCTGGGGCAGAAAGGGAATGGGTGCCAACCAGAAAGGTAAAAGGTGTCAACCACCCAGGGCCAGGGATTCCGGTGTCGGTATTTCGACCGCCGGGATCCCGTCCAGCGGGATTACGTACTGATCCCGTCCTGTCTTAGAGGAAGAGGCCACGGATCTTCTGTAAGCATTTCCTGCAGATCCGGATACCAGGTCCTTCGTGGCCAATCTGGAACAATGAGGATTATTCTCACTCCTCTTTTCCTTATTATTCTCAACACCTTGGGTATGAGAGGAAGAGGAGGAAATACATAGACTGACTGGAAAACCCACGGTGTCACTAGGGCATCTACCGATACTACCTGAGGGTCTCTTGACCTGGCGCAATACCTCTGTAGCTTTTTGTTGAGGCGGGACGCCATCATCTCTATCTGTGGCAATCCCCACCGACTTGCAATCTGTGCGAAAACTTCCTGATGAAGTCCCCACTCTCCAGGATGTAGGTCGTGTCTGCTGAGGAAGTCTGCTTCCCAGTTGTCCACTCCCGGAATGAACACTGCTGACAGTGCGCTTACATGATTCTCCGCCCAGCGAAGAATTCTGGTGGCTTCCGCCATCGCCACTCTGCTCCTTGTGCTGCCTTGGCGGTTTACATGAGCTACTGCGGTGACGTTGTCTGATTGGATCAGAACCGGTTGGTCGCGAAGTAAGGTCTCCGCTTGACGTAGGGCATTGTATATGGCCCTTAGTTCCAAGATGTTGATGTGAAGACAAGTCTCTTGACTTGACCAAAGAGCTTGGCAATTTCTTCCCTGTGTGACTGCTCCCCAACCTCGGAGGCTCGCGTCCGTGGTCACCAGGATCCAATCCTGAATGCCGAACCTGCGGCCCTCGAGAAGGTGAGCACTCTGCAGCCACCACAGGAGATATACCCTGGCCCTGGGGGATAGGGTGATCAACTGATGAATCTGTAGATGTGACCCGGACCACTTGTCCAGTAGGTCCCATTGGAAAGTCCTCGCATGGAACCTGCCGAAGGGAATGGCCTCGTATGATGCCACCATCTTTCCCAGGACTCGAGTGCAGTGATGCACTGACACCTGTCTTGGTTTCAACAGGTTCCTGACCAGAGTCATGAGTACCTGGGCCTTCTCTATCTGAAGGTAAACCCATTTCTGGTCCGTATCCAGAATCATACCCAAGAAGGGCAGACGAGTCATAGGAACCAACTGTGACTTCAGGATATTGAGAATCCAGCCGTGTTGCTGTGACACCTTCAGCGAAAGTGACACGCTTTTCAACAACTGCTCTTTTGATCTCGCCCTTATTAGGAGATCGTCCAAGTATGGGATAATTGTGACTCCTTGCTTGCGTAGGAGCACCATCATTTCCGCCAATTACCCTGAAATTGGTAATGACAATACTGTACCGCAATTCTCAGGTACGCCTGATGGGGTGGATAAATGGGAACATGAAGGTATGCAGCCTATATGTCTAGATACAGCATAAAATCTCCCCCTTCCAGGCTGGCAATTCCATTTTTAATTTTAACCTTTTCAAGTATAGGTTCAGAGATTTTAATTTTAAAACAGGTCTGACCGAACCGTCCGGTTTCGGGACTACAGCCAAGGTTGAGTAATATCCCCTTCCTTGTTGCAGGAGGGGAACCTTGAGCACCACCTGTTGGAGATACAATGTGTGAATTGTATTTAATATTATCTCCCTTTCTGGGGGAGAAGCCGGTAGGTCCGATAAGGAAAACCGGCGAGGAGGCACCTCTTCGAATTCCAGCTCGTAACCCTGAGATTTATTGCCCAGGGATCCACCTGTAAGTGAATTCAGATGTGGCTGAAGAGTCGAAGACGTGCTCCCACTGGGGCGGACTCCCTTAGCGGAGCCCCAGCATCATGCGGTGGATTTAGTAGAGGCCGGGGAGGACTTCTGTTCCTGGGAACTAGCTGTGCCCTGTGCCCTTACCTCTGGTAAGAAAGGACGCTCCTCGTACTTTCTTGTTTTTCTGCGACCGAAAGGACTGCATTTGATAATGTCGTGCTTTCTTAGGCTGTGAGGGAATATAAGGCAAAAGATCAGAATTACCAGCTATAGCTGTGGAGACCAGGTCCGAGAGCCCTTCTCACACAATTCCTCAGCCTTGTAAGGTAAAACCTTCATATGCCTCTTTTAGTCGGCATCACCTGTCCATTGCATGTTCCACAGGACACGTCTAGCAGAAATCGACATAGCGTTGACTCTAGAACACAGTAGACCAATGTCTCTTTGGGCATGTCTTATATATAAGACAGCATCTTATATACATATATATATATACATATATATATACACACATACATACACATATCCTAGGGTCAATAACATGGTGTCCTTATCTAGGGTGTCAATCTCCGCTGATAAGGTATCTGTCCACGCTGCTACAGCTCTATAAACCCATGCCGACACAATCGCCGGTCTGAGTAGTGTACCAGAATGTGTGTAAATGGACTTCAAAGTACTTTTACTGCATGCTATCTGCAGGATCCCTGAGGATAGCTGTTAAGTCAGCGCTACCTTTTGGGTAAACGTGTCAATGCCTTGTCCACCCTAGGGGAAGATTCCCATCGTATCCTGGCCCTAGCAGGGAAAGGATACGCCATGAGAATTCTTTTTGGGAATCTGCAGTTTCTTGTCTGGAGATTCCCGCTCTTTTTCTTCATGAGAGGAGGGAAATTTACCTCAGCTTTCTTCCCCTTAAACATGTGTACCATACTTGCCTACCTGACCCTCTCCATGAGGGAGAAAATGTTCTGTTCCTGGCCTTTCCTGGTAATGTATGATTGCCATCACCTGTGGTGAAACGCATTTCTTATCAATTAACTAGCTCACCACAGGTGATGGCAATCATACATTACCAGGAAAGTCCAGGAACAGAGCATTTTCTCCCTCATGGAGAGGGTCAGGTAGGCAAGTATGATGTGTACCCTCGTGTCAGGGACAGATGAGTCATCAGTGATATGCAAAACATCTTTTATTACAATAATCATATATTGAATACTTTTCTGCCAGTTTTGGCTGTAACTTTGCATTATCATAGTCGACACTGGAGTCAGACTCTGTGTCGGTATCAGTGTCTATCATTTTGGATAGTGGGCGTTTTGAGACTCTGAAGGTCCCTGCCACATAGGGACAGACATGGGTAGATTCCCTGTCTGTTCTCTAATCTTTTGTGCAATAAATTTACCTCAGCACTTAGTTCCACATATCCAGTCAGGTGTCGGCGTTGTCGACGGAGACACCACACACACACACACATTTGCTCCATCTCCTTCTTAGGAGAGCCTTTTACCTCAGACATGTCGACACACGCGTACCGACACACCACACACTCAGGGAACCCTCTTATCTGAAGACAGTTCCCCCACAAGGCCCTTTGGAGAGACAGAGGTAGTATGACAGCACACACCCCAGCGCTATATGACCCAGGAAAAAAACACAGTAATTTAATGTTTTACCCAGTAGCGCTGTTATATATTATCTGCGCCGAATTATGTGCCCCCCCCTCTTCTTTAAAACCCTCTTTTCTACCGTGGTATAAGCAGGGGAGAGTCCGGGGAGCTTCCTCTCAGCTGTGCTGTGGAGAAAAAATGGCGCTGGTGAGTGCTGAGGGAGAAGCCCCGCCCCCTCGACGGCGGGCTTCTGTCCCGCTCAAATATACTGTACACTGGCCGGGGCTCTTTATATATACAGTGGTTAGCTGTATATATCCTATTTTGCCAGAAAAGAGGTTTACATGCTGCCCAGGGTGCCCCCCCTGCGCCCTGCACCCTTACAGTGACTGCCGTGTGTGAGGTGTATGGGAGCAATGGCGCACAGCTGCAGTGCTGTGCGTTTCCTCAGTGAAGATCATGAAGTCTTCTGCCGCCTCTGAAGTATTCTTTTCTTCTCTTACTCACCCAGCTTCTATCTTCCGGCTCTGCGAGGGGGGCGGCTGCGCGGCTCCGGGACGAACTCCAGGGTGAGACCTATGTTCTGACTCCCTCTGGAGCTAATGGTGTCCAGTAGCCTAAGAAGCAGAGCCTTGAAACTCACAGAAGTAGGTCTGCTTCTCTCCCCTCAGTCCCTCGATGCAGGGAGTCTGTTGCCAGCAGTGCTCCCTGAACATAAAAAACCTAACAAATATACTTTCTGACCGGAAACTCAGGAGAGCTCCCTGAAATGCACCCAGTCTCCTATGGGCACAGTAGTAAACTGAGGTCTGGAGGAGGGGCATAGAGGAAGGAGCCAGTGCACACCCAGATCTAAAGTCTTTCTTAAAGTGCCCATGTCTCCTGCGGAGCCCGTCTATCCCCATGGTCCTTACGGAGTCCCCAGCATCCTCTAGGACGTAAGAGAAAATAAAGCAGCCAGTATTTACCCTGCACAGAAACAAAATAACCCACCCAAATCTAACTCTCTCTGCACATGTTATATCTGCCTCCCCTGCAGTGCACATGGTTTTGCCCAACTGCTAAAAAATTTCCTGCTGCGATCAACTTGGAATTACCCCCCCTGGTTTACCCATTAGAGAACAATTTTGCTGCTGCGATCAGGTCTGAATTAGGCCCTTTGGCTATCCACTGAGTTGCAGAAATCATCATCAAAGTCAATTGCACAGCTAAGTAGGGTAGGAGTGGTATACGTCCCGTGTAATTCCTCTAGGAAAGAAGTTCCAGCTTTTACTCCATTTAAAACCTACACAGGCTGTCAGCATTATATAAATCAGAATCCGCTCAACAGCTGCATTTTGTTTTACAGCATTGTAAAAAATTATTGAGACAAAGGGAGTAAAGCTAAAGATATATAAACTGCAGTTTCTTCTACATTTATTATGAAAAATCCAATTGTAACAATGTACACCTTTATGCTATCTACAGAAAATACACAAGATGTCCTTCTTATGAAATCTATGTTTAAACATTTAAACACTCACGTATATGTATGTATGTGATTCAAACTGTACACAACTTTAATGACAGAGTCTGATCATTTGCCAGAATCAAGCAGCACCGTAACAAAGCCCCATCCCCCTTTAGCCTCTTTCATGAAGGTCATTTAAATTCCACAAAGGACAAATTCCTCACAAGCTCTTGGAGAAGCTTGGGAAGTGCAGGAACAGTTGGCGGGGTCAGCTTGGAGTGCTTTCATTGTTTCTGCTTACGCACTCTCAAAGGTTGTTGAATACCCAGAACGGGGACATTTACACTGCGCCTTTGTAAAGAATACCTGCTTCATTTTTTAAATAAAATCATGTAACGAAAAGGTCCCCAGAATGTACACATACAGAGTTATACCGCACATGTGAAACAATACACTTTGCAGGTGCGATTTAGTCATGGGATTAGCACACGCTTCACACTTGAGTGGACACAAAAACCTAGGTTATTGGATAAAAGAGACAGAATAGCATGAATACATTTCCCCCTACTTCTTAATGTGAGAGTTGGGAGGTATGCATACAGAGCACATCCATGCCATGCAAATAACATTCATATTCTTCACTATACACCACAACGTGGTAAATCACACCATTCACACAGGTAACAACCATTTCACTTTTGCTATACAGTATTTCCTAATAAGAGGCAGTGGGACACTCCATATGAAGTTTCCTTTGCATCATCATTTTTGTGGGTCAGTAGATTTAGAAGACATTGATTTCGAAGGACCCCAATTTGGAGGTCAGGGAACAGCAAACTAGACTTTGGCAGGATGCTAAGATATTCATTTGCCCTTTACAGAATAGTTCATAGATGTTACTAGCTTTGGCAGGAGGCCCAAATATCCACCCACAACATGAAGTTTGGGCAAGGCAGTAGCTATCCTTCATTATGCTAGAAGGCCAAGACAGAATCACCCCTTTATACAACTGCAAATGCAGGTATTACATTACAGATGAAGCAGACCGGGACCCCTGTATGTTTGTGATCAGGACATTCACCTCAACCTCTTTTCTCCCCAATCTATGCCAAGTATGCTTGTACACTTGGTCAGATTGGGTGGTATTCATGTGACCGGCGGTCGGGAGACCGACAGTCACATGACCTCCTCCAGCATCCCGACCCTCACTATCCCGATGGTCGGCATGCCGACCAACAGGGACTATTTCCACTCGTGGGTGTCCACGACACCCATAGAGTGGGAATAGAACCCGTGGCGACCGTAGGTTGCCACCGAGCCCGCAAGGGCTTGCTGCACTCGCCCCTCCCCGCCGGGATCCCGGCGTCGGTATGCTGCCGGGATCCCGGCCTCGGTAAGCTGACCGGCGGTCTCCTGACCGCCGGTCAGCCATACTACACCCGGTCAGATTGGTCAAACATCAATCAGGTAATTTGTTTATAAGGCCATAAAGGCTAAATCTAGGAAGGAGGACCAGCTTTACAGACAATACAAGGGGCAGCTATCACATATACTGTAAGTGGATGAACAGTGAATGTCAGTGATACACTGATACATACTGTAGGTGTATTAAAAACAAGACAAGTTCAACAAATATGGTGAATATATTTCAACTAATCCAGTGTAAAAGAAAATCTAGAATTGTGAAGTGCTGCACTGAACGTGATAAAGTTATGCAACTAATTCCTATAATTGTTATATAGTAATAGACTCAATCGCAATGCAGAACTTTTTCATGCAACAATAAAAATATTTGACAAATAATATATATAGTTTTTAACTGTAACCAGAATTGTATTTTTTATATTTATCAGTTTGCATTTATGATTTCATCAGTCTGCATGCACAAATGATAGGCACCACTCACTTCCAGAAAATCACATGATTAATATGCATTAACAACAGAATGGTAAACATTATCAGTTCACAGCGAATAAACACATATTAAGTCCTTGTTATATTCACATTTCACTTACAGTATTTCATTTTGCCATCAGTGAAAACTTCAAAGTCACAGAATGAAATGATAAATTTGTCAGAGATGGATACTCCACCTTTGTAGTGATATGCATTTATTGATCAAAGCAAAGCACAGTATTAATGTTACCACCATAAATTACTGTACCCAAATGTTCAGATTCAAATTAAAGTGAGACTGAATGAAATAAAAATATACTGCATGGCACTGCTACCTTCCTTAGGTTGTCAGGACTGTCCTGCTTAATGAGGAAATTACAGCTTAGTCTTATCTCCTTGTTTGTTGCTTTATTTCTCAGGAAATCTTTGCCAAGCAGCTAATTGGGATAGCATAAACTGATCCACTTTCCTGAATAAAGAACATGATGGTAATCCAGCTGGTGACACTACCTGTGTGTGCTCCTTGAATTATACAGTTTTAGCCGACATTGGGGCAAATGTATTGAGACTGGGAAGTGATAAAGCAGCGATAAATGGAAGGAGATAACGCACCAGCCAATCATTATGAGTTTCAAAAATGTCAGTTAGGAGCTGATTGGCTGGTACGTTATCACTTTACACTTATCACTTCTTTGTCACTTCTTTATCACTTATTCAGGCTTAATACATCTGCCCCATTGTCCTTAGATTCAGGGCCAGGTCTTATATTGGAATGGCACCAGGTTAAATTAGTGGTGTCTCGTTCTGCAATACATTGGTGCACCATATAGCACTTTGACTGCTAACCAAGAAACAAACGGTGGTTTTCCCCAGCACACCAAGGGGTATCAGCAACAAGACTTGAACACTATCGGGTCTATTCAATTGGTGCCGGTTTTTCCGACAGTCGGAAAAACCGTCACTTTTCGATAAAAATAGGTCAAATTTGCATTCGATCTATTCAATGAAAGTGCCATTTTTCCGACAGTCAGAAAAAACGACATTTGACGAAAACCACATGGATCGGCGGATTAGCCGCGGATCCACGTGTTTTGACGAATTAGCGCCCAATTTCGACAGGATTTTGGCCCGTTTTCGACAATGCTGATTCGACATAAAAAAAAGTCAGATCAGCATTGTCGAAAACGGGCAAAACCTATCAGATTTGCCCGCTAATAGGATCCGATAGTCATTGAATAGACCTGTATATGGTAATAGCAAATTCAGAGATCTCGGTTACCTATATTTGCTAAGATATGGTTTAGCCTCCAGGCCAACGTCAAGGCTTCTCTGATACTGGAGGTCCCTAATACTAAGTTTAAGTCCGGGCATGGAAACCCACCAAGCCGGCGAGGGCCAGCTACCCAGGGCAGCACACTAGTGAAAGGTGTTAGTGACGATTAACAAGAAAGAAGCAAAAGCTATGTATTAAAAACTGATACACAGATGAAAGGTGTTAATTAAAATGTATTGGTAGAACAATTATTTTAAAGTGTTAAAAAAAGTGCTAAATAAAAATAAATAAAAAAAGTGCTTTCTTAGTAATACTCAATAACACCTTAGACTTTCACTAGTGTGCTGCCCTGGGTAGCTGGCTCTCACCAGCTTGATGGGGTTCCTTGTCCCGGACTTAAACTTAGTGTTAGGGACCTCTAGTACCAGAGAAGCCTTGACGTTGGCCTGGAAGCTTAACCATATATTTGCAAATATATGTAACCAAGATCTCTGAATTTTCTATTACCATATAGGAGGCTATCCAATTACTAGCAATACATTACTGCGGGTAATGATATCGCCTGGGGTTATCCTACTAGCCCTGATAAGCCGCGGCTTATCGGGGCTTGTATTACCTGCATTGGTCCAAAGGGTGCAACGGGCATCGGCTCCCTCAGCTACTCTCGTGCTCTGGTGCTCCTCCGACGTTTCCGGGTCCACCCTCGTCAGATAGCCCCCACATAGCTGGGGCATCCAAAGCGGGAAAAGAGGGGGAGACGTGGGTCCACGGGGCTGAGTGCCGGCTTCTAGCCGCCCTCACTACAGTCATGGCAGGTAGCCGCCTACCTCTACAGGAAGGGGGGGTAGAGGCAGGACCTGGCATGCAGGGCAGACTAGCCACCTCATACATCTATCTTCTATATACCACAGTGCGAGATGCCTGGCGCAACTGAACAGCTGAAAAAGGTGAAGTGTAACATCTTTTTCTTGAACTTTTGCATCATAATCGCATTGCAAACACAGAATACGTTTTAAGTACGTACAAAGTTGCAGATGAAGCACAACGGAACTTGGCCTGAGAAAAAGCCACGACCGCTGCACTTCATATACATATTCAATCACACAGATGTACACATGTCGCACATCAAATTGATCAGTGTAATAAACAATCTAGTTTATTGCATCCAGTTGTTTTATTTGTGCAAATAATAAGCACATTTTGAGCAAAAAAGATGCTTGGCGGCGCCAAATAGCCTGGGACCTGGCGCACCAAGGGGGGCTGTCTGGCGAGATAAAGCCATAGTGTTTGAGGACACATCTTTAAAATGCCACAAATCTGATTGCAGCTGTATGGATAAAATAGATGTATAAGATATTTTGTATTGGACACTGATACCATTTTTAGGTGTGACAGTCCTATAAACTCACATCCTGCAGTCTTCACTAATCTTTCTTTTACCATGTCACTTCAAAGTGTCACATGCTGCCTGGCGGGGATTTTAGTGGACTGATTTTATAAAATAATTATCTACAACAAAATGCTAATTACACGTTGTATAGTCGCAGTGGACTGGGATGATACCTTTTTTGTGGGATAATGAGCCAGCACTTTGTAGCTGGAGCTTGACAATGATAAGTCTTTAAATCCTATTTTTCTTTTGAAATGACATAAGCACAAGATCCAAAGCATAATAGAGGTTGCAGAGCCCCAGGCACATGTACATAATCATTTTGTCACATTATTGACTTACTGCAGCTTTGTGAGAGTGGCATAATCAAGGTATGAGAACAATCTTACTATGTGAAATTCTGTTCACATTAAATTTAACAGCAGTAATCAGTCGTTCACATCAGAAACAGAAGCAGAATGAGGTAGATTGTCAGGGGCGAAAATCTCGGAAGCAACAGTCAGTTGCCACCGGGCTCCAGCTCTGAATGGCGCACCTGGCTGCTTCATTGTACTCCGACTCAAAAGCGTGCACACGCTAATGTAAAGAGCCGCGGCCAGTGGTGCAAGTACCACCTGCCGTATGGTGCACCCTGTGACCCGCCTTACCGCTGCCTCCCTGAGTTGAGTCCCACCTTGGCAGGCCTTCCGGAAGGTGGGAGAGTGGCGTCGGCATTACATTATGGCCACACACGCTCCCTGCCCTGTCTGATCCTGCAGTGGAGAAGAGGCACCTGCCCTCACTGTATGTTCGCCAGCTCACTGTAGCATAGGTGAAAGAAGCTACCAGTGAACGGGGTGGGGAAGGCAAGGGAGAGAGACAAGAGATATGCAGGCTGAAAGACTGGGGGGGGGGGGGGGCAGGCTGAGGGATAGAGTGAAGGTGGAGGCTGAGAGGCACAAACTGCAAGGGGAGGCTGAGAGGCACAGAGTGAAGGGGTGGGCGGTGGCTGAGGGGCACAGAGTGAAGTGGGTGGGGGTGGCTGAGGGGCACAGAGTGAAGGGGAAGCAGGCTGAGATACACAGAGTGAAGGGTTGGAGGCTGAGAGGCACAGAATGAAGGGGAGGGAGGCTGAGAGGCACAGCGTGAAGGGGGAAGGCTGAGAGGCACAAAGTGAGGGGGATGGTGGGAGATGATGGCATGGCAGAGAGATGCAGGTGGTAGGACGTGGGAGGGAGATGATTTTTTGGCTGAGAGACGCGTAGGGGGGACATGATGGTATGGCTGAGAGACACAGGAAGGAGATGGTGGGGCTGAGAGACATGGCTCACACAGGGGGAAGGGGGTATATCACTCCTAGTGTTCACGTCAGGCTGTTTTAGCAGCCCTGCCCAATTTTGAAAGGGCAAGATGCGCCCTGTTCCTGTCGCGGTGCCCTGCTAAAACAGCCCGCCCGGTGCCCGCTGTTGCCATGTCACCTAGATTCAAAGGAGAGCTTGGGGGAAGCACAGCATCCCCGGAAGTCCGATGGTCCAGGCTTCATTGAAGAACATTATAACTTAAAATCAAGTCCTGATAGAACTGCATACCTATATGGCCGTTTGAATTCCATTTAAAAAAAAGTACATGGCCTTTTATTTGTACATATGTATTTAAAGTACCAGCGCCCTCTGATTCTTTGTTTCTGCATCATTGTTTGGTTCCCACTAACAGGGGTTCTACTGTGAGGTGCTGCTCCAGGATTAACAAGTGCATGATAAAGGTTTTCATAAACTGGGACTTGAGAATTTATCTTAAATCAATTGAAGGCTCAGCAACATTGGTGCTTCTATAATGTGTGCAATGTGTGCGGTGCACACGGGCCTCTGGGTTCAGGGGGTCCCACACTGCACCCATGTTTAATTACCTTTCCGGAGTCCCGCATCGGCACTGCAGCCGTGACAAAAATCACTGCCAAAATGGCCATTGTGCTTGGCAGTTGTGATTAGTCTACGGAAGCGAGCGCCAATGTTTCCAGAGACCTGCACATGCGCAGTAGACTCTGGCACAATGGCATAGTCTACTGCGCCATGGAGAGGAGGAGGCCCACCCGAAGTCTGCACATGGGGCCACTCTCCTCTGTTAAAACGCCCCCACTCAGCTGCGACGTTTCAGAGAATCCATCTTCTGTCTCAAGCTTGAGAAAGGAGTTGGATCTCAGAAACATCACCACTGAGCCTTTCATTTTTTTTTCTAAAGATAAGATCCTGATTCGTGTTTGAGTGCCTGCTTGTTTTCTTTGTTTATATATTGATTTAATGCATATTGCCCATATCTGTGCTCTTCAGACTCTTGAAGTTGAAAAAACTTTTGACAGGGTAGCATGGCCCTTTATGCAGCAGACTATGGTGATTACAGGTGCTTTTTGCAGAGGACTGGCTGCTTTTTTATCACAACCCATTTGCTTTGGTAAACAGTACAAGACAAGGTTGTCCTTTTTCCCTTTGATATTTTTATTGATTATGGAACCTCTAGTGGTCCGAATTTGATTTAATACGGACATTTGTAAAGCGCAACGGAATTTGCTGCGCTATATATAAGAAACTGTTAATAAATAAATAAATAAATAAATAAATACATTTCTGGTTTCTCTGTCAAACTCCAGCAACACAAAGTGGCTCTTTATGCAGAAGTTGTATTCTTACCTGTCAAAACTATCAAAGGGATGGTATGTATATTCATTGTACTTGGGAGGATTTGCTCATACCATGAGCAGAGACACAAAGTCTAACGTATTGGTGGTTTTTACAATGATCCCCACAAGGTGGTTTGGGCTTTGCTGTGCCAGGTACACTGATCACTGCTCTCTGAATTGTTTCCTATTGTATGGAGCTGGTGGTCTGTGAAGATACTGAAGGAAGATAGAGACCAGTTGCAGAGAGGCATACTGAAGGACAGTCAGCAGGAATAGGTCAGAACCAGACGGGCAATGTGGTACTAGGAGGCAGACAGAATCAGGTCAGAGCAGAGGCAGAACTAGCAGCAGTGCAGCCAATGCACTGGACCAGGGCCCGGCGCTATTAAGGGCCGGCAGCTTTTGCGTTAAACAGACTCTTTCGTATGCCGCCGTGCCACTACATGGGCCGCCTATGATCTAAGAGGATTGGATCCTGGGGACACTTTATGGATAGAAGTCAAGAGAAGGGGCCTCCCCCTTCTCATCTCTCCCTGGCTCTTCCTCTCTGCCTCCTGAGTGACTGGGACAGGATGCGTGCTGAGGGGGAGGCGGTGCCAGAGGGATGACAATTGCGGCCAGGCTGATAGGAGGAACAGACCTGCCACTGCCTGCAGAACCAACCCATCACACAGACTAAGCCAGCCAAGTCACACTGATGCGAAGTAGACTCAGTAAGGTATCCCCTGCCCTGCAGCCGCTCTGCCAGTGCAGCCCTGGAAGGGAGTCCCGCATTGTTACCAGCCACAGCAGCAGGCTGTGTTCCTGTTCTCACTCTGTCACACACACTACAGCAGTGTTTGACCGAGGCTGTTGATGAACAGACATGCTGTTGCCCTACTCAGACCCCAATCACATTTTTGAAGGTAAAGGTGGCCCCCCCAGGGCCCCCCGAGACTTGATGCTACCACGGACATCAAGTACACCTTTACCCCACAGCCCACTCTTTAACACCCCCACCCGCTCCCCTTCATGCCTAACTCACTACCTCATAATGTTGCCCATGTTCAAACAAATTCTAGGGAGAACACCGTCGTTGACAGCTTCTTCTCAGAAGTTCACAGTCTCTCCCCAGTCACCCACTGCCTCTCCCTGGACACCCACTCAATCTCCCTGGTTACCCTCTGCCTCTCCCTGTCACCCTCTGCCTCATCACCCACTATCATCTTGTCACCCTCTACCTTCCCCATCACCCACTACCTTTCCCTAGTCACCTATTGTTTCTTCTTTTCACCCTCTGCCTCTCCCTGTAACCTCTACCTGCCACTACCTGCCTCTCAGTCACCCACAGCCTTTTTCGCTGTCACCCACAGCCTTCCGCTGTCACCCTGCCTCTTCCTATAACCCAATGACTCCCCAGTCACTTACTGCCTCTCCGTACCACCTTCTTCCTGTCACCCTCTAGCTCTCCATCAATCATTGACTCCCCTGTCACCACCTGCCAACCACTGCCTCCCCGTGCTTCTCCCCAAAACCCTCTGCCTCTCCATTTCACCTTCTGCCCCCCTCCGTTATCATTGCCTCTCCCAGTCTGCCACCCACTACCTTCTCCCTGTCACCACTGACTCCCCAGTCACCATATACCACCCTCTGTCTCTTCCTGTCACCCACTGCTTCCTCCATCACCTATCTACCTCTCCCTGACACCCACTGCCTCTCTATGTCATCTCTGCCCGTCACCCACTGAATCATCAGTCACCACCTGCCTCCATCACCCACGACCTCTGCTGCTGTCACCCATTGCTTCTCTCCAGTCACCCACTGCCTCTCCCTGTAGGACGGAGGGGACAGAGCATATTTTTGCACTTTGTGCCATCAATCGTAAGTTCCACCACTGGGACAGAGGAAAGACAAAGTCAGAACCAGGAAATCACTAGAAGCAGTACCAATGGAGTAGTCAAGGAGAATCATCAGACAGACCGGATCAGAACACTGAGGAATCAAACAGACCAGGGGCTGTGGTAAAGGATATAAGCCTATATTCTGGCACTAAATAGTGCTCAGAGACTTCCTTATATACCAGTAGATTTGAATTTGGAGCCAAACGTGCTCCTATTGCTATCCTCTTAGGAAGCTACCTGTATCGGCTGTTGGGAGCAGAACCGCCGCAGCAGAGGGGTGAATTAGATGCCAGTGTTCCCCCACAGCAGATGGGGAGAGGAAGCGGAGGCATGAAGAAGACAATTAGCTATAGTGGGAGCCAATCTGCCCCAGTATTCCTACAGCTCAGGGGAACCAGCGCCATTGGTTCCGTTAAGTAGGAACCGGTGTGCTGTGACATTAAAGGGGGGTACTCACGGAGCGATATTCTAAGCAATCTGACTAGATTGCTTAGAATATAAGCCTGATCGCTCAGTGTGTAGCCCTTACAGCGATAGCGATGCGCAGCCCCGCGCATCGCTATCGCTGCTGCTAGATTGGCCTGCCGTGCAGGCCAATCTAGCGGGTCGCTCACTTCACCCGCTGGGTGAAGTGAGCGGCCCCCCGTCTCCCCCTGCACGCTCAGCACAGATCGCGCTGTGCTGAGCGGCGGGAGAGATGTGTGCTGAGCTGTTCGCTCAGCACACATCTCTCCAGCATCGGCCCGTCTATATGGGCCTTAACACTCACTAAGCCACATGTTACTATTCAAAACCTCTGGGAAGAGATTAAAATGATCAGCAAACTGTCAAATTCTAAAATCAATGCAGATAAAGCTGAGATACTAGACCTGAATAGATCCTTGCTCTAAGCTAATTACATTTCAATGGCAACCTCATAAACTTAACTAACTAGATCTTAAAGTCAATTTACCACGGCTGCTTGCTGATATTCACATGGACCTAAATTCCTAGAAAACGTTAATTCCTGGTTCGGTCACAGGCAGCTGTCAGAATGAATATCATCCCCAGGCTTTTTTATCTTTTAAAGACCCTACCTATATAATATTACCATGCTACATACCTAGTACAATGCTTACTATGGTACTCACCATCTCAATATAGAGTATGGGCCACTATTGAAGCAGAAATGAGTAACACAAATATATAAATAACCATATTAGGGGTGTCTGAGTCAGTAAAACAAGTTCCCCAGACAGCAGTGATGGGAAATGGTTCAGGAAATCACATGTAGGACTGAAAATTGCTTTCTCAAAGACACTAATGCACTTCCAATTATTTGGAAAATAAAAAATCCTTCAAATTCAGTCACAATAAACTATGCCTGGCTGGATACTTTGCTGCCCATATTAGGAAAATAGCCTAAATGTTTAATGACTAAACTGGTCAGTAAAACTTAAATGACACATTTTAGATATCTGTGCTGACATTTGAATAAAATGCAACCTTATTTAGCGTAATGGCTACCAGCTGGGATAACAGGCATTATTTAGGGGCCTATTCATTATGCTAATTATTGGGGACAGGATGGCCTCCGACAATTAAGTTTTGTACTTGCTGCAGGTGCTACAGCAATTCATGATTGCTCCGGTATGGAGACAACTGATCCAAAAATCAGCTGCCCGGCAAATCTTTTCACTGCTGAGTCTGACTTGCAAATGCTACTATGCATGCGAGAACTTTGGTTCACGCATGTGTGATTTCCAGCGGAAGGAGACGAAAAGTGGCAGAGAGATCTGAATGGATTCTTCTTCGCAACCAAGGCTCCTTCCAATAGGTAAGGAGCAAATTCAGTCGAGCTCTGAAAATACGAATAGTCTATGGGGACAGCAGTCCAGATCAGGAGTGAAAGGTATACAAGATATATTTCTGATATCTCCTGTGTTATCTTTTTAATGAAAGACACGGGCACTTAATTTATACAAAAGTAGGTGAAAAGTTCTATTTTATTTTTTAGAAAATTAAGTAATGATGAATTGACCCCTTAATGAGAAAATGGGATAGACACATATTCCCCATTAAAGCAATCTTTGGTAATAGCAATTACGTTCTTTCAGTTAGATCATACTTGACTACTTTAAAAATCAGGTCACTCTGGAGATATTAGAGGGGAGGCCCAGGTGGGAGGTATGGGTGCGTGGCAATGTGAGTTGTTGCTCTGCCCCTACTAATCAGGGCTATTGTGTCTCCCCGAGGAAGATCTGCTCTTTCGGGTGTAAGGGAGAACTCACCGAAATTCAGGATCCTACAGACAGGCTGGAAAAGTAGGCCCATGTTAAGAAAAATAAGAATTTACTTACCGATAATTCTATTTCTCGTAGTCCGTAGTGGATGCTGGGGACTCCGTCAGGACCATGGGGAATAGCGGCTCCGCAGGAGACAGGGCACAAAAAGTAAGCTTTTAGGATCACATGGTGTGTACTGGCTCCTCCCCCTATGACCCTCCTCCAAGCCTCAGTTAGGTACTGTGCCCGGACGAGCGTACACAATAAGGAAGGATATTGAACCCCGGGTAAGACTCATACCAGCCACACCAATCACACCGTACAACTTGTGATCTGAACCCAGTTAACAGTATGACAAACGTAGGAGCCTCTGAACAGACGGCTCACAACAAATAACAACCCGATTTTTTTTGTAACAATAACTATGTACAAGTATTGCAGACAATCCGCACTTGGGATGGGCGCCCAGCATCCACTACGGACTACGAGAAATAGAATTATCGGTAAGTAAATTCTTATTTTCTCTAACGTCCTAAGTGGATGCTGGGGACTCCGTCAGGACCATGGGGATTATACCAAAGCTCCCAAACGGGCGGGAGAGTGCGAATGACTCTGCAGCACCGAATGAGAGAACTCAAGGTCCTCCTCAGCCAGGGTATCAAATTTGTAGAATTTTGCAAACGTGTTTGCCCCTGACCAAGTAGCAGCTCGGCAGAGTTGTAATGCCGAGACTCCCCGGGCAGCCGCCCAGGATGAGCCCACTTTCCTTGTGGAATGGGCCTTGACAGATTTAGGTTGTGGCAAGCCTGCCACAGAATGTGCAAGTTGAATTGTGCTACAAATCCAACGAGCAATCGTCTGCTTAGAAGCAGGAGCACCCATCTTGTTGGGTGCATACAATATAAGCAGTGAGTCAGACTTTCTGACTCCAGCCGTTCTTGAAATATATATTTTCAATGCCCGGACCACGTCCAACCACTTGGAATCCTCCAACTCGTTAGTAGCCGCAGGCACCACAATAGGCTGGTTCAGGTGAAACGCTGACACCACCTTAGGCAGAAAATGAGGACGCGTCCGCAGTTCTGCCCTGTCCGTATGGAAAATCAGATATGGGCTCTTATATGATAAAGCCGCCAATTCTGATACTCTCCTGGCTGAAGCCAGGGCCAGTAGCATGGTTACTTTCCATGTAAGATACTTCATCTCCACCGATTTGAGCGGCTCAAACCAATGGGATTTTAGAAAATCCAAGACTACATTAAGATCCCACGGTGCCACTGGGGGCACAACCGGGGGCTGTATATGTAGTACTCCTTTTACAAAAGTCTGGACTTCAGGAACTGAAGGCAATTCTTTCTGGAAGAAAATCGACAGGGCCGAAATTTGAACCTTAATGGACCCCAATTTGAGGCCCATAGACAATCCTGTTTGCAGGAAATGTAGGAATCGACCCAGTTGAAATTCCTCCGTGGGGGCCTTCCTGGCCTCACACCACGCAACATATTTCCTCCAAATGCGGTGATAATGTTGTGCAGTCACCTCCTTCCTGGCCTTTACCAGTGTAGGAATGACCTCTTCCGGAATGCCTTTTTCCTTTAGAATTCGGCGTTCAACCGCCATGCCGTCAAACGCAGCCGCGGTAAGTCTTGGAATAGACACGGTCCCTGCTGAAGCAGGTCCCGTCTTAGAGGTAGAGGCCACGGATCCTCCGTGAGCATCTCTTGAAGTTCCGGGTACCAAGTTCTTCTTGGCCAATCCGGAGCCACTAGTATCGTTCTTACTCCCTTTTGCCGTATAATTCTCAGTACTTTTGGTATGAGAGGCAGAGGAGGGAACACATACACTGACTGGAACACCCACGGTGTTACCAGAGCGTCCACAGCTATTGCCTGAGGATCTCTTGACCTGGCGCAATACCTGTCCAGTTTTTTGTTGAGGCGGGACGCCATCATATCCACCATTGGTTTTTCCCAACGGTTCACAATCATGTGGAAGACTTCTGGATGAAGTCCCCACTCTCCCGGGTGTAGATCGTGTCTGCTGAGGAAGTCTGCTTCCCAGTTGTCCACTCCCGGAATGAATACTGCTGACAGTGCTATCACATGATCTTCCGCCCAGCGAAGAATCCTTGCAGCTTCTGCCATTGCTGTCCTGCTTCTTGTGCCGCCCTGTCTGTTTACGTGGGCGACTGCCGTGATGTTGTCCGACTGGATCAACACCGGCTGACCCTGAAGCAGGGGTTTTGCCAGACTTAGAGCATTGTAAATCGCTCTTAGCTCCAGTATATTTATGTGAAGAGACATCTCCAGGCTTGACCATACTCCCTGGAAGTTTCTTCCTTGTGTGACCGCTCCCCAGCCTCTCAGACTGGCATCCGTGGTCACCAGGACCCAGTCCTGTATGCCGAATCTGCGGCCCTCTAACAGATGAGCACTCTGCAACCACCACAGAAGAGACACCCTTGTCCGTGGCGATAAGGTTATCCGCTGATGCATCTGCAGATGCGATCCGGACCATTTGTCCAGCAGATCCCACTGAAAAGTTTGTGCGTGGAATCTGCCGAATGGAATCGCTTCGTAAGAAGCCACCATCTTTCCCAGGACTCTTGTGCATTGATGCACAGACACTGTCCCTGGTTTTAGGAGGTTCCTGACAAGTTCGGATAACTCCCTGGCTTTCTCCTCCGGAAGAAACACCTTTTTCTGAACCGTGTCCAGAATCATTCCCAGGAACAGCAGACGTGTCGTCGGGGTCAACTGAGATTTTGGAAAATTCAGAATCCACCCGTGTTGTTGCAGCACTAGTTGGGTTAGTGCTACTCTGTCTTCCAGCTGTTCTCTGGATCTTGCCCTTATCAGGAGATCGTCCAAGTAAGGGATAATTAATACGCCTCTTCTTCGTAGAAGGATCATCATTTCGGCCATTACCTTGGTAAAGACCCGAGGTGCCGTGGACAATCCAAACGGCAGCGTCTGAAACTGATAATGACAGTTTTGCACCACGAACCTGAGGTACCCTTGATGTGAAGGGCAAATTGGGACATGCAGGTAAGCGTCCTTTATGTCCAGGGACACCATAAAGTCCCCTTCTTCCAGATTCGCTATCACTGCTCTGAGTGACTCCATCTTGAACTTGAATTTTTGTATGTACAGGTTCAAAGATTTGAGATTTAGAATAGGTCTTACCGAGCCGTCCGGCTTCGGTACCACAAATAGCGTGGAGTAATACCCCTTTCCCTGTTGTAGGAGGGGTACCTTGACTATCACCTGCTGAGCAAACAGCTTGTGAATGGCTTCCAATACCGTCGCCCTGTCCGAGGGAGACGTTGGCAAAGCAGACTTTAGGAACCGGCGAGGGGGAGACTTCTCGAATTCCAACCTGTAACCCTGAGATACTACCTGTAGAATCCAGGGGTCCACCTGTGAGCAAGCCCACTGTGCGCTGAAATTCTTGAGTCGACCCCCCACCGTTCCTGAGTCCGCTTGTAAGGCCCCAGCGTCATGCTGAGGGCTTTGCAGAACCCTGGGAGGGCTTCTGTTCCTGGGCAGGGGCTGCTTGCTGCCCTCTCTTACCCCTTCCTCTGCCCCGAGGCAGATATGACTGTCCTTTTGTCCGCTTGTTCTTATAGGAACGAAAGGACTGCGGCTGAAAAGACGGTGTCTTTTTCTGTTGGGAGGGGGTCTGAGGTAAAAAAGTGGATTTTCCGGCAGTTGCCGTAGCCACCAGATCCGATAGACCGACGCCAAATAATTCCTCCCCTTTATACGGCAATACTTCCATATGTCGTTTGGAATCCGCATCACCTGACCACTGTCGCGTCCATAAACTCCTTCTGGCAGATATGGACATCGCATTTACTCTCGATGCCAGAGTGCAAATATCTCTCTGCGCATCTCGCATATAAAGGAAAGCATCCTTTAATTGCTCTATAGTCAATAAAATACTGTCCCTATCCAGGGTATCAATATTTTCAGTCAGGGAATCCAACCAGACGACCCCAGCACTGCACATCCAGGCTGAGGCGATGGCTGGTCGCAGTATAACACCAGTATGAGTGTATATACTTTTCAGGGTAGTTTCCAGCCTCCTATCAGCTGGATCCTTGAGGGCGGCCGTATCAGGAGACGGTAACGCCACTTGTTTCGATAAGCGTGTGAGCGCCTTATCCACCCTAGGGGGTGTTTCCCAGCGCGCCCTAACCTCTGGCGGGAAAGGGTATAATGCTAATAACTTTTTTGAAATTAGCATTTTTCTATCTGGGTTAACCCACGCTTCATCACATACATCATTTAATTCCTCTGATTCAGGAAAAACTACAGGTAGTTTTTTCACCCCCCACATAATACCCCTTTTTGTGGTACTTGTAGTATCAGAGATATGCAAAGCCTCCTTCATTGCCGTGATCATATAACGTGTGGCCCTACTTGAAAATACGTTTGTTTCATCACCGTCGACACTAGATTCAGTGTCTGTGTCTGGGTCTGTGTCGACCGACTGAGGTAAAGGGCGCTTTACAGCCCCTGACGGTGTCTGAGACGCCTGGGCAGGTACTAACTGGTTTGCCGGCCGTCTCATGTCGTCAACTGATTTTTGTAATGTGCTGACATTATCACGTAATTCCATAAACAAAGCCATCCATTCCGGTGTCGACTCCCTGGGGGGTGACATCACCATTATCGGCAATTGCTCTGCCTCCACGCCAACATCATCCTCATACATGTCGACACACACGTACCGACACACAGCAGACACACAGGGAATGCTCTTATCGAAGACAGGACCCCACTAGCCCTTTGGGGAGACAGAGGGAGAGTTTGCCAGCACACACCCAAGCGCTATAATATATATGGGAACAACCCTATATAAGTGTTGTTCCTTATAGCCGCTTAAATATATAAAAATATCGCCAAAATATGCCCCCCCCCTCTCTGTTTTACCCTGTTTCTGTAGTGCAGTGCAGGGGAGAGTCCTGGGAGCCTTCCTCACAGCGGAGCTGAGCAGGAAAATGGCGCTGTGTGCTGAGGAGAATAAGCCCCGCCCCCTATTCCGGCGGGCTTTTCTCCCGGAGTTTTAGACATTTGGCATGGGTTAAATACATACATATAGCCTTAATGGCTACATGTGATGTATTCTTTTGCCATAAAAGGTATTATATATTGCTGCCCAGGGTGCCCCCAGCAGCGCCCTGCACCCTCCGTGACCGTCTGGTGTGAAGTGTGTGACAACAATGGCGCACAGCTGCAGTGCTGTGCGCTACCTTCATGAAGACTGAAGAGCCTTCTGCCGCCTGTTTCCGGACCTTCAATCTTCAGCATCTGTAAGGGGGGTCGGCGGCGCGGCTCCGGGACGAACCCCAGGGTGAGACCTGTGTTCCGACTCCCTCTGGAGCTAATGGTGTCCAGTAGCCTAAGAATCCAATCCATCCTGCACGCAGGTGAGTTGAAATTCTCTCCCCTAAGTCCCTCGATGCAGTGAGCCTGTTGCCAGCAGGACTCACTGAAAATAAAAAAACTAAAAAACTTTTTCTAAGCAGCTCTTTAGGAGAGCCACCTAGATTGCACCCTGCTCGGACGGGCACAAAAACCTAACTGAGGCTTGGAGGAGGGTCATAGGGGGAGGAGCCAGTACACACCATGTGATCCTAAAAGCTTACTTTTTGTGCCCTGTCTCCTGCGGAGCCGCTATTCCCCATGGTCCTGACGGAGTCCCCAGCATCCACTTAGGACGTTAGAGAAATATTTACCGTATATACTCGAGTATAAGTCGACCCGAATATAAGCCGAGGCACCTAATTCTACCACAAAAACCTGGGAAAACTTATTGACTCGAGTATAAGCCTAGGGTGGGAAATGCAGCTCTAGCCGTACACAGCCCTCAGTGCCAGATATGCCCTCATAGTGCCAGATATGCCCCCACAGTGCTGCCAGATATGCCCCCACAGTGCTGCCAGATATGCCCCCACAGTGCTGCCAGATATGCCCCCACAGTGCTGCCAGATATGCCCCCACAGTGCTGCCAGATATGCCCCCACAGTGCTGCCAGATATGCCCCCACAGTGCTGCCAGATATGCCCCCACAGTGCTGCCAGTTATGCCCCCACAGTGCTGCCAGATATGCCCCCACAGTGCTGCCAGATATGCCCCCACAGTGCTGCCAGATATGCCCCCACAGTGCTGCCAGATATGCCCCCACAGTGCTGCCAGATATGCCCCCACAGTGCTGCCAGTTATGCCCCCACAGTGCTGCCAGATATGCCCCCACAGTGCTGCCAGATATGCCCCCACAGTGCTGCCAGTTATGCCCCCACAGTGCTGCCAGATATGCCCCCACAGTGCTGCCAGATATGCCCCCACAGTGCTGCCAGATATGCCCCCACAGTGCTGCCAGATATGCCCCCTCATGATGCCAGATACGTTCCCTCCCCAAGTGCCAGGTATGCCCCACAGTGTTGTTACTTACCCCTCCGTCGATCCCGCGCTGTCTTCTGGAGGGACACGAAGCGCACAGCACGCGCCTCTCCTGTGTCCCTCCTGCATCTTCGGCGGCCGCGGCGGGTCTATTAAAGGAAGTGCCGGTTCGTGATCAGAGGTCACGAACGGGTACTTCCTGTAATAGAACCGCCGCTGCTGCCGCCGGAGATGCAGGAGGGACACAGGAGAGCCGCGCGCTGTGCGCTCCGTGTCCCTCCTTCACACTGCTCTGCCTCTGCCTGTCACTGACTCGAGTATAAGCCGAGGTGGCTTTTTCAGCACAAAAAAAAGTGCTGAAAAAGTCGGCTTATACTCGAGTATATACGGTAATTATAATAGGCTCTACTTAGAGACATTTGTGTGAAATAATCCAGCGTAATAAGAGTTTATTTACTGCCTGACACAAGCTATATATTCAGGGCTGCCATTAGAAATCGTGGGGCCCGGGACTGAGGCCTGGGACTGACAAAATAGGTTCTTTTTTTGCGCTATACCGCTAGTCTCAAACCACTAAGAAATACCCTCTGTCAGATGAGGTATTAAGAGTAGATAGGGAATGGAAAAAGATTCTCGTGGGAGCCTATACGCCTTTAGTATGACAATGATTAAAAGTTTATCTTTTACATGAACATGAACATTTTTCAGTTGATGTGAGGAATTTACAGTCAGGTGATCACAGTCAGAACTTGAAAAAGATGTGTCTCCAACCAGATGCTTGTGGCAAAGGCTTTATTAACCCAATATCGCGAAACCCAACGCGTTTCGTCCGTTAGGACTTCATCAGGGGTTTACAATCTAAATAGTTAGAGGGAAATATGTAAATCACATAATCTTCATAACTAATTTTAAATCAACACAAAATTATCATAACGAGTACTCTGTTGAAATCAAGTATGGATGGACATACATACCAGTTCTTATAACAGTATGGGTTATCACTGGTTAAAACTGGTTTAAATTCTCAATGTTACAGCCAATCACACGTTCGTTTCAATTGATAAGGTATCTGAAACATTACCGTTACAATAATCAATAAACATTATACCTATATTCATAATCCAAGGAAGAGGGAGGGAGGGTCGGAAGATATGGACCTTATAACAGAATTCACCAGATTCGTCAACATTTATATTCTCATCAATAATATGTGAGATATACAGTATATAGAGTAAACCAATCATCTTTATCATTACTTCTATTCAATTGGTGGGATTTTTGTTTGTATAACTACAGCTCCTCCTTTATCCGCATTCTTAATCACCACGTTCTGCGGATAAAGGAGGAGCTGTAGTTATACAAACAAAAACAGCATACATGGATGAGGCTTCAAGAATCCTTTATGATGGACTAACATACGTGGAGCTACCCAATAATCCATCTGTACAGTATCAAGAAGAACTTAAGAGCCTACTCCAAAACGCTCTAAAGGAGAACTTAATTTGTAAAGAAGAGTATGACTATCTATTTGTGAAGTTTCCTATCATTCCGACATTCTATCATATTCCAAAAGTACACAAAAGTAAAACATCACCTCCGGGTTGACCCATAGTGGCAGGGATTAACTCCCTAACATCGAACCTATCACACTACCTGGATTTAAAGTTACAGCCATACGTAATGAAGCTCACGTCCTATCTGAAAGACTCGACCAGTGTATTGAGGAAACTGGACACTTTTGTCTGGACTGAAGAATATTGCTGGTTAACCATCGATGTCCAGGCTTTATATTCATGCATTCCTCATAACAAAGGCCTTGAAGCAGTTAAACAAGTATTATCTGCTGACCCAGAGAATTCCGATAAGGAAGTCAAATTTCTTCTTGATAGCATCTCTTTCATATTGAATCATAACTATTTTGAATTCAATCAGAAATTTTATTTGCAGCAACAGGGCACAGCAATGGCGACGAAATTCGCCCCATCTTACGCGAATCTCCTTATGGGAGTGTGGGAGGAATCATATGTATACAATTCAAGATTCATGGAGAATATAATATTCTACCAGAGATATATTGATGACCTCCTGTTGATTTGGAAGGGTGACGGAGCCGAGATCACTAACTTCATTTCATTTATACAAGACAATGATTATAATCTGAAATTCACCTACCGAATGAACTGTAGAAGCATTGATTATTTAGATCTGGTCCTGATTGGTAATCCGGGTGAGATAATAAGCACCAAGACTCATTTTAAGGAAGTAGATGCTAACAGTTACATTCCGGAATCAAGTAGTCACCATCCAACATGGAAAAGAGGGGTTCCATTCGCACAGTTTTTAAGACTGAGACGTATTTGTAGTAATATCAACGACTACTGGGAGCAAGCCACAGTTTTACAGAAAAGGTTAATTGAAAGGGGATATAAATGTGATCTGATTAATGAAGCCAAAATCAAAGCATCTATGAGAGACAGAGAACAGATGTTACAGCCCAAGATTAAAAACTCTGAAAGTAAGAGACAATCATTCAGACCATTTGTAACCCAGTATAACCGTGAAAATTATGCTATAAGAAAGATCATGGACCACCACTGGGGTATTCTTCTGAGAGACCCGATCTTGGGCCCAACCTTATCTAAAAAACCGGATATAGTCTTCCAAAGGGCCCCAAACTTGAAGAGCAAAGTGGCTCCGAGTAAGGTCTCTAAACCTAATAACCCGCAAATCAACGAAAAATCTCTCATTCCATCGAAAGGCAGTTTCCCATGCTCGAGGTGTATTTGTTGCAAATACATGGAACGAAAAACCTTTAGCTATAAATTAGACACAGGTAGATTGTACAAATTACATCATTTAGTTAACTGTAATACAGAATTCGTAGTCTACAGGATCACGTGTGGCTGTCATATGTCCTATATAGGGAAAACCAAGAGACCCATTAAGATCAGAATCCAAGAGCATATGAGGAATATAAACAAACTAACAACCCATAGTTTGCCGAGACATTATAGGGAGAAACATAATTCCCTCATAAGTAAAGAAAATTTCTCATTCACTGTCCTTGAATTTATACCTGCTGACCCAAGAGGGAGCAGTAGGGAACTCAATCTGGCCAAACGTGAAACATTTTGGATTTATACGTTGAATACTCAATCCTCCAATGGTCATAATGAGGGCATCGATATAGTCTCCTTTCTGTAAACCCTTCTAGCACGTTGTAGCCACCTTTTGTAGACCCCGGTTTTAGGGTCTTGACAAATATTTGGTTATAGATGATATATTATTGATTTATGCCATATATAAAATTATAAATTTTGAATGATTATTTCTGCATTGTAAATGGGGGACCATGTAAATATGTGGCCGTTACATATTTTAATAGATTTTATTATTTTTTTGGAATTCTCCAATAACACTAGTCTACGTAATATTTCACTTGTAATGAAATACTAGGTCACCTTAAAGTAATAATGTATTAAACAATAGGTCACCTTAAAGTAATAATGTATTAATTTTAGATAAGCACTTTAATATGAATAATAGTAGGGTTATTAATGATCCTATAAGTTAATTAACCTAATATATATAACATAGAAACACTTTACATATGATTAATATTCAAAATTTGTGATATTGCACGGAGGGTATTTAGTTTATTAGTCACTTCCAATTTGCCCTGAGGGGAAATTATGGCCAGCGGGTTATAGCGCGTTATATGTCCCCTAATAAATGGATATATTCAACTTTGAAATAATTTCAGGCGCTCCCTTAAGAACAGGAAGCATCAACTAGCAAGTGGAACGCTGGTCAGTGAGTGGAACGCACGCCGCAGCGGACGTACGTCACTCACACATCCATGTAACAGGAAGCGGAAATGACGCTCGTTGGAACGCACGCCGCGGACCAGACGCATGTACGTTGCCACACAACGGGAAGCGGGCGGATGTGCGTCACCACACATTTTGGTACACTGTGGCCATTCATAGAGGCTACTAACAGGAAGCGGAAGTAGTGCTTTGGAACGCACGCCGCGCCGTCTCAATGGAACGCAATTTTGAATTAGAATTGCTTTTCCTTGACAACCACTTTGTCTTTCAGGTTTATAATAAAATATACTGACACTACCTCTTGAATCTGCTTGGTCCTTATAAAAAAACAAGTAATAGTTAATACCTTGTTTAGGCTAGATTTAAGAGGATTTTTACACAGGAAGTGATGTCAGGTACCCAGGGGTATATAAACCCAGAGGGTTGTAATTCAGTTCATACAGCTGATTGGAACAGTGTGAACTACAGAGAGGTGAGCACCCTATTTCCATGGTCCCCTATCATTTGTTGAGATGTTTGGACAAATATATTGCCATTGTAATTATTTAGTTTTAAACTTTCTTTTTCTTATTATGGATGTTGCCATTATGGCTTTCTCTCATTATGGATTCTTTCTGATTTCTATACTCTGACAATTGTTCTGATAAAATCGTATATCATGACTGATGTCATGTTCACAATTTTGTATATACTTTATGTTTCATGATTAATGCTAAGAATCATGATTATATGTATTTTTTCTGTCATAGGCGTTGCGACAGTCATTTGTACTGGCTCTTTGTAAAAACAATTTTGCCCAATCCTGGGAATTAATTGTCTTATGAGCTTTTGAATAAGCGAAGTGGTATGTATAACACGTATTAATACAAGTAAAATCTGAGAATAGTTAATGTGAAATATTACCATTCGCCACTAACATTCAGTAGATATTCGGACTATTTCCCTTAATAGCCTATAACAGCTGTAACATCTCTCCAATTTACCTTTTATAGTTATGATACTACTAACGACACTTCTGTCAATTAAAAGGTTATGGGGTATATGCAATTAGCGGCGAATCGCGGCAAATTATCGCCGTTTTTAAATTCGACACAATTCGACCGTCCAATTTCGGCAAGTGGTTGCCGAAATTCACCATATTCAATGGAAAACGTATTCGACAGTCCCGCGGGCGAAAAACGGCCGATTTGACGGATTTTGCCGCGATTTAAAAAAAACGGGGAAAAACCCGAAAAAAAATGGCGTGGGGTCCCCCCTCCAAAGCATAACCAGCCTCGGGCTCTTCGAGCTGGTCCTGGTTCCAAAAATCCGGGGGAAAATTGGACAGGGGATCCCCCGTATTTTTAAAACCAGCACCGGGCTCTGCGCCTGGTGCTGGTGCAAAAAATACGGGGGACAAAAAGAGTAGGGGTCCCCCGTATTTTTTACACCAGCATCGGGCTCCACTAGCTGGACAGATAATGCCACAGCCGGGGGTCACTTTTATACAGTGCCCTGCGGCCGTGGCATTAAATATCCAACTAGTCACCCCTGGCCGGGGTACCCTGGGGGAGTGGGGACCCCTGCAATCAAGGGGTCCCCCCCCAGCCACCCAAGGGCCAGGGGTGAAGCCCGAGGCTGTCCCCCCCATCCAAGGGCTGTGGATGGGAGGCTGATAGCCTTGAGGAAAATGACATGAATATTGTTTTCCCCAGTAGTACTACAAGTCCCAGCAAGCCTCCCCCGCAAGCTGGTACTTGGAGAACCACAAGTACCAGCATGCGGGAGAAAAACGGGCCCGCTGGTACCTGTAGTACTACTGGGAAAAAAATACCCAAATAAAAACAGGAGACACACACCGTGACAAGTACAACTTTATTACACACTGCCGACACACACATACTTACCTATGTTGACACGCCGACTGCCACAGTCTCCGACGATCCGAGAGTACCTGTGAAAAAAATTATACTCACCTGCCAGTGTCCAGAGATAAATCCACGTCCAGAGATAAAATCCTCGTACTTGGCAAAAAAAAAAAACACGAACACCCGACCACCGGACTGAAAGGGGTCCCATGTTGACACATGAGACCCCTTTCCCTGAATGCCGGGACCCCACGTGACTGCTGTCACTGAGGTCCCTTCAGTCAATCAGGAAGTGCCACGTCGTAGCGCTCACCTGATTGGCTGTGTGCGTCTGAGCTCAGACAGCGCATCGCACAGCTCCCTCCATTACTTTCAATGGTGGGAACTTTGCCGTCAGCGGCGGGGTTACCCGCGGTCAGCCGCTGACCGCGGGTGACCCCACCACTAACCGCAAAGTTCCCACCATTGAATATAATGGAGAGGCTTTGCGATGCGCTGTCTGAGCTCAGACGCACACAGCCAATCAGCAGAGTGCAAGGACGTTGCACTCGCTGATTGGCTGAAGAGACACTTCAGTGACAGCTGTCACGGGGGTGTCTGCATTCGTGGAAAGGGGTCTCATGTGTCAACATGGGACCCCTTTCAGTCCGCTGGTCGGGTGTTCGTTTTGTTGTTTTGACAAGTACGAGGATTTATCTCTGGACCCTGGATCAGGTGAGTATAATTATCTTTTATTTTCAGGTACCCGTGGATTCTACTTGGAGAAGAGGACCGACTGCTTCGTGTCAACATATGTAAGTATGTGTGTGTCGGCAGGTGTGCAATAAAGTTTTACTATCAAGGTGTGTGTCTCCTGTTTTTATTTGGGTATTTTTTCCCCAGTAGTACTACAGGTACCAGCGGGCCCGTTTTTCTCCCGCATGCTGGTACTTGTGGTTCTCCAAGTACCAGCATGCGGGGGAGGCTTGCTGGGACTTGTAGTACTACTGGGAAAAACAATATTCATGTAATTTTCCTCAAGGCTATCAGCCTCCCATCCGCAGCCCTTGGATGGGGGGGGACAGCCTCGGGCTTCACCCCTGGCCCTTGGGTGGCTGGGGGGGGACCCCTTGATTAAAGGGGTCCCCACTCCTCCAGGGTACCCCGGCCAGGGGTGACTAGTTGGATATTTAATGCCACGGCCGCAGGGCACTGTATAAAAGTGACCCCCGGCTGTGGCATTATCTGTCCAGCTAGTGTAGCCCGATGCTGGCGTATAAAATACGGGGGACCCCTACTCTTTTTGTCCCCCGTATTTTTTGCACCAGCACCAGGCGCAGAGCCCAGTGCTGGTTTTAAAAATACGGGGGATCCCCTGTCCATTTTTCCCCTGGATTTTTAGAACCAGGACCGGCTCGAAGAGCCCGAGGCTGGTTATGCTTTGGAGGGGGGACCCCACGCCATTTTTTTCTGGGATTTTACCATTCCATCTAAAATAAATAAATAAATAAAAAATATTATTTTTATAAATATATAAATAATACTTGTGCCTCCAAAAAAGACAAACCAAGTACCTAATCCCTTCTAATATAAATAAATATGCTATTACCAAGAAAAAAAACCACAAAAAAAACATGTTTTAAATTTTTTTTTATTAGTTTCACCCACCAAAGTGTGGCGGATTGAAAATGCCGAATTTACTGTCTAAAAGCACTGTTGTCGAATTTCCAAACTTCAATTGAATATACTTTGGTCGAATTGCAGCACTTGTATCATTGCAGAAAAGTCGAATTTGACAAAAGTCGAATTTCAAAAAGTCGAATTTTGAAAGTCCGTTTTTTTGACGGAAAGTACTGAATTGCATTGTCGATTTTTTTTTTTTGGCGAAAAAAGTCCCGAAATTCGACAATTTCGGGAATTCGACCGCAATTGCATATACCCCTATATATTTGGTATCTAATTGGGCTCAAATGAGTCTAATTCTTATTCCTTTACTCATTCTCATCCCCCATTCCTCCTCCTTTTCAATATATCTTGACCCCACTAAAAAAAAAATTTTTAGTATGTGTGTATAGTATGTTTTATATATGATGTATTTATGATGCATACAATGATCTTACAGATAATCCATGAGGTGAATTTTATCCGATACCGTTTTGATAATGTGTCTACTTATTGAAGATTTATTGTGCTGATTATCTGTATTGAAGTCTCTTGGTATGTATACTTGCATCTGTGAGATGATACAATGACACCATAAATATGAGAGTTGGATGTTCATAAATGTTTTTTACTGCTTAGATTGTAAAGCCCCTGATGAAGTCCGCTGGACGAAACGCGCTGGGTTTTTGAGACAACAATTGCGTTCTTCAAATGAAGAGTCACTGCTATATGATTAGAATGGAATATTGTTTTCAATAATCTCATGTATAAAGTATCATTGAAAGTAATTTGAAGATTTGAACAATTTTATGTATTGTATTTTTAAAGGAAATAAATTTGTTTAAGAATAACAAATAGGGATACTATTTATATTGTTATATACCAGAGCATTAGTGTAAGCTCCTTTGGGAAATCTTTTTCTTTTATCTCTGTACTGTACCCCACCTAACAGGGGGTAAATCCCGAGGTTGTAGCTCATCCACATAGCGCGTTAACTGGGTCTAAACCCGATATATATATATATATATATATATACACACACATATACACACACACACACACACACACACATAATTATACATATACGCACACACACATGTAAATGCACATATATTTGGTGGCTCCAGCATCTGATACAACCACTACATATATACCATTGCAGCCCTGTCCCAGGAGTAACTCGCCGCCCACTGTGCCCCGGGCATAAAGGGGTCTAACATACTTGCCAGCAGTCCCCGGCCAGGACACATTAACTCTTTGCTGCCTGCACATTATTTAAGACACTGCAAAAATGCACAGATAAACTGCTGGTACCTGGAACACAGCACAGGATCCTAAACAACACTCAACAGGGTGACTGAGTGAGGTGTAATAACCAGTGACGTGCGGTGAGGTGAGGCAGAGCCTTTCCTGTCATACTTACATTTAAACCAGAGTTTTGACTGAATAAAATATATGAAAAATACTGATAATTTGTTTGAAATATCTTCTTTGCATTATTCTAATAATTGTTACAGCCCAAACTCTGGAGTAAAAAGTCTATGGCAGGAGTGCCTCACCTGTGTATCCTTTCCACTCATCTCTAATCAAAACTCACCAGATTTCCAGGAGTTTATAATGCTGCACCTGTGTATAATGCCCAGATGTACCCTTTGGCTCATATATTGTTTGTAAATCTGGTTCTGGGGTTAGCCAGTGCCTCCTGAGCCATTTAGCTGTCCCTGGTAATAACATCCAGGAGTCGGGAGGACTTTCAGCCATCAAAAAGTGAGGGAGCTGTAATTGGTGGTGGCTGGTTGGCTGCAGCTGTTGTCATTCAGGCCAGGAGGGAGGAACGGCTATTGGCCCGGCTGTCCTGCTGAGCTATCAGCCGTAACTGGGAAGGTAGGGGACTGGGCCGTGAGATACGCGCTGCGCCACCGCTGCTGCTCCTGCGAACAGTCACTTACTTACCCGGCCAGACCTCACCTCCGTTGCCGCTAACACACATGGCCTCAAAGGCGCACAGCTCAGCTTTGTAAAGTGCGGCTGAGATGATGTCACTGTCTGAGAACGGGCCGCTGCTGCTAACACGGGAGGGGTCCTGCCCAGCGAAAGTCCGTCCCAATACGCCGCTGGCAGGCGGCATGAGGCCCGGGCCCACCACTCGCTGTGAGTGGCGGGGCCCGTGACAGTTGTGCCCCCAGCACCCCCTTGATGGCGGCCCTGTATATATTTGAAAACACAAAATAATAAGAATTTACTTACCGATAATTCTATTTCTCGGAGTCCGTAGTGGATGCTGGGGTTCCTGAAAGGACCATGGGGAATAGCGGCTCCGCAGGAGACAGGGCACAAAAGTAAAGCTTTCCGATCAGGTGGTGTGCACTGGCTCCTCCCCCTATGACCCTCCTCCAAGCCAGTTAGGTACTGTGCCCGGACGAGCGTACACAATAAGGGAGGAATTTTGAATCCCGGGTAAGACTCATACCAGCCACACCAATCACACCGTACAACTTGTGATCTAAACCCAGTTAACAGTATGATAACAGCGGAGCCTCTGAAAAGATGGCTCACAACAATAATAACCCGATTTTTGTAACTATGTACAAGTATTGCAGATAATCCGCACTTGGGATGGGCGCCCAGCATCCACTACGGACTCCGAGAAATAGAATTATCGGTAAGTAAATTCTTATTTTCTCTATCGTCCTAGTGGATGCTGGGGTTCCTGAAAGGACCATGGGGATTATACCAAAGCTCCCAAACGGGCGGGAGAGTGCGGATGACTCTGCAGCACCGAATGAGAGAACTCCAGGTCCTCTTTTGCCAGGGTATCAAATTTGTAGAATTTTACAAACGTGTTCTCCCCTGACCACGTAGCTGCTCGGCAGAGTTGTAATGCCGAGACCCCTCGGGCAGCCGCCCAAGATGAGCCCACCTTCCTTGTGGAATGGGCCTTAACAGATTTAGGCTGTGGCAGGCCTGCCACAGAATGTGCAAGTTGAATTGTGTTACAAATCCAACGAGCAATCGACTGCTTAGAAGCAGGCGCACCCAATTTGTTGGGTGCATACAGTATAAACAGCGAGTCAGATTTTCTGACTCCAGCCGTCCTGGAACATATTTTCAGGGCCCTGACAACCTCTAGCAACTTGGAGTCCTCCAAGTCCCTAGTAGGTGCAAGGCACCACAATAAGCTGGTTCAGGTGAAACACTGACACCACCTTAGGGAGAGAACTGGGGACGAGTCCGCAGCTCTGCCCTGTCCGAATGGACAACAGATATGGGCTTTTTTGAGAAAAAACCACCAATTTGACACTCGCCTGGTCCAGGCCAGGGCCAAGAGCATGGTCACTTTTCATGTGAGATGCTTCAAATCCACATATTTGACTGGTTTTAAACCAATGTGATTTGAGGAATCCCAGAACTACGTTGAGATCCCACAGTGCCACTGGAGGCACAAAAAGGGGGTTGTATATGCAATACTCCCTTGACAAACTTCTGGACTTCAGGAACTGAAGCCAATTCTTTCTGGAAGAAAATTGACAGGGCCGAAATTTGAACCTTAATGGACCCCAATTTGAGGCCCATAGACACTCCTGTTTGCAGGAAATGCAGGAAACGACCGAGTTGAAATTTCTTTGTGGGGCCTTCCTGGCCTCACACCACGCAACATATTTTCGCCACATGTGGTGATAATGTTGTGCGGTCACCTCCTTTCTGGCTTTGACCAGGGTAGGAATGACCTCTTCCGGAATGCCTTTTTCCCTTAGGATCCGGCTTTCCATCGCCATGCCGACAAACGCAGCTGCGGTAAGTCTTGGAACAGACATGGTACTTGCTGAAGCAAGTCCCTTCTTAGCGGCAGAGGCCATAAGACCTCTGTAAGCATCTCTTGAAGTTCCGGGTACCAAGTCCTTCTTGGCCAATCCGGAGCCATGAGTATAGTTCTTACTCCTCTACGTCTTATAATTCTCAGCACCTTAGGTATGAGAAGCAGAGGAGGGAACACATACACCGACTGGTACACCCACGGTGTTACCAGAACGTCCACATCTATTGCCTGAGGGTCTCTTGACCTGGCGCAATACCTGTCCCGTTTTTTGTTCAGACGGGACGCCATCATGACCACCTTTGGTATTTCCCAACGGTTTACAATCATGTGGAAAAAACTTCCCGATGAAGTTTCCACTCTCCCGGGTGGAGGTCGTGCTGAGGAAGTCTGCTTCCCAGTTTCCATTCCCGGGATGAAACACTGCTGACAGAGTTATCACATGATTTTCCGCCCAGCGAAAAATCCTTGCAGTTTTTTCCTGCTTCTTGTGTCGCCCTGTCTGTTTACGTGGGCGACTGCCGTGATGTTTTTCCCACTGGATCAACATCGGCTGACCTTGAAGCAGAGGTCTTGCTAAGCTTAGAGCATTATAAATTTACCCTTAGCTCCAGTATATTTATGTGGAGAAAAGTCTCCAGACTTGATCACACTCCCTGGAAATTTTTCCCTTGTGTGACTGCTCCCCAGCCTCTCGGGCTGGGCTCCGTGGTCACCAGCATCCAATCCTGAATGCCGAATCTGCGGCCCTCTAGACGATGAGCACTCTATAACCACCACAGGAGAGACACCCTTGTCCTTGGATATAGGGTTATCCGCTGATGCATCTGAAGATGCGATCCGGACCATTTGTCCAGCAGATCCCACTGAAAAGTTCTTGCGTGAAATCTGCCGAATGGAATTGCTTCGTAGGAAGCCACCATTTTTACCAGGACCCTTGTGCAATGATGCACTGTTTTTAGGAGGTTCCTGACTAGCTCGGATAACTCCCTGGCCTTCTCTTCCGGGAGAAACACCTTTTTCTGGACTGTGTCCAGAATCATCCCTAGGCACAGCAGACGTGTCGTCGGGATCAGCTGCGATTTTGGAATTTATTTAGAATCCACCCGTGCTGATTGTAGCAGTATCCGAGATAGTGCTACTCCGACCTCCAACTGTTCCCTGGAGTATGCCCCTATCAGGAGATCGTCCAAGTAAGGGATAATTAAGACGCCTTTTCTTCGAAGAAGAATCATCATTTCGGCCATTACCTTGGTAAAGACCCGGGGTGCCGTGGACAATCCAAACGGCAGCGTCTGAAACTGATAGTGACAGTTCTGCACCACGAACCTGAGGTACCCTTAGTGAGAAGGGCAAATTTGGGACATAGAGGTAAGCATCCCTGATGTCCCGGGACACTATATAGTCCCCTTCTTCCTGGTTCGTTATCACTGCTCTGAGTGACTTCATCTTGATTTGAACCTTTGTAAGTGTTCAAAAAAAATTTTTTAGAATAAGTCTCACCTAGCCTTCTGGCTTCAGTACCACAATATAGTGTGGAATAATACCCCTTTTCTTGTAGTAGGAGGGGTAATTTAATTATCACCTGCTGGGAATACAGCCTTGTGAATTTTTTCCCATACTACCTCCTTGTCGGAGGGAGACCTTGGTAAAGCAGACTTCAGGAGCCTGCGAAGGGGAAACTTCTCGACATTCCAATCTGTACCCCCGGGATACTACTTGTAGGATCCAGGGGTCCTGTACGGTCTCAGCGCCATGCTGAGAACTTGTCAGAAGCGGTGGAACGCTTCTGTTCCTGGAATGGGCTGCCTGCTGCAGTCTTCTTCCCTTTCCTCTATCCCTGGGCAGATATGATCTTATAGGGACGAGAGGACTGAGGCTGAAAAGACGGTGTCTTTTTCTGCAGAGATGTGACTTAGGGTAAAAAACGGTGGATTTTCCAGCAGTTGCCGTGGCCACCAGGTCCGATGGACCGACCCCAAATAACTCCTCTTCCTTTATACGGCCATACACCTTTGTGCCGTTTGGAATCTGCATCACCTGACCACTGTCGTGTCCATAACATCTTCTGGCAGTTATGGACATCGCATTTATTCATGATGCCAGAGTGCAAATATCCCTCTGTGCATCTCGCATATATAGAAATGCATCCTTTAAATGCTCTATAGTCAATAAAATACTGTCCCTGTCAAGGGTATCAATATTTTTAGTCAGGGAATCCGACCAAGCCACCCTAGCTCTGCACATCCAGGCTGAGGCGATCGCTGGTCGCAGTATAACACCAGTATGTGTGTATATACTTTTTATTATATTTTCCAGCCTCCTGTCAGCTGGTCCTTGAGGACGGCCCTATCTATAGACGGTACCGCCACTTGTTTTGATAAGCGTGTGAGCGCCTTATCCACCTTAAGGGGTGTTTCCCAACGCGCCCTAACTTCTGGCGGGAAAGGGTATACCGCCCATAATTTTCTATCGGGGGGAACCCACGCATCATCACACACTTCATTTAATTTATCTGATTCAGGAAAAAACTATGGTAGTTTTTTCACATCCCACATAATACCCTCTTTTGTGGTACTTGTAGTATCAGAAATATGTAACACCTCCTTCATTGCCTTTAACGTGTGGCCCTAATAAGGAATACGTTTGTTTATTCACCGTCGACACTGGATTCAGTGTCCCTGTCTGTGTCTGTGTCGACCGACTAAAGTAAACGGGCGTTTTAAAACCCCTGACGGTGTTTTTGAGACGTCTGGACCGGTACTAATTGTTTGTCGGCCGTCTCATGTCGTCAACCGACCTTGCAGCGTGTTGACATTATCACGTAATTTCCTAAATAAGCCATCCATTCCGGTGTCGACTCCCTAGAGAGTGACATCACCATTACAGGCAATTGCTCCGCCTCCTCACCAACATCGTCCTCCTATCTGTCGACACACACGTACCGACACACAGCACACACACAGGGAATGCTCTGATAGAGGACAGGACCCACTAGCCCTTTGGAGAGACAGAGGGAGAGTTTGCCAGCACACACCAAAAACGCTATAATTATATAGGGACAACCTTATATAAGTGTTTTCCCTTATAGCATCTTAATATATAAGCATATCGCCAAATTAGTGCCCCCCCTCTCTGTTTTAACCCTGTTTCTGTAGTGCAGTGCAGGGGAGAGCCTGGGAGCCTTCCCTCCAGCCTTTCTGTGAGGGAAAATGGCGCTGTGTGCTGAGGAGATAGGCCCCGCCCCTTTTTCGGCGGCCTCGTCTCCCGCTCTTAACGGATTCTGGCAGGGGTTAAATATCTCCATATAGCCTCCGGAGGCTATATGTGAGGTATTTTTAGCCAAAATAGGTATTCATTTGCCTCCCAGGGCGCCCCCCTCCCAGCGCCCTGCACCCTCAGTGACTGCCGTGTGAAGTGTGCTGAGAGGAAAATGGCGCACAGCTGCAGTGCTGTGCGCTACCTTAAGAAGACTGAGGAGTCTTCTGCCGCCGATTCTGGACCTCTTCTTACTTCAGCATCTGCAAGGGGGCCGGCGGCAAGGCTCCGGTGACCATCCAGGCTGTACCTGTGATCGTCCCTCTGGAGCTGATGTCCAGTAGCCAAGAAGCCAATCCATCCTGCACGCAGGTGAGTTCACTTCTTCTCCCCTAAGTCCCTCGTTGCAGTGATCCTGTTGCCAGCAGGACTCACTGTAAAATAAAAAACCTAAGCTAAACTTTCCTAAGCAGCTCTTTAGGAGAGCCACCTAGATTGCACCCTTCTCGGCCGGGCACAAAAATCTAACTGGCTTGGAGGAGGGTCATAGGGGGAGGAGCCAGTGCACACCACCTGATCGGAAAGCTTTACTTTTGTGCCCTGTCTCCTGCGGAGCCGCTATTCCCCATGGTCCTTTCAGGAACCCCAGCATCCACTAGGACGATAGAGAAATATTGCTTCTACTGCAAGAACATACGGCACTTACTAAAGAATATCCAGCATCTGTAGGTGAGGCATCACCCTGGGTCTCGATTAGAATGGACCACCTGTTTTTTTAATTAAAGATGTCTACTCATAATAATAATTTAACTGTAAACCACAGGCCCGAAACCTGTAAATCTGTACCTGCTCATTCTACTACTGATGGCAGAAGAGTACTCAATTTCACTGCTGCATATAATTATTGTGCTGAAAGAAGATGACTGAATGGTTGAGTCATTTATTTCATGATTAACGGAGTTCATCTTATATTATTATTATTATTATTATTATTATTATTATTATTATTATTATTATTAAACCTCTGATGTTATGCTGATTGGAGATATGGTGATTAACAGCTACATCTTTGTCAGGTGGGGGTGTCACAGTTACATCTTTGACCGAAGTACTGGAAAAATAGTTTAAAATCTTTTGAGCTGTAGCAAAAATGTTCACAATGTTGGTTTTCACCTAATCGCTCCTGCAGTCCATACAGAAGTATTCTTGGAGAATACAGATTCTGCTTACCCAGATTTGTTGTTGTATGTTTAGCTTCCACTCAGTTGCATCTACAGATGCGTCCTCATACATCTAACGTCAATAATAAGTCAAATTATAGGTTTCTATGTTTTTTATACACCATGTAGCGTGAGTGAGCTTTTTTGCCGCAGCGCAATGCAACAAAGATGCACAAGGAAACCATGCTGATTAATTTGATATGACACTTGTATATTGTGTATGAGTCTGTATATGAAGCAAAACTGAACTTGTATTGAAAAAAAGCTGCGGTCGCTGCATCGTGGCATTTCGTATATAGGAGGTAAATTTACTAAGGTGGAAGTTTACAGAACTGGTGATGTTTTTCATAGCAACCAATCAGATTCTACTTAACATTTTATCTAGCTGCTTCTAGAAGATAATAGATAGAATATGATTGTTGCTATGGGCAACATCACTAGTTTAAAAAAACTCTCACCTTAGTAAATTTACCCCATAGAGTCAGAAACTCAGGGGGTCATTCAGATCCGGCCGCATCAGGGGCCCGCAGCGCAGTTTGCCAATGGCAGCAAACTGTGCATGCGCAGCAATATACATTGAGGTCACATCCTCGATGGATGCGACTGCAATGTGACTGACAGCAGTGGGAATTGCGGGGGCAGAGTTACGGCATTGTGAGGGCGGCGGCGGGAATACGGGGGTGGGTCGACTGCTTATTCAAGGCAGCTACACAGCCACTCCAATGAAAATAAAAAATGGCTGCTGATCGTCCTGACAGCGCCGCCAGGTTGCGCTGCAGGGGTCAACCTTAGTTCCGTGAGCATGCGTGAGGCCACCTCCCAATGGGTCCGCAATCTAATTGCGGCCGCAGTGGGAGGCGGCCTCACGCATGCTGAGCGGCCATGCCCTATGCTGGGCGGTCTCAGCATGTGCGGAGATGAACACAGATCTGGCTGCGTATGCAGCCATCTGCGTTCATCTCTGAATAACCCCCTCAGTCGCACACAGATAGAAGTGTCATACATCAAATTAATCAGCAGTCTCCTCATGCATCTGTCACATTGCATTGTGACTAAAATGCATTTTCTGCAAAAACTATGCCCAACGCTAGTAGATTCTCAGGCCACCTTGTGTGCTAAGAGGAGCTGTTAGGTGTGACTGCAGCAAAGATGTATGAGGACATATCTGTATTGTGCACAACATATATTATATCACAAATAATGGAGTATATGTTTATATGTGACTACAACCTGCTGCAAGTCTAAAGGTTCCCATATACCTAAAGATTTCTCTTCCAATCTGGCTGGTTGGAACGAAAAATCTGGTAATGGATGGGAGCAAATGACAGTTGACCATTTGGAATGGTCAACTGTCATTTGCTCCCATCCATGTCATTTGCTTCCATCCATTACCAGATTTTCTCTGACGTCCTAGTGGATGCTGGGAACTCCGTAAGGACCATGGGGAATAGCGGGCTCCGAAGGAGACTGGGCACTCTAAGAAAGAATTAGGACAACCTGGTGTGCACTGGCTCCTCCCTCTATGCCCCTCCTCCAGACCTCAGTTAGAATCTGTGCCCGGCTCGAGCTGGTTGCACACTAGGGGCTCTCCTGAGCTTCTAGTAAAGAAAGTATTTATTAGGTTTTTTATTTTCAGTGAGATCTGCTGGCAACAGACTCACTGCAACGAGGGACTTAGGGGAGAGAAGCGAACCTACCTGCTTGCAGCTAGCTTGGGCTTCTAGGCTACTGGACACCATTAGCTCCAGAGGGATCGAACACAGGCCCAGCCTCGGTCGTCCGGTCCCGGAGCCGCGCCGCCGTCCCCCTTGCAGAGCCAGAAGCATGAAGATCTTCACGGAAATCGGCGGCTGAAGACTCCGGTCTTCATTAAGGTAGCGCACAGCACTGCAGCTGTGCGCCATTGCTCCCTGTGCACACCACATACTCCGGTCACTGATGGGTGCAGGGCGCTGGGGGGGGCGCCCTGGGCAGCAATTAGAGTACCTTAAAGTGGCTAATCACACATAATATAGCCTAAGAAGCTATATATGTGTAAAATACCCCTGCCACATTATTATTATAAAAGCGGGAGAAGTCCGCCGAAAAAGGGACGGGGCTATCTCCCTCAGCACACTGGCGCCATTTCCTCTCACAGCTCCACTGGAAGGACGCTCCCCAGGCTCTCCCCTGCAGTTTCCAGGCTCAATAGGGTAAAAAAGAGAGGGGGGGCACTACATTTAGGCGCAAATACTATATATATAGCGGCTATAGGGTAAATCACTTGTGTAGTGTAACTCCCTGCATTATATAGCGCTGTGGTGTGTGCTGGCATACTCTCTCTCTGTCTCCCCAAAGGACTTTGTGGGGTCCTGTCCTCAGTCAGAGCATTCCCTGTGTGTGTGCGGTGTGTCGGTACGGCTGTGTCGACATGTTTGATGAGGAGGCTTATGTGGAGGCGGAGCAGGTGCCGATAAATGTGATGTCACCCCCTGCGGGGTCGACACCTGAGTGGATGGATATGTGGAAGGAATTACGCGACAGTGTCAACTCCTTACATAAAAGGTTTGACGACATAGCAGATGTGGGACAGCCGGCTTCTCAGCCCGTGCCTGCCCATTCGTCTCAAAAGCCATCAGGGGCTCAAAAACGCCCACTACCTCAGATGGCTGACACAGATGTCGACACGGATACTGACTCCAGTGTCGACGACGATGAGACTAGTGTACATTCCAACAGAGCCACCCGTTACATGATTACGGCAATGAAAAATGTGTTGCACATTTCTGACATTAACCCAAGGTACCACAAAAAAGGGTATTATGTTTGGGGAGAAAAAGCAACCAGTGGTTTTTTCCCCCATCTGATGAGTTGAATGAAGTGTGTGAAGAAGCGTGGGCTTCCCCCGATAAGAAATTAGTGATTTCTAAAAAGTTGCTAATGGCGTACCCTTTCCCGCCAGAGGACAGGATACGTTGGGAGACATCCCCTAGGGTGGATAAAGCGCTCACACGCTTGTCAAAGAAGGTGGCACTACCGTCTCAGGATACGGCCGCCTTAAAGGAGCCTGCGGATAGAAAGCAGGAGGCTATCCTGAAGTCTGTATATACACACTCAGGTATTATACTGAGACCGGCTATTGCTTCAGCATGGATTTGCAGTGCTGCTGCTGCGTGGTCAGATTCCCTGTCTGATAACATTGATACCCTCGACAGGGACACTATATTGCTAACCATAGAGCATACTAAAGACGCAGTCTTATACATGAGAGATGCACAGAGGGATATTTGCCGGCTGGCATGTAGAATTAATGCAATGTCCATTTCTGCCAGGAGAGGATTGTGGACTCGGCAGTGGACAGGTGATGCAGATTCTAAAAGGCACATGGAGGTTTTGCCTTACAAAGGTGAGGAATTGTTTGGGGACGGTCTCTCGGACCTCGTTTCCACAGCAACAGCTGGGAAGTCGACATTTTTACCCCATGTTCCCTCACAGCCAAAGAAAGCACCGTATTATCAGGTACAGTCCTTTCGGCCCCAGAAAGGCAAGCGGGTTAAAGGCGCGTCCTTTCTGCCCAGAGGCAGAGGTAGAGGGAAAAAGCTGCACCATACAGCCACTTCCCAAGAACAAAAGTCCTCTCCCGCTTCCTCTAAGTCCACCGCATGACGCTGGGGCTCCACAGGCGGAGCCAGTTGCGGTGGGGGCCCGTCTCCGGAACTTCAGCCACCAGTGGGCTCGCTCACGGGTGGATCCCTGGATTCTACAAGTGGTATCTCAGGGGTACAAGCTGGAATTCGAGACGTCTCCCCCTCGCCGTTTCCTCAAATCAGCCTTGCCAACAGCTCCCCCAGACAGGGAGGCAGTGCTGGAGGCGATTCACAAGCTGTATTCTCAGCAGGTGATAATCAAGGTACCCCTCCTTCAACAAGGACGGGGTTACTATTCCACAATGTTTGTGGTACCGAAACCGGATGGTTCGGTGAGACCCATTTTAAATTTGAAATCCTTGAACACTTATATAAGAAGGTTCAAGTTCAAAATGGAATCGCTCAGGGCGGTTATTGCAAGCCTGGACGAAGGGGATTACATGGTATCACTGGACATCAAGGATGCTTACCTGCTTGTCCCCATTTACCCTCCTCACCAGGAGTACCTCAGATTTGTGGTACAGGACTGTCATTACCAATTCCAGACGTTGCCGTTTGGTCTGTCCACGGCACCGAGGGTATTTACCAAGGTAATGGCCGAAATGATGATACTCCTTCGGAAAAAGGGAGTTTTAATTATCCCGTACTTGGACGATCTCCTTATAAAGGCGAGGTCCAGGGAACAGTTGTTGGTCGGCGTAGCACTATCTCGGGAAGTGCTACAACAGCACGGCTGGATTCTGAATATTCCAAAGTCGCAGCTGGTTCCTACAACGCGTCTACTGTTCCTGGGGATGGTTCTGGACACAGACCAGAAAAAAGTGTTTCTCCCGGAGGAGAAAGCCAAGGAGTTGTCATCTCTAGTCAGAGACCTCCTGAAACCAAAACAGGTGTCGGTGCATCACTGCACGCGAGTCCTGGGAAAGATGGTAGCTTCCTACGAAGCAATTCCATTTGGCAGGTTCCATGCAAGGATCTTTCAGTGGGATCTGTTGGACAAGTGGTCCGGATCGCATCTTCAGATGCATTGGCTGATAACCCTGTCTCCAAGGACCAGGGTGTCTCTGCTGTGGTTGCTGCAGAGTGCTCATCTTCTAGAGGGCCGCAGATTTGGCAGACAGGACTGGGTCCTGGTGACCACGGATGCCAGCCTTCAAGGCTGGGGGGCAGTCACACAGGGAAGAAACTTCCAAGGACTATGGTCAAGCCAGGAGACTTCCCTACACGTAAATATTCTGGAACTAAGAGCCATTTACAATGCCCTAAGTCAGGCAAGACCCCTGCTTCAACACCAGCCTGATCCAGTCAGACAACATCACGGCGGTAGCCCATGTAAACCGACAGGGCGGCACAAGAAGCAGGTTGGCGATGGCAGAAGCCACAAGGATTCTCCGATGGGCGGAAAATCACGTGATAGCACTGTCAGCAGTGTTCATTCCGGGAGTGGACAACTGGGAAGCAGACTTCCTCAGCAGACACGACCTCCACCCGGGAGAGTGGGGACTTCATCCAGAAGTCTTCAAAATGATTGTAAACCGTTGGGAAAGGCCACAGGTGGACATGATGGCGTCCCGCCTCAACAAAAAACTAAAAAGATATTGCGCCAGGTCAAGGGACCCTCAGGCGATAGCTGTGGACGCTCTAGTGACACCGTGGGTGTACCAGTCGGTTTATGTGTTCCCTCCTCTGCCTCTCATACCCAAGGTACTGAGAATAATAAGAAGGAGAGGAGTAAGAATTATACTCGTGGTTCCGGATTGGCCAAGAAGAGCTTGGTACCCAGAACTTCAAGAAATGATCTCAGAGGACCCATGGCCTCTGCCGCTCAGACAGGACCTGCTGCAGCAGGGGCCCTGTCTGTTCCAAGACTTACCGCAGCTGCGTTTGACGGCATGGCGGTTGAACACCGGATCCTAAAAGAAAAGGGCATTCCGGAGGAAGTCATTCCTACACTGATTAAAGCTAGGAAAGATGTGACAGCAAAACATTATCACCGCATATGGCGGAAATATGTTGCTTGGTGTGAGGCCAGGAAGGCCCCAACGGAGGAATTTCAGCTAGGTCGATTTCTGCACTTCCTACAGTCAGGGGTGACTATGGGCCTAAAATTGGGTTCCATTAAGGTCCAGATTTCGGCTCTGTCGATTTTCTTCCAAAAAGAACTGGCTTCACTGCCTGAAGTTCAGACTTTTGTAAAGGGAGTGCTGCATATTCAGCCCCCTTTTGTGCCCCCAGTGGCACCTTGGGATCTCAACGTGGTGTTGGATTTCCTAAAGTCGCATTGGTTTGAGCCACTTAAAACCGTGGAGATAAAGTACCTCACGTGGAAGGTGGTCATGCTGTTGGCCTTGGCGTCGGCCAGGCGTGTATCAGAATTGGCGGCTTTGTCATGTAAAAGCCCTTATCTGATTTTTCATATGGATAGGGCGGAATTGAGGACTCGTTCCCAATTCCTTCCTAAGGTGGTATCAGCTTTTCATGTGAACCAACCTATTGTGGTGCCTGCGGCTACTCGGGACTTGGAGAATTCCAAGTTGCTGGGCGTAGTCAGGGCCCTGTAAATATATGTTTCCAGGACGGCTAGAGTCAGAAAAACTGACTCGCTATTTATCCTGTATGCACCCAACAAGCTGGGTGCTCCTGCTTCTAAGCAGACTATTGCTCGCTGGATCTGTAGCACGATTCAACTTGCACATTCGGCGGCTGGACTGCCACATCCTAAATCTGTAAAAGCCCATTCCACGAGGAAGGTGAGCTCTTCTTGGGCGGCTGCCCGAGGGGTCTCGGCTTTACAACTTTGCCGAGCTGCTACTTGGTCGGGTTCAAACACGTTTGCAAAATTCTACAAGTTTGATACCCTGGCTGAGGAGGACCTTGAGTTTGCTCATTCGGTGCTGCAGAGTCATCCGCACTCTCCCGCCCGTTTGGGAGCTTTGGTATAATCCCCATGGTCCTTACGGAGTTCCCAGCATCCACTAGGACGTCAGAGAAAATAAGAATTTACTCACCGGTAATTCTATTTCTCGTAGTCCGTAGTGGATGCTGGGCGCCCATCCCAAGTGCGGATTGTCTGCAATACTTGTATATAGTTATTGCCTAACTAAAGGGTTATTGTTTGGAGCCATCTATTCGAGAGGCTCAGTTGTTGTTCATACTGTTCACTGGGTATAGTATCACGAGTTGTACGGTGTGATTGGTGTGGCTGGTATGAGTCTTACCCGGGATTCCAAATCCTTTCCTTATTGTGTCAGCTCTTCCGGGCACAGTTTCCCTAACTGAGGTCTGGAGGAGGGGCATAGAGGGAGGAGCCAGTGCACACCAGGTAGTCCTAATTCTTTCTTAGAGTGCCCAGTCTCCTTCGGAGCCCGCTATTCCCCATGGTCCTTACGGAGTTCCCAGCATCCACTACGGACTACGAGAAATAGAATTACCGGTGAGAAAATTCTTATTTTCTTTCCAACCAGCCAGATTGGAAGATAAATCTTTAGGTGTATGGGCACCTTAAGAGTAATTAACGAGTTTTATTTTGACTCCTTAGACCCTTTTTTTTTATTATTCACAATCGAGAAATAAATAAGAGCACATCCAGGGCCGGTACTAGGGTGTTCGGCGCCCTCCTGCAAACTATAATTTTTGCGCCCCCCCCCCCCCCCCCCTTACAAATACAGATGTGGCCACTCTCATTCTACCCACAAGCAGACGCATCTTGCTTGTGACCAGCCACAGCAAGCGGTGTCCTGTTCGTGGGAGTGTACACACCATGCGATCCTGTGGATCGCGGGTGCATGCACACCCACGGGCACGCTTATTGCGAAAAACAAGTTGTATTTGCCACAATTAGCCATTAAGCTGAGAAGGGACACATCTGTACGTCTTCTTGACATGTTTCTTTACAATGTTTCATAGAAATGTGAAAAGAGAGGGTGACAGGAAGAGGGTGAGAGTCAGAGGATAACAGGAGAAAGAGGGTTAGAATCGATGGGTGACAGGAGAGTCAGTAGGTGACAAGGAGAGGGTGACAGGAGAGAGAGCGCTTGGGGAAAGGGTAACAGCAGGGAGAGACAGTGGGAGAAGGGCAGAGAGTACTGCTAGGGAGAGGCAGTGGACAGTGGGTGACAGTGAGAGGAGGGAGGTGACAATGAGGGTGATGCAGAGAGGGGGGAGTCACTGAGTGACAGGAGAGGTGATGGGGAAAGGCTGAGAACCAGTTGGTGACAAGGAGAGTAACAGGAGAGAGAGATGCCGGGAGAGATGAGAGTTAGTGGGTGACAAGAGAGTGGTGAAGAGAAAATAAGAAACACATTAATATGACACTCCCCCAACACACATTGTTAATATGCTACTCCCCAGCACACATGAACAGCACAATATGCCACTCTCCCCCAGTACACAGTAATATGCCACCCCGGCATACATTAATATACACTTTCCCCCCTCCCCAGCCATATTAATACACCCCCCCTTTCCCCAGCACACATTAATATACCCCCTCTCGCCCCAGCACATATTAATATATCGCCCCCTCCTTAGCACACATTAACATACCAGTTTCCCCATGTGTGTTAGCAACAGAATTTACCTGAGTGTCTGCTGCTCCAGTATGGTATGGCTGCCTGCTAGATCTGCTTGGCTGCTGCTCCTCTAATGTCTTGAGGCTCCTCCACTGCCTCCAGTGGACAGTCACATGTGCACACGTGACTTCCTGTTCCTGCTTAATGAGGAAGCTCTGCAGGCTCAGCAGAGCATAGAGAGTTGTTTTTTTCGACTTCTGCTCTCAGCACAGTGCAGCATGTGGCTGCAAAGGAAAAATAAAAGTGCCCGGGCCCCGCGGAATGTCCACTGATGGGAAGGGGGATGGGGTGAGGGAGCGAGCAAGTGCTAAAGACTGCAGTCTCGTTAGTGACAGGGGGAGGAAAGGGTGTGGGGGCGACACCGCTGCCTGTCTGTCATCCAAAGTGGAGCCGGGAAGGGTGGGAAAGCCCATGAAACCGTAGATCAGACTGAAGAGCTTCTGTTTATGCTGTTGGCGCCGCTGCTGCTTGTCAGTGCGACAGGCGCAGGCTGCTGCAGCAACACTGAAAAGTCTGCACGTCAACAAGCTGTAGTAGCAGAGCGGGGAGAGCACCTCTTGAGTGCAGTGCTTCACTGCTTTGCAGACTTTGCTGAGCGGGTAGCGCCGGCACTGAGCACATCTACCACTGGAAAACGCCATTAAAGAATCTGGAGACACTAATTAGGAATATTGCTCAGTAGGCGCAATATAATACCTAGTACGTGATTATGTCATGTTTTTATACATGTAACCTTCCTATTGCCATTGTTAATCACTGTTTATCATTTTTAAAAAGTAGTTCTCACTGTACTACTGTAGTTTTCTGTTTGTCCTTGCCGAATACAGGCTAAGGAGGGCTGGACTGCACACCCTAATTCTAAACATAATAAGAGGTGTACCATGCTGAGACTTGCAGAGCTACATAAAAAAAAGAGAAAATGCAGGTGCACACTCTAAACCCTAAGAACACTGGCAATCAGAACAGTCGCAATAAAGTCTGCAATTTAACATAGGCCCTCATTCCGAGTTGTTCGCTCGCAAGGCGATTTTAGCAGAGTTACACACGCTAAGCCTCCGCCTACTGGGAGTGTATCTTAGCTTCTTAAAATTGCGAACGATGTATTCGCAATATTGCGATTACAAACTACTTAGCAGTTTCAGAGTAGCTTCAGACTTACTCGGCATCTGCGATCAGTTCAGTGCTTGTCGTTCCTGGGTTGACGTCACAAACACACCCAGCGTTCGCCCAGACACTCCCCCGTTTCTCCAGCCACTCCCGCGTTTTTTCCGGAAACGGTAGCGTTTTTATCCACACGCCCATAAAACGCTGTGTTTCCGCCCAGTAACACCCATTTCCTGTCAATCACATTACGATCGCCGGAGCGAAGAAAAAGCCGTGAGTAAAAAAACTATCTTCATAGCAAAATTACTTGGCGCAGTCGCAGTGCGAACATTGCGCATGCGTACTAAGCAGAAAAACGCTGCGATGCAAAGAAAATTACAGAGCGAACGACTCGGAATGAGGGCCATAGTCATGTTTTTGCCAAAAAATATAAGCCCACCTACCACAGCCAGGTGACCTCATCAGATTAGTACCTAACATTGTTAAGGTTAAAGGGGGTAATTCAGAGTTGATTCGTTAGCAGTTGGGCAAATCCACTGCAGGTGTGGCAGATATAACATGTGCAGTAAGAGTTAGACTTGGGTGGGTTATTTTGTTTCTGTGTAGGGCAAATACTAGCTGCTTTATTTTTAAACTACAATTTAGATTTCAGTTTGAACACATTCCCCCCCAAAATCTAACTCTCTCTGCACACGTTATATCTGCCACCCCTGCAGTGCACATGGGGGGTCATTCCGAGTTGATCGTAGCTGTGCTAAATTTAGCACAGCTACGATCATCTTCCCTGACATGCGGGGGGACGCCCAGCACAGGGATAGTCCGCCCTGCATGTCAGTGCCGCCCTCCCCGCAGAAGTGCAAAGGCATCGCACAGCGGCGATGCCTTTGCACTTCAAGAGTAGCTCCCGACCAGCGCAGCTTTAGTGTGCTGGCCGGGAGCTACTCATCGCTCCCCAGCCCGCAGCAGCTGCGTGTGACGTCATGCAGCTGCTGCGGCTCGCCCCCCATTCGGTCCAGCCACGCCTGCGTTGGCCGGACCGAGCCCACGAAACAGTGGCCAAACGCCGCTGTTCTGCCCCCCCGCCTCTGCCGTTTGGCATGCGCAGTATGGACCTGTTCGCTCAGCTGCGATAAAAAGCAGCGAGCGAATGGGTCAGAATGACCCCCATGGTTTTGCTCAACTGCTAACAAATTTGCTGCTGCGATCAGCTCTGAATTAGGCCCCAAATCCAGAACACGAGACCATCCGTGCCAGTACAGCCCAATTATCCCAAGGCATCATACTAGTGAGCAGTAGCTGTTTAAAAGTGTTCAAATCTGTTATATTAATAAGTAGCAGCTCAGTACTAAAAGTGTTACACAGGTGAGAAGTAGTAATTAGGGTGTTGAAAAGTGTTAAATTAGTGAAAAGCAGGTTAGGTACTAAAAAGTGTTAAGGGCCCCATACACTACAACGATATGTCCTGTGGCTGAAGTCGGAGGCGATTTCCCTTGAACTCTCCCGGGAGCTTCCCAGGAGTGGTTCCATACGATTTGGTACATTTTGCATACAATATATCGTATGCGATCCCCGCCATGTCTGCGGGAACCGACATATCAAGAGTGCAACACGAACGATCTAGGGGAGCCGATCCGACCATCACGGGAACACGCATCGGATCGGAAACACCTCCAAAATGCCCGATTTCACCCGATATATTTGCCCAAATGCCCGAACTTGGATGAAATTGGGCATTTTCGTTCTAGTGTATGGAGCCCTTAAGATAAAAAATTTAACTGTCTAGTCTGGCTGGTTAGAATGAAAATCTGGTAACGGATGAGAGCAAATGGCAATGGACCATTTGTTTCTAAATTTCGTAAAACTGACAAAAAGGTTGTTCAGACAAATTGGTTAAATCAAATAGATTTAACCAATTTGTCTGACTGGCCATTTTTGTCTGTTTTCCAGTGTTTGGGAGCAAATGGTAATTGCCATTTGCTCTCATCCATTACCAGATTTTCATTCCAACCAGCCAGATTGGACAGATAAATCTTTAGGTGTATGGCCAGCTTTACAATAATTATGCACCAAAACAGCCTGGTCAGACCAACCCAGCGGCCCAACAAACCGAACCAATTCCTAATACTGATATATTATATAAATTCATTCAGGACTTCCCATTCATAGTCCCTATTCCAATATGTAATCTGCAAATGCTAGGACACCATACTAATTAAAAACACCCAAGGGCAGGTGGGAGAGAAAATGCAGGTGTACACTCTAAACCCTAAGAACACTGGCAATAAGAACAATTATAATAAACTATGCCATTTAACATGGAGTAAAATTGAGTTTCTTTGTATAATTTTTGGACAAAAAATAAAGGGGCCCACCTACCTCAGGCAGGTGGCCTCAACAGGAGTGTCCCTAACATTCCTAAGGTTCAAGACAGAGCACAGGAACCCAAGGGCCAGTACAACCCAACCACCTCAAGCCATTATATTACGGAGACGTAGCAGTTTAACCCCTTCAGTGGTATGCACAGAAGTCTTCCGGGGTAGCCAGCGCTGTTAGCGCTGGCCACTCTGGGAATATTTCCATGCATACTACTGGCTGATTCCCTGGAGGATAGCCGGCGCCTGGGAATCAGCATAAGCTATTATGGATTTAAGCCCGCCCCCCGGACTCCTATTGACTGGGGGGAGGGCTTAACTGTATAATAGCTTATGATGATTCCCAGGCGCTGCAAGGCGGCCGGTAGTTAGCGATGACGCTGGCGATGCCCACGGGTGTTCCTGTACGGGTGATTGCCCCTCTGCACTCTCCCACCCCCACCCCTCGGCACTTAACCCCTCCACTCCCTGAATGTAAAAACACACCATGGAAGGTGTGTATTTTTTTTTATAAAACCCACCACTGAAGGGGTAAGTGTTACAAGGTGTTAAGTTAATAGAAAGCCAGCTCAGACCTAAAAGTGTTACATAGGTTAGAAGTAGTAATTAGGGTGCTAAAAAGTGTAACATTAGTGAAAAGCAATTTAGATACTGAAAAGTGTTAGATTAAATGTTACAATAATGATACCCCGAAGCAGCCTGGCCACACTAATTATTATTATTATTATTATTATTATTATTATCCTTTATTTATATGGCGCCACAAGGGTTCCGCAGCGCCCAATTACAGAGTACATATGCACATACTCAAAACAGGAAAACAGTGACTTACAGTTGAAGACAATACAGGACAATGACAGGGTAACTAAGCATAACTACACCAGTAAACGACATAGAGATAAGTTCCAAGGTGGCCAAAAAACTGCAGGAATTGGGCAGTTGAGGATTATTAAAGTAAGAAACGGATAAGCACATGAGGGAAGAGGGCCCTACTCGTAAGAGCTTATATTTTAATGGGGAGGGGCAGACAGACAGGGGTGACACAGATGGGGTAGACCGAGCATGGGACAGATGGTTAGGATGAGATTTGGCTGGTTTTGGTAAAGAAGTGGGTCTTAAGAGCCCGTTTGAAGTTCTGTAGAGAGGTGGAGAGTCTGAGGGGTAGAGGTAAAGAATTCCAGAGAAAGCGAGTAGCACGTGAAAAATCTTGGAAATAGGAGTGGGAGGAAGTAATCAGAAGACAGGAGAGTCAGCGTGCATTAGCAGAGTGAAGAGGACGGGTGGGAGAGTAAAGGGAGATAAGGTCAGAGATGTAAATGGGAGAGGAGTGGGTGAGTGCTTTGTAAGCGAGTGTGAGAAGTTTGAATTGGATTCAGAAAGGGAAGGGAAGCCAGTGAAGGGCCTGTAGGAGAGGGGAGGTGGACGTAGTGCGTTTGGTGAGGAAGATGAGCCGGGCTGCAGCATTGAGGATAGACTGAAGTGGAGAGAGGTAATTGTCAGGGAGGCCAGTTAGGAGGAGATTACAATCTGGAAATAATCAGTGAGTGAATAATGGTCTTAGTGGCATCCTGGGTGAGAAAAGGTCTGATCCTGGAAATGTTTTTGAGATGAAAATGACAGGTTTGTGATAGGTGCTGAATGTGTAGTTTGAAGGAGAGGGAGGAGTCAAGGATTATGCCAAGACAGGGTACTTGGGGGCTAGAGGAGATAGTCGTGCCATCAATGAATAAAGAGATTGTGGGAGGTGAGGTTGTGCGGGAGGGTGGGAAGATGATCAGTTCAGTCTTAGACATGTTGAGTTTAAGAAAGTGCTGGGACATCCAGGAAGAGATAGCAGAAAGACAGTTGGATGTACGAGTGAGGAGAGCTGTGGAGACATAAGGGGAGGAAAACGAGTTTTATGGTAAGAACTTACCTTTGTTAAAACTCTTTCTGCTAGGTACACTGGGCTCCACAAGGAATGGACAATGGGGGTGTAGAGTAGGATCTTGATCCGAGGCACCAACAGGGTCAAAGTTTTGTCTGTTCCCAGAATGCATAGAGCCGCCTCCTATATCACCCACCCCGCCTCCCTGCACAGGATCTCAGTTTTTAGTTAACCAGTCCGATGCAGTAGCAGGAAAAGAGACGACAACGGTTAGTAGCCACAACACCGCAATCTCACGACAGGAGACGTCTCAGCGGCTAATGCCATACCAACCCAAAGAAGCTAAGTGCGTCAGGGTGGGAGCCTTGTGGAGCCCAGTGTACCTCACAGAAAGAGATTTAACAAAGGTAAGTTCTTACCATAATACTCATTTTCTGCTGCGGGGTACACTGGGCTCCACAAGGATTGGACAATGGGGATGTCCTAAAGCAGTTCCTTATGGGAGGGGACGCACTGTAGCGGGCACAAGAACCCGGCGTCCAAAGGAAGCATCCTGGGAAGCGGCAGGATCGAAGGCATAGAAACTTATGAACGTGTTCACAGAGGACCACATAGCCGTCTTGCACAATTGTTCAAGGGTCGCACCACGTTGGGCCTCCCAAGAAGGTCCAACAGACAGAGTAGAATGGGCATTAATGTGATCAGGAGCAGAGAGACCAGAGAGACCAGCCTTCACATAAGCATGTGCAATCACCATTCTAATCCATCTGGCCAGAGTTTGCTTGTGAGCAGGCCAGCCCCGTTCGTGAAACCCAAACACAACAAAAAGAGAATCAGATTTCCTAATAGGAGCAGTTCTCTTCACATAGATACAGAGAGCCCGTACCACATCCAAAGACTGCTCTTTGGGAGACAGATCAAGAGAAACAAGTGCCGGAACTACAATCTCCTGATTAAGGTGGAACGAAGAAACCACCTTAGGTAGATAGCCGGGACGAGTCCTAAGAACCGCCCGGTCACGGTGAAATATCAGATATGGGGAACTACAGGACAAGGCACCCAAATCCGACACTCCTCTAGCTGAAGCAATAGCCAGCAGAAACACCACCTTAAGGGAAAGCCACTTAAGGTCAGCTGAACCAAGAGGTTCAAACAGAGACTCTTGTAACTCCTCCAAAACCACTGACAAGTCCCAAGGAGCCACAGGCGGGACATAGGGAGGTTGGATACGCAACACACCCTGAGTAAATGTATGCACATCAGGTAAGGTCGCAATTTTTCTCTGAAACCACACCGACAAGGCAGATATTTGAACCTTGAGGGAGGCTTGACGCAGGCCTAAGTCCAGGCCCTGCTGAAGAAAAGCCAACAACTTGGCTATACTAAACTTGGAAGCGTCATAATCGTTAGATGCGCACCAAACAAAGTAAGAATGCCAGACCCTATAGTAAATCCGAGCCGAAGCCGGTTTCCGGGCCCGCAACATAGTTTGAATGACCGCCTCATAAAACCCTTTAGCCCTTAAGACGGAAGCTTCAAGAGCCACGCCGTCAAAGACAGCCGGGCTAGGTCCTGGTAGACACAGGGGCCCTGAACGAGGAGGTCTGGGCGTTGTGGAAGTAGAATTGGATGCTCTGACGATAGGCCTTGCAGGTCTGAGAACCAGTGCCGTCTGAGCCACGCTGGAGCTATGAGAAGCAGAATTCCTTTTTCTTGCTTGAACTTCCGAATTACCCAGGGCAGGAGTGACACCGGAGGGAGCACGTACGGCAGCCGAAACCTCCACGGTACCGCCAGCGGATCCACGAATGCTGCTTGAGGATTCCTTGTCCTTGCTCCGAAAACCGGAACCTTGTGATTGTGTCGAGACGCCATTAGATCTACGTCTGGAAGGCCCCACCTTTCCACTAGGAGTTGAAACACTACTGGATGGAGGCCCCACTCGCCGGCATGCACGTCCTGACGACTGAGAAAGTCCGCTTCCCAATTCAGGACTCCCGGAATGAATATTGCCGATATGGCCGGTAGATGGCGTTCTGCCCACTGTAGAATCCGTGAGACTTCCTTCATTGCTAGGCGGCTTCGAGTGCCGCCTTGATGATTTATGTAAGCCACTGTGGTGGCGTTGTCCGACTGTACTTGAACAGGACGGTTCTGAATTAAATGCTGGGCTAGGTTCAAGGCATTGAAGACCGCCCGCAACTCCAGAATATTGATCGAGAGGAGGGACTCCTCCTTGGTCCACCGCCCCTGAAGGGAGTGTTGCTCCAGCACCGCGCCCCAACCTCTTAGACTGGCATCTGTCGTCAACAGGACCCAGTCGGATATCCAGAACAGACGGCCCCTGCACAGTTGTTGGTCCTGGAGCCACCAGAGCAGCGACAGACTGACCTCCGGAGTCAATGAGATCATTTGAGACCTGATCCGGTGAGGCAGGCCGTCCCATTTGGCTAGAATCAGCCTCTGGAGAGGGCGAGAGTGAAATTGAGCGTACTCCACCATGTCGAATGCTGACACCATGAGGCCCAGCACCTGCATCGCCGAATGTATCGACACTTGCGGACGAGATAGGAAACAACGAATCCTGTCCTGAAGTTTCAGGACTTTCTCCTGAGACAGGAACAACCGCTGGTTGTGAGTGTCCAATAGTGCTCCCAGATGCACCATGCTCTGAGCAGGGATCAGGGATGACTTCTTCCAGTTGATGAGCCACCCGTGGGCTTGCAGAAACCGGACCGTCACATCTAGATGATGCAGGAGAAGTTCTGGGGAATTTGCCAGGATTAACAAGTCGTCCAAATACGGCAGCATCCTGACCACTTGACGGCGGAGTACCACCGTCATCACCGCCATGACTTTTGTAAAGACTCGCGGAGCCGTTGTTAAACCAAAAGGTAATGCCCGAAACTGGTAATGGCAGTTGCCAATCGCAAATCTCAGGTTTTGCTGATGAGACACTGCTATAGGAATATGCAGGTAATCATCCTCTATATCCAGGGAGACCATTAAGTCCCCAGGTTCCAAGGATAGAACTATAGAGCGAAGGGTTTCCACAAACCTGTTCAATGCCTTGAGGTTGAGAATGGGCCGGGAGGACCCATTTGGTTTCGGGACTAGAAACAGCTGAGAATAGTACCCCCAGCCCCTCTGCGCAAGAGGCACCTGTACTACGACTCCTGTATCCAGGAGAGTCTGTACCACCGAATGTAGAGTGTTTGCCTTTGTCTTGTCCAACGGGACATCTGTCTGGCAAAATCGATGAGGGGGTCGGTATTTGAAGGCTATGGGGTATATGCAATTGCGGTCGAATTGCTGCAAATGTCGAAAAACGGGGCATTTTCAACACAAAAAAAAATTCGACAATGCAATACAGTACTTTTCGACAAAAAAACGTCCGTTTCAGATTCGACTTTTTAAAATTCGACAGTTGTCAAATTCGACATGTCTGCAATGGTAAAAATGCGCCTTTTCGACAAAAGTATATTCAATTGGAGAATGTCGATTCGACAACAGTGCTTGTCGACAGTCATTTAGTCAATTTCAGTCCGCCTCATTTTGGTGGCGGAATCTAATAAAAAAAATTAAAACCATGGGTTTTTTTGTGTTTTTTTTGTTGCTAATAGCATATCTATTTATATTAGAAGGGATTATCTACTTGGTTTGTCTATTTGGAGCCACAAGTATTATTTATATATTTTTTAAAAGAATATATATTTTTTTTTTTACTGACTAAAATAATATGAAGAGATCAGAGCATGTTTTTCACTGGGAAGGGGTGGGAATGGGTTAAAAACCAAGAAAAAAATGTGTGGGGTCCCTCCTCCTAAGCATAACCAGCCTCGGGCTCTTTGAGCCAGTCCTGGTTGTAAAAATACGGGGGGAAAATTGACAGGGGGTCCCCCGTATTTTTACAACCAGCACCGGGCTCTGCGTCCGGTCCTGGTGCAAAAAAATAAGATTTTGGAGGTCATTCCGAGTCGTTCGCTCGGAAAATTTCTTCGCATCGCAGCGTTTTTCCGCTTAGTGCGCATGCGCAATGTCCGCACTGCGACTGCGCCAAGTAAATTTGCTATGAAGTTTGGATTTTTACTCACGGCTTTTTCTTCGCTCAGGCGATCGTAGTGTGATTGACAGGAAATGGGTGTTACTGGGCGGAAACAGGCCGTTTTATGGGCGTGTGGGAAAAAACGCTACCGTTTCCGGAAAAAACGCGGGAGTGGCTGGAGAAACGGAGGAGTGTCTGGGCGAACGCTGGGTGTGTTTGTGACGTCAAACCAGGAACAATAAGCACTGAACTGATCGCAGATGCCGAGTATGTCTGAAGCTACTCTGAAACTGCTACGAGATGTGTAATCGCAATATTGCGAATCTTTCGTTCGCAATTTTAAGAAGCTAAGATTCACTCCCAGTAGGCGGCAGCTTAGCGTGTGCAATACTGCTAAAATCGCCTTGCGAGCGAACAACTCGGAATGAGGGCCTTTACTCACCGGTAAATCTATTTCTCATAGTCCGTAGTGGATGCTGGGGACTCCGTAAGGACCATGGGGAATAGCGGGCTCCGCAGGAGACTGGGCACTCTAAAGAAAGATTTAGTACTATCTGGTGTGCACTGGCTCCTCCCTCTATGCCCCTCCTCCAGACCTCAGTTAAAGAAACTGTGCCCGGAAGAGCAGACATTATAAGGAAAGGATTTTGGAATCCCGGGTAAGACTCATACCAGCCACACCAATCACACCGTATAACTTGTGATACACTTATCCAGTCAACAGTATGAACAACAACAGGGCATCAACAATGGATGCCAACATAACATAACCCATTATTAAGCAATAACTATGTACACGTATTGCAGAAAGTCCGCACTAGGGACGGGCGCCCAGCATCCACTACGGACTATGAGAAATAGATTTACCGGTGAGTAAAATCTTATTTTCTCTAACGTCCTAGTGGATGCTGGGGACTCCGTAAGGACCATGGGGATTATACCAAAGCTCCCAAACGGGCGGGAGAGTGCGGATGACTCTGCAGCAGCGAATGGGCAAACTCAAGGTCCTCCTCAGCCAGGGTATCAAACTTGTAGAATTTTGCAAATGTGTTTGAACCGACCAAGTAGCAGCTCGGCAAAGCTGTAAAGCCGAGACCCCTCGGGCAGCCGCCCAAGAAGAGCTCATCTTCCTTGTGGAATGGGCTTTCACTGATTTTGGATGCGGCAATCCAGCCGCAGAATGAGCCTGCTGAATCGTGTTACAGATCCAGCGGGCAACGGTTTGCTTTGAAGCAGGAGCCCCCAACTTGTTGGGGGCATATAGGATAAACAGCGAGTCAGTTTTCCTGACTCCAGCCGTTCTGGCTACATAAATCTTCAAAGCCCTGACTACATCTAGTAACCTGGAATCCTCCAAGTCACGAGTAGCCGCAGGCACTACAATAGGTTGGTTCAAATGAAAAGATGACACCACCTTTGGGAGAAATTGGGGACGAGTCCGCAATTCTGCCCTGTCCATATGAAAAACCAGATAAGGGCTTTTGCATGACAAAGCCGCCAATTCTGACACACGCCTAGCCGAAGCTAAGGCCAATAGCATGACCACCTTCCACGTGAGATACTTTAGCTCCACGGTCTTAAGTGGTTCAAACCAGTGGGATTTTAGGAAACCCAACACCACGTTGAGATTCCAAGGTGCCACTGGTGGCACAAAAGGGGGCTGAATATGCAGCACTCCCTTAACAAACGTCTGAACTTCAGGAAGAGACGCCAGTTCCTTTTGAAAGAAAATGGATAGGGCCGAAATCTGGACCCTTATGGATCCCAACTTCAAGCCCATAGTCACTCCAGACTGTAGAAAGTGCAGAAATCTGCCCAGTTGGAATACCTCTGTAGGGGCCTTCCTGGCCTCACACCAAGCAACATATTTTCGCCATATGCGGTGATAATGCTTTGCTGTCACGTCCTTCCTAGCCTTTATCAGCGTAGGAATAACTTCCTCCGGAATGCCTTTTTCCGCTAGGATCCGGCGTTCAACCGCCATGCCGTCAAACGCAGCCGCGGTAAGTTTTGGAACAGACAGGGCCCCTGTTGCAACAGGTCCAGTCTGAGAGGCAGAGGCCATGGGTCCTCTGTGAGCATTTCTTGCAGTTCCGGGTACCAAGACCTTCATGGCCAATCTGGAACAATGAGTATTGTTCTCACTCCTTTTCTTCTTACGATTCTCAGCACCTTGGGTATGAGAGGAAGAGGAGGAAACACATAGACAGATTGGAACACCCACGGTGTTACCAGGGCGTCCACAGCTATCGCCTGAGGGTCTCTTGACCTGGCGCAATACCGTTGTAGCTTTTTGTTGAGACGGGACGCCATCATGTCTACCTGTGGCAGTTCCCATCGATTTGTAATCTGAATGAAGACTTCGTGATGAAGTCCCCACTCTCCCGGGTGAAGGTCGTGCCTGCTGAGGAAATCTGCTTCCCAGTTGTCCACCCCCGGAATGAACACTGCTGACAGTGCTTGTACGTGATTCTCCGCCCACAGAAGAATCCTGGTGGCTTCCGCCATCGCGACTGTGCTTCTTGTGCCGCCCTGGCGGTTTACATGAGCCACCGCGGTGATGTTGTCTGACTGAATCAGCACCGGTTGGTTGTGAAGCAGGGGCTCCGCTTGACTCAGGGCGTTGAATATGGCCCTTAGTTCCAGGATATTTATGTGCAGACAAGCTTCCTGACTTGATCACAACCCTTGGAAGTTTCTTCCTTGAGTGACTGCCCCCCCCCTCGGAGGCTCGCATCCGTGGTCAACAGGACCCAGTCCTGTATGCCGAACCTGCGGCCCTCGAGAAGGTGAGCACTCTGTAGCCACCACAGAAGAGACACCCTGGCCCTGGGGGACAGGGTGATCAGCCGATGCATCTGAAGATGCAATCCGGACCATTTGTCCAACAGATCCCATTGAAAGATCCTCGCATGGAACCTGCCGAAGGGAATGGCCTCGTATGATGCCACCATCTTTCTCAGGACTCGCGTGCAGTGATGCACCGACACCTGTTTCGGTTTTAAGAGGTCTCTGACTAGAGTCACAAGCTCTTGAGCCTTCTCCGTCGGGAGAAACATCTTCTTCTGGTCTGTGTCCAGAATCATGCCCAGAAAGGGCAGACGCGTCGTAGGAATCTGCTGCGACTTTGTGATATTCAGAATCCAGCCATGCTGTTGCAACACTTCCTGAGAGTGCGCTACGCTGATCTGCAACTGCTCCCTCGACCTCGCCTTTATGAGGAGATCGTCCAAGTATGGGATAACTGTGACTCCTTGCTTTCTCAGGATCACCATCATTTCTGCCATTACCTTGGTAAATATTCTCGGTGCCGTGGAGAGCCCAAACGGCAACGTCTGGAATTGGTTTTGACAGTCCTGTACCACAAATTTGAGGTACTCCTGATGAAGCGGATAAATGGGGACATGCAAGTAAGCATCCTTGATGTCCAGAGACACCATAAAATTCCCCTCTTCCAGGCTTGCAATGACCGTTCTGAGCGATTCCATTTTGAACTTGAATCTTTTCAGATAAATGTTCAGGGACGTTAAATTTAATATAGGTGTGACCGAACCGTCCGGTTTCAGTACCACAAACATTGTGGAATAGTATCTCTTTCCCTGTTGAAGAAGGGGAACCTTTACCACCACCTGCTGGAGAAATAGCTTGTGAATTGCCGCTACCACTACTTCCCTTTCTATGGGGGAAGCTGGCAGGGCCGATTTTAGGTAACGTTGAGGGGGCATCACCTCGAATTCCAGCTTGTATCCCTGAGACACAATCTGTATAGCCCAGGGATCCACCCGTGAGCGAACCCACTGGTGGCTGAAATGTCGGAGACGCGCCCCCACCACTCCTGGCTCCACCCGTGGAGCCCCAGCGTCATGCGGTGGATTTAGTGGAAGCCGGGGAGGACTTCTGTCCCTGGGAACTAGCTGTAAGGTGCAGCTTTTTTCCTCTACCCCTGCCTCTAGCAAGAAAGGAAGCACCTCTGACCTTCTTGCTTCTTTGTGCGCGAAAGGACTGCATTTGGTAATACGGTGCTTTCTTAGGTTGTGAGGGAATATATGGCAAAAAGTTTGACTTCCCAGCAGTAGCTGTGGAAACCAGGTCCGAGAGACCGTCCCCAAACAATTCCTCACCCTTGTAAGGTAACACCTCCATGTGTTTTTTGGAGTCTGCATCACCTGTCCACTGCCGAGTCCACAGGACCCTCCTGGCAGAAATTGACATTTTTATTAATTCTAGAGCCCAGTAGGCAAATGTCCCTCTGGGCATCCCTCATATATAGGACAGTGTCTTTTATATGCCCCGGGGTCAGCATAATGGTATCCCTGTCCAAGGTATCCATTTCCTCAGACAGATTATCAGTCCACGCTGCTACAGCACTACACATCCACGCCGACGCAATTGCCGGCCTCAGTAGAGTCCCTGAATGTGTATAAACAGATTTCAGGATACTTTCCTGCTTTCTATCTGCAGGATCCTTTAGGGTGGCCGTATCCTGCGACGGCAGGGCCAACTTCTTAGATAAGCGTGTGAGAGCTTTATCTACCCTAGGGGAGGATTCCCAGCGCACCCTGTCCTCTGGCGGGAAAGGGTACGCCATAAGTAACCTTTTGGAAATCAGGACTTTCTTATCTGGGGAATCCCACGCTCTTTCACATTACTCATTTAACTCATGTGAAGGGGGAAAAGTTACCTCTGTCTTTTTCTCCCCATACATATAAACCCTCTTGTCAGGGACAGGGGTTACCTCTGATATGTGTAAAACATCCTTCATCGCTATAATCATGTAACGTATAGCTTTTGTCATTTTTGGTTGCAATTTTGCATCATCGTCGTCGACACTGGAGTCAGAATCCGTGTCGACATCTGTGTCAACCATTTTGGATAGTGGGCGCTTTGAGACCCTGAGGGCCTCTGCGCTGTAGGATCAGGCATGGGTTGAGACCCTGACTGGCCCGAGGTATCAGCTTTATCCAACCTTTTATGTAAGGAGTTTACATTATCATTTAACACCTTCCACATATCCATCCAATCAGGTGTCGGCACCGTCGGCGGCGACACATCAGTCAACTGCACTTGCTCTGCCTCCACATAGCCCTCTTCGTCAAACATGTCGACACACGCGTACCGACACACCACACACACAGGGGAAGCTCTAAATGAGGACAGGACCCCCACAAGGCCTTTTGGAGAGACAGAGAGAGAGTATGCCAGCACACACCCCAGCGCTAAATAACCCAGGGATTACACAGTAACTTAGTGTTTACCCAGTAGCTGCTGTAATATTATTAATGCGCCTAAATTTATGTGCCCCCCCTCTCTTTTTTACCGCTCTACCGTGATTCTGCAGGGGAGAGCCTGGGGAGCTTCCTCTCAGCGGAGCTGTTGAAGGAAAATGGCGCTGGTGAGTGCTGAGGAAGAAGGCCCCGCCCCCTCAGCGGCGGGCTTCTGTCCCGCGATTTTTTTGTAAAATAAATGGCGGGGGCTCATACATATAACAGTGTCCCACTGTCTATATGCAGCTTTCGCCAGGAGGTATCAATTGCTGCCCAGGGCGCCCCCCCCCCTGCGCCCTGCATCCCAGTGACCGGAGTGTGTGGGTTAGTGTGGGCGCAATGGCGCACAGCTGCAGTGCTGTGCGCTACCTCATGTGAAGACAGGAGTCTTCTGCCGCCGATTTCGATGTCTTCTCCGCTTCTGCCGGCTTCTGTCTTCTGGCTCTGCGAGGGGGACGGCGGCGCGGCTCCGGGAACGGACGACAAGGTCAGGTCCTGTGTTTGATCCCTCTGGAGCTAATGGTGTCCAGTAGCCTAAGAAGCGCAACCTAGCTGCAGTTAGTAGGTTTGCTTCTCTCCCCTCAGTCCCACGTGGCAGAGAGTCTGTTGCCAGCAGAAGCTCTCTGAAAATAAAAAAACCTAACTAAAATACTTTCTTATTAGCAAGCTCAGGAGAGCTCACTAAAAGCACTAGGTACCCCATGGATACTGCATGGAGAAGTGGCCCGAGTCGGCGTGTGAACATAGGTAAGTATGTGTGTGTCGGCGTGCATGTATGTAATAAAGTTTTACTTTCACGGTGTCTGTGTACTGTTTTTATTTGGGTATTTTTTTTGCAGTAGACATAGACAGCTCCGGCGCGAGGGGATAGCGAGCCAGCATCTTTTTTTGAGGCACAAACTTCGTACCCGGGTTTTCCCAGGGTTCCTGATGTATATCAATTAGGTGGTCAGAGTGAGGTAAAACTTGTTTAATCACCTTCTGACGCTTGAACCTATCTGGTTTCTTAGGAGGAACGGATGGCTCGGGATCATCCATAATCTGTAAAATTAATTTAATAGCCTCCAAAAGATCAGGAACATCCACATGTGAACCACCCTCCTCATCAGCCGTATCTGAGTCAGAACCTGAGGGGTCAGTATATGTGCCGTCTTCATCCGACGAGGTGTCACTGACAGCAGTGGATTGTGAGGAGACAAGCGCTCGCTTAGAGGACCCCCTGGAGGTAGGCGAGCGAGGGTCAGACTTTTTAGTAGTCAGGGTCTGGTTCAACTTCTTTATTTGAGCAGATAAATCGTCCGCCCACGGCGGGTTAGCTGCAGGGACCACAAACGGTTGCACTGGCATTGGGGGTCCCATAGGGGGTGTTAGTTTATGAACTAGCGTATGCAGAAGCGTGGAAAAAGCGACCCACGGCGGGTCATTATTTGCCCCCGTTGCCACCGTCCCACTGGGGGGCAAGGAGCCCCCAGAACCAGAGCCCAAAGCTGCTATATTCTCCTCATAGGTATCTGCGGCTTCAGCAACACCGGCAGTGTGTTCAGCCCCAGAACCGTTACCCTCAGAAGCAGACATGATATAACTTGCAGTATCAAGTAACACAGTACAATTTGTCTGCAGCACAATACCTCTAGCACAAACCCCTGCGCAGTGTAGTCAGCACCAGCAGAGATAAAGGAGAGATATGGTGACTAAATCACAGAGAAAAATACGTAATACGGTATATCTTTGTGAAAATCCTATATTAGGTAAAACCTGACGCACCAAGCCCCCTCAGGTTATAGAATATAGGGATAGCAGGTTGAGTGAAAGACACGAAATGGATACCACTCAGCTATCAAATGCACACACAAATAGTCATAGTCTGTACAATGCAGAGGTTATTACTAACAATAATACTGCACTGGACTAGCTTACACAGCTATATAAAAATAGATATAACAGTACATAGTAAGAACTGGATGTATATCACAGGGTAATTGTACTAGGAAACCCTGGCTAAGTGCACTCTTTCTTAACTAACACGGACTAAAAAAAGGCAGGTAGAATACTTAAGTGTCTTGTAAAGTCACAGCACTGACAACCAGGCGGCTTTACATAGGAGGATTTGCCCAAGCATTTCCAGGAACAGTGAGCTGAGGGATAATGGCGCCGCAGACACTGCCAGGGAGTGAGAGACAGATATGCAGCTCCAGAGCGGGAACATTTGCAGAAAATGGTGCCCTGGGGCTGGGGGAGGGGCTTCAGGTCCAAGCTCTATCCCCCTGCTGGCAAAACCACCGGGTACTGCGGGCTCTAATAAAACGGTTTATAGAGAAAACCTGACCAGTCCCATGCCCTGGTGATCTAGTGGGATCGCCTGTACTGCCACAGTGTCCACCGCCAGCGCACGCGGCCCGCCTCCCACTGACCGCGCCGGATCGCGATAAAGACCGGGTCCCGCAAGCGGGACCCACTTACCACCTCCCGAAGTGCGGCCACGCGATCCCAGAGAGCCCCCGTCGTGTGTGCCTGACAAGAAGAAAACCGGAGCCTCCTGCTGTAGTTACCCGGCAACCAGGGCTCGGGAGTGTACAGCGCCGCTGGGGAGAGCCGGAGCTGCAGCCGTGAATGTCCACTGACATGTAACACTGCTGCTGCCCTTGAAGTCTTCATTTTTTTCCTCAGAAAAAAAAGCTCTTCTTAGGGCTGCCTGGAGCAGCCTCTCTGTTAAGTGCCTGCTACTGCAGCACCAACTACAAAACTGAGATCCTGTGCAGGGAGGCGGGGTGATATAGGAGGCGGCGCTATGCATTCTGGGAACAGTCAAAGCTTTGAGCCTGTTGGTGCCTCGGATCAAGATCCTACTATACACCCCCATTGTCCATTCCTTGTGGAGCCCAGTGTACCCCGCAGCAGAAAGGTAGATTTGAGTGTCATCAGCATAGAAGTGATATTGGAAGTTAAAAGAACTAATGAGTTCACCTAAAGAGGACGAATAGAGAGAGAAAAGGAGAGGACCAAGAACAGAGCCTTGGGGGACACCAACAGTTAGTGGAAGTGGGGGGGTAGGTAGTGTCATGAGAGGAGACAGAGAAGAAACGATCAGAGAGGTAGGAGATCAGCCAGGAGAGGGCAGTATCACGCAGACCAAGAGAGTGAAGGATTTGCAGAAGGAGAGGGTGGTACACAGTGTCAAAAGCAGCAGAGAGATCAAGAAGAATAAGCAGAGAGTAGTGGGCCTTAGATTTGGCTGCATGGAGGTCAATGCAGACTTTTGTGGAGTGGAGAGAATGGAAACCAGACTGAAATGGGTCAAGCAGTGAGTGAGAAGAAACAAAGGCAGTGAGGCGATTATAGACAATACGCTCAAGAAGTTTGGAGGCAAAAGGGAGGAGAGAGATGGGTCGATAGTTGGAGAGTGTTTGGATCAAGGGTAGGTTTTTTAAGAATAGGGGAGACAAGAGCATGCTTGAAGGCAGAAGGGACAGTGCCTGATGAGAGGGAGAGATTGAGAAGGTGGGCAAGATGGGAACAGACAGAAGGAGAGAGGTAGCGGAGGAGGTGGGAGGGGATAGGGTTAAGTGGGGAGTTTGTGGGGGGGGAGGAACGGATGAGGGCCATGACTTCCTCACCTGATACATGGGAGAAATATGTCAGAGTTGGTGAGAGGGAAGTGGAGGGGTGGCAAGGGATGGGTGGTGGCTAGTTGCTGGTCTGGTGGGATGTGATGTCCTGACGTATGGAATCAATCTTGGATGTGAAATAAGTGGCAAAGTCAAGAGCAGACAATGAGGAAGGGAGAGGAGGTGGTGGTGTTGGGCAGAGGAGGGAGTTAACAGTGTCAAAGAGGCGCTGGGGGTTGGAAGAACGGGTAGAGATGAGAATTTTGAAGTATGATTGTTTAGCGAAGGAAAGGGCAGTACTGAAGGATGAGAGCATAAATTTGAAATGGAGGAAGTCTGCCTTAGAGCGTGATTTCCTCCACTGTCGTTAAGCAGTACGTGAGCATTTTTGAAGATATCTGGTGCATTTAGTGTGCCAGGGTTGAGGTGTTAATCTGTGAGGGTGAATAGTGGTTGGCGGAGCAACAGAGTGAAGGGCAGAAGTAAGAGATGCATTGTATAGGGATGTGGCTTGTTCAGGGCATGTGAGAAAGAGAAGAGGAGAAAGAAGTGAGTCAAACAGGGAGAATAGGGATGAGGTGTCATAGCCTCAATGATACGCTTAGTGATGGTAGCCTTAGGAGGGAGAGATGGGGAAGCAGAGATCGATAAGTTGAAAGAGAGCAGGTGGTGGTCAGAGAGGGGAAAAGGGGAAAATCAAAAATATTGCAGCGGTGAGTGAAAACCAGATCCAGTGAACTCCTGTTCACAAGGGAGGGAGAGGTGGTCCACTGGGAGAGTCCAAGTGTAGAGGTGAGGTCAAGGAGTTTAGAGGCAAGTGATTTTGTGGGGTTATCGATAGGGATGTTGAAATAACCTGGGATAATGGAGGGAATGCAGGGTTCACACGCTCCAAACCCAAACCCATTCCTAATACTCATATTATATAAATGTATCCAGGACTTACCATTCATAGTGACTATTCCAATATGTACTGTAGTCTGCAAACGTAAGGACCTATACTAATTGAAAACACCCGAGGGCTGATGAGAGGGATGCTAGTGCAAGCTGAAGGAGTCTCCGGCTTCAAGTGTACACACATGTACACATTACAGAATATATTGGATGGGGACTGTACTGCACACCCTAATTCTAAACTTATTAAGATGTGCCACCATGCTGAGACTTGTAATGCCACACAGGAAAAAAAAAAAGAGAGAAAGCAACTGGGCTGCAGCGGGATGTTCTTACTTAGGCTAAACTCAATGAGGGTGTGTAGCAGAAATTGTGGACTATGTAGAGTTGTGCATTCATATAAATACACCTGCATGTTCCGCACCAAGGATAGAACTGCTGTAAGTGCACACTGATGATGATGATGATGATGATGATGATGATGATGATGATGATGATGTTAGCATGCGGATGTGTATAACACTGCAATAATCTTCAACTGCATCAAATCCAGCAGTCTTCTGCCACCTGATACTTATTCCAGTGTCATCTGCTGATGTAGCTATGTTTATGTACTCTGTAATTGGGCGCTGCGGAACCCTTGTGGCGCCATACAAATAAAGGACAACAATAATAATAATAATACAGGAGATTATCCAAACGTGCACAATCTCTGTGCATAGAATGTGGGAGCAACTACTGCTAACTTGCATTTAACTCTGCATCGGCCCCTACACTATGTTGTGGCCTACTAGTATGATGGATTTATAAGGTTATAGGAAGACATTTTAAGGGACAGCTGCATTTGATGTAGATTTGTGCCACAGACTATATTATTGTTAGCATAGCGTGCATGCTAAATATTCACACGTAAATACATATTGAAAAGGAAATAGTATACTGCAGCATGAGTAAATTGAGGCATGAATTGGTCAATTTGAAATCACCAGGAACCATATTGCATTAAAAATAGGGTGTCCAATCTCGGGATTTGCGGGTTCCTTGGATTTAGGCTAAAAAAAAGTCCGGGATTCAATCCCGGGACTGGAAGCTCCAAACCCGGGAATTGAGGGATCAGACGGGCCTTTGTTTTTTTAAAGCCGGGCAGCGTTGAGCGTCCTCGGGATGCTCAGACGCTGCCCGGCTCCCCCTGCATGATGTGTGTGTGGGTGGTGGGTGCTAGAAGGCTGTGGAAAGCTGATAAAGCTGTGGCCTTAGGAGCCGCTGTCCTGGCTGATGGATAATCCCCGTGTTGTGGGTGAGTTCTGGCGGCGCCTATGGCTGTTGTACATGGATAATGCTTTTCCCGCTGCGGGTGTCCGGCCGTGCTCATGCGATGAGGCTTCCTCTCATAGACCGTGCAGCAGCCGCTCAGGGAACTCTTAGCTCCGCAGCACTATGTAACCTTCAGACAGGCAGGAGGATGACTTTCACCAGGGAAAGAAGAGCTGGGAAGAGCTCCCTCTGTGTTCCCCAATTCTGAATAGCTGTTTTATGTACACATTTGTATTAGGTAGGCTGACATATATTTGTAAGACTTAATGGATAATGTACATATTTTTTCACAATTGTAATGCTTTTTTTTCAGTCATAAGTATTAAAAGAAAACAGATACATATATGTATGTGCATTATGCAATGCTGCCTATTAAATGTTTGAAGCAAACATTACCCAAAGTTTAGCGATTTATGGGTTTCCGCCTGCACAGCATGACATGCAGTGACAGGTCACGCTGCGCAGTCACCTCTCCCGCCCCCATTGTATGGTGAGTTATGTGTGCCGTGTGGGGCGAGAGGGGCGGACACATAGGGAAAAGCCAATCCCGGCCTCCCTAATTAAAAAGTGATAGTACTGTGAAACTAAACCCTTATGGATACATTTTTCCTTATACTGTCCCTATATTAATAGATGTCAGGACATATGTATTCCTATTGCGATCTGCATATCAAGCTTTGCACATGGAATCTCATCAACCTTATAGGATACAGTACTTACTGCATGGCTACCACTGAGATGTTATTGTGAATACATGATGAACATTTCTTATTAAACCCTCCACACCACAGCACTCTGTACTACACATGCATTTTATTTAGACAGTTGCTTGCTGTTGACTGCTTTCCACATTTAACTAACCTAGGCAGCCAGTTTTTAGTCAGTAGAAAAACCCTGACTTCCTCTCAAGCGAGCCAAGATGAAAGGGCCACACATAATTACATCATGTAATGGCTATTTTAGGGCATGCAGGCAAACATTATAATTATCCAGACGGCTTTGTAGGATTCCTGCTTGGAAGTGGACTTTTACTGGCTTTAAGCTTTTTGTTATGGATAATCCTAAAAGTGTTAGGGTGTTGTGTTTAAGGGCAAGGTGCAAAGGAAATATTTTTAACAGAAAATGTAAGTCTTCTGTTACCTTGTGCTTCCAGGATCATAATTATTGGGTGACGATCTCTGCACCTTATTGCCTACTTTCTGTCCCCAGAAGTTGCCTCCTCAAACTGGATGTGTAGAGAGGCAGACAAATATGAAGAGGAGTACCGTGTATGAGTGTTAGTGTACAGTACTATTTAGTTTCCTGAGGGTATTATTAATGACACTGTGAAGAGTGGGTTGGGCAAATTGCTTCATAGTTACCCATTCTAATCACGTCATTACAGCCCATCGAGCCCACGTCACTAAGAAGTGGGAGGGATGCCAGAGTTTGTGGGGAAATTTTGGGAGAGTAGCAGAGTATAACAAAACGTCATAATCAAAAGTTTAATTGCAAACTACTGTATAACCGCTGCAAAAGCAAAAAAATCCTAAAGAAAACTCGCATCTGAAAATAATTATTGGCAACATGTGGCACTTTAGTGTGTTTGAAGATTTGCTTCTATTTAACATATGTTCTTGCATACTCTCCTGAATTGTTTGGGTGACTCACAAATTTCAGGGTGTTATTTCACACTCATGGGAGAGTAGATTAATCTACTACATCCCACTGGCTTCTCCAGTAAATTGGGTGATCCAGGGGTTCGATAATACGATTTGCAGCAAATTGTATCATTGTGGCCTGCTGCAAGATGGCATAAATCCCAGCATTTGTAGTGGTTCTACAATGATGCAGCTCACTGTGCCTAGCCCCTGCACCTCCCACAGTGGATGATTGGAAAGATGGAGAGAGTGTAGGAAGAGTGAAAAGGACTTCTTTTGAAAAAAGAAAAGAAAATGGGATAAGACCCGCATTTTGCCAGCTGAGAGAATGTGGAGACAAAATTGCAATGCAACCCACTATAAAGGAAGGAATATGCCTAAAATTCTAGCCTTTCAATCCCTTTATCATATTTCATTAATTCCACTATGCAATGTAAAACTGTAGGCCTGATTCATACCAGGACAATGTTTTTCCTCAGTTCGTGCCCCCCGATGATTACCACCAGGGTTGCAGATCGCAATGCATGTAGATCTATTCAATTCCAATAGGCATTCCTCAGAAAAGTAGATTTATGGTAGACTTACCATGGTTAAATCTCTTTCTGCGAGGTACATTGGGTTCCACAGGGAATACATCGGGGTGTAGAGATGGATCTTGATCCAGAGGCACCAACAGGCTAAAGCTTTAGACTGTCCCAGAATGCATTGTGGGGCCTTCTCTATAACCCCGACTCCAGGCACTGTGACCTCAGTTTGTTAACCAGTCCAATGCAGAAGCAGGTAAAAGAGAAGGCAGATGTTAGTCACCTAGAATCACGCTCTCACGAGAGGAGGCGGGACTAGCGGCTAATGCCATACAAACCCAAAGAAGCTAAGTGCGTCAGGGTGGGCGTCCTGTGGAACCCAGTGTACCTCGCAGAAAGAGATTTAACCATGGTAAGTCTACCATAAATCTTCTTTTCTGCAGTGGGGTACACTGTGTTCCACAGGGAATACATCGGGGATGTCCTAAAGCAGTTCCTCAAGGGAGGAGACGCGCCTTAGCGGGTATGAGAACTCGGCGTCTAAAGGAAGCATCCTGGGAGGTGGAAGTATCAAAGGCATAGAACCTAATAAACGTGTTCACTAAGGACCACGAAGCCGCCTTGCACAATTGTTCTGCGGACGCGCCACGACTTGTGCAATCACCATTCTAATCCATCTGGCGAAGGTTTGCTTATTCGCAGGTCAGCCATGTGTGTGGAAACTAAACTACCAAGAGGGTGTCTGACCTCCTGATAGAAGCAGTCCTCTTCACATATATACGGAGAGCCCGTACCACATCCAAAGACCGTTCATTGGAGGACAATTCAGAAGAGATGAAGGCTGGAACCACAATCTCTTGATTAAGGTGAAACGATGACACCACCTTAGGTAAATAACCAGGGAGAGTTTTAAGAACTACTCGGTCACGATGAAATATCAAAACGGGTGGACGACAGGACAAAGTGCCGAAGTCTGACACCCTTCTAGCAGAGGCAATAGCCAGCAGAAACAGGACCTTGGCTGTTAGCCATTTAAGGTCCACTGACTCAAGAGCTTCAAATGGAGACTCTTGCATGGCATTCAGGACAACAGACAAATCCCATGGAGCAACAGGAGGGACATAGGGAGGTTGAATCCGCAGTATGCCCTGGGTGAATGTATGAACGTCGGGTATAGACGCAATTTTTCTCTGAAACCACACCGCCGACAAGGCAGATATGTGATCCTTGAGGGAGACCAGACGAAGTCCTAAATCCAGGCCTTGTTGTAAATCTGGAAGTAATGAATTTGTAAGCATCGTAATTCTTAGCAGTACACCAGATGAAGTAAGAATTTTAGACCCTATAATAAATTGGCAAAGATGCCAGTTTGTGGGCCTTCAGCATAGTTTGCATGACCGTCTTGGAGAATCCTTTGGCTTTCAAGAGTAAAGCTTCAAGAGCCATGCCGTCAAAGCCAGTCTAGCCAGGTCTGGATAGACACAAGGTCCCTGAACGAGGAGGTCTGGGCGTTGAGGAAGTAGAAGAGGATTTTCTATCTATAGACCCTTCAGGTCAGAGAACCAATGCCGTCTGGGACATGCTGGAGCGACTAGAAGTAGTATTCCTCCTTCTTGTTTGAACTTCCGTAGTACCCTGAGCAGTAGTGACACTGGAGGGAACACGTAGGGCAGCCGAAAGTTCCATGGAATTGCCATAGCATCCACGAACGCCGCTTGAGGATCCCTGGTTCTTGATCCGAAGACCGCAACTTTGTGATAGTGTCGAGACGTCATCAGGTCTACATCTGGTAGGCCCCACTTGTTCACTAGGAGTTAAAAGACTTCCTGATGAAGACGCCACTCTCCGGCGTGCACGTCCCGAAGACTGAGGAAATCACCTTCCCAGTTGAGGACTCACGGAATGAACACTGCTGATATTGCCGGCAGAAGGCGTTCCGCCCAACAAAGGATTTTTAACACTTCCATCATTGCCATGCGGCTTCGAGTGTCATCCTGATAGTTTATGTACGCCACCGTGATGGCGTGGTCTGACCGTACTTGAACAGGCCTGTTCTGTATCAGAGGCAGGGCGAGAGAGAAAGAATTGAACACTGCCCACAATTCCAGAATGTTTATAGGGAGGAGCGATTCCTACATGGTCCACTGACCCTGGAAAGAGAGTTGCTCCAACACCACACCCACGCCCGTAGTCAGTAGGACCCAGTTGGGGGTCCAGAAGGGATGGCCCCGGCTCAACTGCTGGTCCTGTAGCCACCAGGTCAGCGACAGGCGCACCTCCGGAGTCAAGGAGATCATGTGAGACCTGATCCAATGAGAAAGACCGTCCCACTTGGAAAGGATTAACCTCTGTAGAGAGCGGGAATGAAATTTAGCATATTCTACCATGTCGAAAGCTGACACCATGAGGCCTAGTACTTGCATCACCGAGTGTACTGACACTCTTGGGCGAGAAGGAAAGTATCTAATCCTGTCTTGAAGTTTTAGGACTTTCTCTGGAGACAGAAACAGCCGTTGACTGTGTATGTCCGGTAGTGCCCCCAAGTGCACCATGCTCCGAGCAGGGACCAGCGAGGATTTCTTCCAGTTGATGAACCACCCGTGGGCTTGTAGGAAGTTTACCGTCAGTTGTAGATGACTGAGGAAGACATCGTGGGAGTTTGCCAGAATCAGCAAATCGTCCAGGAACCTGACTCCCTGGCGACGGACATAACCTTGGTGAAGACCCGAGGGGCCGTGGCCAATCCAAACAGCAGAGCCTTGAATTGATAGTGAAGGGTGCCAATAGCAAACCTCAGACATTGCCAGTGCAATATGGCATATGCAGGTAAGACTCTAGTATAACCAGGGATACCATATAGCAGGGACATGCGGTGAGCTAAATAGCTCAGGAGGCACTGGCTAGCCCCAGAGCCTGATTTACATGCAATTTATGAGCCAAAGTGTACATCTGGGCATTATACACATGTGCAGCAACATAAACTCCTGGAAATTCTGGTGAGTTTTGAACAGAGATGTGCGGAAAAGATAGGCAGGTGAGGCACTGCCTCCCCTGCCATAGACTTTTTACTCCAGAGTTTTGGCTATAAAAATTATTAGAATAAAGCAAAGAAGATATATTTCTAACATATTCTTTGTATTTTTTATATACTTTATACAGTCAAAACTCTGGTGCAAACGTTAGTATGACAGTAAAGACTCTGTCTCACCTGCCTCACCCCACCGCACGTCAGTGCCATATAGTCTCTGGGTCCATGGCCAGTACAATTGAGCGCAGTGTTTCCATACGGAACTTGGACATGCTCACAAACTTGTTCAGTAATTTGAGGTTGAGAATAAGCCGGAAAGTTTCGGGACTAGAAACAGGGTCGAGTAGTATCCTTTGCCTCTCTGGGACGGAGGTACCGGCACTACCACTCCTGTATCCAGGAGGGAACGCACAACCGTCAGTAGAGCTTGCACCTTTAGCGTATCTAAAGGGATAACTGATGTGCAGGACTGGTGAGGGGGACGTCTGTAGGAAGAGACTGCGTACCTGTGAGAAACAACTTCTTGCACCCATGCGTCTGAAGTGGTCTTTAACCAGACCTGGATGATTCGTAGAAGTTGGCCCCCCACCCCGGGATCCCCCAGGGGGAGGCCTGTCCCGTCATGCAGCAGGCTTGTCATGAGAAGCAGACTGACGAGCAGCTCAGGAACATTAGGCCTTGGGCCTAGTGGTTGTTGGGAGCACGAGACAATCTCTGGTATGCCTAACCTTCGCTTTCCCTTAAGGCTTAAAGCAGAGAAAAGTGGTACCTTTTGCCTTCTGTGCAGAAGGAGTAGCATTTGGGAGAAAGGCAGTCATAGTAGCTGCCGATGCAGACCCCATTTTTAATTAGGTCTTCCCCAAATAAGATGTCGCCAGTAAAACTGGAATACCTCCAAGGACTTTTGGAGTCCAGGTCCACCATCCACGACCTCAACCACAGAATACGGCAAGCCAGGACAGACGTATTCGACGACTTGGCAGCCAACACATCCGCCTCAGGAGACGCCTCCTGGTGAAGAAAAAGGTGGCGGTGGTATTGTGAGACAGGGAAAGTCTAGCATTGTCAGATATATTCTCGGGCAGCTCTTCCTCTAATGCCTGATCCAGTCATCAATCTATTTTGCAGCCCCAAGAGGATGCAATCGTGGTCTATGTACAACACCCGTAAGGGAGTAATAGATTTCAGGCATCCCTCCACACGCTTACCTGTCAGTTCCTACAGTGAGGGGACAGCGGTGAGAGGCAGAGTGGACGACACCCGATGGGTGACACGAGTTCACTAGCAGTGAATGACCTACTCGTTACATAACTCTGCAGGGGGAGGATATTGAGCTAATGCCCATTGTAGACAGGGTGGAATGTCTTCCCTGGATTAGACCAGGAGTCTTGTCTGATGTACACGTAATGGTCAGATTGTGGTAACAGAGTTTTAATTACCCTCTGATGTGTGAACATATCAGTTTGCTTAACCACAGTAGGGGAATCCTCTTATCAGTGATTTGTAGGATTTGTTACCCAGTGACCACTAGGGCAGTGGTATCATTTAGCAATTGAAAATCCTTGTCAGGAACACCTAATATAGGAACTGACAGGACAGCATGATCCTCCTCTCTTCAAATAAAATATCAGAAAGATTATTGGATAGGGAGGATGACGAAAGTGACCTGGAATAGGGTTTTGCCTGACCAGGGAATGAGTCATATGCTACAATCCGTGAAGTAAAGTTTTCCCGCCCAAAGTGGAGTAAACATTGGGACATCAAAGACTGTAATGTTACAGGTGGTCCCATAGGAGGCATAAAGCGTTCAACTAGAGAACCCAGTAGATTTGAGAATGCAGCTCAGGTTGGCTCCTGGTTGATCACAGGAGCTGCGGACTGACTGGGAGATGTATGAGACATAGCACACAGACCATCACACAAAACTTCCCCCTCAGGTAAATCCGCTGCACATGCTCTGTAGGATGCAGGAGTGTCCCCAGATTTACTGCCCTACATGTTAAACATTATACACAAATGCAACAGAGAGCGGTTTAGTACGATGAAGCCAGATAGAGTATAATACCTGCAAATAAATCCGTTAGCATGTGACTGAGTACCCAGTACACAACACCTACAAATAAATCCGGTATTATGTGACTGAGTACACAGTAGAATACACGTAATAGGTAAAAACTGTGACGCACTATATATGGACCCAGACGCACCTAGTCCCCAGGGTACAGCATACAGTGATAGATATATATGGAATACACCGCAGTGAAATCACATCGCAGATACAGGCACACACACTCACGTTTGCAATGCAGATAATTATTTTCATGACAATAAAATTGCATTGGATTATTATATGAACACAGATATATATATATATATATATATATATATAGTGCAGTATTTCCCTCCATGTGTGGGTATGATAGCACTCTCCAGACTTCAAAAGTAGAAAATATCAAACATTTATTTAAAGGAATAGATATCTATCTCACAGTTCCATATGGTATGCAAAGGTTCACCAACGTTTCGGTCCACGCCAGGACCTTTTTCAAGGTATTCACAACAAAGTCGACGTGTCAACAGCAGTCATAGATGTCCAGCAGGGAACTGGAACAAGGGACAGAGCCTCCCAGGCCCCTGTTTAAATACGCACTGTAGCTTGAAACTGGTGCCAATCCCGCCCCACAGAGGAGTGGGTGGGCATGCTAAAAAGCTGGAACGCATTCCTGGAGCGCACATGTCCCTTCCGGTCATACCGGAAGTGCTCCGGCGGGCCACATCAATACAAAACTGTCAATCTAGATAGGAGACAGCATTATGCTGTGTAGACAACATCAACATAGGGGCAGCGGGCGGCGGCATGGTGCCTCAGTGTAATGCACCGCAGCCACCCGTACTTCCCATGTTTGCGCTCCACCGACCGGAAGTGCTGACGTCACTTCCGGTCCGTTCGGGGCTAAATAAAATTAGAACTATAGAAAAACAGAAAAAGACCAAACTAAGGACGCACTCAATGATAAGGGGCATAAAGACAACAATATATAGATATTAATGACAACATATCAAAAAAATCTGAGAAATACAGTATATATGTACACCAATGCGTCCATATAGACACCAGGTGCCAACGACACCTAGTGGTCTGGGGGTATAACAGGGACCTGGGAGCAAGCATATACCAGGGAACACACACAGTGCATAACAAAAATTACTACTGTATTATCATGTACATAACAGTGGTTTATTTAGTAATCTTAGCATAAAGCATGCATAATGCACGAAATAGCTCTATAGGATCTAAAGGATAAGCATAAGAAATGGAATATACTATATATATATATATATATATATATAATTATGATAATTTGTCTAACAAGGTCAGTGGAGCTATACGCAAAAATTGGTCTATCCTTACGTCTGATGTTCATCTAAAGCTAAAGAGAAGTCCTCCTTCGGTTTTAGCCCCGAACGGACCGGAAGTGACGTCAGCACTTCCAGTCGGTGGAACGCAAACACGGGAAGTACGGGCGGCTGCGGTGCATTACACTGAGGCACCACGCCGCCGCCCGCTGCCCCTATGTTGATGTTGTCTACACAGCATAATGCTGTCTCCTATCCAGATTGACAGTTTTGTATTGATGTGGCCCGCCGGAGCACTTCGTGCGCTCCAGGAGTGCGTTCCAGCTTAGTTAGCACGCCCACCCCCTCTGTGGGGCGGGATTGGCAGCAGTTTCAAGCTACAGTGGGTATTTAAACAGGGGCCTGGGAGTCTCTGTCCCTTGTTCCAGTTCCCTGCTTGACATCTATGACTGATGTTGACACGTCGACTTTGTTGTGAATACCTTGAAAAAGGTCCTGGCGTGGACCGAAACGTTGGTGAACCTTTGCATACCATATGGAACTGTGAGATATCTATTCCCTTAAATATTTTTTTTTTTATATACAGGTTGAGTATCCCTTATCCAAAATGCTTGGGACCACAAGTATTTTGGATATCGGATTATTCCGTATTTTGGAATAATTGCATACCATAAACAGATATCATGGTGATGGGACCCAAGTCTAAGCACAGAATGCATTTATGTTTCATATACACCTTATACACACAGCCTGAAGGTCATTTTAGCCAATATTTTTTATAATTTTGTGCATTAAACAAAGTGTGTGTACATTCACACAATTCATTTATGTTTCATATAAACCTTATACACACAGCCTGAAGGATATTTAATACAATATTTTAAATAACTTTGTGTATTAAACAAAGTTTGTGTACACTGAGCCATCAGAAAACAAAGGCTTCACTATTTCACTCTCACTCCGAAAATTCAGTATTTCGGAATATTCCGTATTTCGGAATATTTGGATATGGGATACTCAACCTGCATTCTACTTTTGAAGTCTGGAGAGTGCTATCATTCCCACCCTTTAGTGGGTTGGACTCTGATTTGGCAGCCCAACTGCTATATATATATATATATATATCAAAATAGATGCGGAGGCGCCCAGGTGACACTCGGAATTGCACTACCAAAGCACGTGGTAGAGAATTTATAATTAATATAAAATTAATTCAATGAATTGACACTCCTCTTAAAAACGAGTGGCAGCAACCTTAAACAGAAGAACATGTGCTTGGAACACACACATATAATGAGATTTAAAAAATGGAGATAAGGGCGCCTTCTAGTGTCTAGATAAATAAATATAGTGTATACCCAATGTGAAAGGAAAAGTGGACACTACTTATCTGGGACACGTATTTCTCTTCGGTCACGAGATCAATATTGGTACATAAAAGAGATAAAGGAAATATGACATAGCGCGTACCGTTTTTATACCATTAATCAGCAAAAATATGGTTGTATATAAAAAACCTTATAGGGATGAACAAATCCCATAATTTAAAATCCACAGCCAGGGATAAAAGGTTTTTACAAATTTTAATACAACACATAAAAACAAATGGTAGAAGTGTGAGCGTACAATATATAAAATTCAGTCAGGCTTATCTGTCCACATGGAAAACTGGTATGTCAAATATTTTTCATATAGACCATACAAATAGTAACAATGCAAACGTACAAGAAATAAATATATATTAGGCTTATCTGTCCTTATAGGAGGTTCAGGTACAGCAGTCCCAACGCGTTTCGTCAATATTCAGACTTCATCATGGGGATAAGGTCAGTGAGCTAGGGAGCTCAATTTATACCTGCAGAGAATGGGAACCTCCCAACATGACCCTCTCCAGGAGGGACACAAAAATCCAGAAGCAGAGCATTGTGTCCCTCCTGGAGAGGGTCATGTTGGGAGGTTCCCATTCTCTGCAGGTATAAATTGAGCTCCCTAGCTCACTGACCTTATCCCCATGATGAATTCTGAATATTGACGAAACGCGTTGGGAATGCTGTACCTGAACCTCCTATAAGGACAGATAAGCCTAATATATATTTATTTCTTGTACGTTTGCATTGTTACTATTTGTATGGTCTATATGAAAAATATTTGACATACCAGTTTTCCATGTGGACAGATAAGCCTGACTGAATTTTATATATTGTACGCTCACACTTCTACCATTTGTTTTTATGTGTTGTATTAAAATTTGTAAAAACCTTTTATCCCTGGCTGTGGATTTTAAATTATGGGATTTGTTCATCCCTATAAGGTTTTTTATATACAACCATATTTTTGCTGATTAATGGTATAAAAACGGTACGCGCTATGTCATATTTCCTTTATCTCTTTTATGTACCAATATTGATCTCGTGACCGAAGAGAAATACGTGTCCCAGATAAGTAGTGTCCACTTTTCCTTTCACATTGGGTATACACTATATTTATTTATCTAGACACTAGAAGGCGCCCTTATCTCCATTTTTTAAATATATATATATATATATATATATATATATAAAAACAATGAGCGGACTGAGTCAGTTGTTGTTAGGGTCTCCTGCCCTGTGCTGCCACGTCGTCATGGCAACCGGGAGACAAGTGCTAGCGGAGTAACCTGAGCGCAGCTGATACTCCGGTTCGGGTCTTTTGCTGTGCAGTGGTTATAGGCTCTGTGCACGGCAGGGGATCCGGTGCTGGTTTTTGTGCTCACAGTCTGTGAGGTCTGAGTGGGGCGTGGACAGCACCTGCTTTATAAGGCCTCTTCTCAGGGTAAGCAGATGCTGCTGAATCTTTGTTGGTTAGTCAGTTCCTGAAAGTTAACCAGTACTGTGTAGCTTTGTATTTGTTTGTTGCTTACTGCAAATAGGCCTGGGGATTTGGTATTACACTCTGCCAATCCAGACCTAGCAGTAAGACTGGAGTCAGTCGTTTAGCTTGCTGGGGTTCTGTTACTACTCTGTGAACTTAGCAAGTTTGCGGCTGTATTCTAAGACTTGCCTGTCTAATCCTGTCTCACTGTGCTAGGTGTCAGGGGTCAGTTTAGTGGCAGTAAGCTGAACCTGTGCACTGCAAGTGAGAATTAGGATTGTGGAGACTCTCCTTGTGTCTATCATTCCATCTCTGACCAAGGAGTTTACTGCCACACCCGTTGGTAACCCTTTAGGGTTTTGCTGTTGCCCTTAGCAACAGCATTTCGGGTTCTCTACGTATTAAAACACAACATCTTGCTTTTCCCATCTGAGCAGTTCTAATACAAGGGAGATACCCAGTTCCTTAGCCTCTGGGCTTCTCTGTTCACCTTGTGTGTATTTTGTTACCCTATCACCTTCTGTGTACGTTATGTCATATTCCCCAGTCTGTCTGTGAGTCCATTTGTTTTGCATAACAGTTCAAACACCAGTACATTCCTGCAGGCACTGGAGTGCATAACAGTTCTGACACCAGTACTTTCCTGCAGGCACTGGTGTGCATAACATATTCAGCAGCCTAATACTCCTGTTGAAATTTTGTGGGAATATGGAGCATACCCCTCAAAATACGTTGCAACAGGTGGTCGATCAGGTGCAGGTCCTGACTCGACAATTTAATGATTTGTCCATTAAAATGCACACCTCCCAGGCTGCTGGCGGAGCTCCCGCAGCAGCAGCACCTGCAGGGGTTAAGGAGCCGAAAGTAAATCTCCCGGATCGTTTTTCTGGAGATCGCTCGCAGTTCTTTTGTTTCAAGGAGAGCTGCAAGCTATACTTCCGGCTTAGGCCTCAGTCTTCTGGGTCGGAGATTCAGCGGGTGGGCATAGTGATTTCCTTGCTACAAGGAGACCCACAGGTCTGGGCATATGGGTTGCAGCCTGACTGTCCGTCGCTTAAAAGTGTTGATGCTTTTTTTACGGCACTGGGCATGTTGTATGATGACCCTGACAAGACGGCCTCAGCCGAGGCTCAGATTTCGATCCTTAAGCAAGGGCGAAGGCCAGTTGAGGTTTACTGTACGGAGTTTCGGAGGTTGGCCCATGATACCCAGTGGAATGACCCAGCCCTGAGACACCAGTACCGAAGAGGTCTTTCTAACCAGACAAAGGACCAACTGGTACAATATCCCTTGCCTGATAGCTTGGATCAGGTCATGCAGTTATCCATCCGGGTGGATAGATGGCTGAGAGAGCGTAGGCTTGAAAGGGAGACTGAGATTTCCTTCCTTCCCAAGGGAACCTCAGACTCTGAGGAATTTTCCGAGGAGCCTATGCAGATTGGGGCTACCCGCCTCTCCTCGCGTGAGAAGACGCGGAGGAGACAGCAGGGGTTGTGTTTGTACTGTGGGAATAAAGGTCATGTGGTAGTATCATGCCCAGAAAAGCCGGAAAACTTCAGGGCCTGAGGGTGATGGGAAATATCCTGTCAGGCCAGAAGTCAGAATTTCCCAAGAAGACTTTTATCATTCCGGTGACCTTGAAGATCCTCGGTCAAACTGTCAAGACTGAGGCCTTTGTGGACAGTGGGGCCGACGGGATTTTTATGGACCGCCAATTCGCCCTGAAACACTCTGTTCCCTTAGTACCCTTGGCATCGGAAATTGAGATTTGTGGGTTAAACGGGGAACCATTATCCCAAGGTAAAATTACCTCTTGCACTAGCCAGATTTCTTTGTTTATTGGAGCCACACACTCTGAAAAATTGTCCTTTTATGTGACTTTCTGTACTTTTGCCCCATTGGTGTTGGGGTTACCCTGGTTAAGGGCCCACAATCCTCAATTTGACTGGGTCTCTGGGGAGATTCTTAGTTGGGGTACTGATTGTTTCAGGAGTTGCTTGAGCCTTCCAGTCAGGCTCTCGCAGCTAAGTTTGCCAGGATTGCCAGGGTGTTATGCAGATTTTGCGGATGTGTTCTCCAAAAAAGTTGCAGAGGTACTACCTCCCCATCGCCCCTATGACTGTGCCATTGATTTGTTGCCAAATGCTAAGCTTCCCAAGAGCAGGTTGTACTCCCTGTCACGTCCTGAGACTCAGGCTATGGCAGAGTACATTCAGGAGAACTTGGCTAAGGGATTTATCAGATCTTCACAGTCTCCAGTTGGGTCGGGGTTCTTCTTCGTGGGTAAAAAGGACGGTTCGTTGCGACCCTGCATCGACTTCAGGGAATTGAACCGTATCACGATTAAAAACTCATACCCACTGCCTCTCATTTCGGTCTTGTTTGACCAGCTTCGCACTGCCACCATTTTTTCTAAGATTGACCTACGCGGTGCGTACAATCTAATCCGAATAAGAGAGGGGGATGAATGGAAGACTGCCTTTAATACCCACTCAGGGCATTATGAATATTTGGTGATGCCTTTTGGGCTCTGTAATGCCCCGGCAGTCTTCCAGGATTTCATGAATGATGTGCTCAGGGAATATTTGGATAGATTCTTAGTTGTATACTTAGATGACATCCTAATCTTCTCCCATTCCCTGGAGGAACATCGGAAGCATGTACGCTTAGTCCTCCAGAAACTCAGAGACCACCGGCTTGGGGCGAAGTTGGAGAAGTGCGAATTTGAAGTTCAGCAAATCGCATTTCTAGGATATATTATCTCCCCAGAAGGTTTCCAAATGGAGGGTTCCAAGGTACAGGCAGTCCTGGATTGGGTGCAGCCCACTAGTTTGAAGGCGCTTCAGCGTTTCCTGGGCTTTGCGAATTTTTATAGACGATTTATCGCTGGATTTTCGTCTATAGTGGCGCCCTTGGTGGCACTCACTAAGAAAGGGGCGGATGTTGCTCACTGGTCTTGTGAGGCTAAAGCGGCTTTTGCCCGTCTCAAAAGGGCATTTGTTTCGGCCAAGGTGCTGCGACACCCAGATCCAGAGCGTCCTTTTGTGGTGGAGGTGGATGCCTCTGAGATGGGTATTGGGGCAGTGCTTTCTCAGATGGGAGTGTCTGATAATCGCCTTCATCCCTGTGCTTACTTTTCCCGTAAATTTTCGCCTGCCGAGATGAATTATGACGTGGGTAACCGGGAATTGTTGGCTATTAAGGATGCACTCGAGGAGTGGAGACACTGGCTTGAGGGGGCTAAGTTTGTGGTCTCAATTCTCACTGACCATAAGAATCTGGCATATTTAGAGTCAGCAAAGCGTCTCAATGCCAGGCAGGCACGATGGGCTTTGTTTTTTGCTCGCTTTAATTTTTTGATAACATATCGCCCTGGGTCAAAAAACATCAAGGCTGATGCGCTCTCGCGGAGTTTTGCTCCAATCCAGGAGACCACCGAGGAGCCGTTGCCCATTGTTTCCCCATCATGTATTAAAGTGGGCATTACCCAGGACCTCTTATCATTAGTCCTTAGAGCACAGGAGCAGGCTCCTCCAGACCTTCCGGTAGGTCTTTTGTTTGTGCCTCCTAGGTTAAGACAGCGAGTGTTCCTGGAATTCCATGCCAAGAAGTCGGCAGGTCACCCGGGTATTGCCAGAACTCGGGAGTTGCTATCTAGGGCGGTGTGGTGGCCCTCGGTGGCTAAGGATGTGGATCAGTGGGTTCGGGCATGTGACATCTGTGCCCGAAATAAGACTCCTAGAGGGGTTCCTGTTGGCCCATTACATCTACTCTCTATCCCATCTAAGCCATGGACCCACATTTCAATGGATTTTGTGGTGGACTTGCCCAAATCCTCGGGGATGACAGCCATCTGGGTTGTCGTTGACAGGTTTTCGAAGATGGCGCACTTCGTTCCACTGGTTGGGCTGCCATCGGCCAGACGCCTGTCTGAATTATTTATGCTGCATGTTGTGCGTCTCCACGGGTTGCCACTTGATGTGGTCTCTGACCGCGGATCCCAGTTTGTGGCCAAATTCTGGAGGGCATTTTGTTCCGATCTCCAGATTTCTGTCAGCTTGTCGTCAGGCTACCATCCGCAGTCTAATGGGCAGACTGAAAGGGTGAACCAGTCCTTGGAGCAGTTCCTCAGGTGTTATGTCTCCAAGTGTCAGACTGACTGGGTTGCTCATCTGTCCATGGCGGAGTTTGCCTATAACAACGCGGCTCACTCTGCTACAGGGATCTCTCCCTTCCTTTGTGTGTATGGGCATCATCCTAAGGCCAATTCTTTTGACCCCCTGGACTCCACGCCTGGTGGTTCCTCTGTGGTTTCGGTCCTTAGAGGTATTTGGCGGAAAGTGAAGAAAGCCCTTGTGTCTGTGTCATTAGTGACCAAAAGGGTTTTTGATAAGCGGAAAAGACCCTGCAGCTTCAAATTAGGAGACTTCGTCTGGTTGTCTACCAAGAATTTGAAGTTGAGACAGCCATCTCATAAGTTAGGCCCCCGGTTCATCGGCCCTTATAAGATCACCAGGGTTATCAATCCGGTGGCATTTCAGTTAGATCTGCCCCGTTCTTTGGGTATCAATAAAACATTTCATTGTTCCCTTTTAAAACGGGCGATTAGTAATCCTTCTTCCAGTGGAAGACCTTCCCCTCTTCTGATACGCGGCCAGAGGGAGTTTGTTGTTGAAAGGATTCTTGACTCCAAGGTGGTTCGGGGTCGGCTGTCATTTTTGGTGCACTGGAAGGGGTATGGCCCGGAGGAGCGGTCGTGGGTGCGCAGTTGTGATCTTCATGCCCCCAGACTGATACGCTCTTTCTTCTCGCAGTTCCCCGATAAACCCGGTGGTAGGGGTTCTTTGACCCCTCGTCAGAGGGGGGGTACTGTTAGGGTCTCCTGCCCTGTGCTACCACGTCGTCATGGCAACCGGGAGACAAGTGCTAGCGGAGTAACCTGAGCGCAGCTGATACTCCGGTTCGGGTCTTTTGCTGTGCAGTGGTTATAGGCTCTGTGCACGGCAGGGGATCCGGTGCTGGTTTTTGTGCTCACAGTCTGTGAGGTCTGAGTGGGGCGTGGACAGCACCTGCTTTATAAGGCCTCTTCTCAGGGTAAGCAGATGCTGCTGAATCTTTGTTGGTTAGTCAGTTCCTGAAAGTTAACCAGTACTGTGTAGCTTTGTATTTGTTTGTTGCTTACTGCAAATAGGCCTGGGGATTTGGTATTACACTCTGCCAATCCAGACCTAGCAGTAAGACTGGAGTCAGTCGTTTAGCTTGCTGGGGTTCTGTTACTACTCTGTGAACTTAGCAAGTTTGCGGCTGTATTCTAAGACTTGCCTGTCTAATCCTGTCTCACTGTGCTAGGTGTCAGGGGTCAGTTTAGTGGCAGTAAGCTGAACCTGTGCACTGCAAGTGAGAATTAGGATTGTGGAGACTCTCCTTGTGTCTATCATTCCATCTCTGACCAAGGAGTTTACTGCCACACCCGTTGGTAACCCTTTAGGGTTTTGCTGTTGCCCTTAGCAACAGCATTTCGGGTTCTCTACGTATTAAAACACAACATCTTGCTTTTCCCATCTGAGCAGTTCTAATACAAGGGAGATACCCAGTTCCTTAGCCTCTGGGCTTCTCTGTTCACCTTGTGTGTATTTTGTTACCCTATCACCTTCTGTGTACGTTATGTCATATTCCCCAGTCTGTCTGTGAGTCCATTTGTTTTGCATAACAGTTCAAACACCAGTACATTCCTGCAGGCACTGGAGTGCATAACAGTTCTGACACCAGTACTTTCCTGCAGGCACTGGTGTGCATAACAGTTGTATATACTTTGTAAAACCACGGCGCTGATGTACAGGCGGATTTACAAAGGAGACCTTGCCCTGCAGCCCTGGAGACCGTCTCAGTCAGGGAGTGAGGGAGAGTGTAAGGCAGCTCCGGGGCGGGGACACCAGCAGTTGATGGCGCCCGGAGATGGGGGAAGGGCTACAGGTCAGGCGCCTTTTCCCCTATGCTGGTTCTTACCACCTTGTACTATGGAGCTTTATTAAAGTGGATATTTTACTATCCGACCTGTGCTTCCATGCCCTGGTGGACATAGTGGGGTCCCTGCTCTGTCACAGTGTCCTCGCCAGTGTCGCAGTTCATTTCCTTAAACCGCGACCGGAATGCAATTTAATGGCAGGTCCCGTCTGGGGGACCCTCTTACCTACTCCCTTAGTAGCAGCCACGCGAACCAGGAGAGCGTCTGCGGTGGTGTGCCTAGGAACCGGAGCGCCTCCGCTGTAAGTACCCGGGAACAGAGCCAGCGGGAGTATGCAACGTCGCTGGGGAGGTGATGGAGCCGCAGCACAGTATGTCACACTGACATATGAAGTGCTGCAGCCCTTGAAGTCTTCTAAAAAGCTTTTTCAGGGCTGCCTAGCGCAGCCCCCCTTTTAAGTGACCTGTTTCATGCAGGCACCAACTCTAAAACTGAGCTCACAGTGCCTGGAGGCGAGGTTATAGAGGAGGCCCCGCAATGCATTCTGGGACAGTCTAAAGCTTTAGCCTGTTGGTGCCTCTGGATCAAGATCCATCTCTACACTCCGATGTATTCCCTGTGGAACACAGTGTACCCCGCTGCAGAAAAAATAAGAATTTACTTACCGATAATTCTATTTCTCGGAGTCCGTAGTGGATGCTGGGGTTCCTGAAAGGACCATGGGGAATAGCGGCTCCGCAGGAGACAGGGCACAAAAGTAAAGCTTTCCGATCAGGTGGTGTGCACTGGCTCCTCCCCCTATGACCCTCCTCCAAGCCAGTTAGGTACTGTGCCCGGACGAGCGTACACAATAAGGGAGGAATTTTGAATCCCGGGTAAGACTCATACCAGCCACACCAATCACACCGTACAACTTGTGATCTAAACCCAGTTAACAGTATGATAACAGCGGAGCCTCTGAAAAGATGGCTCACAACAATAATAACCCGATTTTTGTAACTATGTACAAGTATTGCAGATAATCCGCACTTGGGATGGGCGCCCAGCATCCACTACGGACTCCGAGAAATAGAATTATCGGTAAGTAAATTCTTATTTTCTCTATCGTCCTAGTGGATGCTGGGGTTCCTGAAAGGACCATGGGGATTATACCAAAGCTCCCAAACGGGCGGGAGAGTGCGGATGACTCTGCAGCACCGAATGAGAGAACTCCAGGTCCTCCTTAGCCAGGGTATCAAATTTGTAGAATTTAGCAAACGTGTTTGCCCCTGACCAAGTAGCTGCTCGGCAAAGTTGTAAAGCCGAGACCCCTCGGGCAGCCGCCCAAGATGAGCCCACCTTCCTTGTGGAATGGGCATTTACATTTTTTGGCTGTGGCAGGCCTGCCACAGAATGTGCAAGCTGAATTGTATTACACATCCAACTAGCAATAGTCTGCTTAGAAGCAAGAGCACCCAGTTTGTTGGGTGCCTACAGGATAACAGCAAGTCAGTTTTCCTGACTCCAGCCGTCCTGGAACATATTTTCAGGGCCCTGACAACATCTAGCAACTTGGAGTCCTCCAAGTCCCTAGTAGGTGCAAGGCACCACAATAAGCTGGTTCAGGTGAAACACTGACACCACCTTAGGGAGAGAACTGGGGACGAGTCCGCAGCTCTGCCCTGTCCGAATGGACAAACAGATATGGGCTTTTTTGAGAAAAAACCACCAATTTGACACTCGCCTGGTCCAGGCCAGGGCCAAGAGCATGGTCACTTTCCATGTGAGATGCTTCAAATCCACAGATTTGACTGGTTTTAAACTAATGTGATTTGAGGAATCCCAGAACTACGTTGAGATCCCACAGTGCCACTAGAGGCACAAAAGGGGGTTGTATATGCAATACTCCCTTGACAAACTTCTGGACTTCAGGAACTGAAGCCAATTCTTTCTGGAAGAAAATCGACAGGGCCGAAATTTGAACCTTAATGGACCCCAATTTGAGGCCCATAGACACTCCTGTTTGCAGGAAATGCAGGAAACGACCGAGTTGAAATTTCTTTGTGGGGCCTTCCTGGCCTCACACCACGCAACATATTTTCGCCACATGTGGTGATAATGTTGTGCGGTCACCTCCTTTCTGGCATTGACCAGGGCAGGAATGACCTCTTCCGGAATGCCTTTTTTCCTTAGGATCCGGCTTTCCACCGCCATGCCGACAAACGCAGCTGCGGTAAGTCTTGGAACAGACATGGTACTTGCTGAAGCAAGTCCCTTCTTAGCGGCAGAGGCCATAAGACCTCTGTAAGCATCTCTTGAAGTTCCGGGTACCAAGTCCTTCTTGGCCAATCCGGAGCCATGAGTATAGTTCTTACTCCTCTACGTCTTATAATTTTCAGCACCTTAGGTATGAGAAGCAGAGGAGGGAACACATACACCGACTGGTACACCCACGGTGTTACCAGAACGTCCACAGCTATTGCCTGAGGGTCTCTTGACCTGGCGCAATACCTGTCCCGTTTTTTTGTTCAGACGGGACGCCATCATGTCCACCTTTGGTATTTCCCAACGGTTTACAATCATGTGGAAAAAACTTCCCGATGAAGTTTCCACTCTCCCGGGTGGAGGTCGTGCCTGCTGAGGAAGTCTGCTTCCCAGTTTCCATTCCCGGGCTGAAAAACTGCTGACAGTGCTATCACATGATTTTCCGCCCAGCGAAAAGTCCTTGCAGTTTTTGCCATTGCCCTCCTGCTTCTTGTGTCGCCCTGTCTGTTTACGTGGGCGACTGCCGTGATGTTTTTCCCACTGGATCAATACCGGCTGACCTTGAAGCAGAGGTCTTGCTAAGCTTAGAGCATTATAAATTTACCCTTAGCTCCAGTATATTTATGTGGAGAAAAGTCTCCAGACTTGATCACACTCCCTGGAAATTTTTTCCTTGTGTGACTGCTCCCCAGCCTCTCGGGCTGGGCTCCGTGGTCACCAGCATCCAATCCTGAATGCCGAATCTGCGGCCCTCTAGAAGATGAGCACTCTATAACCACCACAGGAGAGACACCCTTGTCCTTGGATATAGGGTTATCCGCTGATGCATCTGAAGATGCGATCCGGACCATTTGTCCAGCAGATCCCACTGAAAAGTTCTTGCGTGAAATCTGCCGAATGGAATTGCTTCGTAGGAAGCCACCATTTTTACCAGGACCCTTGTGCAATGATGCACTGTTTTTAGGAGGTTCCTGACTAGCTCGGATAACTCCCTGGCTTTCTCTTCCGGGAGAAACTCCTTTTTCTGGACTGTGTCCAGAATCATCCCTAGGCACAGCAGACGTGTCGTCGGGATCAGCTGCGATTTTGGAATATTTAGAATCCACCCGTGCTGTTGTAGCAGTATCCTAGATAGTGCTACTCCGACCTCCAACTGTTCCCTGGACTATGCCCTTATCAGGAGATCGTCCAAGTAAGGGATAATTAAGACGCCTTTTCTTCGAAGAAGAATCATCATTTCGGCCATTACCTTGGTAAGGACCCGGGGTGCCGTGGACAATCCAAACGGCAGCGTCTGAAACTGATAGTGACAGTTCTGCACCACGAACCTGAGGTACCCTTAGTGAGAAGGGCAAATTTGGGACATAGAGGTAAGCATCCCTGATGTCCCGGGACACTATATAGTCCCCTTCTTCCTGGTTCGTTATCACTGCTCTGAGTGACTCCATCTTGATTTGAACCTTTGTAAGTGTTCAAAAAAATTTTTAGAATAAGTCTCACCTAGCCTTCTGGCTTCAGTACCACAATATAGTGTGGAATAATACCCCTTTTCTTGTAGTAGGAGGGGTAATTTAATTATCACCTGCTGGGAATACAGCTTGTGAATTTTTTTTTTTTCCATACTGCCTCCTTGTCGGAGGGAGACCTTGGTAAAGCAGACTTCAGGAGCCTGCGAAGGGGAAACGTCTCGACATTCCAATCTGTACCCCTGGGATACTACTTGTAGGATCCAGGGGTCCTGTACGGTCTCAGCGCCATGCTGAGAACTTGTCAGAAGCGGTGGAACGCTTCTGTTCCTGGGAATGGTCTGCCTGCTGCAGTCTTCTTCCCTTTCCTCTATCCCTGGGCAGATATGATCTTATAGGGACGAAAGGACTGAGGCTGAAAAGACGGTGTCTTTTTCTGCAGAGATGTGACTTAGGGTAAAAACGGTGGATTTTCCAGCAGTTGCCGTGGCCACCAGGTCCGATGGACCGACCCCAAATAACTCCTCTTCCTTTATACGGCAATACACCTTTGTGCCGTTTGGAATCTGCATCACCTGACCACTGTCGTGTCCATAACATCTTCTGGCAGTTATGGACATCGCATTTACTCTTGATGCCAGAGTGCAAATATCCCTCTGTGCATCTCGCATATATAGAAATGCATCCTTTAAATGCTCTATAGTCAATAAAATACTGTCCCTGTCAAGGGTATCAATATTTTTAGTCAGGGAATCCGACCAAGCCACCCCAGCTCTGCACATCCAGACTGAGGCGATCGCTAGTCGCAGTATAACACCAGTATGTGTGTATATACTTTTTATGATATTTTCCAGCCTCCTGTCAGCTGGTCCTTGAGGACGGCCCTATCTATAGACGGTACCGCCACTTGTTTTGATAAGCGTGTGAGCGCCTTATCCACCCTAAGGGGTGTTTCCCAACGCGCCCTAACTTCTGGCGGGAAAGGGTATACCGCCCATAATTTTCTATCGGGGGGAACCCACGCATCATCACACACTTTATTTAATTTATCTGATTCAGGAAAAACTATGGTAGTTTTTTCACATCCCACATAATACCCTCTTTTGTGGTACTTGTAGTATCAGAAATATGTAACACCTCCTTCATTGCCTTTAACGTGTGGCCCTAATAAGGAATACGTTTGTTTATTCACCGTCGACACTGGATTCAGTGTCCCTGTCTGTGTCTGTGTCGACCGACTAAAGTAAACGGGCGTTTTAAAACCCCTGACGGTGTTTTTGAGACGTCTGGACCGGTACTAATTGTTTGTCGGCCGTCTCATGTCGTCAACCGACCTTGCAGCGTGTTGACATTATCACGTAATTCCCTAAATAATGCATCCATTCCGGTGTCGACTCCCTAGAGAGTGACATCACCATTACAGGCAATTGCTCCGCCTCCTCACCAACATCGTCCTCCTACATGTCGACACACACGTACCGACACACAGCACACACACAGGGAATGCTCTGATAGAGGACAGGACCCACTAGCCCTTTGGAGAGACAGAGGGAGAGTTTGCCAGCACACACCAAAAACGCTATAATTATATAGGGACAACCTTATATAAGTGTTTTCCCTTATAGCATCTTTTTTATATATTTCTAACGCCAAATTAGTGCCCCCCCTCTCTGTTTTAACCCTGTTTCTGTAGTGCAGTGCAGGGGAGAGCCTGGGAGCCTTCCCTCCAGCCTTTCTGTGAGGGAAAATGGCGCTGTGTGCTGAGGAGATAGGCCCCGCCCCTTTTTCGGCGGCCTCGTCTCCCGCTCTTAACGGATTCTGGCAGGGGTTAAATATCTCCATATAGCCTCCGGAGGCTATATGTGAGGTATTTTTAGCCAAAATAGGTATTCATTTGCCTCCCAGGGCGCCCCCCTCCCAGCGCCCTGCACCCTCAGTGACTGCCGTGTGAAGTGTGCTGAGAGGAAAATGGCGCACAGCTGCAGTGCTGTGCGCTACCTTTAGAAGACTGAGGAGTCTTCTGCCGCCGATTCTGGACCTCTTCTTACTTCAGCATCTGCAAGGGGGCCGGCGGCAAGGCTCCGGTGACCATCCAGGCTGTACCTGTGATCGTCCCTCTGGAGCTGATGTCCAGTAGCCAAGAAGCCAATCCATCCTGCACGCAGGTGAGTTCACTTCTTCTCCCCTAAGTCCCTCGTTGCAGTGATCCTGTTGCCAGCAGGACTCACTGTAAAATAAAAAACCTAAGCTAAACTTTTCTAAGCAGCTCTTTAGGAGAGCCACCTAGATTGCACCCTTCTCGGCCGGGCACAAAAATCTAACTGGCTTGGAGGAGGGTCATAGGGGGAGGAGCCAGTGCACACCACCTGATCGGAAAGCTTTACTTTTGTGCCCTGTCTCCTGCGGAGCCGCTATTCCCCATGGTCCTTTCAGGAACCCCAGCATCCACTAGGACGATAGAGAAACAAAATATTTGGATGTAAGTCAATTGTATGACATGGCTCCCAGGCGAACCAGTACAAGTCCACTTTAACACCACCCATATACTGTAGGTGATATTTTACCCTGAAATGCTTTTTAAAAGGTAGGCACGTCTACCTAATATTGGTCGACCTAATGATCCACAACTGATGAATACAAGCAGAGTTGCCTACCCTCCCTCATTCCGCAGGAGACTCCCTGAAATAGTAGCAATCTCCCTCACTCCCTGAATAGACCAGCAATCTCCCTGATTTTACTTTACATTCTTGGGGTAAAAAAATAAATCAGAGCTACATACATTCAAAGGAGTTCATCAGTGCCATTGCCCTGCATTGTTATAAGGAAACAATGATCCCTATGGCTACATGCATTTTAAATAAGGTTTCTCTTGGCCACTTACAGTACCTCTTGTAAAACACAATGGCCCTCATTCCGAGTTGTTCGCTCGTTAGTGGTTTTCGCAACGGAGCGATTTGTCGCAAACTGCGCATGCGCAATGTTCGCAGTGCGTCTGCGCCAAGTAAATTTGCCAAAAAGTTAGGTATTTTACTCACGGCTTAATGAAGAAATTTCTTCGTTCTGGTGATCGGAGTGTGATTGACAGGAAGTGGGTGTTTCTGGGCAGAAACTGGCCGTTTTATGAGTGTGTGCGGAAAAACGCTGCCGTTTCTGGGAAAAACGCGGGAGTGGCTGGAGAAAAGTGGGAGTGTCTGGGCAAACGCTGGGTGTGTTTGTGACGTCAAACCAGGAACGAAACTGACTGAACTGATCGCAGTGGCAGAGTAAGTCCCGAGCTACTCAGAAACTGAAAAGAAATTTCTATTCGCAATTATGCGGATCTTTCGTTCGCAATTCTGCAAAGCTAAGATTCACTCCCAGTAGGCGGCGGCTTAGCGTGTGCAAAGCTGCTAAAAGCAGCTAGCGAGCGAACAACTCGGAATGAGGGCCAATACACGAACATTTCCTGAAAAATATCAGTGTCTTTTCTTCAACAGGTAGATATTACAAACGTTGGGGCTCATTTACATTTGGATGTAAGTCATTTTTATGACATGCCTCTCCAATGTAGCAGTACACGTCCGCACTGATAAGTGTTACTTTCACAATCTCCCTGAAATGCTTTTTCAAAAGTAGGCAAGTATGAATATAAGTACTATCAAAGTATAGCAACTTTTGCATATACAATTATGTATGCTATTAGCAACTCTTTTATGAAAGATAACATGTATCTTAGGTTAATGGTCCTTTAACGGTCTATAAGTGGTATATAATGAGCTCAATTTTACAGCTGACAAATTTACTAAGCAATTGTACATGCGTGCAGATGTTAAGCCAAATAGACTAATTATTATACAGTTACAACACAAGGACTTTTACGATTTACTATATGCCATCAAAGGCAACCACATTATTTTTCGTACCTAGATACTCCAATCCGAGCCGTTTACATGAATCTAGACACGCTTGCGTAGCTTTTTCATATCCATAGTCCCCTGGCCATAGCTTAGTGGTGATCCACAACTCTTCCCTTCTCACTCCACTGTCAGATATTGCTTTTCCAACCAGTTCCTCATTGCCATACCGTTTAGCTGTGTCAATGTGCCGGATACCACAGTCTCTCAAAGCATAGAGCAGTGCATTGTGGGAATATCCTCCATGATGAGACATCCCTAAAGGTTAGACACACAATTAATAAGATACAACAGAAAACAGGTTTTTATGTTTCATGCAGTTTGTCTACTGTGTATAGTACAGTAAGCGTGTTACTCCTAGCGTTTGATTCAATTAGCTGCACCTCTGTACGCACTGATTTATGTTTGCAGACTCATGGGGCTGCATATAAAAATCCACAAGTTCAGGACAAGATCCACACTTGCAACAGTAACTTGTACCCCTCACAAATTGGACTTGCCTTGCGAGTCCCCGTGAGTAATTTAAGATATAAGCAGCACTTATGGTAGCTCCGGACTAGTGAAACTGTAACAATATCGGGATGCGAGGGGAGCAAGATGAGATGCCCTTGTTGGCGTTTCCACAAGATGCAGCGACAACTTGCCCACCTCTCGGCTAATAAAATTTACCCCTTGGTTGGATATGTTTCAAAGACACTATCTCACACAACTATGTAAACAGAACCAGCTAGAAAGTGTACACAACTGTAAACATATGAAACACACTAAACAAATGTGGCATTTACTCTGTCAGTACAGGGGTTCAGCTGTACACAAGTGAATTATGTAATTGAACTACTTTTATTCTCAGAGACAGGTTCTCAGCATTGAGATCTGAGCTCAGTTTGGTAGGATTCAAGAGCTGCTGCTTCTCAAAGACTGGACGTATAATACCCAGAGAGAAATGAATGAGAAGCATTCAGAGACTCTGCCAATGGGCACAGACCCTTCTTGTGCGCTAATGACTCTGGCAGAACACTCAGGGCAGGAAACCTTTTCAATGTCAGCTTGTCAGGCAAAAAAAAAATGCCAATACTCTACCCTTAGTATAGCAGCTCTGTCCCATGGGGCTAGCACAATACACCCATTGCAAATATATCAAGGTGTTCAAGTTACAGGTAATGGGGCAGGTTCTTCTAAGGAGATGGAAGTATATGGATAAGGTGTTTTATAATAGCTTCTCTTGTAAATATGTTCTGTGTTCTAGTTTATGAAATAATTATATTTAAAGTAAAAAATAAATTATTTTTATAAGAAACAAGATTTTGTATCCCAGAGCTAAGTATTGTGGACCCGATTTAGAGTTGCACTCAATCTGTGTCTAAGCATAAGCAAGCATAAATGGGGGAATGTATTATAGCGGTACAGATCGTGCCACTATAACACTTCCTGCTTCTCCAACAAGATGTACGATCATCTTGTCTGCCGGAGTGGGGTGTAAAAACTCCCCCATCAGGCGAACCCCGCCGAAGCACACCGCACATCAGCTGAGTGCTGATGCACTGTGTCACTCCAGCCCAGCTGGCTCCAGTGCGCATGTGTGGGATCTCGCTACTCATGCGAGATCTCCAGAGCGCATCCCAGTGCAAGCACCTGCTGCAGCCAGGGACAGACCTGTCCCTGCTGGGGTGTATGGGCATCGAAACCTGCAGCTGTTGAAATCAACAGCTACAGGTGTCGGAACAGTCAGCACTGCTAACCCTTCATATCGGCATGCTATCTAAAAGACTGCTTGCACAGCCAGAGTCATACATGGGGGAGAAACAGTATACGTGCATACAGAGGCGGATTGGCCATAGGGTTTACAGGGAAGATTCCCGGTGGGCCGACGCACCCGTGGGGGCCTGTTTTGTTTGAGCACATGTGGTCCTTTTTATAGACATAATGAATAAGATGCAAAATAATTTGCATATATGAAAATTACTGCCACTTAAGCCTGTGATTGCAGATGATCTAGATGATCTGCCTGCTTGGCTGACATATAAGATTGAGTGAATAGTGATTGGGATACGGTTGGTGTAATAAGCAAGCAAATATATCTTTCTAAAGATTGATATAGTTTCCTAAATTCTGAAGGTGTATCATATAATATGCTCATACAGGTTGAGTATCCCTTATCCAAAACGCTTGGGACCAGAGGTATTTTGGATATCGGATTTTTCCGTATTTTGGAATAATTGCATACCATAATGAGATTTCATGGTGATGGGACCCAAGTCTAAGCACAGAATACATTTATGTTACATATACACCTTATACACACAGCTTGAAGGTAATTGTAGCCAATATTTTTAATAACTTTGTGCACAAAAAAAGTGTATGTACATTCACACAATTCATTTATGTTTCATATACACCTTATACACACAGCCTGAAGGTCATTTAATAAAATATTTTAATAACTTTGTGTATTAAACTAAGTTTGAGTACATTGAGCCACAGAAAACAAAGATTTCACTATCTCACTCTCACTCAAAAAAGTCCGTATTTCGGAATATTCCGTATTTCGGAATATTTGGATATGGGATACTCAACCTGTAATATTTAATTTTATTTCTTTTGAACTTCCCCCTTGATGCTGGACGTGCCCACTCTCTGGGAAGTCTTGGGGGGAGGGTGCTGCTGCCATGGCCCATGGCTAGACCTTACACCTCTGGTGCTGCCCATGTGGGGCCACTAGTACAAATTTTTCCAGGGCCGCTTTTTGTTCCCAATCCGCCCCTGCGTGCATATAATGTGCCCTGATACCACTTCTCCCCCATATCGGAGGATCATACATTTACCCATAGCCAAATTAAGGGGGTGGGATGCAGGGCATAATGTACCCCGGGTTCCCCCCGGCCAGAGAACACTGACATCACTAGCTTTCCCTCTTAAGCAGCAGCAGAACCAGCAGCCAGTTTGCAAGCAGGACAGTATGCAGAGCGGGCAGAGAAACAGGAATATCATGTTTCATGAGCTACTGACAGAGCTTTATGACCAGAGGAGAAATAAGAGGGTGGAGAGAGCTGTTCGTGACACAGGGATCCCAGCTTCTTCTTCTCCCTGCCTGGGAGTCCTGTGTAAACTGTTATGCAACTAAACTATTTGGGTCTAGAGATAGAGATACACACACACACACACACACAGAGTCCTCCTGAGTCCTCTCCCAGTTTGTAAGTAGTACAGAGGCTGCTGCTCTTCTTGCATGTGACGAGATACATTTTTTTATTTTTTTTATGTGTATTTTAAGGTTAAGTTGACTTTGTTCCACTACAAGAAAAGTTTATAAAATAGTTGTCTATCAATTAGGTGGAGCTATAAACAGTACTCAGGCCTTATTAAACTATTAAGTTAAAACTAATATACACCATTGGTTTAAATTTAATATACACAATCTTTACCTCCCACCATGGCCCATTCCAAGAGGGACAAAATGCTCTCTACCTGGACATTCTTCTTAATTTCTGATTGCAATCACCTTTGTTGAAGTACCTTTCTTATCAATTAAATAGTTCAAAACAGGTGACGCCAATCATATATTAAGTGGGAAGTCCAGGTAGAGAGCATTTTGTCCCTCCTGGAATGGGACATGTTGGGAGGTATGCACAATTTAATATACATCCCCCACCTTCCATCAGGGCCCCCCTGTCTTAAGTGCCCAGGGCACCTCCAAGGCTTACCTGCATTTACCCCAAAATGCTTCCGAAAAGTGGGGAAAAAAACCCATTTTGCTACCTATGCTGAGGTGGCTGCAAAAGTGGGTTGGGCCCAACTCTGCATAAGCGTGCAAATGTACCTCTCTCCCGCTGCAGATAACAGAAGCAAATACTACAAGAATACATCAGAAGGTGTGTCTTCACTGCGAGTACTAAAGATGGTCAAAAACACAGTGCATAATTTATACCCATTACAGTAATTAGCCAGAAAGTGCAGATAATAAGTAACCAAGTTTAATGGAATGAAGGTAAATCAAACAAGACACAAATATAAAATGCAAACTTTGTCAAAAGTTGACACTAATAAACATAAGCAGCCATCCTGTTCCCCAAACTCAGTAGGAAACATCAATTCAAGTCAGAATCACTGATTATGTTTATAGGAACTAATTGATAGGAACAAGTTGGCAGTTATGGTATCGATAACATATCTCACTTTACAAGAATAAACAATATTAAATAAATAAAATAGAAAGTTTTACTCAACTTCAACAGTAATAGATGCCATCTTTTTTTAATCACTTCTTATAACTACCAAGGTTATCGGGAAGAAATGGGACAGTGGTGGTGTTTAAATAACAAGGGAAACTGCAAAACATAATTCACCTAATTTATGTTTTCATTTTCCCATATAAGGGAATTAAAGGCCTTATTCAGAGCTGATCGCAATGGCTGCGATCGCTCTGAAGGCCGTGGCTTTCCAATTTGCACACGCGCAACAGCTGCAGTGTGCATGCGTAGGATACTGTATCATGATGCAATCACATCCCGGAAGGATCCAATCGCGCAATGATTGACAGGCGGCGATGCACCGCTGGGGGGAAGGAGAGCAAGAAACGGGGGCATGTCATAGCCGTTTTAGGGGCGACCCAATGACGTTGCCTGCGTTTCCTGCGAGTGGAAACATGGCGCTGGACTGACTACATATGCAGCCATGCTGCGTAGGCAGGGGTCTACCTCTATTAGATGCGATCACAACTGAATTGCGATCGCATCGTGAGGCGGAGCCACACATGCTAGGCAGCCTTGCCATGTGCTGGTCGATCGCCAGCATGTGATTTTAGTGGTCGCAGATATTGCTGCGATCGCGACCAACTCTGAAGAATCCCCTAAGTGATTAAATATGAAATAAACATCAGTCTCTACATTCATTATACAAGTTCATGATGTCTATGACATTGTTTTTCTTTTGTTAACTATAATTGCTAACATATGAAGGAGATGTTATGTTGGATTATGTGTTGTTCTGTAACTTTATATTCATAAATTCATTCATCTTTCATTAGATCTTTTCACTCCAGAAACAACGTGCTAATTAATCTGTTTATTCAGAGAGCAGAAGCTGTTTACAACCAACTTAAGTTTGAACACCTTGATGTTTGTCAAAGAACCAAAATAAAAAATCTAGCACACCGCAGTTCTCCTGCATCAAGCACTAAACTCTGCGTTTTACAGCTTCCCATAAAGAATGTAAGAGGGCGCCTTTCTTGTATCCATTCCCACCAATTCTCATACCATTTCTCACCTCAGCCAAATTGTTCTCAGATGCTCAGCTCCCAGAGGTTGCCTTGGAAACGGGTGAAAAGAAGCAGCTTTCTTCCACTGAATCCCAGGGCAACCAAAGTGCTGGGGGAGCGTCTGACATAAATCAATTCAAGGGTCACCGAATGCATTTTAAGAACTATAATATGCCAGCCCGGGTGTGAAAGGGTGATATGTACTCACAAAGAGTGTCCCTTACCAACTTCAAAGGCCCACCTCCTCTCTCTCCAGCCCCCTGCCCCTTATATCCTATTCCTACTCCAGCAACATTAACCCCAGAGAGTTGCATTCCTTACAATATATCCATCGCCATAAACACTACTACAGTACCATGTACATGTAAAACACTGTAAAATATTAGCATCCAGGGTGAATTGTATATGTTGTATTGTCTACGGTACATACAACATATTTAAACACATTTGAATATAAACAAAATAGATTAAATTATTGAATATTAAAATAATCAAAACCTATACAATATTAGCTTTGTCGTTTTACATTTATTATAACCGAAAAATAATAAACTTGTACATTTGCAACACAACTTTCAGCAATATGTTTTACTGTATCTTTCAGCAACATGTTGTTGCTGCCAAAATCTCATGGAGGTAGGCATCATGTGACTGATGCAGTTAGTTGGAGCAGGCCTCCCCCCCCCCCACACACACACACAACCCCACCCCAAAAAAATAAAAATAAACCAGGAGCAAATTTGACCCTTGGCAACACCATGTTTCATTACGGTGGTGTGTGAGGTGGGTTCTAAAATAAATTGAGCAGATAAGCAATAGGGAAAGGATGTACAGGTATATGCCTTAGCTTGAGTCTGAATTTCTGTGTAAAATAAAAAGTAGCCAAAATGTAGTGTATTTGCTACATGCAAAACCAGTATAACGAGATTTATGGTAAGAACTTACCGTTGTTAAATCTCTTTCTGCGAGGTACACTGGGCTCCACAAGGAATAACATCGGGGTGTAGAGTAGGATCTTGATCCGAGGCACCAACAGGCTCAAAGCTTTGACTGTTCCCAAGATGCAAAGCGCCGCCTCCTCTATAACCCCGCCTCCGTGCACAGGAGCTCAGTTTCAGAGACGACAATCATAACCAGCCACATGAACCACACACTCACCACCACCGGGGATGGTGTCAGCGGCTAATGCCATATCAACCCAAAGAAGCAAAGTGCGCCAGGATGGGCGCCTTGTGGAGCACAGTGTACCTCGCAGAAAGAGATTTAACAACGGTAAGTTCTTACCATAAATCTCGTTTTCTGCTGCGGGGTACACTGGGCTCCACAAGGAATAACATCGGGGATGTCCTAAAGCAGTTCCTTATGGGAGGGGACGCACTGTAGCGGGCACAAGAACCCGGCGTCCAAAGGAAGCATCATGGGAGGCGGATGTATCGAAGGCATAGAACCTTATGAACGTGTTCACTGAGGACCACGTAGCCGCCTTGCACAATTGTTCAAGGGTCGTACCACGGCGGGCCGCCCAAGAAGGTCCGAAAGACCGAGTAGAATGGGCTTTGATGGTAGCAGGAGCTGGTAAACCAGCCTGTACATAAGCATGTGCAATCACCATTCTAATCCACCTGGCCAAGGTCTGCTTGTTAGCAGGCCAGCCACGTTTGTGAAAACCAAACAGTACAAAAAGAGAATAGGATTTCCGAATGGAGGAAGTTCTCTACACATAGATACGGAGAGCCCGCACCACATCCAAAGACCGCTCTTTAGATGACGCCTCAGGAGAATTAAAGTCCGGAACCACAATTTCCTGATTAAGGTGGAAGGAAGACACCACCTTGGGCAAATAACCCGGACGCGTTGTAAAAACCGCCCGGTCACGGTGAAACATCAGATAGGGGGACTTACAGGATAAGGCACCAAAGTCCGATACCCTTCTAGCTGAAGTGATAGCCAGCAAAAAGAAAACCTTAAGGGAGAGCCACTTTAGGTCCGCAAATGCAAGAGGTTCAAACGGAGACTCTTGCAAAGCCTCCAGACCCACCGACAGATTCCAAGGAGCCACAGGTGGAACATAAGGAGGTTGAATCCGCAACAAGCCCTGAGTGAAGGTATGAACATCAGGTAGGGCAGCAATCTTTCTCTGAAACCAAACCGACAAGGCAGAGATGTGAACCTTAAGGGAGGCCAGACGAAGGCCTAAGTCCAGGCCCTGTTGTAGAAAGGCCAATAGTTTGGCCGTACTAAACTTGAAAACATCATGATTGTGAGACGCACACCAAGTAAAGTAAGCATTCCAGACCCTATGGTAGATCTGAGCAGAAGCCGGCTTACAGGCCTTCAACATAGTTAGAACGACCGCCTCAGAAAAACCCTTGGCCCTCAGGACAGAAGCTTCAAGAGTTACGCCGTCAAAGCCAGACGGGCCAAGTCCTGGTAAACACAAGGGCCCTGAACAAGGAGGTCTGGTCGTTGCGGAAGTAGAAGTGGACGATCCAACGAGAGGCCCTGTAGATCGGACCACCAGTGCCGCCTGGGCCACGCTGGAGCGACCAGAAGTAGATTTCCTCCTTCTTGCTTGAACTTACGTATTACTTTGGGCAGGAGTGACACCGGAGGGAACACATACGGCAGCCGAAAGTTCCATGGAATTGCCAGAGCGTCCACGAATGCTGCTTGAGGATCCCTTGTCCTTGCTCCGAAGACCGGAACCTTGTGATTGTGTTCAGACGCCATCAGATCCACATCTGGAAGGCCCCACGTGTCCACGAGAAGTTGAAACACCTCTGGATGGAGGCTCCACTCTCCGGCATGTACGTCCTGACGACTGAGAGAGTCCGCTTCCCAGTTCAGAATGCCCGGAATGAACACTGCTGATATAGCCGGCAGATGGCGTTCTGCCCACTGAAGAATCCGTGATACTTCCCTCATTGCCATGCGGCTTCGAGTGCCGCCTTGATGATTGATGTACGCCACCATGGTGGCGTTGTCCGACTGTACTTGAACAGGTCTGTTCTGTATCAGATGCTGGGCCGTTGTCAACGCATTGAACACTGCCCGCAGCTCCAGAATGTTTATCGGGAGTAGAGACTCCTCCTCGGTCCACTGACCCTGAAGAGAGTGTTGTTCCAACACCGCACCCCAACCTCTCAGACTGGCATCCGTCGTCAGCAGAACCCAGTTGGATATCCAGAAGGGACGGCCCCTGCTCAATCGATGGTCCTGAAGCCACCAGCTCAGTGACAGGCGGACCTCCGGAGACAAGGAGATCATGTGAGATCTGATCCGGTGAGGCAGGCAATCCCACTTGGTCAGAATGAACTTCTGCAGAGGGCGAGAATGGAATTAAGCATACTCCACCATGTCAAAAGCCGACACCATGAGAACTAGCACTTGCATTGCCGAGTGAATCGACACTTGCGGACAAGATAGGAAGCATCGAATCCTGTCCTGAAGTTGAAGGACCTTCTCCTGAGACAAGAACAACCACTGGTTGTGGGTGTCCACTAACGCTCCCAGGTGTACCATGCTCCGAGCAGGAACCAGGGATGATTTCTTCCAGTTAACAAGCCACCCGTGGGCTGTCATGACCTGGACAGTCAGATCTAGATGACACAGGAGAATTTCTGGGGAATTTGCCAGGATCAACAAATCGTCCAGGTACAGCAGGATCCTGACCCCTTGACGGCGGACTGTAGCCGTCATGACCGCCATTACTTTGTTGAAAACTCGGGGAGCCATTGTCAAACCAAAGGGTAACGCCCGAAATTGGTAGTGAAGGTTGCCCCTCTGTAAACCTCAGGTACTGCTAATGAGACACTGCAATAGGAATATGCAGGTAGGCATCCTGTATGTCCAGGGACATCATATAGTCCCCAGGCTCTAAGGCCAGAACAATAGAGCGAAGAGTTTCCATACGAAACTTGTAAGTCCTCACGTACTTGTTCAAGGACTTGAGAATGGGCCGCGAGGACCCGTTTGGTTTCGGGACTAGAAACAGTGGTGAATAGAACCCTTTGCCTCACTGAGCCAGAGGCACCCGTACCACCACTCCTGTGGTCAGGAGGGATTGTACCACCTAATGGAGAGTGTTTGCCTTTGTCGGATCCGACGGGACATCTGTCAGGCAAAATCGATGAGGGGGGCGGATTTTGAAGGGTACGGCGTAACCTCGAGTGACGACTTCCCTTACCCAGGTATCCGAAGTGGTCTTTAACCATTCCTGGGCAAAACCTAGAAGTTGGCCTCCCACCCTGGGATACCCAGAGGGAGGCCCACCCCGTCATGCGGCAGGCTTGTCATTTTTGGAAGCAGGCTGACTGTCTACCCTCTCTGTCTACCCGAAACCCGGAGATCCCGATTCCCTGGAAGACGCCGGCGAGACAACATCAAAGGAACCGGAGTTACAGGCGCCTGTAACACCCCGCGACTACGGAGACAAGACACCTGCAGCAACATCAGACACGTACGGACTCCCCAGCCCTGAATAGGGTGAAGACACGTAAGCGAACTTCTTTTCAAACACCTTTTTTCAAACACCTAAGAACCAAACCACTGTGACTGAAAACTGCATTCACGGATCATCAGGAACACATTTAAACCGGACCTATTTGCGGCAACAACCGCCTTTGCCGGGACACATCAAAAATCACCGCAAATACAAAGGGACCGGTCTCCTTTATTCTCACTCCTATTTTTATTTTTATTTTTATATTTTTTATATATTTTTTCTTTTTTATATTTTTTCTATTTTCATTTATTTTTCCTTGTTTTAAATTTAGTAGAATTTAGCCGTTATTTTTAATTTTTCTTTGTTACCTTTATTAATCTCATTGATTGCTAGCAATATACAGAACGCAAATAAGCACTCAGGTGCAAATCTTTTATTGTCAAAAAAAATTTCAAATACTTACTAAATAAAAAATCTGTCATTTAAATACACTCCACTGCCTCCATATCTATACTCTGTTGCTTAATTATGCACATTTAAATTTATATCAATTGTGAAAAATTGTGTTCTATTGCAAACCACTAATCATTGACAGGTAGCGCCAAAGGTTTGTCCCATCCCCCCCATGACTGGCAGCCCAGGCCTACTTCGGTCTGGGCTTGGCAGGTTTGGAAGCACGTGTCTGCTTTGGGTACGCCTGACCTTTTGCTTTACCTGGAGGACGAAAGGGCCGAGGGAAAGTACTTTTAGCCTTCTGTGCGGAAGGAGCCGTACTAGGTAGGCAAGTTGTTTTAGCAGTAGCCAGATCAGCCACAATCTTATTCAGGTCTTCACCAAAAACAATATCTCCTTTAAAAGGAAGCACCTCCAGGGTTTTCTTAGAATCCATATCCACCGACCAGGATCTCAACCACAGGATACGGCGAGCCAGGATGGATGTAGTAGCAGCCTTGGCCGCCACCACCCCTGCATCAGAAGCTGCCTCCTTAAGGTACAGAGAAGCCGTGGCAATATATGAGAGACACTGTCTAGCATGATCAGAAATGTCGGAAGGCAGCTCCGCCTCCAGCTCCTGAGCCCATGCTTCTACAGCTTCAGCAGCCCAAGCAGCTGCAATGGTTGGCCTATGCACAGCCCCCGTTAGGGTATCAATCGCCTTTAGACAACCCTCCACACGTCTATCCGTCGGTTCCTTCAGAGAGGTGACGGTAGTTACTGGCAGAGCTGAGGAAACTACCATGCGAGCCACATGAGAATCTACAGGCGGAGGAGTTACCCAATTTTTACATAGCTCCGCAGAGAGAAGATAGCGAGCCAACAGTCTCTTATGCGGTGTGAATTTCGTACCTGGATTTTCCCAGGATTCCCGACGTATGTCAGCCAGGTGTTGAGAATAAGGTAAAACTTGTTTAACCACCTTCTTTCGTTTAAATGTGTCCGGATTTTTAGAGACAGCCACAGGCTCAGGATCATAAGAGACCTGAAGAATGAGCCTGATAGCCTTAATCAACTCAGGGACATCCACCAGTGACTTCCCGTCCCCATCAGAAACATCAGAGTCAGTTTCTGTGGGATCAGTATATGCACCGTCCTCCTCAGAGGACGTGTCCGGGACAGCGGTGGATTGTGAGGATGTAGCGGCCTGCTTAGAAGACGACTTAGTCTTAGGTGGGTGAGAGTGAGACTTGTGTTTAGTTAGTGAACGGTTCAAGTGCTGTAACTGTGTTGAGATTTGATCCGCCCACGGCGGATTTACAGCAGGGACCATAAACTGCTGCAGTGGCACAGGAGGTCCCACAGGGGGCGTAAGTTTAGTTACTAGCATATTCAACAATGTGGAGAAGGTACCCAAGGTTGGTCATTAGTTGCCCCCGGTGCTACAGACCCACTGGGGGGTAAGGAACCCCCTGAACCTGAACTCTCAGCTGCCATGTTATCCTCAAAATTAACTGCAGCATCACCACCACGCAAATTGGGAGATGCCCCAGTTCCGTTGCCTCGTGTAGCTGACATAATGATAAGCACAATATCAGGCAACCTAGTACAATCTTAGCAGCGATATACCTTAGCAAGAATTCCCAGTGCAGTGTGACTTCCTATCAGCACAAACATGGAATTAAAAAAAATAATTGGTGACTATAAATCACAAAGAAAAATACACAGCAAGTATACAGATGGGTCCATGTTTATCTTGGCCTTTTAATAAAATTAACTGAGACTGGGCAGTCGGACCTAAGGGGTCATTCCGAGTTGTTCGCTCGCTAGCAGTTTTTAGCAGCTGTGCAAACGCCATGCCGCCGCCCACTGGGGAGTGTATTTCAGCTTAGCAGAAGTGCGAACGCTTGTGCAGCCGCGCTCTGCAAAAACAGTTTGTGCAGTTTCAGAGTAGCTCAGAACTTACTCAGCGCTTGCGATCACTTCAGCCTATTCGTGTCCGGATTTGACGTCACACACACGCCCAGCGTTCGCCCAGCCACGCCTGCGTTTTCCCTGGCACGCCTGCGTTTTTCCAAACACTCCTTGAAAACGGTCAGTTGACACCCAGAAACGCCCACTTCATGTCAATCACTCTGCGGCCGTCAGTGCGACTTAATTCTTGGCTAGAGCCTGTGCAAAATCACATAGTTTGTTGTACCCGTACATCGCGCGTGCGCATTACGGGGCATACGCATGCGCAGAAATGCCGGTTTTTGCAAAAATCGTCAGCGAGCGATCAAATCGGAATGACCCACTTAATCCCCTGCTGTAACGACTTAATCCCTTTCTGTATTGTTCTCTGTATTGTATTGCAGCTGAGAACAATAGATGAAGGATTTATGTTAATAAACCATGTTGTGCCTAGTTGCAGCAAACTAGCCAAGATAACCATGGACCCATCTGTATCTTGTGAAATGCCTTTATCAGTTTAAAAACCTGACGCACTTAGCCCCTTCAGGTTACAATAGATAGGAGTAGCCGGCTGAGTGAAATACCCGAGATGGCAGCCACGCAGCAGCTACATGTACACACACATATATAGTCACAAGCGTACCATGCAGAAATTATGCACCATAAAACTGCACTGGACTAGCAATACAAAGTAATACTCAGTAAAGCTATATATGTAAACAGTAGATATAACAATGCACAGTAGATACTGGATGTATATCACAGGGTGTTTGTACCACACAACCCTGAATGTATGCACTCTTTCTTAACTACAGTGGGGATTGAAAGTTTGGGCACCCCAGGCAAAAATTCATTTTAATGTGCAAAAAGAAGCCAAGGAAAGATGGAAAAATCTACAAAAGGCATCAAATTACAGATTAGACATTCTTATAACATGTCAAAAAAAGTTTGATTTTATTTCCATCATTTACACTTTCAAAAGAAAAGAAAACAAAAAATGGCGTCTGCAAAAGTTTGCGCACCTTGCAGAGTTAATACCTTGTACTGCCCCCTTTGGCAAGTATCGCAGCTTGTAAACGCTTTTTGTAGCCAGCCAAGAGTCTTTCAATTCTTGTTTGAGGTATCTTCGCCCATTCTTCCTTACAAAAGTCTTCCAGTTCTTTGAGATTCCTGGGCTGTCTGTGACGCACTGCTCTTTTAAGGTCTATCCATAGATTTTCAATTATGTTGAGGTCAGGAGATTGTGAAGGCCATGGCAAAACCTTCAGTTTACGCCTCTTGATGTAATCCACCGTGGATTTTGAGGTGTGTTTAGGATCATTATCCATTTGTAGAAGCCAGCCTCTCTTTAACTTCAGCTTTTTCACAGATGGCATCAAGTTAGCGTCCAAAATTTGCTGGAATCTTATTGAATCCATTTTTCCTTCCACTCGTGAAATGTTCCCTGTGCCACTGGCTGCAATACAACCCCAAAGCATGATTGATCCACCCTCATGCTTAACAGTTGGACAGAGGTTCTTTTCATTAAATTCTGTGCCCTTCCTTCTCCAAACGTACCTTTGCTCATTCCGGCCAAAAACTTCGATTTTAACCTCATCGGTCCACAGAACTTTATTCTAAAAGGCATCAGGCTTGTCTGTATGTTCAAATGAGTGGATCAGTGCGCTCGTCAAATTTATACGTAATAGCTCACTGTAAAAAGTGCAATCTGCAGTCCAGAATAAATAGGTCAAATGACCAGTCCAGTAAGTAAGTTTTGTTCAACTAGTTCAAGGTTTGATTAGTCAAAAGTCCACACTCTCCCCGTTTTAACGGGTGGCTGCTCAGTTCTTCAAAATGTGTCACTAGGTATTCGTGGCCCAAACGGAAATCTGAAAGTAGAGGAAGAAACAACAGAGCGCCTATAGTGTAGTATCCTTTAGTGAAATTTTTGTCACACGCAAGAATAATATTGCGTACCGGATTACGGCTTGACACAGTGCCTGTCGATCCCCTGGTCTTTTGAGTCCAATCTTCTGTCGGAGTCTATATAGAGTCAGGAGACAAGGAATCGCTATATGGCGTAGTAATTACTCAGTAAGTGGGGTCAGGTTTAGTATGTCACATAAGCTTACATGCGTACCAGATAAAGCAATGATTCGTGCATATCAGTATTGGTGTATATTATCTTGGTCCTTCTCAGAGGGATGTTGTCATAGGATAGCCTTAGGACAATATATCAAAGCTTCAGTCACCACTTTATATAAAGAAACTGATTTATTAGGTGAACAAAAAGGTATATAAGAAATAAATAGCTTAGCTTAATTGACAAAAATGTCGGCCGGGGTAGATCAGCAAATCAGCAGGTAACTCTCCCAGTAGGTCAGCAAATCAGCAAGTCACTCTCAACGCGTTTCGCCCGTTTGGGGGCTTCATCAGGAGATTCTATCATTCTCTATTGAGGTCCTATTTATACCTGTATCAATGAGCTGTGCATTATGCAAATTACTTCCGGTTCGCGTCATCGGCGAAACCGGAAGTACTATAAAATGATACAAAATTCATGAAATGGTATCATGGGTGATCATTACTGGCTACCTAGTAGCCACAGCTTGTGTTATAGTAGGATTATGTAAACCAGAATCCCTGGTATCTAACACAGTGGTCTGTTTACAATCTGCTCCGTTCGGCGTCTGACTTCCGGCGGAAATGCGTCTCCGCCGGAAGTGACGTTCCGCGCTTGTTCGTATCCGCCCTGACTTTGCCCTGCAGTCGTATGTGGCAGGGTCCAGTAGAAAGGAGCTTTCCCGGCCGCATGGCTCATTAGCATATGTAAACACCACATGTGTTTCATTTGCGTGGACGGCTATTGTATTATAGCTGATTTGACAGATCTTTTAGCAGCAGATTAATAGTATGGGGACAACAGGGAATATAGACATAGGTATAAATTAATAGATATAACAAGATATAAAAATAAACAAATTATAAAATATAAAATATATATATATATATACAAATTAAGTATAAATACACATAAATATACATATAGAAAAAAAAAATATATAAAAAATAAAAATACAGATCATGGATAATGGAAAACGTTTCTTAAAAACAATAGTGGGAGAGGCATCAATATATGTATACCACATATATATAAAACAGGCGCATGACCCCAGGAATTATTAGTAATAATTTTTGGCTGACATCAGGAACGGGACAGTACAAAAAGGACATAATAAAAAGTGTATGCATAAAAAAGTAATAAAAGAGGGGACGGTAATAACTAAATAAAAGACAAGCATGATGATTAGAAAAGTGCGTTCTACCTATATGTAGCTGGAGTTTAAAGAAAAGATAAAAGAGAACTTTTATTTATAAAAATGGTGCTATTTCATAGCCCTCGTTGTGTCCGTTGGGAGTCATAGTGTTCAGAGTGAAAATCCAATACATCTCGCGTTGTGAGAGCTTTTTTAGTAGGTCACCACCTCGTGGGCCCAGTTTCACATGTTCTATTGCTTTGAAGGTTAAAGTATCTGTATTTGAGCCGTGTGCCGTGGCAAAGTGTCTAGAGAGAGGGTGGCTTTCAATTCTGTTTTTGATGTTCCTCATGTGCTCTTGGATTCGCAATTTTAGTGTTCTTTTCGTCTTCCCTATATATTTCAAATGGCATCCACATTCAATCATGTATATCACAGATGATGTATTGCAGTTGATGAAATCATTAATTTTGAACTCTTTCGTATTGTTATTATTGTGGAAAATTCTCCGACTTGGATGAATGAATTTGCACATATTGCAGTGCCCACATTTGTACATGCCAGTACATTTCGGAAAGCCTGTGGGAATGCTACGTGTGCACCTTAGCATACTTGGTGCTAAAATTTCTTTCAGGTTTTGTGCCTTTCTGAAAACAATTTCTGGACGTTCAGGGAGTAGTTCTTTAAGTACTGGGTCCATTTCTAAAATGTGCCAGTGTTTGGAGAGCACTTTCCGAATTTTTGTTTCTTCACTGTTATATTTTGTGATGAATGGCGCACACATTTTCTTCTTATCACCCTTCAATGTCTCCTTCGGTTTTAGTATTTCTTCTCTGTTTAGGTTCGCACCTCTTTCGACCGCTTCATTAATAATATGATCCGGATATCCTCTTTCTTTAAATCGTTTGGCGTAGATTCGGGACTGTTCCGTGAAGGTCTCGGCAGTACTACAATTTCTTCTAATCCTGTACATCTGTGAATAGGGGATGTTATTTTTCCAATTGTGAGTGTGACCACTCCTATAGTGTAGATAACTATTCGTATCTACTGGTTTGATGAAGTTCTTAGTAATTATCTTATCTCCATCGTGCGATAGAATTAGATCCAGAAATTCTACTTCAGTTTTGTTGGTGGTACAGGTGAATTTCAGGTTAAAATCATTATTATGGATGTATTTCATAAATTCACTGAAATCCTCCTCTTCTCCATTCCAAATTAAAATGATATCGTCAATATACCGTTTGTAAAATCGGATATTGTTCTTGAACTGGCAATTTCCATAAATAAATTCCTTCTCCCACATTCCCATCAGAATATTCGCGTAACTTGGTGCGAAAACGTACCCATGGCTGTGCCACAGGTCTGGAGGTAAAATGTGTCCATGAATTTAAAATAATTATGTGTTAAAATGAACTCAATAAGGGTGCAGATAAAATCACGATGTTCCCTTGTAATATTTATATCTGTCTCAAGAATTTCACGGCAAGCTGCAAGTCCTTTTTCATGTGTAATGCTTGTATAGAGCGATTGTACGTCAATCGTGGTCCATAGTAATTCCTTTTCCCACTTAAAATCTTTTAAAAGATTTAAAACGCTCGTTGTGTCCTTCAAGAAGGAAGGTAAATTCTGGACATGTGGTTTTAAAAACACTTCGACATATTCGGATAGATGTGCGGTTAGTGAATCTATCCCTGCTATAATAGGCCTGCCTGGTGGTGATGTCAAGCTCTTATGGATCTTGGGGAGGTGGTACATAATTGGGATGATCGGATTGTTATTCAGGAGGTATTGATATTCGTCTTTCGAGATTATACTTTTATAGAATGCTGGGGTCAGTACTTCCCTGAGTTTCTCGATGAATTCCTCCGTTGGATCCTTCGGTTGTGGTTTGTACGAAGAAGTATCGTTTAATAAACGTTGTGCTTCTTTGATATAGGTTTCCTTATCCTGTATTACCAATCCTCCCCCTTTATCAGCTGGTCTCAAAACAATAGTTTCAATCTCCCTCAGTTCTTTCAGAGCATGTTTCTCATGGTTGGTCAGGTTGTATTTCTTTACATTGAATTCCTCCCCATCAATCAAATCCTTTTTAACTAGATCATAAAAAATATTGATATGCGAACCCTTAGACTCTAGAAGGTAAAACTTTGATGGGGGTTTAAGGCCTGATTTGGTAGGATTATAGTTCGCAAGGATAGCATTGTCTCTCCTTGCAAAATGTCTCTTGAGGGTTAGATTCCGCACATACTTGTTTAAGTCAATAAACATTTGAAATTTGTCCGGTTTATGTGTGGGAGCGAATGTAATACCTTTACTAAGTAAGGATATCTGTGGTTGAGTTAAATTGTGGGAAGAAAAGGTTGAAAATGCCTTTGTCTTTGGGATCGGTTAACGGGAGTTTCTTTTTCTGGGGTTGTCTGTATGTTCATTTGCAAACTTCAAACGCTGATTTTTGTGGTGTGGACGTAGAAGAGATTTTCTTCTGATGACTCTTCAATGAAGACCATATTTGTACAAGTATCTCTTTACAGTGGAATAGTGTACCACAACTCCAGTGTCTGCCAGATCTTCCTGGAGGGATCGTGCAGTCAAGCGTGGATTTTGACTTGCTTTTCTCACAATCCTGCGAGCTGTTCTGTCTGATATTTTTCTTGGTCTTCCAAATCTTGCTTTAACTTCCACTGTTCCTGATGACTGCCATTTCTTAATTACATTCCGAACAGAGGATATGGGCATCTGATGGCATCTGATAACGCTTTGCTATCTTCTTATAGCCTTCTCCTGCTTTGTGAGCGTCAACTATTCTCAGTTTCAGTGTTCTATAAAACTGCTTAGAGGAACCCATGGTGCTGATTGTTGGAGCAAGGTCAGATGAGTCTGGGCTTTAAAACCTTTGAGATTGACATCACCTGGTCTTTCCAGACAATGATTGAGAACAATCCATGACACTGCCAGGTCTCAGCTGTCCAAAGGGTGCAGTACTGGGTATTAACTCTGCAGGGTGGCCAAACTTTTGCAGACGCCATTTTTTGTTTTCTGTTCTTTTGAAAGTGTAAATGATGGAAATAAAATCAAACTTTTTTTGACATGTTATAAGAATGTCTAATCTGTAATTTGATGCATTTTGGAGATTTTTCCATCTTTCCTTGGCTTCTTTTTGCACATTAAAATTAATTTTTGCCTGGGGTGCCCAAACTTTCAATCCCCACTGTAACACTGTCCCTTGACAGGTAGAATACTTAAGTGTCCTGTAAAATGCACAGTGCTGGCGAGCAGGCGGCTTTACAGAGGAGGATTTGCCCCAGCAGTCCCAGGAACAGCGCAGCTCCATGTGATGGCGGCTGCCGGGGAGTGAGGGAAAGATATGCAGCTCCAGGGCGGGAACATTTAGCCAAATGGCGCCCTGGGGCTGGGGAGGAGCTACAGGTTAGGCCTTATCCCCCTGCTGGCTTCCCCACCGGGCACTGTGGGCTGTATAAAACGGGGTTTATGAAGAGGGGAAAAAAACATCTGTGCCCTGTGTCCCGGTGACTAGTGGAGCGGCTGCCCTTTACAGTGTCCACGGCAGCGCGCGCGGCCCGTCTCCCACGGCCACGCCGGATCGCGATAAAAGCGGGCCAAAGAGAAACCTTACCTCCCCTTGTACCTGCGGCCACGCGATCCTGGAGGACAGCGGCGGGTGTGTGTGACTAACAGGAAAGACACCGGAGCCTCCGCTGTAGTGACCCGGCAACCAGGGCGTGGGAGTATACAGCGCCGCTGGAGGAGTGATGGAGCTGCAGCAGAGATGTCTATTTGACATACATATAAGCTGCAGCCCTTGAAGTCTTCAAATTTCTTCTTATTTTTCTGAAATTAAGCTATAATATAGGCTGCAAATGCAGCCCCCCTGTTGATTGCCTGCTTACTGCATGGCACCAACTTACAAACTGTTCTCCTGTGCACGGAGGCAGGGTTATAGAGGAGGTGGCGCTGTGCATCTTGGGAACAGTCAAAGCTTTGAGCCTGTTGGTGCCTGGGATCAAGATCCTACTCTACACCCCGATGTTATTCCTTGTGGAGCCCGGTGTACCCCACAGCAAAAATATTAATCGGAATACATATGTTTTATCGGCAGACGGAATGTTGGCTGTCCGTATACCGACAGTGGCATCCAGTCAGTCGGAATCCAGGCAGTGAATTGGTGAGTCTCCTCACGGGCTCACTGCGCACGTCACGATTCGGGCCCGGTGGCTTGCTTCGCTCGCCACATGTTATATTCCAACTCAATTGGTGGCGTGGACCCACCAATCAAGTGGGAATAACCTGCAGTGGTTGGGATTCCGTTTGTCTGTATTTCACAGACTCTCGGGATTCCGGCGTCGATCTCCAGAAAGCCGGAATCCCAACAGCCGGTATATTAACTGCATCCCATATTATCTATCTCTGCATGCAAAAAGTAAAAAAATAATATGTTTGCACCCTTTGCATTACAATATTGTTGTCCCACAGCAATTTTATAGATTGTCCTGTAGTAAATTTGCTCCTTTTTTACTTTGCAACTACAGTAAGTCTGTATAAACTGCTGTTTGTGTGCCTGCCAATAACCAGGGGGATTTAGGAGCCCCTAGGCACAAGCACAACAGAAGCCCCCGCCTAACTTTATCATTTCAATTGGTTGGTTTTAAGCTTCATTTCATGATTGACAATTTAATATAATAATTTTAAAATGCCATGAATGATGACATTACATTTTAATTTTAAATATGTATACATGTTTATTAAGTAGGGCAGAATACAGAGGCAGTGGGTGCAAGTCCTACCTGTTTATACTCCGCTCAAGATTGCATATGGCACACAGTAGAGTGGAAATATTTTGTAGTTACTGGTACATTTTGTGCTGACAGTATTAAAAAAAAAAAAACAAGTGCCGCCCACCCCACAACATGAGGCGCCCTTAGGCACGTGCCTTACATGCTAAGTAAGAAATACACCACTGCCACTAACTCTCCTAGCAACTAATGCATTGGCCTTAGGTGATGTCCACTAGTGGCCAACAAATGGATACACTGTAATCTTCTCTTTAAAGTACCCTTTTTGTTTCTGATGTCATTAAGTGTATGTAGGTGTGTAAGGACACAGGTATGTAGCAGGTCTTCTGCTCAGCTATAGGTTACTTATGTAATGGGTTGTATCAATACTGCATTCTGAGGCTTTAGATTTACAATAAGCAAATTAACAGCCCATTACGTTGTAAAGAAATAGTAAAGTGAGGGCTTATGGGCCCTACAGACTCGGCGACCCGCCGCCGAGCTGCCCGACGGCCGATACAGCAGACAGGCGACCCGGTGGCAGGGGGGAGGTGACGGGGGGAGTGAAGTTTCTTCACTCCCCCTGTCACCCGGCTCCATAGCAGTGCAAGTTAATATGGACGAGATTGTCCATATTGGCCTGCATGCACAAGCGACCCAGCAGCAACGATGAACGAGTGCGGGGCCGAGCATCGTTCATCCTTGGTGCCTACACACAGAACGATATGAACGAGTTCTCGTTCATTAATGAACGAGAACGTTCATATCATTCACTGAAATCTTTCAGTGTGTAGGGCCCATTACACTATTCCTTTACTATCAAGTACAGATCTGGCTTACCTTCTGATACCAACTTATTTAGAGCTGCACGTAAAGCGTCCACTTTGTCTGCTCAGAAATAATTGCAAAATCAACTTGTCGGCAACATCAATGCAGCTGCACCGCACCCATGCATCTGCTTGTGAAAGTAGCCAACATGACTATCAGCACACAATTGCAAAAGCCCTATCCTTGGTCTAAGAGATTGTACAGATCTCTGCATAGGCACAACAACAGCTCGCATCTCCACCTGCATGCCTACAAGACTCTTACACTATATGCTAACACACAGTTGGTGCACAGGTGCACCCAAGGCTGAGAAGCAAACGACTCTAAATCACCTGTAATTGTTCTAAGTTGCATACATAGGATACAACACATCATACTTGCCTACATTTAGGCTGCTCCCTCCGGGAGGGAGCAACCTGGTCACATAGGAGGGGCACGGAAGAAGTGGTACGGGAGCGTGGTGACGTGATCACGTCTTCATAGCCACACCCCCGCTTTACAATGCCCACATTACCGGCATTGTGAATCAGGGGCGGGGCTATGATGACACGACTCAACCCTTCTGTGTGACAAGATGCTGAGGTGAGCTGGGGGGATGCGGTAAGCGGTGGAGAGTGGTGGGGATTGGGCAGCATGCAGGAACCTTGCCCATTTCCCTGGGGGAGGGGGGGGGGGGGTAGTGTGTCACCCGATTTTTGGGAGCCTCACGGTCTTTCCGGGAGAGTAGGCAACACATGTGAAGTTTGCTAAAAGTTTCATTAGATAGACATGTGTGCTATGGAGCATCAGGAATACCAGCTTCATTAAGATGGAACAATCAGATACTGCGGGGTATATTTACTAAAATACGTATTTGTCCCGATTTGGAGAGAGAATCATCACGAATGACATTGAAAGTGTATTTGTGCAACTTTTTGAATTTGTTACGCCTCATTTACTAAGCTGTCGTATTTTTTTTTTCCTGTTGTCCGATGTCGATGTCATTCGTATTTTTGTTAGGTATAATGCGGCCGATTTAGTGGTTTGTCGGCCGTGTTCTGAGGTTTTTGTTACGACTGCGTCACATTTCGGTTACGGCAGTGTTTATCCGTTCCCTGCCGCGTTTTTTTTTCTAAGTTTCGATTTTGTCACTCGTTCGTGATTGGTTTGATTCGTGATGGAGGAGTGTCTGTGCTCATTACTATAAAAACGCCCCAAACCGGCCGCACCTCGTGGGTTTAGCTAGTGGAGAGGAGAGAGGAAGGTGTGTTAGGAGTTGGTGAGTTTTGTGGAGTTTGTGGAGGATTTGAGGCGGAGTTTTGCGATTGTTGAGTGCTGTACTGTGTGTGTAAGAAGTCTTGTCATACTAGTTGTGTAGTTATTTAAAAGTCTGTCTAGTTTTTTGTCTTTGTTTTTTTTGTTACGTCTATTGTCATTGTTTGTGAGTGTGTGTGTGTGTGTGTGTGTGTGTGTGTGTGTGTGTGTGTGTGTGTGTGTAGTGGTAGTGGAGGAGTGTGTTATTTTTTTTCTCTCAGTGTTATTTGTTGTTTGTCCTGATTATGTCCCAGTCAGAGGTGAGTGTGGTGGAGGAGGTGAGTCTGGTGGAGGAGGTGAGTGAGGTGGAGGAGGTGAGTGAGAGGGAGGAGGTTAGTGAGGTGGAGGAGGTGAGTGAGAGGGAGGAGGTTAGTGAGGAGGAGGGGGAGGTTGCTGCAGCGGCTTCCACTAATAGTGATAGTGATGGTGTTATGGCTCCGCAGCCACGCACCACTACAAAGACGGGCCGCAATGTTAAGTTCAGTTACGCTGAAAATATGGCTCTGGTGCGGGAGCTGATGAGGCATCATCGCCAGTTGTTTGGGCCTGATGCTGCAAAGGTGTCGACACGCAGGAAGACTGTTCTGTGGGGGAAGGTCGTTGCGGCTGTGAATAGTGAGGGTGTGGTGAGGCGGACCGAGGACACCTGTCGTAAGCGCTTCTACGACATCAAGCGCCGTGTGAAGGCGAAGGAGGCTAAATCAGCCCGCCAAACCGGGGGTGGACACCCCTTCCGAGCGTCTTATCGAGATTGGGAGGAGCCTGTTCGTACGCTGATTCCGCCTGAAGTGGTTGCTGCAACTCATGTCCGGGATTCGGATCGGCCAAGGCAGGATGGTGAGTTTGCTCATTTTTTTACATTATTTGAAACATCTGTGCTTTGTCCTTAGTTGTGTGAAATGTCTTTGCGCTAATTGTGTTTGTTATTTGGTTCTTTCTTCTAATGTGTTGGTGATGTAGTGCAGGCCTGGCCAACCTGTGGCTCTCCAGCTGTTGTAAAACGACAAGTCCCATCATGCCTTGCCACAGTTTTGATCTTAGTGAATGCCAAATCTGTTGGCGGGCATGCTGGGATGTGTAGTTTCACTACATCTGGAGAGACACAGGTTGGCCAGTGCTGATGTAGTGTTGCTCTTAATTCTCGGTTTTTTGCCATTATGTATTGTCAATGTTTCTGGTTGTGTTGGTCTTTTTCTGGTGTCTGTTTTTCCAAGTAAATGTTAGTCGGTGTATTTTAATGAAGTGTGATTACTGTGTTTTATGCATGTTTTTTTTTATATCTTTTTCAATGGATGTATGCTTATTTTGTGTTGTTCTGGGTTATCATTTGTGTTGATTATGTGTATTTTCATGCATTTGTTGTTTTGATGTTTTCATTTTTGTGCAGATATTTGTGGCTACTGTTTTCTTGTTAGCGTCTAAAATTGGTAACTGAGCATGCAATATTGTGGCTGTGTAAAGCTACGACGTATGTGTTTTAAGTAGTATAATATTGTGCATTATGCTCCTTTGTGTATGTATTGTTTGGTGAATTTGTTTTGCATTTAAAGTATACACACCCAATGTAGTCATGCATTCAAGGCTAAGCATCGCTTAGTTTAAGTCACAGCAGGTACCACATATGTTTACATCCCAAAAAGTAATTGGCATAAACATATTGTCAGAACTCTGATTTAGTATGTCCCCGGAGGGGGCACTAGTGGGTCAGTGTAAGAGTGATAGATGAAACTGGGAAACGGACAAAAAGTTCTGCGCATGTGCGCTTGATATTTATTATCACACAAGGATAACCGATGACAGGAACAATGAATAATAACTTAATCCGATAACTGAATATTTCAAAAGTCACTGGTAACATATAAGCAATGAAGATGAACTTGAAACTTGATATAAATGATAAGGCAATAATGAAATCAGATGCAGCAAACAAAACTCTGGTATATAACTAATAGCCATCAAAGCACACAGTCTCTGTAGAAGCATACGTCTTTAAGCCAAGCAAGGCCCTAGCAGGAGACAGTCCCAACACAGCAAGATGTTAAGTGCTAAAGGCAATGCACAGTGTGGAATGCTGGTAATTAGGTGAAGAGGCTGAGAACACACCTGAGGAAAGTCTCTACTGCAGATTGGTGTAGCAGACTGTGGCTGGAGTTTGTAGCAAACTGGAACAATGAAGACTGGAACACAGGAACTTGCACACTGAATGTGACTCGCAGGAGAGCTGGAGTGGTTGCTGCTACTTGTAGTTCCACAGGAACACTTGAACAGGGAAACAACTTGGAGATGCCAGAAATAGGAGATTGCTGGAAACAAAGAATTGAAGACTGGAACCTGGAACTGGAAACTGGAACGGAACTGGAACTGCTGGAACCTGTAGTTCCACAGGTCCAATACACAGGGGTATCTCAGCAGACAGAGGACTGCAAACAGGAGACGCCTGTTCACAGAATGTGACGTGTTGTCCAAAGCTGGAACCTGGAACGGAACTGGAACTGCTGGGACCTGTAGTTCCACAGGTCCAAAACACAGGGGTATCTCTGCAAACAGAGGACTGCAAACAGGAGACGCCTGTTCACAGAATGTGACGTGTTGTCCAAGGCTGGAACCTGGAACTGGAAACTGGAACTGCTGGGACCTGTAGTTCCACAGGTCCAATACACAAGGGTATCTCTGCAGACAGAGGACTGCAAACAGGAGACGCCTGTTCACAGAATGTGACGTGTTGTCCAAGGCTGGAACCTGGAACTGGAACGGAACTGGAACTGCTGGGACCTGTAGTTCCACAGGTCCAATACACAGGGGTATCTCTGCAGACAGAGGACTGCAAACAGGAGACGCCTGTTCACAGAATGTGACGTGTTGTCCAAGGCTGGAACCTGGAACTGGAAACTGGAACTGATGGGACCTGTAGTTCCACAGGTCCAATACACAGGGGTATCTCTGCAGACAGAGGACTGCAAACAGGAGACGCCTGTTCACAGAATGTGACGTGTTGTCCAAGGCAATGAGACTGAGCCAGGAACTGGAGTTTATATCCCTTGGTCTGTGATGATTGGATGTTGCATCTCTGTGAGAGCACACCCCGCTGGATTAGGTGTTCAGATCAGCTGTGAGTTAGCTGAAGCACTGTGTACTCCAGGCTGCAGTAGACTGAAAACTAGAACTGGAACAGAAATGAACTGCTGGAACCTGTAGTTCCACAGTAGTGATGCGATGGAGAATGCAGATTCATGACACATATCAACCAAAGAGTATGTTCATATCGACATTCTTCATATTTCTACAGTACGCCAGAGAAGCAGCACAGCCAGGCCACAGCCAACACTGCCTAGAGCTGCAGATGGTGGCAATGCAGGTAAGATTTAACTGTAACCACATATTCTGCAAACACATAGAAACACAAAATGTTAATGAATATCTTATCACACAGGTTCTTCGTCTAATCCACCTCCACTAAGGCGCACATCACAGGGCTCGGTTACTGTGGCTCCGAGGCCACCCAAGAGGCCCCATCTTGAGGCTCAAGCTCCAGCACCAGCATCACCACCCCAACGGCGCATCTCCGCAGTGTCGGCCGTGCCACCACTCGCTCTTTTGGCCAGCCCCCAAAGTGAGGATCCACAATCCCCACAGTTGTCTGGTGAGTAAACCTAAAATGTATGTGTAAATAAGTTAAAAAACAGTGGTGTAGATTTATTAACCTGGAGAAGGCATAAGGAAGTGATAAAACACTGTTATGTGCAACATGATAAAGGCAGCAGTACAAAATAAACACAACTGTTAATGTACATATTGGAGCTGTTTGCCTTGTGCCTTTAGCACCTTGCACATATCACTGGTTTCTCACTTCCTTATGCCTTCTCCAGGTTTATACATCTGCACCACTGTTAGTACTGAAAAAACAAAAAACAAAATGACCAGTCATACTTGCAATAATAAACAACTACAAGCAGATGGTGTTAACGTATTTTTAGAAGGTTCATTGTCAAATTTGATGTTGGCCATATTAACACATTTTCGCAATAGCTTTTTTGGCCAAAAAAAAAAAAGTCACATCCAATTGTTTGGCATGGCCAAAAATACCACTTCTAAACATAGGGCACCTTAAAAATTTCTCAAACATTGTTAATGTGTACATTTTAGACCACTATATTAGTTAACGTTTTGGCCAGACCACTGACTGCCTTGAACAATGTATGAGTGTATTGGTCAACACATTTTTTGATTTGTGTGTGTTGTTCCAAAGGAAGCTTCATACACAAAATGTAAATGTAGTACTTTGAATTTGTTAGAGTTCATGGTGTTTAAACAGTAATTATGACTCTGAATCCTACTATTTCCACAAACTTTAAACAACTGAGTAGTGAACGTTTGAAGCCACATCATTTAAATAAAAGGTGACCAACATAGTTAAGTTTAGGCCACAATCTATTTAGCTATTACATTAATATTAAGAAGTAATGCATGTTGACGTAAAGCTATCGTAAGACGAATGCTACATATGTACTAAATAGTGGCTGTGTTCAACCCCATACAGACCCAGCCATCATGACCGAGGATGTCCAGCAGGACCGTGACCAGGAGACCTTCACACTCCACCTGCAGCCCATCGATCCGACACAGCCAAACATGCCTCAGGACATACCCCAACCACCCCAAACATCCCAAAGCCCCCAATTGAGCACAACACAAGGCCACACACAAATGGGCCCAGAGTTTTGGACCCGTTGGTCCTCACAACAGGCACAACACTACGCGTGCCTCACCACCCACAGCCAATACCTGTCAAGCCTGCCCCATCATTTGCCAAGACTGAGTCGCAACTCAGGCAGACTTATAGTGCAGGTGGGCCGAATTGCGAACTCCATGGAACAGATGAGGGCAGACAACACCCAAATGCAGGCAAACCTACAACGCATCTTGGATGATCAGCAGCGCCAGCAACAAACACTCATCCAGATGATCCAACATAATCAAATGATCAATGATAATCTGTCAAGAATGATCGCAAACAACACTGCCGCTAATACGCAGCTCACGGCAAGTTTGAACAATCTTAGCCAAAGTCTAAGTGTGTTGGCCTCACACCATGTGACCTCGAGCTCGGGGACAACAACACCAAGCCACACCCCAGTTCAATCCCCAGTTCGACGCTCAAGTCGAAGCCGCGCCCACGAGCCAGCACAATCCTGCGCACCCAGCACCCAAAAAAAATAAAAATAATAATGCCTGGCCAGAATATGGTGACCATTTAATTTTTTTCTGTTTCTGTTATGCCTAAATTGGTGTGTTCTAAAAAATAAATTGTTAACACAGAATATGTGTATTGCTTAATTAGCAACACAAACAACCTCCACATTAGTGTCTAGGGCCAGATGAGTATTGGTATAAATATATTGCCTGCCCCTAGGTGTCCTCAGCTCAACGTATATCTAATCTATGACACCCAGCACATTGGCCATGGCCGCAAGATCACATAAAGCTACCCTGACTGCAGGCCACTGCGACTCCTGCGTAGGGAAGCAAAGAGAGGCATCTATGTAGCCAGCCAAGACATCCAAAACCTGAGTGGCCCTTCAAAAATTAAAGGTGAGTGTCATGACCTGTAAGCAATTCAAAACTGTGTTCAATTACATTACAGAAGCAACACTTAGACGTAGACGTGTATGTATGTTTTAACTCACCTGAATAACATATTTCTAGAAGGTGGCCTGTGAGATACTAATTACATCGGCAGTCACAGCCTGGAAGCTGCCAGTAGCCATAAAGTGCAACACAGGCAGGAGTTTGTGCAGGCCTGAGACAGAGCGAGAGCGTACTGTCTCAGGGTCTAGGTTCAGTTTGACCAGGTCATACAGAGTGAAAATATTATTTACATTTAGTCTGCTCATCTGTATAACATGGTCATAAGCAATTTTGTTATCGTTTAAACGGCCACTAAAAAAACAAGCCATGGCCAGCCTACGCGGAACATGTACAACCTGCTGACCCTGTTGATTTTCCTGGCCTGGGTTTATTGTAGCCTCATGGAGCAGGGTCAGGTATCCTCCAGCAAACAATACAGCAGTACTACACACAGTAGCAGCCATTTCAGAGTGAGAGTGTTGAAAAATGTGTTGGGGCCCCTTTTAAAGGTCCAAAAAGTCAGGTGTGACTAATGTAGAATTGACAACACATGTAAACACGCTTCTCAAAAGCAGGTCTACTTTTTTTTTAGACTTTTTGTACGATTAGTAATTTTTAGCGGCCGCAAATCCATTTTCACGGTAGAAATTACAAATACGAATGCTTAGTAAATGACCGAGTTCTATATCTAAACAGCCGCGTTTGACCGATGGTGTATTCATTCGTACTTTTACTACACAGCCGTAATAAAAATACAAATGCCCTCATCACTGCCGTAATTTGAGTTTAGTAAATTCCCGAGATGACACTTTGAAGAAAAAACACCATCTCGGTCAAAATCGGGACCTTAGTAAATATACCCCTGCATCTGCATTGTGACAGCTTAAGTACGCTATGCTGTGCTGCACACTGAGTAGTGCTGAAGGCAATGAAAGTAAAAGCAGGAGGGTGTGGTGGGTGATGAAAAAAATAGGATTTGAATTACCTACCAGTAAATCCTTTTCTCGTAGTCTGTAGGGGATACTGGGAATCCATTTAGTACCATGTGGTATAGACGGGTCCACTAGGAGCCATGGGCACTTTAAGAAATTGATAGTGTGCGCTGGCTCCTTCCTCTATGCCCCTCCCACCAGACTCAGTCTAGGAAACTGTGCCCAAGGAGACGGACATACTTTGAGGAGAGATAAGGAAAGTGGTGAGATTATGAACCAGCACACAGAACAAGAGGAAAGCCATGCTAACCAAACTCGAAACAGGAACAGCAATAGCTGAACAAACCAGAATACTTAACCAAGTAGGCAGGAAGAACGAAGCACCGGGCAGGCGCTCAGTATCCCTTACGGACTACGAGAAAAGGATTTACCGGTAGGTAATTAAAATCCTATTTTTTTCTTACAACCTAGGGGATACTGGGAATCCATTTAGTACCATAGGCAAGTACCAAAGCTCCCAAACTGGGTGGGAGAGTGCCGAGGTTCCTGCAGAACTGATTGACCAAACTGAAGGTCCTCAGAGGCCAAAGTATCAAACTTGTAAAACTTAGCAAACGTGTTCGAACCTGACCAAGTAGCTGCTCGGCAGAGCTGTAAAGCCGAGACACCCTGGGCAGCCGCCCAAGAAGAACCCACCGACATAGTAGAGTGGGCCTGTACGGATTTTGGAACCGGAAAGCCTGCCGCGGAATAAGCATGCTGGATAGTGAGCCTGATCCAGCGTGCAATTGGCTGCTTTGAAGCAGGACACACAATTTTATTGGGATCATAGAGAACGAACAGCGAGTCCGATTTCCTGTGATGAGCTGTTCTCTTCACATACACTTTTAAAGCCCTCACAACATCCAAAGACTTTGAAGTAGCAGAGGTGTACGTAACAACTGGAACCACAGTAGCTTGGTTAATGTGAAACGCAGACACCACCTTAGGAAGAAATTGCTGACGAGTTCTGAGTTTAGCTGTCCTCATGGAAAATTAAACTAGGGGCTCTTTTAAGACAACGCCCCTAGCTCCAACACACGTCTTGCTGAAGCCAAGGCCAACAGTGTGACGGTCTTCCACGTAAGATACTTTACGTCAACCTCCTGTAACGGTTCAAACCAGTCCGATTGGAGGAACTGCAGCACCAAATTGAGATCCCCAGGTGCCGTGGGAGGCAAAAAGGGAGGTTGGATGTGCAGAACTCCTTTCAAGAAACTCTGGACCTCAAAGAGAGAAGCCAATTGTTTCTGAAAGAAAACAGACAAGGCCGAAATCTGGACTTCAATGGAGCCTAGGCGTAGGCCCACATACACTCCCGACTGCAGAAAAAGAAGGAAACGTCCCAGATGAAATTCCACTGCAGAATATTGTCTGCTTTCACACCAAGAGACATGGGCCCTCATTCTGAGTTGATCGCTCACTAGATACTTTTAGCAGCCGCGCAAACGCATTGTCGCCGCCCACGGTCGCATGTGCAGCCAAGCGGTACAAAAACATTTTGTGCAAAATAAGACCAGCCACTTATCCTGTGCGATGATTCCAGCGACGGAGGTCCCGGAATTGATGTCAGATACCCGCCCTGCAAACGCCTGGTCACGCCTGCCATTTTCCCTACCACTCCCAGAAAACGGTCAGTTGACACCCATAAACGCCCTCTTCCTGTCAATCTCCTTGCGATCAGCTGTGCGAATGGAATCGTCGCTAGAAGCAGTGCACAGCAACGATGCTCTTTGTACCCGTTTGACGCGCGTGCGCATTGTGGTGCACACGCATGCGCAGTTTTGCCATTTTTTTACCTGATCGCTGCACTGCGAAAATCGGCAGCGAGCGATCAACGTGGAATGACCCCCGATACTTCATCCAAATATGGTGGTAATGTTTAGACGTTACCCCCTTCCTGGTTTGGATCATAGTCGGGATGACCTTGTCAGGAATCCCTCTCCTGGCTAGAATCAGCCGTTCAACTTCCATGACGTTAAATGTAGCCGCTGTAAGTCTTGATAGACGAAACAGGCCCTGTTGAAGAAGATCCTTGCGAAGAGGTAGAGGCCACGGATCTTCGGTCAGCATCTCGAGATACCCGCGTTCCAGGCACTGCGAGGCCAGTCCGGAGCAATGAGGATTGCTTGAACCTTTTCCATTTTTATTCTTTTTAGAATTCTTGTGATCAGAGGAAGTGGAGGAAACACGTACACCAGCTGGTAGACCCACGGAGTTGTCAGAGCGTCGACCTCCACTGCTTGTGGGTCTCTCGAACTGGAACAATACCGCTTGAGCTTCTTGTTGTGTTGAGAGGCCATCATGTCGATCTGTGGGTATCCCCACCAACATGTCAACCACCAGAACACCTCCGGGTGAAGGGCCCTCTCCCCTCGGTGCAGGTCGTGTCTGCTGAGGAAATCTGCTTCCCAGTTGTCTACTCCCGGAATGAAGACCGCCGACAAAGCCACCGCGTATTTTTCCACAAAGAGGAGAATTCTTGACACCTCTGACATTGTTGCTCTGCTTTTCGTTCCGCCCTTTCAGTTTATGTACGTTACGGCCGTCGCATTGTCCGACTAGACTTGCATGGTCTGATTCCGAAGTAGAGACAAGGCCTGCAGAAGGGCGTTGTAGACAGCCTTGAGTTACAGGATGTTTATTGGAAGGACGACTTTGCATCATCCAGCAACCAGTCTTCACAGTTCCACATTCACGTTTTCACATCATCCGGCTAACAATCTTTACAGTTCTTCAGCCTCGCTTTCGCATCACTGAACAACTCAACTTCACTGTTCTTCAGTTTCGTCTTTATATCATTCTAAGTATATTCCTCACAGTTCTTCAATCTCGGCCTCGTATCATTCAGTGACTTCATCCTCTGCAGTTTCCCAATCCTGAACTAATTAGTCTCAGTCTTCCTACAGTCTCATTCTGATCTGTTATCCTAACACAAATAAATATATGAAAAGGAATTATCTTCGTCCTCCTTGTTTCCAGCACTCAGGGGCATCTGCTCCTTCGGTTGGTCAGAGTCCAACGGATCCACAAAAACAGCCTGTTCTGACAACTGCAATGTCACAAACAGGGTATTTTTACTATGTTAATTGTGGACATGAGGCACAACCATCATGCAGTATCAAATGCCTATTAATAACTCAGTTGTCTTGATTTAGGAGGGACAGTCCTGATGTAAGGGCTGTGTCCTGCCCATCAAAATCTTTATAGGAAAGTTGGAAATTATTACTTTGTGCACCCTTGCTCTGCATAACAATGGTAAACGGGTGGGGGTAAAGACCAGCCTAGAACTTCACAGCAGATACAAATGATGAGTCCTGGTTTTTCAAGAATAGTATGTGTAGCTCAGCGAGCGACGGGTAGCTCGTCACCGCTTCCTAGGTAGCTATCGCGGCGGTGGATGCATATTAATATGGTGCCGGCCATCAGCCAATCAGAGCGGCTCCTGATTGGCGGCCGGTCTGCATCATATTTCAAATGGCTGCGCGGCCGGAGGAGTCAGCGCCGGGACTTCAGCAGCAGTGAGGACGGAGCAGGAGACTGAGGCGCTCGCTGTGCTAGTGGGCTCTCCTCTCCTCATCTCATCCCCTCAGACACACACAAGAGAGCGGCGGCTGCGGGGCAGAGTTCAAAACTTGTGAGCACTACTTGTATCTGGCACTAATGAGGGAATTACATGTATCTGGAACTGCTGGGGGGCATCACATGTATCTGGCACTGCTGGGAGGCATTATTTGTGTATCTGGTACTGCTGGGGGGCATTATTTGTGTATCTGGCACAGTTGAAGGGCATTATTTGTGTCTTTGGCACTGCTGGGGGCATTACTTGTGTATTTGGCACAGCTGAGGGGCATTATTTGTGCATCTGGCACTGCTGGGGGGCATTATTTGTATCTGGCACTGATGGAGGGGCATTACTTGTGCATCTGGCACTGCTGGGGGGGGCATTACTTGTACATCTGGCACTGCTGAGGGGCATTACTTGTGTATCTGGCACTATGCTGGGGAGCATTACTTGTGTATCTGGCACTATGCTGGGGGGCATTACTTGTGTATCTGGCACTCAGGGATGTGCGGTGAGCTAAAAGGCTAAGGAGGCACTAGCTAGCACCAGAGCCAGATTTACACACAAAACATTAGCCAAAGGGTACATCTGGGCATTATACACAGGTGCAGCAGTATAAACTCCTGGAAATTTTTCTGAGTTTTGATCAGAGATGTGTGGAAAAGGTAGACAGGGGAGGCACTGTCTCACCTGCCATAGACTTTTTACTCCAGAGTTTTGGCTATAAAAATTATTAGAATAATGCAAAGAAGATACAGGTTGAGTATCCCATATCCAAATATCCGAAATACAGAATATTCCGAAATACGGACTTTTTGAGTGACAGTGAGATAGTGAAACTTTTGTTTTTTGATGGCTCAATGTACACAAACTTTGTTTAATACACACAGTTATTAAAAAATATTGTATTAAATGACCTTCAGGCTGTGTGTATTAGCTGTATATGAAACATAAATGAATTGTGTGAATGTAGATACACTTTGTTTAATGCACAAAGTTATAAAAAATAAGAATTTACTTACCGATAATTCTATTTCTCGTAGTCCGTAGTGGATGCTGGGGACTCCGTAAGGACCATGGGGAATAGCGGCTCCGCAGGAGACTGGGCACAAAAGTAAAGCTTTAGAACTACCTGGTGTGCACTGGCTCCTCCCCTATGACCCTCCTCCAAGCCTCAGTTAGGATACTGTGCCCGGACGAGCGTACACAATAAGGAAGGATTTTGAATCCCGGGTAAGACTCATACCAGCCACACCAATCACACCATATAACTTGTGATCTAAACCCAGTTAACAGCATGGTAACAGAGGAGCCTCTAGAAAAGATGGCTCACTACAGCAATAATCCGATTTTTTGGTAACAATAACTATGTACAAGTATTGCAGACAATCCGCACTTGGGATGGGCGCCCAGCATCCACTACGGACTACGAGAAATAGAATTATCGGTAAGTAAATTCTTATTTTCTCTGACGTCCTAGTGGATGCTGGGGACTCCGTAAGGACCATGGGGATTATACCAAAGCTCCCAAACGGGCGGGAGAGTGCGGATGACTCTGCAGCACCAAATGAGAGAACTCCAGGTCCTCCTCAGCCAGGGTATCAAATTTGTAGAATTTTACAAACATATTTGCTCCTGACCAAGTAGCTGCTCGGCAAAGTTGTAAAGCCGAGACCCCTCGGGCAGCCGCCCAAGATGAGCCCACCTTCCTTGTGGAATGGGCTTTTACAGATTTTGGCTGTGGCAGGCCTGCCACAGAATGTGCAAGCTGAATTGTACTACAAATCCAACGAGCAATAGTCTGCTTAGAAGCAGGAGCACCCAGCTTGTTGGGTGCATACAGAATAAACAACGAGTCAGATTTTCTGACTCCAGCCGTCCTGGAAACCTATATTTCCAGGGCCCTGACAACGTCTAGCAACTTGGAGTCCTCCAAGTTCCTAGTAGCCGCAGGCACCACAATAGGTTGATTCAGGTGAAACGCTGAAAACCACCTTAGGGAGAAACTGAGGACAAGTCCTCAATTCCGCCCTGTCCGAATGGAAAATCAGATGAGGACTTTTACAGGATAAAGCCGCCAATTCTGACACGCACCTGGCCCAGGCCAGGGCCAACAGCATGACCACTTTCCATGTGAGATAGTTTAACTCCACATATTTAAGTGGTTCAAACCAATGTGACTTTTGGAACCCAAAAACTACATTTAGATCCCAAGGTGCCACTGGAGGCACAAAAGGAGGCTGTATATACAGTACCCCTTTCACAAACGTCTGAACTTCAGGGACTGAAGCTAGTTCTTTTTGGAAGAAAATTGACAGGGCCGAAATTTGAACCTTAATGGACCCCCATTTCAGGCCCATAGACACTCCTGTTTGCAGGAAATGTAGGAATCGACCTAGTTGAAAATTCCTCCGCCGGGGCCTTACTGGCCTCGCACCACGCAACATATTTTCGCCAAATGCGGTGATAATGTTTTGCGGTTATATCTTTCCTGGCTTTGATCAGGAAAGGAATGACTTCGTCCGGAATGCCTTTCTCCTTCAGGATCCGGCGTTCAACCGCCATGCCGTCAAACGCAGCCGCGGTAAGTCTTGGAACAGACAGGGTCCTTGCTGGAGCAGGTCCCTTCTTAGAGGTAGAGGCCACGGATCCTCCGTGAGCATCTCTTCAAGTTCCGGTTACCAAGTCCTTCTTGGCCAATCCGGAGCCACGAATATAGTGCTTACTCCTCTCCATCTTATAATTCTCAGTACCTTGGGTATGAGAGGCAGAGGAGGGAACACATACACTGACTGGTACACCCACTGTGTTACCAGAGCGTCTACAGCTATTGCCTGAGGGTCCCTTGACCTGGCGCAATACTTGTCGAGTTTTATAAACATGTGGAAGACTTCTGGGTGAAGTCCCCACTCTCCCGGGTGGGGGTCGTGTCTGCTGAGGAAGTCTGCTTCCCAGTTGTCCACTCCCGGAATGAATACTGCTGACAGTGCTATCACATGATTTTCCGCCCAGCGAAGAATCCTTGCAGCTTCTGCCTTGCCCTCCTGCTTCTTGTGTCACCCTGTCTGTTTACGTGGGTGACTGCCGTGATGTTGTCCGAATGGATCAACTCCGGGTGACCTTGAAGCAGAGGTCTTGCTGAGCTTAGAGTATTGTAAATGGCCCTTAGCTTCAGGATATTTATGTGAAGTGATGTCTCCAGGCTTGACCATAAGCTCTGGAAATTCCTTCCCTGTGTGACTGCTCCCCAGCCTCGCAGGCTGGCATCCGTGGTCACCAGGACCCAGTCCTGAATGTCGAATCTGCGGCCCTCTAGAAGATGAGCACTCTGCAACCACCACAGGAGAGACACCCTTGTGCTTGGTGACAGGGTTATCCGCTGATGCATCTGAAGATGCGACCCGCTGGACCCATTTGTCCAGCAGGTCCCACTGGAAAGTTCTTGCGTGGAATCTGCCGAATGGGATTGCTTCGTAGGAAGCCACCATTTTTCCCAGAACCCTTTCATTGATGTACTGAGACTTGGCTCGGTTATAGGAGGTTCCCGACTAGCTCGGATAACTCCCTGACTTTCTCCTCCGGGAGAAACACCTTTTTCTGGACTGTGTCCAGGATCATCCCTAGGAACAGAAGACGAGTCTTCGGAATCAGCTGCGATTTTGGAATATTGAGAATCCAATCGTGCTGCCGCAACACTACCTGAGATAGTGCTACACCGACCTCCAACTGTTCCCTGGATCTTACCCTTATCAGGGAATCGTCCAAGTAAGGGATAACTAAAATTCCCTTCCTTCGAAGAGTATCATCATTTCGGCCATTACCTTGGTAAAGACCCGGGGTGCCGTGGACCATCCATACGGCAGCGTCTGAAACTGATAGTGACAGTTCTGTACCACAAACCTGAGGTACCCTTGGTGAGAAGGGTAAATTGGGACATGAAGGTAAGCATCCTTGATGTCCCGAGACATCATGTAGTCCCCTTCTTCCAGGTTCGCAATCACTGCTCTGAGTGACTCAATCTTGAATTTGAACCTCCGTATGTAAGTGTTCAAGATTTTAGATTTAGAATCGGTCTCACCGAGCCGTCCGGCTTCGGTACCACAACAGTGTGGAATAATACCCCGTTCCCTGTTGCAGGAGGGGTACCTTGATTATCACCTGCTGGGAATACAGCTTGTGAATGGCTTCCAAAACTGCCTCCCTGTCAGAGGGAGACATCGGTAAAGCCGACTTTAGGAAACGGCGAGGGGGAGACGTCTCGAATTCCAATTTGTACCCCTGAGATATCACCTGAAGGATCCAGGGGTCTAATTGCGAGTGAGCCCACTGCGCGCTGAAATTCATTGAGACGGGCCCCCACCGTGCCTGATTCTGCTTGTAAAGCCCCAGCGTCATACTGAGGGCTTGGCAGAGGCGGGAGAGGGCTTCTGTTCCTGGGAACTGGCTGATTTCTGCAGCCTTTTTCCTCTCCCTCTGTCACGGGGCAGAAATGAGGAACCTTTTGCCCGCTTGCCCACGAAAGGACTGCGCCTGATAATACGGCGTCTTCTTATGTTGAGAGGCGACCTGGGGTACAAACGTGGATTTCCCAGCTGTTGCCGTGGCCACCAGGTCTGAAAGACCGACCCCAAATAACTCCTCCCCTTAATAAGGCAATACTTCCAAATGCCGTTTGGAATCCGCATCACCTGACCACTGTCGTGTCCATAACCCTCTACTGGCAGAAATGGACAACGCACTTAGACTTGATGCCAGTCGGCAAATATTCCGCTGTGCATCACGCATATATAGAAATGCATCTTTTAAATGCTCTATAGGCAATAATATACTGTCCCTATCTAGGGTATCAATATTTTCAGTCAGGGAATCCGACCACGCTAACCCAGCACTGCACATCCAGGCTGAGGCGATTGCTGGTCGCAGTATAACACCAGTATGTGTGTAAATACATTTTAGGATACCCTCCTGCTTTCTATCAGCAGGATCCTTAAGGGCGGCCATCTCAGGAGAGGGTAGAGCCCTTGTTCTTACAAGCGTGTGAGCGCTTTATCCACCCTAGGGGGTGTTTCCCAACGCACCCTAACCTCTGGCGGGAAAGGATATAATGCCAATAACATTTTAGAAATTATCAGTTGTTATCGGGGGAAACCCACGCATCATCACACACCTCATTTAATTTCTCAGATTCAGGAAAACTACAGGTAGTTTTTCCTCACCGAACATAATACCCCTTTTTGGTGGTACTCGTATTATCAGAAATGTGTAAAACATTTTTCATTGCCTCCATCATGTAACGTGTGGCCCTACTGGAAGTCACATTTGTCTCTTCACCGTCGACACTGGAGTCAGTATCCGTGTCGGCGTCTATATCTGCCATCTGAGGTAACGGGCGCTTTAGAGCCCCTGACGGCCTATGAGACGTCTGGACAGGCACAAGCTGAGTAGCCGGCTGTCTCATGTCAACCACTGTCTTTTATACAGAGCTGACACTGTCACGTAATTCCTTCCAACAGTTCATCCACTCAGGTGTCGACCCCCTAGGGGGTGACATCACTATTACAGGCAATCTGCTCCGTCTCCACATCATTTTTCTCCTCATACATGTCGACACAAACGTACCGACACACAGCACACACACAGGGAATGCTCTGATAGAGGACAGGACCCCACTAGCCCTTTGGGGAGACAGAGGGAGAGTTTGCCAGCACACACCAGAGCGCTATATATATACAGGGATAACCTTATATAAGTGTTTTTCCCCTTATAGCTGCTGTATTTTTAATACTGCGCGTAATTAGTGCCCCCCTCTCTTTTTTAACCCTTTCTGTAGTGTAGTGACTGCAGGGGAGAGCCAGGGAGCTTCCCTCCAACGGAGTTGTGAGGGAAAATGGCGCCAGTGTGCTGAGGAGATAGGCTCCGCCCCCTTCTCGGCGGCCTTATCTCCCGTTTTTCTGGGTATTCTGGCAGGGGTTAAATTCATCCATATAGCCCAGGAGCTATATGTGATGCATTTTTTGCCATCCAAGGTGTTTTTATTGCGTCTCAGGGCGCCCCCCCCCCAGCGCCCTGCACCCTCAGTGACCGGAGTGTGAAGTGTGCTGAGAGCAATGGCGCACAGCTGCAGTGCTGTGCGCTACCTTGTTGAAGACAGGACGTCTTCTGCCGCCGATTTTCCGGACCTCTTCTGTCTTCTGGCTCTGTAAGGGGGCCGGCGGCGCGGCTCTGGGACCTATCCATGGCTGGGCCTGTGATCGGTCCCTCTGGAGCTAATGTCCAGTAGCCTAAGAAGCCCAATCCACTCTGCACGCAGGTGAGTTCGCTTCTTCTCCCCTTAGTCCCTCGATGCAGTGAGCCTGTTGCCAGCAGGTCTCACTGAACATAAAAAACCTAAAACTAAACTTTTCACTAAGCAGCTCAGGAGAGCCACCTAGTGTGCACCCTTCTCGTTCGGGCACAAAAATCTAACTGAGGCTTGGAGGAGGGTCATAGGGGGAGGAGCCAGTGCACACCAGGTAGTTCTAAAGCTTTACTTTTGTGCCCAGTCTCCTGCGGAGCCGCTATTCCCCATGGTCCTTACGGAGTCCCCAGCATCCACTAGGACGTCAGAGAAAATATTGGCTAGAATGACCTTCAGGCTGTGTGTATAAGGTGTATATTAAACATAAATGCATTCTGTGCTTAGACTTAGGTTCCATCGCCATGATATCTCATTATGGTATGCAATTATTCCAAAATACGGAAAAATCCGATATCCAAAATACCTCTGGTCCCAAGCATTTTGGATAAGGGATAGTCAACCTGTATTTCAAACATATTCTTTGTATTTTTCATATACTTTATACAATCAAAACTCTGGTACACATGTAAGTATGACAGGAATGGCTCTGCCTCACCCCACCACACGTCACTGCTGGCACTATGCGGGGGGCATTACTTGTGTATCTGGCACTATGCGGGGGGCATTACTTGTGTATCTGGCACTATGCGGGGGGCATTACTTGTGTATCTGGCACTATGCGGGGGGCATTACTTGTGTATCTGGCACTATGCGGGGGGGCATTACTTGTAGTTGTGAGGCCACTCCAACTTTTGTGAGACCACACCCACATTCTGAGGTATCACCCACTTTCACAGGAACGCGCGCGCGTTAGGGGGAGGGGGTAGCTCTTTCAGAGGTTTTATTTTCTGAAAGTAGCTCACACCCCAGTTAAGGTTGGGGACCGCTGGTAAAGTTTACTTAGGAGTTCACATTTTTACAGAATTTAGACTCTGTCACTGGTTGAATGTGATTTTGCAATGGGTATCAATACTGAGGTAAGAGTCAATGGGATTTCTATACCAAGCAATCTTTAAGTGACATGGGTGCTGGGGTTGGTTGCCAAGAGTGAGTACATGTACTCAGCAACAAAAAAAAAGATTTTCCCTTCATTCCACTATCTGAGTCTCCTGCTACCAAATTTTCTGCTCTAGGAAAGGGTGTCCAGATTAGCGAGCATTGATGTTATGAATCTGAATTTATAAAGGAGAGGAATATATGTCTTCACATGCAGGGTTAACACCCTGGACCTTTTCAAAAGAACATCTCATATTTAAAATTTCAATAGGAAATTATTTGTAAAAAGACACTGTATCATTCTGAATTAGAAATCTGCTCATGGGTGCTCCATAAAGTGATATACAATAAAGTTAAGGAAGAAAAATAAATAAGAAAAACACAGTGCTAGGGATCATGACTTGTACCTTGGTAATAATTATTGGTAAGTCTGTAGATCATAAGCTTACGTGCAGAGTCCTCTTTGTCTGTCTGTTATTACTGTTTGTTCCCAACTGTAAAACCTGTAAAGCGCGACAGACTATGCTGGCACTATATAAGGAACTATAAATAAAAAAGAATAGATCGGGATCAGGTAATCTGTAGTTTTGTTGGAGTCCCAAAAGGATCAAGCAGCCATTGACAGGACATCCTAGGACATGCAATTTCACAAGATCAACCACTTGCCGTTAAGGGATGTGTTCGGCACACCAGCATTTGGGATGTCGGCAATCAGCACGGGGGTGGTTAGTGTTAGGCCGCGCGGGGGGGAAGGGGTGTTAGGTTTGGCCAATATAGGGGAGGTTAAGGCTAGGCTGCGGGGGAAGTAGGGGATTACGGTTAGGCTGCCGAGGGTAAGCGTTAGGCACTAAGAAGGGAGGATTAGTGTCAGGGGCATAAATTCATCCCACTCGCCCGGAGGCAAGCTGGAGTTTGGTGCCCCCCTATAAAAAATAAGATTTTAAACCTACCGGTAAATCTATTTCTCCTAGTCCGTAGAGGATGCTGGGGACTCCGTAAGGACCATGGGGTATAGACGGGCTCCGCAGGAGATAGGGCACCTAAAAAGAACTTTTACTATGGGTGTGCACTGGCTCCTCCCTCTATGCCCCTCCTCCAGACCTCAGTTAGAGAACTGTGCCCAGAGGAGATGGACAATACAAGGTAGGATTTAGCAATCCAAGGGCAAGATTCATACCAGCCCACACCAATCATACCATGTAACCTGGAACATACATAACCAGTTAAAAGTATGAACAAACAACAGTAACGGTCCAAGACCTATTCCAACTGTAACATAACCCTTATGTAAGCAACAACTATATACAAGTCTTGCAGAGTTTCCGCACTGGGACGGGCGCCCAGCATCCTCTACGGACTAGGAGAAAATAAGAATTTACTTACCGATAATTCTATTTCTCGGAGTCCGTAGTGGATGCTGGGGTTCCTGAAAGGACCATGGGGAATAGCGGCTCCGCAGGAGACAGGGCACAAAAAGTAAAGCTTTCCGATCAGGTGGTGTGCACTGGCTCCTCCCCCTATGACCCTCCTCCAAGCCTCAGTTAGGTACTGTGCCCGGACGAGCGTACACAATAAGGGAGGAATTTTGAATCCCGGGTAAGACTCATACCAGCCACACCAATCACACCGTACAACTTGTGATCAAACCCAGTTAACAGTATGATAACAGAGGAGCCTCTGAAAGATGGCTTCCTAAACAATAACCCGAATTAGTTAACAATAACTATGTACAATTATTGCAGATAATCCGCACTTGGGATGGGCGCCCAGCATCCACTACGGACTCCGAGAAATAGAATTATCGGTAAGTAAATTCTTATTTTCTCTATCGTCCTAGTGGATGCTGGGGTTCCTGAAAGGACCATGGGGATTATACCAAAGCTCCCAAACGGGCGGGAGAGTGCGGATGACTCTGCAGCACCGAATGAGAGAACTCCAGGTCCTCCTTAGCCAGAGTATCAAATTTGTAAAATTTTACAAACGTGTTCTCCCCTGACCACGTAGCTGCTCGGCAAAGTTGTAATGCCGAGACCCCTCGGGCAGCCGCCCAAGATGAGCCCACCTTCCTTGTGGAGTGGGCCTTTACAGATTTAGGCTGTGGCAGGCCTGCCACAGAATGTGCAAGTTGGATTGTGCTACAGATCCAACGAGCAATCGTCTGCTTAGACGCAGGAGCACCCATCTTGTTGGGCGCATACAATATAAACAACGAGTCAGATTTTCTGACTCCAGCTGTCCTTGCAATATATATTTTTAATGCTCTGACAACGTCCAGTAACTTGGAGTCCTCCAAGTCACTTGTAGCCGCAGGCACTACAATAGGCTGGTTCAGATGAAACCACATTGAGATCCCACGGTGCCACTGGAGGCACCACAGGAGGCTGTATATGCAGCACTCCCTTAACAAAAGTCTGGACTTCAGGAACTGAAGCCAATTCTTTTTGAAAGAAAATCGACAGGGCCGAAATTTGAACCTTAATAGATCCCAATTTGAGACCCATAGACAATCCTGATTGCAGGAAATGTAGGAATCGACCCAGTTGAAATTCCTCCGTCGGAGCACTCCGATCCTCGCACCACGCAACATATCTTCGCCAAATGCGGTGATAGTGTTGCACGGTTACTTCCTTCCTTGCTTTAATCAAAGTAGGAATGACTTCTTCCGGCATGCCTTTTTCCTTTAGGATCCGGCGTTCAACCGCCATGCCGTCAAACGCAGCCGCGGTAAGTCTTGAAACAGACAGGGACCCTGCTGAAGCAAGTCCCTCCTTAGAGGTAGAGGCCACGGATCTTCCGTGATCATCTCTTGAAGTTCCGGGTACCAAGTCCTTCTTGGCCAATCCGGAACCACTAGTATCGTTCTTACGCCTCTTTGCCGTATAATTCTCAATACTTTTGGTATGAGAGGCAGAGGAGGAAACACATACACCGACTGGTACACCCAAGGCGTTACCAGCGCGTCCACAGCTATTGCCTGCGGATCTCTTGACCTGGCGCAATACCTGTCCAGTTTTTTGTTGAGGCGAGACGCCATCATGTCCACCATTGGTCTTTCCCAACGGGTTACCAGCATGTGGAAGACTTCCGGATGAAGTCCCCACTCTCCCGGGTGAAGGTCGTGTCTGCTGAGGAAGTCTGCTTCCCAGTTGTCCACTCCCGGGATGAACACTGCTGACAGTGCTATCACATGATTCTCTGCCCAGCGAAGAATCCTTGCAGCTTCTGCCATTGCACTCCTGCTTCTTGTGCCGCCCTGTCTGTTTACATGGGCGACTGCCGTGATGTTGTCCGACTGGATCAACACCGGTTTTCCTTGAAGCAGAGGTTCTGCCTGGCTTAGAGCATTGTAGATTGCTCTTAGTTCCAGAATGTTTATGTGAAGAGACGTTTCCAGGCTCGTCCACACTCCCTGGAAGTTTCTTCCTTGTGTGACTGCTCCCCAGCCTCTCAGGCTGGCGTCCGTGGTCACCAGGATCCAATCCTGTATGCCGAATCTGCGGCCCTCCAATAGATGAGCACTCTGCAACCACCACAGAAGAGATACCCTTGTCCTTGGAGACAGGGTTATCCGCTGGTGCATCTGAAGATGCGACCCTGACCATTTGTCCAACAGATCCCTCTGGAAAATTCGTGCATGGAATCTGCCGAATGGAATTGCTTCGTAAGAAGCCACCATTTTTCCCAGGACTCTTGTGCATTGATGTACAGACACCTTTCCTGGTTTTAGGAGGTTCCTGACAAGCTCGGATAACTCCTTGGCTTTTTCCTCCGGGAGAAAAACCTTTTTCTGAACCGTGTCCAGAATCATCCCTAGGAACAGCAGACGAGTTGTCGGCATTAACTGGGATTTTGGAATATTCAGAATCCAGCCGTGCTGTTTTAGCACTTCTTGAGACAGTGCTAATCCCCTCTCTAGCTGTTCTCTGGACCTTGCCCTTATTAGGAGATCGTCCAAGTATGGGATAATTAATACGCCTTTTCTTCGAAGAAGAATCATCATCTCGGCCATTACCTTTGTAAAGACCCGAGGTGCCGTGGACAATCCGAACGGCAGCGTCTGAAACTGATAGTGACAGTTTTGTACAACGAACCTGAGGTACCCCTGGTGTGAGGGGTAAATTGGAACGTGGAGGTACGCATCCTTGATGTCCAAGGACACCATAAAGTCCCCTTCTTCCAGGTTCGCTATCACTGCTCTGAGTGACTCCATTTTGAACTTGAACTTCTTTATGTACAGGTTCAAGGACTTCAGATTTAGAATAGGTCTTACCGAGCCGTCCGGCTTCGGTACCACAAATAGAGTGGAATAATACCCCTTTCCCTGTTGTAGAAGAGGTACCTTGACTATCACCTGCTGAGAGTACAGCTTGTGAATGGCTTCCAAAACCGTCTCCCTTTCGGAGGGGGACGTTGGTAAAGCAGACTTCAGGAAACGGCGAGGCGGATCTGTCTCTAGTTCCAACCTGTACCCCTGAGATATTATCTGCAGGATCCAGGGATCTACCTGCGAGTGAGCCCACTGCGCGCTGAAATTCTTGAGACGACCGCCCACCGCCCCCGAGTCCGCTTGAGAAGCCCCAGCGTCATGCTGAGGCTTTTGTAGAAGCGGGGGAGGGCTTCTGTTCCTGGGAAGGAGCTGCCTGTTGGTGTCTCTTCCCCCTTCCTCTGCCTCGTGGCAGATATGAATATCCCTTTGCTCTCTTGTTTTTAAAGGAACGAAAGGGCTGCGGTTGAAAAGTCGGTGTCTTTTTCTGTTGGGGAGTAGCTTGAGGTAAAAAGGTGGATTTCCCGGCTGTAGCCGTGGCCACCAAATCTGATAGACCGACTCCAAATAACTCCTCCCCTTTATACGGCAAAACTTCCATATGCCGTTTTGAGTCCGCATCGCCTGACCACTGTCGCGTCCATAAACTTCTTCTGGCCGAAATGGACATAGCACTTACCCGTGATGCCAGTGTGCAGATATCCCTCTGTGCATCACGCATATAAAGAAATGCATCCTTTATTTGCTCTAAAGACAGTAAAACATTGTCCCTATCCAGGGTATCAATATTTTCAATCAGGGACTCTGACCAAGCTACTCCAGCACTGCACATCCAGGCTGTCGCTATAGCTGGTCGTAGTATAACACCTGTATGTGTGTATATACTTTTTTGGATATTTTCCATCCTCCTATCTGCTGGATCTTTAAGTGCGGCCGTCTCAGGAGAGGGTAACGCCACTTGTTTAGATAAGCGTGTGAGCGCCTTGTCCACCCTAGGAGGTGTTTCCCAGCGCGCCCTAACCTCTGACGGGAAAGGGTATAAAGCTAATAACTTCTTTGAAATTAGCATCTTTTTATCGGGGGCAACCCACGCTTCATCACATACATCATTTAGTTCTTCTGATTCAGGAAAAACTATAGGTAGTTTTTTCACACCCCACATAATACCCTGTTTAGTGGTACCTGTAGTATCAGCTAAATGTAACGCCTCCTTCATTGCCAAAATCATATAACGTGTGGCCCTACTGGAAAATACGGTTGATTCGTCACCGTCGCCACTGGAATCAGTGCCTGTGTCTGGGTCTGTGTCGACCGACTGAGGCAAAGGGCGTTTTACAGCCCCTGACGGTGTTTGAGGCGCCTGGACAGGCACTAACTGATTGTCCGGCCGTCTCATGTCGTCAAACGACTGCTTTAGCGTGTTGACACTATCCCGTAATTCCATAAATAAAGGCATCCATTCTGGTGTCGACCCCCTAGGAGGTGACATCCCCATATTTGGCAATTGCTCCGCCTCCACACCAATATCGTCCTCATACATGTCGACACACACGTACCGACACACAGCAGACACACAGGGAATGCTCTTAACGAAGACAGGACCCCACTAGCCCTTTGGGGAGACAGAGGGAGAGTTTGCCAGCACACACCAAAAGCGCTATATATGACAGGGATAGCCTTATAATAAGTGCTCCCTGTATAGCTGCTTTTATAATGTAATTTTTGCCACTATTTTGCCCCCCCTCTCTTGTTTTACCCTGTTTCTGTAGTGCAGTGCAGAGGAGAGACCTGGGAGCCGTCCTGACCAGCGGAGCTGTGTAAGGAAAATGGCGCTGTGTGCTGAGGAGATAGGCCCCGCCCCTTTTCCGGCGGGCTCGTCTCCCGCTCTTTAGTGTATTCTGGCAGGGGTTAAATATCTCCATATAGCCCCCGGAGGCTATATGTGAGGTATTTTTTAGCCAAATAGGTTTTCATTTGCCTCCCAGGGCGCTCCCCTCCCAGCGCCCTGCACCCTCAGTGACTGCCGTGTGAAGTGTGCTGAGAGGAAAATGGCGCACAGCTGCAGTGCTGTGCGCTACCTTTAGAAGACTGAGGAGTCTTCTGCCGCCGATTCTGGACCTCTTCATGTTTCAGCATCTGCAAGGGGGCCGGCGGCGAGGCTCCGGTGACCATCCAGGCTGTACCTGTGATCGTCCCTCTGGAGCTGATGTCCAGTAGCCAAGAAGCCAATCCATCCTGCACGCAGGTGAGTTCACTTCTTCTCCCCTAAGTCCCTCGTTGCAGTGATCCTGTTGCCAGCAGGACTCACTGTAAAATAAAAAACCTAAGCTAAACTTTCTCTAAGCAGCTCTTTAGGAGAGCCACCTAGATTGCACCCTTCTCGGCCGGGCACAAAAATCTAACTGAGGCTTGGAGGAGGGTCATAGGGGGAGGAGCCAGTGCACACCACCTGATCGGAAAGCTTTACTTTTTGTGCCCTGTCTCCTGCGGAGCCGCTATTCCCCATGGTCCTTTCAGGAACCCCAGCATCCACTAGGACGATAGAGAAATAGATTTACCGATAGGTTTAAAATCTTATTTTCTCTTACGTCCTAGAGGATGCTGGGGACTCCGTAAGGACCATGGGGTTTATACCAAAGCATCCAATCGGGCGGGAGAGTGCGTATGACTCTGCAGCACTGACTGAGCAAACGCTAGGTCCTCATCAGCCAGGGTATCAAACTTGTAGAATTTAGCAAAAGTGTTTGACCCCGACCAAGTCGCCGCTCGGCAAAGATGTAATGCCGAGACGCCTCGGGCAGCCACCCAAGAGCCCACCTTCCTAGTGGAATGGGCTTTAACCGAATTTGGTACCGGCAACCCAGCCGTAGAATGAGCCTGCTGAATCGTATTACAGATTCAGCGAGCAATAGTCTGCTTCGAAGCAGGTGCGCCAACCTTATTAGCAGCATACAGGACAAACAGAGCCTCTGTTTTCCTAATTTTAGCCGTTCTGGCTACATAAATCTTTAAGGCCCTGACTACATCCAGGGATCTGGAATCCTCCAGGTCACTTGTAGCCACAGGCACCACAATAGGTTGATTCATATGGAATGAAGAAACCACTTTAGGCAAAAATTGCGGACGTGTCCTCAATTCAGCTCGATCCACATGAAAAATCAAGTAGGGGCTCTTGTGTGACAAAGCCGCCAATTCAGACACTCGCCTTGCTGATGCCAAGGCCAACAGCATGACCACCTTCCAGGTAAGAAATTTCAACTCAACCTTGTTAAGCGGTTCAAACCAGTGTGATTTTAGGAACTGCAACACCACGTTCAGGTCCCATGGTGCCACTGGAGGCACAAAAGGGGGCTGGATATGCAGCACTCCCTTTACAAACGTCTGGACTTCTGGAAGAGAAGCCAATTCTTTCTGAAAGAAAATCGAGAGGGCCGAAATCTGTACCTTAACAGAGCCTAATTTCAGGCCCATATCCACTCCTGTCTGTAGGAAGTGGAGAAAACGACCCAGATGAAAATCTTCCGTAGGTGCATTCTTGGTCTCACACCAAGACACATACTTTCGCCAGATACGGTGATAATGCTTAACCGTCACCTCCTTCCTAGCCTTTATTAAAGTAGGGATGACCTCTTCCGGAATCCCCTTTTTCGCTAGGATTCGGCGTTCAACCACCATGCCGTCAAACGTAACCACGGTAAGTCTTGAAATACACAGGGCCCCTGTTGCAACAGGTCTTCCCTCAGAGGAAAAGGCCAGGGATCTCCTGTGAGCATCTCTTGTAGATCTGAGTACCAGGCCCTTCGAGGCCAGTCTGGGACAATGAGTATTGTCTGTACGTTTCTTTGCCTTATGATCCTCAACACTTTTGTGATGAGAGGAAGAGGAGGAAACACGTAGACCGATTTGAACAGACACGGTGTTATCAGAGCATCTACTGCCACTGCCTGAGGATCCCAAGACCTGGCACAATGCCTCCGAAGCTTTTTGTTGAGGCGTGACGCCATTATGTCTATTTGAGGAGTTCCCCAAAGACGTGTTATGTCTGCAAAGACTTCTTGATGAAGACCCCACTCTCCTGGATGGAGATCGTGTCTGCTGAGGAAGTCTGCTTCCCAGTTGTCCACTCCCGGAATGAAGACAGCCGACAGTGCGCTTACATGATTTTCCGCCCAGCGAAGAATCCTTGTGGCTTCCGCCATCGCGACTCTGCTTCTTGTCCCGCCTTGGCGGTTCACATGAGCCACTGCTGTGACATTGTCTGATTGAATCAGAACCGGTAGGTTTCGAAGAAGACTCTCCGCTTGTCGAAGGCCGTTGTAAATGGCCCTGAGTTCCAACACATTGATGTGTAGACAGGACTCCTGGTCTGACCAAAGACCCTGAAAAATTTTTCCCTGTGTGACCGCTCCCCATCCTCGGAGGCTCGCGTCCGTGGTAACCAGGATCCAATCCTGAATTCCAAACCTGCGACCCTCCAGCAGGTGAGCACTTTGCAACCACCACAGGAGAGACACTCTGGCCCCTGGGGACAGAGTTATTTTCCGATGTAAGTGCAGATGGGACCCGGGGCACTTGTCCAGAAGGTCCCATTGAAAAGTCCTTGCATGGAACCTTCCGAAGGGAATGGCCTCGTAGGCCGCCACCATTTTTCCAGAACTCGAGTGCATTGGTGAACTGACACTCTTTTCGGTTTTAGCAGGTCTCTGACCATGTTCTGGATGTCCTGGGCTTTCTCTATTGGGAGGAAGACCTTCATTTGTTCCGTATCCAGTATCATACCTAGGAACGGTAGTCGAGTTGTCGGAATCAACTGTGACTTCGGTAGATTTAGAATCCAACTGTGTTGCTGGAGCACTCTCAGAGAGAGTGCCACACTGCTCAGCAATTTCTCCCTTGATCTCGCTTTTATCAGGAGATCGTCCAAGTATGGGATAATTGTGACTCCATGCTTGCGCAGGACCACCATCATTTCCGCCATCATCTTGGTGAAAATCCTCGGGGCCGTGGAAAGTCCAAACGGCAACGTCTGAAATTGGTAATGACAATCCTGTACAGCGAATCTCAGGTATTCCTGATGGGGGACATATATGGGGACATGAAGATACGCATCCTTTATGTCCAGAGACACCATAAACTCCCCCTCCTCCATGTTGGCTATTATCGCTCTGAGTGATTCCATTTTGAATTTGAATCTTTTTATGTACAGGTTTAGGGATTTCAGATTCAAAATAGGTCTGACCGAACCGTCCGGTTTCGGGACCACAAATAGGGTTGAGTAGTAACCTCTTCCCTGCTGGTGCAGGGGAACCTTGATTATCACTTGCTGTATACACAGCGTTTGAATTGCAGCTAACACTATATCCCTTTCCGATGTGGATGCTGGTAGGGCCGATTTGAAAAATCGGCGCGGGGGCACCTCCTCGAATTCCAATTTGTAACCCTGGGAAACTATTTCCAACACCCAGGGATTCAGGTCTGAACTGACCCAGGCCTGACTGAAAAGTCGAAGACGTGCCCCCACCGGTGCGGACTCCCTCAGGGGAGCCCCAGCATCATGCTGTGGGTTTTGGAGCAGCCGGGGAGGACTTTTGTTCCTGGGCACCTGCCGAAGCAGGTGCTCTTTTACCTCTGCCCTTACCTCTGGCGAGGAAAGAGGATCCCCGACCTCTTCTGGACTTGCGCGACTGAAAGGATTGCATCTGATAGGGTGTTACTTTCTTTTGTTGTTGGGGAATATATGGTAAGGTTATTTACCTGCTGTAGCTGTGGAAACCAGGTCTGTCAGCCCATCCCCAAACAATACATCACCCTTATAGGGTAGTACTTCCATATGTTTTTTGGAATCCGCATCACCCGTCCATTGGCGAGTCCATAAGGATCTTCTCGCTGAGATAGACATGGCATTGGCCCTAGAAGCTAGCAATCCAATGTCCCTTTGAGCATCCCTCATAAATAAGACTGCGTCTTTTATATGGGCTAGAGTTAAGAATATAGTATCCTTATCCATATTATCAAATTGATCTGTCAGCTCATCTGTCCAAGCTGCAACGGCGCTACACACCCTTGCCGACGCAATTGTCGGTCTTAGCACAGCACCCGTATGAGAATAAATACACTTTAAGGTAGTTTCTTGCCTGCGATCTGCAGGGTCCTTAAGGGCCGCTGTGTCAGGAGACGGTAGCGCCACTTTCTTGGACAAGCGCGTCAGGGCCTTGTCCACAGTGGGGGATGATTCCCAAATCTCCCTGTCCTGCTTAGGGAAGGGGTATGACATATAAATTCTTTTGGGGATCTGCGGTCTCTTATCCGGAGTCTCCTAAGCTTTTCCAAAGAACTCATTTAATTCATGAGATGCGGGAAAATTAATAATCTGTTTCTTTCCCTTAAACATGTGTACCCTTGTGTCGGGGACCGAGGGTTCATCCTCAATATGCAACACATCCCTTATTGCTACAATCATACACTGAATGGTTTTAGTCACCCTAGGGTGCAATTATACTTCGTCGTAGTCGACACTGGAATCAGAATCCGTGTCGGTAGTAGTGTCTTGTGTTAAGGGACGCTTTTGAGACCCCGACGGGCCCTGTGAGTCGGTCCAATCCGAGGATTGACCCCCTGATGTCCCCCTAATTCAGCCTTATCAAGCCTTTTATGTAAAGATGCCACACTTGCATTCAATATATGCCACATGTCCATCCAATTCGGAGTCGGCACAACCGACGGGGACACACCACTCATTTGCTCCACCTCCTCCTTGGAGAAGCCTTCCGCCTCAGACATGTCGACACACACGTACCGACACCCCACACACGCAAGGATTAACCAATAAGGGGACAAAACCCCAACCAGGCCCTTAGGAGAGACAGAGAGAGAGTATGCCAGCACACACCAGCGCTTAAAAACACTGGAAAAAATATGACCGGATAGCGCTTTTTTATATATAATATACCAATTCCCACTCACTGCGTCGCTAATGTGCCCCCCTCCTCTTTTTTCCAGCCTGTGAAGTTCAGCAGGGGAGAGACCAGGGAGCCAGCGTTCATGCATACAGCTTCTGTGGAGAAAATGGCGCTGGTTAGTGCTGAGGATCAAGCCCCGCCCACCCGACGGCGGGCTTCGGTCCCAGTGACTTTTCTATTAAAATGGCGGGGGATCTTAGATTTACTGCCGCCGCAGCCTAATCTATCTGAATTTGCCCAAAAGTGAGGAATATTGCTGCCCAGGGCGCCCCCCCCTGCGCCCTGCACCCTTCAGTGCTGCTCTGTGTGTGTGAATGGGAGCAATGGTGCGCAGCTTACCGCTGCGCGCCTTCCTCATGAAGATCTGATGCCTTCTGCCGCCTAAGATGTCTTCTGCCTTCTCATACTCACCCGGCTTCTATCTTCAGCATCTGTGAGGAGGACGGCGGCGCGGCTCCGGGACGAACCCCAGGTGAGACCTGTGTTCCGACTCCCTCTGGAGCTAATGGTGTCCAGTAGCCTTAGAAACAGTGCCCAACTTGACAAGCCAGCTCTGCTTCTCTCTCCTCAGTCCCACGATGCAGGGAGCCTGTTGCCAACAGCACTCCCTGAAAATAAAAAACCTAACAAAATTATTTTTCAACAGAAAACTCTGGAGAGCTCTCTGCATTGTACCCTTTCTCCTCTGGGCACAAGATCCAACTGAGGTCTGAAGGAGGGGCATAGAGGGAGGAGCCAGTGCATACCCATAGTGAAAGTTCTTTTTAGGTGCCCTATCTTCTTCGGAGCCCGTCTATACCCCATGGTCCTTACGGAGTCCCTAGCATCCTTTAGGACGTAAGAGAAAGGGAAAATAAATATGGTGTGTGTGTGTGTGTGTATAGATAGATATACACATATGTATACTCGCACACATACGAATGACAGAATTATATACAGATGGAGCCGCGCTCATCTGAGGCAGCTCCATTGTAAACGAGCACTCCCGGCGTGACTAGGCGATCCGTCCGCCTAGTCAGGCCGGGAGTGCATGGAGACGCTCCTATTCAGAGCCCAGGCGGGCGGGGATGCTCTCGGCGATAGGCTCACCCCTAGTCACAGACGGAGTCACGACTAGCGTGGCTCCATCTGTAGTTAGCAATCTCAGTCTACAGGGACTGAAGCCTGCAGTAAATTAGCAGGGCTCCAGCTACACTGTGAGTCTGCCGTCAGCATGGAGAATCAGCATTCTCTGGCTGTCCCATTACATAAACCAGAGGTAGCGGCAGGTGCACCCTTGCTTGCTGAGTGCATGCTGAGCGGTACCAGGCAGGAGCCACCCTGTCCCTTATTGCAGGTGTTAGCAGGGCTCCTGGGACAGATTTACTCTGCAACAGCAGCGGGTGCACCGCAGAGCTCCATTGGAAGAACAGCAATCACACTTGGATCCCGCCATGAAACACACAGGTGCTGCTGTACATGCAGGTTCCCCTTCAGGGCTTTGTGGCAGGTGTCTCCATTGCCTCTGGGAGTTACGCCCCTGGTTAAGGTTAGGTACTAAGGGGAGGGTTAGGCACTAAGTGGGTAGGGTTAGGGTTAGACTGCGTGTAGGGAGGGTTATGGTTAGGCACTAAGCGGGGCTGGTTAGGCTGCGTTTAGGGATGGTTATGGTTAGGCACTAAGTGGGGAGGGTTAGGATGCGGGGTGGGGGTTAGGGTTAAGTTGCAGGTACTGAGGGCTAGGGAGGTAGGGGAGGAGGGTTAGAATACTTACACAGCAGGTGTCAGGATTCTGCGTGTCGGGATGCCGCTGTCATTCTTATAATTGCTGGCATCCCAAGCACTGGCATCTCGTACCCAACCCGCCTCTAATGCAAACTGCAGTTACAGATCATACCACGCCATTTTAAATAAGAATTTACTCACCGGTAATTCTATTTCTCGTAGTCCGTAGTGGATGCTGGGAACTCCGTAAGGACCATGAGGAATAGACGGCTCCGCAGGAGACTGGGCACATCTAAAGAAAGAATTAGGACTATCTGGTGTGCACTGGCTCCTCCCCCTATGACCCTCCTCCAAGCCTCAGTTAGGACACTGTGCCCGGAAGAGCTGACACAATAAGGAAGGATTTTGAATCCCGGGTAAGACTCATACCAGCCACACCAATCACACCGTATAACCCGTGATAGGAACCCCGGTTAACAGTATGATAACAAAAGGAGCCTCTGAACAGATGGCTCGCAATAATAACCCGATTTGTGTAACAATAACTATTTACAAGTATTGCAGACAATCCGCACTTGGGATGGGCGCCCAGCATCCACTACGGACTACGAGAAATAGAATTACCGGTGAGTAAATTCTTATTTTCTCTGACGTCCTAGTGGATGCTGGGAACTCCGTAAGGACCATGGGGATTATACCAAAGCTCCCAAACGGGCGGGAGAGTGCGGACGACTCTGCAACACCGAATGAGAGAACTCCAGGTCCTCCTCAGCCAGGGTATCAAATTTGTAGAATTTTGCAAACGTGTTTGCCCCTGACCAAGTAGCAGCTCGGCAAAGTTGTAAAGCCGAGACCCCTCGGGCAGCCGCCCAAGATGAGCCCACCTTCCTTGTGGAATGGGCTTTTACAGATTTAGGCTGCGGTAGTCCTACCGTAGAATGCGCCAGCTGAATAGTGCTACAAATCCAGCGCGCAATAGTCTGCTTAGAAGCAGGAGCACCCAGTTTGTTGGGTGCATACAGGATAAACAGCGAGTCAGTTTTCCTGACTCCAGCCGTCCTGGAAACATAAATTTTCAGGGCCCTGACTACGTCCAGTAACTTGGAATCCTCCAAGTTCCCAGTAGCCGCAGGCACCACAATAGGCTGGTTCAAGTGAAACGCTGATACCACCTTCGGGAGAAACTGAGGACGAGTCCTCAATTCTGCCATATCCATATGGAAAATCAGATAAGGGCTTTTATAGGACAAAGCCGCCAATTCTGACACACGCCTGGCCGAAGCCAGGGCCAACAGCATGACCACTTTCCATGTGAGATATTTCAAATCCACAGTCTTAAGTGGTTCAAACCAATGTGATTTCAGGAACTCCAAAACCACATTGAGATCCCAAAGTGCCACTGGGGGCACAAAAGGAGGCTGAATATGCAGAACTCCCTTGACAAAAGTCTGAACTTCAGGCAGGGAAGCCAGTTCTTTCTTGGAGAAAATCGACAGGGCCGAAATCTGGACCTTAATGGACCCCAATTTGAGGCCCAACGTCACCCCTGTTTGCAGGAAATGCAGGAATCGACCCAGTTGAAATTCCTCTGTTGGGGCCTTCCTGGCCTCACACCAAGCAACATATTTTCGCCAAATGCGGTGATAATGGTTTGCGGTGACATCCTTCCTGGCTTTGATCAGGGTAGGAATGACTTCCTCCGGAATACCCTTTTCCTTCAGGATCCGGTGTTCAACCGCCATGCCGTCAAACGCAGCCGCGGTAAGTCTTGGAACAGACAGGGCCCCTGCTGCAGCAGGTCCTGTCTGAGCGGCAGAGGCCAAGGGTCCTCTGAAAGCATCTCTTGAAGTTCCGGGTACCAAGCTCTTCTTGGCCAATCCGGAACCACGAGTATAGTTTTCACTCCTCGCCTTCGTATTATTCTCAGTACCTTGGGAATGAGAGGCAGAGGAGGAAACACATAAACCGAATGGTACACCCACGGTGTTACTAGAGCGTCCACAGCGATCGCCTGAGGGTCCCTTGACCTGGCGCAATATCTTTTTAGCTTTTTGTTGAGGCGGGACGCCATCATGTCCACCTGTGGTCTTTCCCACCGGTATACCAGCATTTGGAAGACTTCTGGATGATGTCCCCATTCTCCCGGGTGGAGGTCGTGCCTGCTGAGGAAGTCTGCTTCCCAGTTGTCCACTCCCGGAATGAACACTGCTGTCAGTGCTAACACATGATTTTCCGCCCATCGGAGAATCCTTGTGGCTTCTGCCATTGCCCTCCTGCTTCTTGTGCCGCCCTGTCTGTTTACATGGGCGACCGCCGTGATGTTGTCTGATTGGATCAGTACCGACTGGTTCTGAAGCAGGGGCCTTGCTTGGCTTAGGGCATTGTAGATGGCCCTTAGCTCCAGAATATTTATGTGAAGCGAAATCTCCTGATCTGACCACAGTCCTTGGAAATTTCTTCCCTGTGTGACTGCCCCCCAGCCCCGAAGGCTGGCATCCGTGGTCACCAGGACCCAGTCCTGTATTCCGAATCTGCGGCCCTCTTGTAGATGAGCCCTCTGCAGCCACCACAGCAGCGACACCCTGGTCCTTGCCGACAGGGTTATCCGCTGTTGCATCTGGAGAAGAAACACTTTTTTCTGGTCTGTGTCCAGAATCATTCCCAGGAACAGAAGACGTGTCATCGGGACCAGCTGTGACTTTGGAATATTGAGAATCCAGCCGTGCTGTTGTAGCACTTCCCGAGAAAGTGCTACCCCCACTACCAACTGTTCTTTGGACCTCGCCTTTATCAGGAGATCGTCCAAGTACGGGATAATTAAAACTCCCTTCTTGCGAAGGAGTATCATCATTTCGGCCATTACCTTGGTAAAGACCCTCGGTGCCGTGGATAACCCAAACGGCAGCATCTGGAACTGATAGTGACAGTCCTGTACCACAGATCTGAGGTACTCCTGGTGAGGGGGGTAAATGGGGACATGTAGGTACGCATCCTTGATGTCCAGGGAGACCATGTAATCCCCCTCGTCCAGGCTCGCAATAACCGCCCTGAGCGATTCCATCTTGAACTTGAACCTTTTGATATAAGTGTTCAAGGCTTTTAAATTTAAGATGGGTCTCACCGAACCGTCCGGTTTCGGTACCACAAACATTGTGGAATAGTAACCCTTTCCTTGCTGAAGGAGGGGTACCTTGACAATCACTTGCTGTGAATACAGTTTTTGGATAGTCACCAACACTGCCTCCCTGGCAGAGGGAGTTGCTGGTAAGGCAGATATTAGAAAACGGCGGGGGGGGGGACGTCTCGAATTCCAGCCTGTACCCCTGAGATACTACTTGAAGGGTCCAGGGATCCACCTGTGAGAGAGCCCACTGTGTGCTGAAATTTCTGAGACGGGCCCCCACCGTACCCGGGTCCGCCTGTGAAGCCCCAGCGTCATGCTGTGGACTTACCGGACGCGGGGGAGGACTTTTGCTCTTGGGAACTGGCTGTATGCTGCAGCTTTTTCCCTCTACCTTTGCCTCTCGGCAGAAAGGACGTGCCTCGAGCCCTCTTGTGTTTTTGGGGCCGAAAGGACTGTACTTGATAATACGGTGCTTTCTTTTGCTGTGGGGTAGCTTGTGGCAAAAATGTCGATTTCTCAGCCGTAGCTGTGGAAACGAGGTCTGAAAGACCATCCCCAAACAGTTCCACCCCCTTATAAGGCAAAACTTCCATGTGCCTTTTTGAATCGGCATCACCTGACCACTGCCGAGTCCATAACCCCCTTCTGGCGGCAATGGACATTGCACTTATTTTTGATGCCAGCCGGCAAATATCCCTCTGTGCATCACGCATGTATAAGACAGCGTCTTTTATATGCTCTACTGTCAGCAAAATATTGTCCCTATCCAGGGTATCAATATTATCCAACAGGGAATCTGACCACGCAGCAGCAGCACTGCACATCCATGCTGATGCAATCGCTGGTCGCAATATAATGCCCGTGTGTGTATATATAGCTTTTAGGGTAGCTTCCTGCTTTCTATCGGCAGGATCCTTTAGGGCGGCCGTATACGGAGACGGTAGTGCCACCTGTTTTGATAAACGTGTAAGCGCTTTATCTACCTTAGGGGATGTTTCCCAACGTGACCTATCCTCTGGCGGGAAAGGGTACGCTGCCAATAACCGTTTAGAAATTATCAATTTCTTATCGGGGGAAGTCCAGGCTTCCGCACACACCTCATTTAATTCCTCAGATGCAGGAAAAACTACTGGGAGTTTTTTCTCACCGAACATAATACCCTTTTTTGTGGTACCTGGGGTACTATCAGAAATGTGTAATACATTTTTCATTGCCTCAATCATGTAACGGGTGGACCTATTGGAGGGTACATTAGTCTCATCGTCGTCGACACTGGAGTCGGTATCCGTGTCGACATCTGTGTCTGCCATCTGAGGTAGCGGGCGTTTTAAAGCCCCTGATGACATTTGAGACGCTGGAACAGTCACAAGCTGAGTAGCCGGCTGTCCTATGTCGTCAAACCTTTTATGTAAGGAGCTGACACTGTCACGTAATTCCTTCCATAAGTCCATCCACACAGGTGTCGACCCTTCAGGGGGTGACAACACACTTACAGGCATTTGCTCTGCCTCCACATCATTTTCCTCATCATACATGTCGACACAGCGGTACCGACACACAGCACACACACAGGGAATGCTCTGACAGAGGACAGGACCCCACAAAGCCCTTTGGGGTCAGCACACACCAGAGCGCTATATACCACAGGGATATCACCTATAAAGTGTGTTTTCCCCTTTTAGCTGCATATATATTATACTGCGCCTAAATTTGTGCCCCCCCTCTATTTTTTACCCTTTCTGTAGTGCAGGACTGCAGGGGAGAGCCAGGGAGCGATCCTTCCAGCGGAGCTGTGAGGGAAAATGGCGCCAGTGTGCTGAGGGAGATGGCTCCGCCCCTTTTTCGGCAGGCTTTCTCCCGCAATTTTAAGATTTCTGGCAGGGGTTAATATACACCTATATAGCCTCTGGGGCTATATATGGTGTCAGTTTGCCAGCCAAGGTGTTATTTATTGCTGCTCAGGGCGCCCCCCCCAGCGCCCTGCACCCATCAGTGACCGCAGTGTGTGGTGTGCATGAGGAGCAATGGCGCACAGCTGCCGTGCTGTGCGCTACCTTGGAGAAGACAGAAGTCTTCAGCCGCCGATTTTCCGGACCTTCTTGCTTCTGGCTCTGTAAGGGGGACGGCGGCGCGGCTCCGGGAACGGACGACGAGGTCGGGTCCTGTGTGCGATCCCTCTGGAGCTAATGGTGTCCAGTAGCCTAAGAAGCCCAAGCTACCACCACTTAGGTAGGTTCGCTTCTTCTCCCCTTAGTCCCTCGGTGCAGTGAGCCTGTTGCCAGCAGATCTCACTGTAAAATAAAAAACCTAAATTATACTTTCTTTCTAGGAGCTCAGGAGAGCCCCTAGTGTGCATCCAGCTCAGCCGGGCACAGAAATCTAACTGGGACTTGGAGGAGGGTCATAGGGGGAGGAGCCAGTGCACACCAGATAGTCCTAATTCTTTCTTTAGATGTGCCCAGTCTCCTGCGGAGCCGTCTATTCCCCATGGTCCTTACGGAGTTCCCAGCATCCACTAGGACGTCAGAGAAAGTATGTTAATGTTTTAACTTCATTCTTAACATAGTGAATAGAAGATATCTATGAGAGACTGGACTTACCTAGACCCAGAATAGGTATGTGATGCCCGCTTGATAAGGCTACAGTGGGACATTTGGACATATCCATTTTCTTCCTTCAAGTTAACTCTGTACAACACAAAAGTATGTCACGTTAATAAAAAGGTTATTTTCTCATACTAAAAACTTGAATTAACAGAAAATGCTGTGTGAAGGCTAGGCATACATCTGTTACCTGATACATCACTTTCCTTCTCACACAGAGCGAGGTAGCCAAAGTACACATATCTCTCGTGTAAACTGTAAATGCATAAGCCGGGCTCTACTGCCCAGATGCAATATGGCCGCTCCGTCTTCTGCTTCATAGGAACCCAGTGACAGATGTAAAGATGGCGACGGCTGCACCGCTAGGAATACGGCTGCCATTAGCTAACATGGCGAATCACAACACGGAAGTGCATGTATTCCGTTTGCTGCAGCCGTATTCCGTCGTACTCGTAGTCCTATAGCTGTCAGTGTGCAGACAGAGCAGGGGGGATCTGCATCATCAAATGGATACTGACATTTAGCATATCTGTATAATACTTACTCCCCTGCTATATCAGCAATTGCTGTGCTCTCCTCAGTAAGGACCATGTTATACCTCATAGGTTTAGGTCTTGGGGATGCTAAGGATGTGACTGTGAGGGGCCTGGAGGTGATCAGGAGCTGTTCCCGGGTCTACCTGGAGGCATACACGTCTATACTCACCGTGGGCAAAGATGCTCTGGTATGATTCAGGCTTTGCCCTAATGTGTTTAATTTTCATAGTGTTGTGTTTAGAATGTATGACTATTGTGAGAACTACACAAATGCATAATCTGCCATTAATTTCTTTATGACATCAGCCAAATGGATGTCAGTACTCTGTTTTGGGGCTTATTACAATAAATACTTGTATTTCTCATTGTGGATGAGTGCTGGAGGGCTGAAGAGAGGGAGCACATCGTCTTCAAATCAGTGTTTTTAGACCGGCAACATGGCACGTCGTAAGGGCCTCAGAAGAGCCCCGCACATTGCCTCTGCTGATCAGTATCAGAACACAAGCATGATATGGTCACACTTCCCAGCTTGCTGCTGCTCATCCAATATGTGAGGTCCTGTATGTGGTCCAAATGTGTTATTGTGGTTCCCTATCATATATATGCAATGCGTGTCTTTTAGGTTCACAGAACTGCGGGATAGTAACACTTGAGGTACTAGCTAGATAAAGGTCACCACTGGATGAACTGTGAACATCACCTAAAGTTACGAAGTCCCTTATTAATGCATGTGACCTTCTCTGTGACAATAGAGGTACTAGTCTGAAGAGGACCAAGAAGGTCACACTGTAACCCTTATGAGGGCCAGCTCTTGTTCTGCACTTCTCTAGGTCATTAGAAGGTGTAGAGAATGAGAATACGTACTGACAGCTCCTGTGAATGATAATACCAGGTAAACTCAGTCTGTTTAAATTGCACAGGAGGAATTCTATGGCCGGGAGCTGATCCTTGCTGATCGGGAGACTGTAGAGCAAGAAGCGGATGAAATCCTGCGAGATGCTGCTATTACTGATGTAGCCTTCTTGGTGGTTGGTGATCCCTTTGGGTAAGTGTGAAATCCATTATTAACAGTTGGAAGCAAGTTAATAAATAGGTATGCATTGGTAATTAACACAGTATGGAAGCGCTCATGAATACTGCAGGCAGTGTTGAAATGGTTGCAAAGCAATTTTGCTTTAGACTTTGCCATCAAAACGCACTTAATAGACTTTAAGAATGTGCATTTAACACTAACAATATCTATGTGCATACAACTTAATGTTTTGTTAATGTCATATCATAATTAGAATAGGAAATCTTGCAAAAACTCACAGTCAGGGAGCTAAGATATAATAGCGATCATGGGCCTAATTTAGGTTGTATCGCAGTGTGCGATCCAACGTAATTATTGAGAAAAAGATGCGGGCGTCCTGTGCATGTGCCTGCATTTTCTGCAGGGGGGGGCCGCAGAAAATCTGATCACCTCTGCCTGTCAATCAGGCGGGGGGAGGTAACGCTCTGTTTCCAGGGAGGAGACGGAATGTTGTGGGAGCGGAGACGGACGAATGCGGGGCGGAGCGAACAGGGGCGTGATCGCGACGGCTGCGTGACGTCACACGCAACCACCGCGATTGTGAAGATGGTGACGAGTCTCCTGCGACGGCAGGAGGCCTCCTCTATTTCTGCTAACAAGCAGAAATTGTGATGCGATCGCAATTTCTGCTTGTTGAAGGGTGGGAGGTGGCTGGCAACATGCTGGACAGCCTTGCTCTGCGATGGACGGCCCCCAGCATGCGATCCAAAGGATAGCAAATTCTGCTAATTAGCAGCATTTGCTACCCTTACTGAATTAGGCCCCATATCTCTTCAACCACCAGTGGTACTGAAACATTTTTTTATAATGGTGGGCGTGGGTACATCCAGGTGATGAGTAACCTAGGGATGGCAGTGTTGTTGGGATCTCTAGCCCCATACATTGCAGTAGGACCCCAATAACAAAATGTAAGTCAATCACTGTAGAAGAAAGCATGTGTGGACTAGTAGTTTGTTGTCAACTTTACATTTCTCTGACGTCCTAGTGGATGCTGGGTACTCCGTAAGGACCATGGGGAATAGACGGGCTCCGCAGGAGACTGGGCACTCTTTAAAGAAAGATTAGGTACTATATCTGGTGTGCACTGGCTCCTCCCTCTATGCCCCTCCTCCAGACCTCAGTTAGAATCTGTGCCCGGCTCGAGCTTGCACACTAGGGGCTCTCCTGAGCTTCTAGTAAAGAAAGTATTTGTTAGGTTTTTTATTTTCAGTGAGATCTGCTGGCAACAGACTCACTGCTACGAGGGACTTAGGGGAGAGAAGCGAACCTACCTGCTTGCAGCTAGCTTGGGCTTCTAGGCTACTGGACACCATTAGCTCCAGAGGGATCAAACACAGGCCCAGCCTCGGTCGTCCGGTCCCGGAGCCGCGCCGCCGTCCCCCTTGCAGAGCCAGAAGCAAGAAGAACATCCTGGAAATCGGCGGCTGAAGACTCCGGTCTTCATTAAGGTAGCGCACAGCACTGCAGCTGTGCGCCATTGCTCCCTATGCACACCACATACTCCGGTCACTGATGGGTGCAGGGGGCTGGGGGGGGGGGCGCCCTGGGCTGCAATTAGAGTACCTTACATTGGCGAACAGCACATAATATAGTCTAAAAAACTATATATGTGCAAAAATCCCCCGCCATAATATAAATATAAGAGCGGGAGAAGTCCGCCGAGAAGGGGGCGGGGCTATCTCCCTCAGCACACTGGCGCCATTTCCTCTTCACAGCTCCGCTGGAAGACAGCTCCCCAGGCTCTCCCCTGCAGTTTCCAGGCTAAAAGGGTAAAAAAAGAGAGGGGGGGCACTAAATTTAGGTGCAAACTGTATATGTAAAGCAGCTATAGGGAAAAATCACTTTGTGTTAGTGTAAATCCCTGATTATATAGCGCTGTGGTGTGTGCTGGCATACTCTCTCTCTGTCTCCCCAAAGGACTTTGTGGGGTCCTGTCCTCAGTCAGAGCATTCCCTGTGTGTGTGCGGTGTGTCGGTACGGCTGTGTCGACATGTTTGATGAGGAGGCTTATGTGGAGGCGGAGCAGGTGCCGATAAATGTGATGTCACCCCCTGCGGGGTCGACACCAGAGTGGATGGATATGTGGAAGGTTTTACACGACAGTGTCAACTCCTTGCATAAAAGGTTCGATGACAAAACAGCTGTGGGATAGCCGGCTTCTCAGCCAGTGCCTGCCCAGGCGTCTCAAAGGCCATCAGGGGCTCAAAAACGCCCGCTACCTCAGATGTCGACACAGAGTCTGACTCCAGTGTCGACGAGGACGAGACAAATGTACATTCCACTAGGGCCATCCGTTGCATGATTACGGCAATGAAAAATGTGTTGCACATTTCTGACATTAACCCAGGTACCACTAAAAAGGGTATTATGTTTGGGGAGAAAAAGCAACCAGTGGTTTTTCCCCCATCAGATGAGTTGAATGAAGTGTGTGAAGAAGTGTGGGCTTCCCCTGATAAGAAACTAGTGATTTCTAAAAAGTTACTAATGGCGTACCCTTTCCCGCCAGAGGACAGGTTACGTTCGGAGACATCCCCGAGGGTGGATAAGGCGCTCACACGCTTGTCAAAAAAGGTGGCACTGCCGTCTCAGGATACGGCCGCCTTAAAGGAGCCTGCGGATAGAAAGCAGGAGGCTATCCTGAAGTCTGTATATACACACTCAGGTACTATACTCAACCAGTCATTAGCTACAGGAGAAATTCCAGGGGACTGGAAAAGAGCAAACGTAGTCCCACTGCACAAAAGTGGAAGCAAGGAAGAGGCAAACAACTACAGACCAGTGAGTCTTACATCAGTAGTAGGGAAATTGATGGAAACACTCTTAAAAGAAAGAGTTGTAGATTATCTCAAATCCGGCAATTTACTGGATCCCAAACAGCATGGATTCACTGGGGGGAGATCATGTCAAACAAATCTTATTGACTTTTTTGATTGTGTGACTAAAGTGATGGATAAAGGTGGAGCCATGGATATAGCTTATCTAGACTTTAGTAAGGCTTTTGACACAGTTCCACATCGCAGACTGCTAAATAAACTTGAAAGTTTGGGATTGGATATTAGGATTATTGAATGGATAAGATCTTGGTTGAAGGATAGAAAACAGAGAGTTGTGGTAAATGGAGTGCATTCACAGGAGGGAAATGTTACCAGTGGAGTACCCCAGGGATCTGTACTTGGACCAGTGCTTTTTAATATCTTTATTGGTGACATTGCAAATGGCATTAAAGGGAAAGTATGCCTTTTTGCAGATGACACAAAGGTATGCAACAGGGTAGACACACCAGGTGGGGTAAAACAAATGATTGAGGATCTAGGTAGACTAGAGGAATGGTCAAGAGTCTGGCAATTACAGTTTAATGCCAAAAAATGCAAAATCATGCACTTGGGTCTCAAAAATCCTAAAGCTAAATACAGTATTAATGGCACTATACTGGAAACTACTGAGGAGGAAAGGGATCTAGGAGTCACTATTTCAGGTGACTTAAAAGCAGGTAAGCAATGTAACAAGGCAATGAGGAAGGCTAGTCAGATGCTTGGCTGCATTGGGAGAGGAATCAGCAGCAGAAAGAAAGAAGTAATAATGCCACTGTATAGGTCATTAGTACGGCCTCATCTAGAATACTGTATTCAGTTCTGGAGGCCATATCTTCAAAAGGATATTAATACATTAGAAACTGTACGAAGGAGGGCAACTAAAATGGTGCATGGCCTACATCACAAAACATACCCAGAAAGACTAAGAAATCTCAATATGTATAGTTTGGAGCAGAGAAGGGAAAGGGGGGACATGATAGAAACTTTCAAATATATGAAGGGTTTTAACAAAGTCCAGGAGGGAAACATTCTCCAAATGAAGAGAAGCAATAGGACACGAGGACATGCACTGAGACTGGAGGGGGGGAGGTTCAGGGGAAATTTGCGGAAAAATTATTTCACAGAAAGGGTAGTGGACAAGTGGAATAGCCTCCCATCAGAGGTGGTAGATGCTAAGACAGTAGAGCAATTTAAACATGCATGGGATAGACATAAGGATATCCTTACAAAGAAATAAGGATCAAATAAGGTTAGTGATAAAAAATAATATAAAATAAAAAATAAAAAAAATAAGGGGCAGACTAGATGGGCCAAGTGGTTCTTATCTGCCGACAAATTCTATGACAAATTCTATGTTTCTATACTGAGACCTGCAATTGCTTCAGCTTGGATGTGTAGTGCTGCAGCAGCTTGGTCCGATACCCTGTCAGAAAATATTGATACCCTCGACAGGGATACGATTTTGCTAACCATAGAGCATATTAAAGACGTCGTCTTATATATGAGAGATGCACAGAGGGATATTTGCCGGCTGGCATCTAGAATTAATGCAATGTCCATTTCTGCCAGGAGAGTATTATGGACTCGGCAGTGGACAGGTGATGCGGATTCTAAAAGGCACATGGAGGTTTTGCCTTACAAGGGTGAGGAATTGTTTGGGGATGGTCTCTCGGACCTCGTTTCCACAGCAACAGCTGGGAAGTCGACATTTTTACCTCAGGTTCCCTCACAGCCTAAGAAAGCACTGTATTATCAGGTACAGTCCTTTCGGCCCCAGAAAGGCAAGCGGGTTAAAGGCGCGTCCTTTCTGCCCAGAGGCAGGGGTAGAGGGAAAAAGCTGCACCATACAGCCAGTTCCCAAGAACAAAAATCCTCCCCTGCTTCCACTAAGTCCACCGCATGACGCTGGGGCTCCACTGGTGGAGCCAGGTGCGGTGGGGGCCCGTCTCCGGAACTTCAGCGACCGGTGGGTTCGCTCACAGGTGGATCTCTGGGTTCTACAAGTGGTATCTCAGGGATACAAGCTGGAATTCGAGACGTCTCCCCCTCGCCGTTACCTCAAATCAGCCTTGCCAGCTACTCCCCAGGACAGGGAGGTAGTGCTGGCGGCAATTCACAAGCTGTACCTCCAGCAGGTGATAATAAAAGTTCCCCTCCTTCAACAGGGACGGGGTTACTATTCCACAATGTTTGTGGTACCGAAACCAGACAGTTCGGTGAGACCCATTCTAAATTTGAAATCCTTGAACACTTATATAAGGAAGTTCAAGTTCAAAATGGAATCGCTCAGGGCGGTTATTGCAAGCCTGGAAGAGGGGGATTACATGGTATCACTGGACATCAAGGATGCTTACCTACATGTCCCCATTTACCCACCTCACCAGGTGTACCTCCGTTTTGTGGTACAGGACTGCCATTACCAATTGCAGACGTTGCCGTTTGGTCTGTCCACGGCACCGAGGGTATTTACCAAAGTAATGGCCGAAATGATGATACTCCTTCGAAAGAAGGGAGTTATAATTATCCCGTACTTGGACGATCTCCTTATAAAGGCGAGGTCCAGGGAGCAGTTGTTGGTCGGAGTAGCACTATCTCAGGAAGTGCTACAACAGCACTGCTGGATTCTGAATATCCCGAAGTCGCAGCTGGTTCCTACGACGCGTCTGCTGTTCCTGGGTATGATTCTGGACACAGAACAGAAGAAGGTGTTTCTCCCGGAGGAGAAGGCCAAGGAGTTGTCATCTCTGGTCAGAGACCTCCTAAAACCGAAACAGGTGTCGGTGCATCACTGCACGCGAGTCCTGGGAAAGATGGTAGCTTCTTACGAGGCAATTCCATTCGGCAGATTCCATGCACGGATCTTTCAGTGGGATCTGTTAGACCAGTGGTCCGGATCGCATCTTCAGATGCATCGGCTGATCACCCTGTCCCCGAGGGCCAGGGTGTCTCTGCTGTGGTGGCTGCAGAGTGCTCATCTACTCGAGGGCCGCAGATTCGGCATACAGGACTGGGTCCTGGTGACCACGGATGCAAGCCTCCGAGGTTGGGGGGCAGTCACTCAGGGAAGAAACTTCCAAGGACAATGGTCGAGTCAGGAAGCTTCCCTACACATAAATATTCTGGAACTAAGGGCCATTTACAATGCCCTAAGTCAGGCAAGACCCCTGCTTCAAAACCAGCCGGTGCTGATTCAGTCAGACAACATCACGGCGGTCGCCCATGTAAACCGACAGGGCGGCACAAGAAGCAGGATGGAGATGGCAGAAGCCACAAGGATTCTCCGATGGGCGGAAAATCACGTGATAGCACTGTCAGCAGTGTTCATTCCGGGAGTAAACAACTGGGAAGCAGACTTCCTCAGCAGGCACGACCTCCACCCGGGAGAGTGGGGACTTCATCCAGAAGTCTTCCAGCTGATTGTAAATCGTTGGGAAAGGCCACAGGTGGACATGATGGCGTCCCACCTCAACAAAAAGATATTGCGCCAGGTCAAGGGACCCTCAGGCGATCGCTGTGGACGCTCTAGTGACACCGTGGGTGTACCAGTCGGTTTATGTGTTCCCTCCTCTTCCTCTCATACCAAAGGTACTGAGGATAATAAGAAAGAGAGGAGTAAGAACTATACTCATCATTCCGGATTGGCCAAGAAGGACTTGGTACCCGGAACTACAAGAAATGATCTCAGAGGACCCATGGCCTCTGCCTCTCAGACAGGACCTGCTACAGCAGGGGCCCTGTCTGTTCCAAGACTTACCGCGGCTGCGTTTGACGGCATGGCGGTTGAACGCCGGATCCTGATGGAAAAGGGCATTCCGGTTGAAGTCATTCCTACGCTGATAAAAGCTAGGAAGGATGTGACAGCAAAACATTATCACCGCATATGGCGAAAATATGTTGCTTGGTGTGAGGCTATGAAGGCCCCAACACAAGAATTTCAGCTGGGTCGATTTCTACACTTCCTACAGTCAGGAGTGACTATGGGCCTAAAATTGGGATCCATTAAAGTCCAGATTTCGGCCCTGTCTATTTTCTTTCAAAAAGAACTGGCTTCACTGCCTGAAGTTCAGACGTTTGTTAAGGGAGTGCTGCATATTCAGCCCCCTTTTGTGCCCCCAGTGGCACCTTGGGATCTCAACGTTGTGTTAGATTTCCTAAAATCACATTAGTTTGAGCCACTTCAGACCGTGGAGTTGAAATATCTCACGTGGAAAGTGGTCATGCTTTTGGCCTTGGCTTCGGCTAGGCGGGTGTCAGAATTGGCGGCTTTGTCATGTAAAAGCCCCTATCTGATCTTCCATATGGACAGGGCAGAATTGAAGACTCGTCCCCAATTTCTCCCTAAGGTGGTATCAGCGTTTCATTTGAACCAACCTATTGTGGTGCCTGCGGCTACTCGGGACTTGGAGGCTTCCAAGTTGCTGGACGTAGTCCGGGCCCTGAAAATTTATGTTTCCAGGACGGCAACAAGCTGGGTGCTCCTGCTTCTAAGCAGACTATTGCTCGCTGGATCTGTTGCACGATTCAACTTGCACATTCTGCGGCTGGACTGCCGCATCCTAAATCAGTCAAAGCCCATTCCACGAGGAAGGTGGGCTCTTCTTGGGCGGCTGCCCGAGGGGTCTCGGCTTTACAACTTTGCCGGGCTGCTACTTGGTCGGGATCAAACACGTTTGCAAAATTCTACAAGTTTGATACCCTGGCTGAGGAGGACCTTGAGTTTGCTCATTCGGTGCTGCAGAGTCATCCGCACTCTCCTGCCCGTTTGGGAGCTTTGGTATAATCCCCATGGTCCTTACGGAGTACCCAGCATCCACTAGGACGTCAGAGAAAATAAGAATTTACTCACCGGTAATTCTATTTCTCGTAGTCCGTAGTGGATGCTGGGAGCCCGTCCCAAGTGCAGATTGTCTGCAATACTTGTATATAGTTATTGCTTAACTAAAGGGTTATTGTTATGAGCCATCTGTTCAGTGAGGCTCAGTTGTTATTCATACTGTTAACTGGGTATAGTTATCACGAGTTGTACGGTGTGATTGGTGTGGCTGGTATGAGTCTTACCCTGGATTCCAAATCCTTTCCTTGTAGTGTCAGCTCTTCCGGGCACAGTTTACCTAACTGAGGTCTGGAGGAGGGGCATAGAGGGAGGAGCCAGTGCACACCAGTAGTCCTAATTCTTTCTTAGAGTGCCCGTCTATTCCCCATGGTCCTTACGGAGTACCCAGCATCCACTACGGACTACGAGAAATAGAATTACCGGTGAGTAAATTCTTATTTTTTCAGAAATTGTAATATATATATATATATATATATATATATATATATATATATATGGGTAGTGAAGAATACAAGCGCTTCACTACCCATTTTTTCTATGTGTATACCATACACTAATCTTGTATTACGAGCTGCTACTCTTAAAAGAGTTAAACGAGTGTTTTCCTTATTACTGTTTCCACCGCACGTCTGTACTGTAGCGCCTAGGTCTCTATTTCTATATATATATATATATATATATATATATATATATATATATATATCTTGCTAGTAGTGGTGGTAAATGGCGCTGAGTCCTTCTTATAACGACCTATCCTTTCCACAGTGATAAATTTCCAGTGTCTAAAGTACACTCCCCCAATATTCTATTTCGTGGGGTGGCAGCCCTTTTCTCCAGTGGTTAGCTGTTCAAGCCAACCAGTTGTAAGTCTGGAAAATAAAAGGTGAGAATAGGCGCCTCCTAGTGTAGTATTAAATATATGATATGACCATCACCCTTAGTCTCACCCTGTAAAGTGGAACTGTACCGTATATGGTGGAATTCCAACCACCTTAAAAATAACATAGGGTCACAATCTGAGCGACGTCATCAGTAATGTTCTATTAGTGTTCCTCCTTGTTGTTACTCACATGGTCAGGAAAAAGTAAAAGAAAGGACCGATAGTGTAATACTTTTTACACAACAATATACATTTATTTGGAACTAGTCCGACAGTAAAAACATTGCCCGTACCATATAATAAATTAAAAACAGCTTATCTGTATTTTAAGTCGTCCATACGTGTAAACACTCAACGCGTTTCGTCCTCCGCAATCAGCCTGGACTTCCTCAGGAGTGTGATGATAGTGAATGTGTGGACACATATTTATACCCCTCTTAATTAATTCAATTACACATGGAATTGGTGTTTTTCCTAGTTTACCGGAAGTGACGTCATTTCCGTCCGGAAAATTTGTCTAATAATATTATTTCAAAGTGCATATTGAGCCCAACACATGACTCTCTAGTTCATGTGTTTTACCAAGTTATGTGCTGCCTATTTGGAGCGTTTATTATGCCCCCGTCCGCCGCGACTGCCGGAAGTCACGGACAGACCTGAGCAGTAATGTCCGCCCTGTCTCAAACTGGCTTCACGGAGCCCAGTACGCATGCGCCTGCCAGGTCAGTCACAGTGCTGCCCGTCGCCGCCGCGTCTAGGCTCTTTCCGTCAGTGAGATCTGTCTATTGTACGGCGCCATCTTATCGAAGACTGTATACTATTGTGATTCCTGATGCTACTAACAGATAAATAATATAAAACAGGGATTATGGATATGTGTCCCGTGCTATTGGTTAGTAATGGGGAAGGATTAAAGAGCATTGTGAATGGAAAATCTTTACCTTTTCATGTGAACGGAATACCGCAATTTATATAAGTGCAATATTCAAAGTGCTTGTGCAAAATGCATATACTTTTTTTATATAAAAATATAGTGCACAATTTTATAATATTCAAAGTGCTTGTGCAGTGAGATTTGTGCATACTTAGATTAATTGTCCAATGTGCATATATTAGGGACATAGTGAACATATTATTTGTGAATTTAAAGTGACAGTGCAAATTAAAATGAACAATCTTTAAAAATTATTAAAACAATGGATTTAGAGAAAAGGTGCTATTTCATAATTGTCATTAAGACCTCTTGGGGCCAAGGTTTTTAATTCATATATCCAGTGCATTTCCCGCTGTGAGAGTTTCTTCTCTCGATCGCCTCCTCTTCGTCCCATATGGACTATTTCAAGGGTTCTGATTGTGAGACCTTTCGGATCAGATCCATGACATACCGTATATACTCGAGTATAAGTCGACCCGAATATAAGCCGAGGCACCTAATTTTACCACAAAAAACTGGGAAAAATTACTGACTCTAGTATAAGCCTAGGGTGGGAAATGCACGGTGCCAGGGGTTTTCATGCTCAGGGTGTCATGCTCGTTGCCAGGGATTTTATGCGGTAGGTGTTATGCTTGTTGCCAGGGGGTAATGTTTGTTTCTAGGGTTGTGCCCCCAGTGCCACATATACCCCCAGTGACAGATAAAAACATGCCCCCGTTGCTTTGCCCCCAGTAGTTATGCCCCTTCTTTGCCCCCAGTATTTGTGCCCCCTCTTTCATTGCCCACAGTAGTTATGACCCCTCTTTCTTTGCCCCAGTAGTTGTGGTGCCCCCTTTCTTTGCCCCCAGTAGTTGTTGTGCCCCCTTTCTTTGCCCCCAGTAGTTGTTGTGCCCCCTTTCTTTGCCCCCAGTAGTTGTTGTGCCCCCTTTGTTTGCCCCCTGTTACTGTGCCCCCTTTGCAGCTTACAAACATAAACACACACTAAAACAATACTTACCACTGCCCCGCTCCTGCTTCCCGACCGCTTCTTCTGCTGCTGCGCTGCTCCGCTCCGTCTGGCCGCCGCTCCATCTGTTCATCCGCTCCGTCTGGCCGCCGCTCCATCTGGATCCCCGCTCCGTCTGGCCGCCGCTCCATCTGGTCGCCGCTCCGTCTGGCCGCCCGCGCCGGCGCCCGCTTCCCGGCACCCGATCATCTCTATGGGAGAGACGTCATGACGTCTCTCCCATAGCAACGCCGCACAGACACTAGAGGTCAATAATGACCTCTAGTGTCTGTCCCTGGAGCCGGCTGCAGCGGACGCCCACACAGCCCACGGCGTCTGCTGCAGCCGTTGACTCGAGTATAAGCCGAGGGGGGCTTTTTCAGCATAGAAAACTGTGCTGAAAAAGTCGGCTTATACTCGAGTATATACGGTAATTTAAAATGCTTGGGTACTGAATGATGCTCCTGTTTATTCTTTATGCTTCTGATATGCTCTTGGATACGTAATTTTAATTGTCTCTTAGTTTTCCCTATGTACCTAAGTTTACAAGGGCATTCGAGCATATATATTACCCAAGATGTGTTGCATGTTGCTCGATCCTTTGAAAAGTATGTTTTGGAACCATCTGTATTAGAGAAAGATTTTGTATAAGGGTTCACAAATTGACAGATGTTACAGTGCTGGCATTTGACAAGTCCCTTTATATCCAAAAAGTTATTTCTATCCTTTTCATGTTGGATAGGAAGCAGCATGCTTGGTGCAAGATGGTCTTTTAAATTCTTTGCTTTTCTAAAAACCACCTGTGGTTTATCTGGTAGGATTGAGCTTAAAATGGTGTCTGTATGTAGGATCCCCCAATGTTTGTTTAAAATGCTCCGAATTTTCTTATCCTGACAGTTAAAAGATGTAATAAAATTCAGCCCTTGGTTTTGTTTGTCTTTGACCCTGTATTCCAAAAGTTCCTGTCGGTCTGTAGCATGAGTCCTAATTTGTGCTTCTTCCACTAGAGTCTTGGATTAACCCCTCTCTAAAAAGCGTTCTCCATATAGAGTAAGTTGTTCCTCCGTGTCTTCTAATTTCGTACAGTTTCTTTTTATTCTACAAAATTGTGAATATGGGGTGTTCGTCTTCCATTTAGTTGCATGTCCGCTTTTATAGTGTATATATGAATTGGTGTCTACCTGTTTAATGTAATTCTTTGTTATTACTTCAGTATCTTTACTGCTTAAAATCAAGTCCAAATATTCAATTTCTGTTGCACTCACTTTGTAGGTAAAGGATAAATTGTAATCATTCCTTTCTAAATGTGTCATAAAATCCATAAAACGTTCCATCCCAAACTAGAAGTATGTCATCTATATAACGTTTGTACACAACAATATGTTTAAAATAAGGATTATTACTGTATACATACTTCTGTTCCCAGCTCCCCATGTGCAGATTGGCGAAGCTGGGTGCGAAAACAGTGCCCATCGCTGTCCCGCGAATTTGTAAATAAAATTTCTCTAAGAATTTAAAATAATTGTGTTTAAGTATAAAATCCATAAAATTACATATAAGTTCTTTGTGTATACTGTCCAAGGTATCATCTTTGTCCAAAAATTCTTTGCAAGATTCTATCCCTTTTTCCTGTGATATGGATGTATACAGGGATTGGACATCGATTGTTATCCATAGATATTCTTGTTTCCATTTAAAAGTTTCTAAAAATTGTAGCAGTGATGTTGTGTCTTTGACATAGGAGTCTAACTTTGGAACATATTTTTTAAGAAATACCTCAACATATTCAGATAAATTCGCAGTTAATGAACCTATGCCTGCCACAATTGGCCTACCTGGAGGATCAATCAACCGTTTATGTATTTTGGGCAAATAATAAAAAATAGATAAAATGGGATGGTTGGTTATTAAAAATTGATATTCATCTTTCGTTATGGTTTCTTGATGTAAAGCTGTAATCAACATGGACCTGAGTTCTTCCACATAGATCTCCGTGGGGTCTGCGGATAATTCTCTATATGAATCTGTGTCTCCTAGTAGACGATATGCTTCATTCTCATATTGGATACGGTTCATGACTACCAAGCCTCCTCCTTTATCTGCTTGGCGTATCACGATCTGTTGATTGTTTTTCAGATCTTTCAATGCTTTTTTCTCAAAGTTGGATAGATTAGTTTTTGTGTTCGGTTTGAGTAACTCAAAGTCCTTTTTAACTAGTTCGTAAAAAAGGTCAATTTGATTACTCCTTGACTCAAGTGGATAGTATTTTGATTGGGGTCTAAGTCCTGACTTAGATCCAGCTTCAGGATTTCCATTCTGGCTGCTAACCTTCTTCTGAAAATGTCTCTTTAATGTAAGCTTTCGTACAAATTTATTTAAATCAGTGAACGCTTCAAAGTCATCCATCTGGGATGTGGGAGCAAAAGAAAGTTCTTTTGACAGTAATGTCCTTTCAGCATGGGTTAAGACATAGTCGGACAGGTTAAAAATCCCCTTTTCCCCCATCGCTGGGGTGTCTAATGTCTGAGGTTTCTTCTTTTTTTGTAATCGCTTAGAGCCCCCCCTTCTTCCTCTTCGAACCTTCTTTTTAGGGGTGATGCTCTTTGTATTGTTTCTTTGACATAGGGATCCCGCCTCATCCTTTGTTCTGAGGCTGTTGGGGATAAAAAAACCTCCGCATCTGTCTCCGAATGTAGTCTGCTAAGGGCTGAGTATCTGTTCTGAGTTTCAAATTTCACCTTTCCTGGTGTTCTAGGTTTATAGAATCCATTATCCTTATAATTTCTTTGTTTCTGTGGGATGGTTCGCCAGTTTTGATGTCTTTGATTGGAAAGGTCCCGTTTCCTAAGGTCTTCCGGGTCTCTAAATCCGTTCCATTTCTTTACTCTACCGTTCGTATAGTCATTTTTATCCCGTTGATATTTCCTTTCTTTTAGGGTTACAACTTCATCCTCAATTTTTTCCAGTTTCTTCACCAGAACAATCTCATTGATCTTGTAATCTTCTTTCCCCTTATATGGTTCCATGGCAACTTCCTCCTTCTTTATATCTTCTTCAAGTGTGACTAGTTCTCTCTTTTTCTCTTCAATGATTAAGCTCATGAGTTTAGTTGAACAATCATGTAAAATTGTGTCCCAATTTTTCATAAAAGTATCATTTTGTGTGTTAAAAGTGGGTTGTTTAAATACCCTCAGTCCCCGTGGTACTCTGTTTACTTTAATATACTGCTCTAAAACGGTAATGTCCCACCAGGTTTTTAGTTCCTTGGTGAACAATTTTTCTATGTTCCAGAATTTATCATCCAAACCTTCATTTATTCGTGGTGTAGGTTCGTTATTCTCATTAAAAATCCTTTGGCATATATCTCCTCTCTTTGATCCTCATAACTGTGATCTGAGGGTATTCATTTTATTTGAGAGGAGAAAGAGAAGGTAGCAGCCTTATACCCAAAAGAACTAAAAAATTTCTTGCTAGTAGTGGTGGTAAATGGCGCTGAGTCCTTCTTATAACGACCTATCCTTTCCACAGTGATAAATTTCCAGTGTCTAAAGTACACTCCCCCAATATTCTATTTCGTGGGGTGGCAGCCCTTTTCTCCAGTGGTTAGCTGTTCAAGCCAACCAGTTGTAAGTCTGGAAAATAAAAGGTGAGAATAGGCGCCTCCTAGTGTAGTATTAAATATATGATATGACCATCACCCTTAGTCTCACCCTGTAAAGTGGAACTGTACCGTATATGGTGGAATTCCAACCACCTTAAAAATAACATAGGGTCACAATCTGAGCGACGTCATCAGTAATGTTCTATTAGTGTTCCTCCTTGTTGTTACTCACATGGTCAGGAAAAAGTAAAAGAAAGGACCGATAGTGTAATACTTTTTACACAACAATATACATTTATTTGGAACTAGTCCGACAGTAAAAACATTGCCCGTACCATATAATAAATTAAAAACAGCTTATCTGTATTTTAAGTCGTCCATACGTGTAAACACTCAACGCGTTTCGTCCTCCGCAATCAGCCTGGACTTCCTCAGGAGTGTGATGATAGTGAATGTGTGGACACATATTTATACCCCTCTTAATTAATTCAATTACACATGGAATTGGTGTTTTTCCTAGTTTACCGGAAGTGACGTCATTTCCGTCCGGAAAATTTGTCTAATAATATTATTTCAAAGTGCATATTGAGCCCAACACATGACTCTCTAGTTCATGTGTTTTACCAAGTTATGTGCTGCCTATTTGGAACGTTTATTATGCCCCCGTCCGCCGCGACTGCCGGAAGTCACGGACAGACCTGAGCAGTAATGTCCGCCCTGTCTCAAACTGGCTTCACGGAGCCCAGTACGCATGCGCCTGCCAGGTCAGTCACAGTGCTGCCCGTCGCCGCCGCGTCTAGGCTCTTTCCGTCAGTGAGATCTGTCTATTGTACGGCGCCATCTTATCGAAGACTGTATACTATTGTGATACCTGATGCTACTAACAGATAAATAATATAAAACAGGGATTATGGATATGTGTCCCGTGCTATTGGTTAGTAATGGGGAAGGATTAAAGAGCATTGTGAATGGAAAATCTTTACCTTTTCATGTGAACGGAATACCGCAATTTATATAAGTGCAATATTCAAAGTGCTTGTGCAAAATGCATATACTTTTTTTATATAAAAATATAGTGCACAATTTTATAATATTCAAAGTGCTTGTGCAGTGAGATTTGTGCATACTTAGATTAATTGTCCAATGTGCATATATTAGGGACATAGTGAACATATTATTTGTGAATTTAAAGTGACAGTGCAAATTAAAATGAACAATCTTTAAAAATTATTAAAACAATGGATTTAGAGAAAAGGTGCTATTTCATAATTGTCATTAAGACCTCTTGGGGCCAAGGTTTTTAATTCATATATCCAGTGCATTTCCCGCTGTGAGAGTTTCTTCTCTCGATCGCCTCCTCTTCGTCCCATATGGACTATTTCAAGGGTTCTGATTGTGAGACCTTTCGGATCAGATCCATGACATAATTTAAAATGCTTGGGTACTGAATGATGCTCCTGTTTATTCTTTATGCTTCTGATATGCTCTTGGATACGTAATTTTAATTGTCTCTTAGTTTTCCCTATGTACCTAAGTTTACAAGGGCATTCGAGCATATATATTACCCAAGATGTGTTGCATGTTGCTCGATCCTTTGAAAAGTATGTTTTGGAACCATCTGTATTAGAGAAAGATTTTGTATAAGGGTTCACAAATTGACAGATGTTACAGTGCTGGCATTTGACAAGTCCCTTTATATCCAAAAAGTTATTTCTATCCTTTTCATGTTGGATAGGAAGCAGCATGCTTGGTGCAAGATGGTCTTTTAAATTCTTTGCTTTTCTAAAAACCACCTGTGGTTTATCTGGTAGGATTGAGCTTAAAATGGTGTCTGTATGTAGGATCCCCCAATGTTTGTTTAAAATGCTCCGAATTTTCTTATCCTGACAGTTAAAAGATGTAATAAAATTCAGCCCTTGGTTTTGTTTGTCTTTGACCCTGTATTCCAAAAGTTCCTGTCGGTCTGTAGCATGAGTCCTAATTTGTGCTTCTTCCACTAGAGTCTTGGGATAACCCCTCTCTAAAAAGCGTTCTCCATATAGAGTAAGTTGTTCCTCCGTGTCTTCTAATTTCGTACAGTTTCTTTTTATTCTACAAAATTGTGAATATGGGGTGTTCGTCTTCCATTTAGTTGCATGTCCGCTTTTATAGTGTATATATGAATTGGTGTCTATGGATAACAATAAGAATAAACAGGAGCATCATTCAGTACCCAAGCATTTTAAATTATGTCATGGATCTGATCCGAAAGGTCTCACAATCAGAACCCTTGAAATAGTCCATATGGGACGAAGAGGAGGCGATCGAGAGAAGAAACTCTCACAGCGGGAAATGCACTGGATATATGAATTAAAAACCTTGGCCCCAAGAGGTCTTAATGACAATTATGAAATAGCACCTTTTCTCTAAATCCATTGTTTTAATAATTTTTAAAGATTGTTCATTTTAATTTGCACTGTCACTTTAAATTCACAAATAATATGTTCACTATGTCCCTAATATATGCACATTGGACAATTAATCTAAGTATGCACAAATCTCACTGCACAAGCACTTTGAATATTATAAAATTGTGCACTATATTTTTATATAAAAAAAGTATATGCATTTTGCACAAGCACTTTGAATATTGCACTTATATAAATTGCGGTATTCCGTTCACATGAAAAGGTAAAGATTTTCCATTCACAATGCTCTTTAATCCTTCCCCATTACTAACCAATAGCACGGGACACATATCCATAATCCCTGTTTTATATTATTTATCTGTTAGTAGCATCAGGTATCACAATAGTATACAGTCTTCGATAAGATGGCGCCGTACAATAGACAGATCTCACTGACGGAAAGAGCCTAGACGCGGCGGCGACGGGCAGCACTGTGACTGACCTGGCAGGCGCATGCGTACTGGGCTCCGTGAAGCCAGTTTGAGACAGGGCGGACATTACTGCTCAGGTCTGTCCGTGACTTCCGGCAGTCGCGGCGGACGGGGGCATAATAAACGCTCCAAATAGGCAGCACATAACTTGGTAAAACACATGAACTAGAGAGTCATGTGTTGGGCTCAATATGCACTTTGAAATAATATTATTAGACAAATTTTCCGGACGGAAATGACGTCACTTCCGGTAAACTAGGAAAAACACCAATTCCATGTGTAATTGAATTAATTAAGAGGGGTATAAATATGTGTCCACACATTCACTATCATCACACTCCTGAGGAAGTCCAGGCTGATTGCGGAGGACGAAACGCGTTGAGTGTTTACACGTATGGACGACTTAAAATACAGATAAGCTGTTTTTAATTTATTATATGGTACGGGCAATGTTTTTACTGTCGGACTAGTTCCAAATAAATGTATATTGTTGTGTAAAAAGTATTACACTATCGGTCCTTTCTTTTACTTTTTCCTGACCATGTGAGTAACAACAAGGAGGAACACTAATAGAACATTACTGATGACGTCGCTCAGATTGTGACCCTATGTTATTTTTAAGGTGGTTGGAATTCCACCATATACGGTACAGTTCCACTTTACAGGGTGAGACTAAGGGTGATGGTCATATCATATATTTAATACTACACTAGGAGGCGCCTATTCTCACCTTTTATTTTCTCTATATATATATATATATATATATATATATATATATATATATATATATATATATATATATATAAAAAAATTTTTTTTTTTTACATTTATCCTATTCTTGTGTACTTTTTTTTTTTTATTCAATACCAATTATATTCCTTGCAAATGTATTGCAAGTCTTGGGAGTACGAAAACCCGAATGTGCTGCCAGGGGATACACAGGTTTAAAAGGATTGTGAGCCACTGGCTTATGGGAAAAAACAAAACTTCTTTGTTGAAAATAAAGAATTATAGACCTACAGTAAGTCATGTTTGTATACTAACCCGATGTTATGTGGTCTACGCAGGCACAAGACCTGTTCTGCGCAAGTGCAGAACAGGCCTTGTGATGTTGCTCGCAGACCCCTGTCAGCCTCACGCTGCAGTGTTTCGGGGGCAGAGTTGTTGCAACACTTGGCACCGTTCTTCAAAATGGGGATGTGACGAGTCCAGGGACGACGCAGACTTCCTGGAACCAGGTATCCTGATCCTAGAGGCTAACAAAGTACTTAATGTTTGCTGAGCCTGGGACTGGTTCTGCTAGCCGTAATCTCGCTATCTGGGAGAGTAGTGCTGCAGGTGCTAAGCAGTTAGGAAGCCCCAATTCATTAGGTGACTACACACATATGTACTGTATACGATGCTGGGCCGAATCAGTGTTGCAACAGCCACACTTTACAGAAGCCCAAATTCGTGCGCAAAACTACTCGCTGCCCCATAAGTGCTGAAGTAGTAGGTCAGAATAAGGTTAGCGGTTGTGTGTGTATATAGGAATGACTCAATAAGGTGCTGGTAGGCTGGCACAGGTATCTGGAGCCATGCTGACTGCAGTACATCCCACAGCTGCTGGAGGGTGCTTGGCCGAGGATCCATAGAGCGAACACAACGATCAAAGTGGTCCCACAGATGTTCAATTGGGTTCAAGTTCGAAGAATTAGGAGGCCAGGAAAGTACTTGGATGTCTTGGTCGTGTTCGTCCAACCAGTGTCGGATATTTCTAGGCGTGTGACATGTCGCATTGTCTTGCTGGAAGATCCCATCCCCAGGGAAGACAATCAGCATGTATGGGTGTACGTGATCTGCAAGGATGGATTGATAACCAAATAGTTTGAGAGTGCCTTTCACATGGATGAGTGGACCCATAGAATGCCACAAAAACATTCCCCATACCTTAACGCTGCCACCACGAGCTTATGTTTCTCCAGCAATGGTTGCAGGGCATTTGTTCTTCGATGTTTCTTTCCTGACACACTAACGTCCATCTGTACAATGAAGCAGTAAACGTGACTTATCGGAGAATCAGCGAAAATCAGCGGATGTCGAATTCTCATACAGCAATGCAAATTGAAGCATACATAGTTGCAGTGACCATCCGTTTGCTTCGGAGCCGCATACGCAGCAGGGTTTGCTGAACTGTCATTTTACACACACGTCTGGTAGCCCCCATTTTTTTTTTTAACAGTTATCCCTCATAGAGTACTGTGTATGCTGTGAATTTGACATTTTTATCAAGTCCCCCACAAGAGATATGATGAGGTCAATTTAGGTGAAAAACAGAAAAACTAGCAAATTCAAAGTGTTCTAATAAAAAAAAAAATAGACAAGATAGATAACTCAAAATGTGTTTGGCAAATCTTTCAGTATATAACTATTCCCAAGCAAAATTACAGCTCTGAAATTGTATTCCTTCCCACTGAAATACAATCCAAAAAATAGACTTTTTTTTTTTTTAAATCTGACAATTAACTTTCGCCTTAAATTTTAGTCAGAAGGAATTGAGGTAGGGAGATAGTTATATGACTAAAATGTAGCATGAAATGTGCTTAAAATAATGTATTTTAGATATTGCATTTACCCCAAACATTCGCAGCAGTGAAAAAGTCATACGCCGTGATACAAAAATGGCCTCCATCTTCATATGACGGTAAATAAAAATAGAGTAATGGTGGTTTCTGACTACTGACTTACTAGGCTCATCACACACAAAAAATATGTATTTTTTTAAATGGTGAAGTAACCAATTCATTTAATTTAATTCTAGACCATTGATATGGAGTGACCCATGTAACTATTTGTAATCCTATAAGAGCAGCTTATAAGTGACTAAAAGGATTTCAGTATAAAAACTGAAAAAAGAGGTGTAGACATACTGTATGCTTGTGTTGATACTCTGTGACATGGTTAAACTGAGTGCAAACGTGAGAAGGATATATAATCCATGGACTTCCACGTGTCGGTCAGCACATGTATGGTCAGAAAGTAAACAGACCTTGTTTGCAGATGTAATTGAGCCGGGTGCAGGTCTGTGTGCCAGAGATGTGCAGTATCACGTCATCTGGCTGGGTGCTGGACTTCGCATGTATAGCCGCATGTATGCAAACCACATCACTGTCTGTATGGCCACGTGATGATAATAATAATAATAATAATTTTATTTATATAGCGCTCTTTCTCCAATAGGACTCAAGGCGCTTAACAAATACATAGCATAATATAGTACAGAAAATAATTAAGTACATTTTCATAAAATACAGAAGCATGAAGATACTAAAAGGCACACTATGGAAATGCTTGAGTAAACAGGAAAGTCTTGAGTCTACTTTTGAAGGATTCTATAGTTGGGGCCTCTCGCACTGTGCAGGGAAGGGAGTTCCATAGAGTCGGAGCCGCATGACTAAAAGCTCGACCCCCAGATGAATTACGGGAGATTCTAGGTACTGCTAAAAGTCCTTCATCTACAGATTGCAGTAATCAAGTGGGGCAGTATGGGGTCAGAAGCGGTTTCAGGTACCTTGGACCTTGGTCATGTAATGCTTTGAAACGCAGTAAGCCAATCTTGAAGATGATTTGCCATCGTACAGGCAGCCAGTGAAGGGAGTAGAGGATGGGTGTAATGTGGCTAGAACGGGGTTGGTTGGGTAACAGCCTGGCATCTGTGTTTTGCACCAGCTGTAAGCGATGCAATTCTTTTGCTGGTAGACCAAGGTAGAGGGCATTACAGTAGTCTAATCGAGATGATACAAATGCATGTATGACTTTTGGCATATCATCTGAGGGAATTAAGTGCTTGATTCTGGCTATATTCCTCAGGTGAAAGAATGAGGATTTGATTGTGGCTGATATCTGATGTTAAAGTGTCAAGCCACCATCCAGGACAACGCCAAGATTCCGCACACGATCACTGGTCTGTAATTCTGAATCCCCGAGTGTAAGTCTAGTTGGTTGGCTATGCTGCAGTCTTGTCCTTTGATGTTGCGGTCGTATAATAAGGACCTCTGTTTTATCCGGGTTCAGTCGCAGCCAACTGGCGCTCATCCACTTCTGTAGTTCAGCTAGACAGCCATTTAGGGTTGTTATTGGGTTATCAGTGCCCGGAGCAAAGGACAAGTACAGCTGTGTATCATCTGCATAGCAGTGGTAGACCAGACCATGGCGCCTGATTATTTCGCCCAATGTGATGGATTGTGTAGGTGGTCTATATAAACAGATCTCCTTGCCTGCTGTCAAATTAAGGTAACAATCTGTGTCAACTAATGTAGCATGGACAGATCGATCTTGATGTGTAAAAAGGCACAAATCCAATGTAATTATGCATCTATTGACTGCTGTAGCTGATATAAAATACTAAGTTAATTATAAGATATGCGGCTGGATGTAATAGAGTCCGAGATTGCCGAATGTGCTGGATGCCGGCCGATCTGACTTTTTTTTTTTTAAAGAGGCAGTCACTTACAACGCATAGTTTTACCTTGTAAGTGATTGCCCCTATAAATAAACGTCCGAGGTCGGCTGGCATCCCGAACCTCCAGCATTCTCAGACTCCATTACATTCTGCAGATGGTATGGATGATGTAAAATCTGTATAGGAAATAAAGAAAACTGTGTTGGGAAAGGACCCTGAATGCGGTATGATTATGTTAGCAGTATTACAGAAACCATTTAACTGCAAAGTCCAAATTATGGCCCCTAGGAGATAGTGTCCAAACTGTGAACCCACGTCATCACCATCTGTGCAAGTCATTCTTATATCTCCAACTCTTATTGTTCTTCTCTGTACCCATGATATTGCTCATGTAATTAAAGCTGCAGTTATGAGCGATCTTGAAGTGATTGAAAACAAAGTCAGTTTTTAAGCCCATTTTAAAGGTTGGATACGATATCCCGGCTGACGGGATGCCGGCTGTTAGGATACCGACAGCGTCATCCCACCAGCCATAATACAATCAGGGAGCACTGCGAGTGCCCTCATGATAACTACATTACCATTGTACTGTATTCTTATTGCTCCAGCATCCGTATTTTCACTTGTCTGGCAGTCCACCTAATATAATTTTTCCCACATTAAACCACCAGAACAAAAATGACATTGGGGCCTATGTACTAAGGCTTGGATAGAGATATAAAAGTAGCCAACAATCCGCTCCTAACTGCTATGTTACAGGTTGTGTTTGAAAAAAGACTGGCACTTTGGGGTCTGTTTACAAAGCCTTGGAGAGAGATAAAGTACCGACCTTTCAGCTCTTAACTGCCATTTTTAAACACAGCTGGGTATTTCCACATCAAATCAGAACCCCCCCCAAAAAAAAAAAAATCAAATGTCCACCACGCATCTCAGATTTTTTACAAAATTTTTTTCTTGTTAAGAGGCGACGTTAAAACAACTATTTCTGCCAAATATCTCGACTGTCTGACAATTCGTTTATTAAATATTAATTTTCCAATTTATTAAATTATTTACTAATCGTGGATCTTTATTATTTATTTATTACCAGTTATGTCATGGTGATTCCTTAATAAACACCCGTCGTACTTCAAATAAAGTACGACGGGTGTTTATTAAGAAATCACCATGACATAACTGGTAATAAATAAATAATAAAGAAGCCACGATGAGTAAATAATTTAATAAATTGAAAAGTCATTATATAATAAACAAATTGTCAGACAGTCGAGATATTTGTCAGAAATAGTTGTTTTAACATCGTCTCTTATAAAAAAAAAGTCATAAAAATCTGAGACGGGTGGTGGACACACCTGGTTGAACTGACATGGAATGACCCAACCTGTAAAATGGCAATTAGGAGCTGATTGGCTGGTACGTATCGCTCTCAACTGTATCTCTCTCCAAGGCTTAGTAAATAGACCCGATTGTCCTTATTACGTGTGATGAAATCATTGCTGTTATGCTTCATGCCATTGACTTCATATGTAGCAAACTTGCCTACTTTAGATGAAACGTCTCTGCACATGGTGCACACACCACACCTGTGAACCCTTTTGTACATATAGATCCGATCCCTCCTGGTGGTCTTTGGTAAGGTGCTTCTAAAGCTAATTTGTTTGTGATGGATGGTGCTTTCCTGTATATGAAACCAGGGCGGGGAGGAAGATGTTGACTCAGGATGATATCCTTGTGTAGAACTTCCCAATATCTCCTGATTTACAGTCGGATCCATAAATATTGGGACGTCAACACAATTCTCATATTTTGGGCTCTATACACCACCACAATGGATTTGAAATGAAACAAACAAGATGTGCTTTAACTGCAGACTTTCCGCTTTAATTTGAGGGTATTTACATCCAAATCAGGTGAACGGTGTAGGAATTACAACGGTTTCTATATGTGGTGAAGGCTGCTAAGCTGTTGTAGGCTGTATTAAAGTGCTGGAGTGAAATTAGGGAGACAGATGCTGGTATCGTGGTCAATACTTTACGCGTTTCTCCGTGAGGGTAAAACCAAAATTTCATCAGAAGGTTAAAGCAGTGTAGTGAAAAGCTCTCTTATTTAAGCTAGTAGGTGACCAATCACTAAAACGATGTAATTACTTGTTCACAGGTGGGTCCATCAGATAGTGAACACAGGTTGCAAGACATTATTGCACCTAATTATGCCATAGATGTGATGGTAACAAGCATATATACCTCAAAGGCCACATGTTGAATTCTTAAGAAATACAATTGTATCATATAGATATATAAACAAACCACTAAAATATATATATATATATATATATATATATAAACAACAATTGCTATAAGCTGTTTAGGAGAGATATAGGAGGTTATACATTTTCATTATTGGATCACCAATCTGAAACGATTTTCTCAAAAAAAGCATTCCAAAAAAAGCATTCCACAATACATTAAACACAATAAATGCACATTGGTTGGTATAGCTGACACTGATTTTCTCCTGGATAAATATCCTGGTACCTTTAAATATTAGACAGTAGCTGCACAATGCACAACCTCTATATTCAGCAGCATAAGTAATTGAACATAAATTTCACATTCAATATGGCATAGCAACATTCTATACAGTGTGAAAGCATTGGGATGGAGAGGAGAAAGAGTAAAAATCAGTAAATGAGAGCAGTGAGTCTTCTGCTGTCCCAGCATCTTTTTTTGAGAAAATCGTTACAGATTGGTGAATGGTCAGATTATGATATATAGGGGCGGTAGTCTATGCTACATGTTCATGCAGTGTTACTATATATGCAGCATTATGCCCTAAGATCTGACCAATGAAACCTCTGAGCAAATTGCTGGTACTTTGTGTTGTACCAAACAAGGTGTATTTATTGTGTTCAATATATTGTGGAAATGCACCCTTTTGAGCAAATTATTGCGGATTGGTGATTAGTTAGAATATGGTATACAGGGGTGCCAGCCCATGCTACATATCTCTGCAGTGTCACTACATATGTAGCGCTACACTTAAGATTTGACAAACTAAACCTTTGAGAAAATTATTGGTATTTTGTGAATGATCAGCTAATGACGCACAGTGGTATGGCAGCACGTCACATACTAACACTATTTTTCTCAATATAGGCATCAAGTTTTAGGATGCCATCTTTGAAGCCAAACATTGAGACTTCTATTGATTAAAAACTGCATTCCTGAGATCACAAAGAATACTTTTTGCATGGGTTAGGAATCAATATAGTATGTCTGCAGTATATTATATACCATAATTTCTCTTTGTTTTTCTGCATACTGATCTTATTCTTTATTTATTATTTATGTGGTTGTGGTGGCGATATCAGGAGATTGTGTTACCCACACATCTGAAAGGTGGATGTTGACACATATCATGGGATTACACTTGCTTAAGTGACAAAATGCCAAAAAAAAGGGAGAACATGTAAACTCCAACATTTCATAATGTTTTACTATATCAGGAGATTGTGTTACCCACATATCTGAAAGGTGGATGTTAACACATATCCGGATGTTACATTTATTGAAGTGACAAAATTCCATAAATAAAAGGGAGAACATATAAACTCCAACATTTCATAATTTTTTACTATAATAGGATTTTGATAACCTCATTATCCATGTATCAATATTGTAAAAGAGATTGTTAATAGAGCGGTCAGATTTTTCCATTGATATTTACACTAAATTTTAACAATTTGATGTTTTGATATGTTTCTTTGATAAATTATACTTGTGTATGTCGCATAAAGCCTAAGAAGTTTTAAATGAACAAAAACGATTAAAAGTTAATTTTTATTACAACAAATTTATTTACAAGTGTGCCACAGAACAGGCATGTAGTCTCTTTTTTGTTTTACTGCTTTGTAAAACCTCATCTTTTTATAGTTGTAATGACTATTTTTCTGGAAGCACCGCCAACCTAGTGCCAATACATATTTTTTTGCACATGGCCAGTATGTTGGTTATCAGAATCAGTTAACTATTTACTCAATCATATGTATTTTAGGTTCTGTGCGATTTCAAAAATTCTTTTTTCTGTACCACATAAGAATCGGGCCTGGTGTGTACCCAGCTTTAAGGTGGGTACACACTGGACGATATATCAGTCGTTCTTTTGAACGGCCGATATATCGCGGGTCCGTCGGCCAGTGTGCACTCAGCTTTAGACAAGTGTTTATTATTTACCTCATTTCTTTATATAAATAACTGTTAAAAAATAACAATAAAAACAGTTGACCACTGATTTCTTACATGAGTGAAGTCAATGAACAAGGTTGTGACTAATAAAGTAATGTATTTCACTAGTGCAGATGTCAGTTTGCAGTTGCAAGGTCTGTGAATGTATTTTAAAAGTTATAATTTGTTTTATAATTTTTGTTAACTTGTGGAAAGGTTTTATAATGTCGATTTTTATTTGTTATGATATGCAATACTTTGAAATAGATTTTGTGGTACTGATAAGCTGGCATTAGACGACTTGCAAACGATGCAATGTCATCAACAATTTCCCTGAAACTCCCAGACAAACTATATAGTGCATACACACAGCACGATTTTACAAACTATATATATATATATATATATATATATATATATATATGAGTCATTAATGATATATTGTTTGCTTTACCAAAACACCTAATGACCATCTTAAAGATTTTTGTAAAATGTAAATAATGGGCTGTACTATCTCTAGAGCAGGGGTGGCCAACCAGTCAGAGACAAAGAGCCAAGAATTCTGGTCAGGTACATCAAAGAGCCGACTTCGAGCTGAAGGTGCACTTGCAAAAATAAAATACATGGAAGAAGCCAGGTCCAACATAAAATACAATGAAAAAGCCACTTCTACATCAAATAATTGAAACAGCCAGATCCGCATAAAATATATTGAAAAGCCAGATTCACATAATACACTCCAGTTCCCCCATGTGTCACTCCAGCCATCACCCGCCTGTGTCACTCCAGCCAGCACCCAACTGTGTCACTCCAGCCAGCTCACCCATGTGTATTTGGCTCCCTCAGTTCTCAGTCTACGTAGTGCTGCTACATGTCTGGCTGGAGTTCAGCGGTTTACAGATCTCTTGTGGTCACGTGACTTTGAGTGTTGGGAGCCACATTTGAATAAAGAAAGAGCCGCATGTGGCTCAAGAGCCACGCGTTGGCCACCACTGCTCTAGAGGGTATAAGCAGGCGCCATTTTAGCTCTGTGCAGTCCTGCTCTGTGACTAGTGAGGCTTGGTGCATAACTGCTGAACGCTGTACATTACTTTACTGCTTTGCCTAGCTTAACAAAGTGTTTTTATCCTGCATTCTGGGGGTCATTCCGAGTTGATCGCTCGCTAGCTACTTTTAGCAGCCGCGCAAATGCATTGTCGCCACCCACGGGGGAGTGTATTTTCGCTTTGCCTATGTGCGATCGCATGTGCAGCCGAGCGGTACAGTGATCGCAAAATATGCGCTGTAGCACGTTTTTACGCGCTACAGCACACAAGGGACTCACTTTTTAAAAATGACCGGGTACTGAAATGCTATTGGCCGTGGCGCACACAGGACTCACAGCGCGTCATGCAGGACCTGCTTATTCCTCAGTGGCCGTCCCCCCTGTCACTCACCGCCGGCAGCATGAACCATCCGTCCTTCTTGTAACTGAGAAGAGGGGGTGGGGCCCGTGTGTGTGTGTGTGTGTGTGTGTGTGTGTGAAACCAATAGCTGACTACATTCCAGGGACTTCCTGCCTTGTTACCATGGTACCCGTGATTAAGTTCCGTGGTAACCTGTCCTGGTTACCGCTGCTGCTTCGGGCTGTGGCCAGTGTGATGAGCATGTGTGCGGAGATGTTCGCGGCACCTGAGGCCGTCCCGCTGCTCTGGCTGCCGGCGGTGGCCGGGGCTGAGCCCAGCAGGTTTTATGACGTGGAGAGGGTAGCGGCTGCACCACGTTGTCTACTTCACGGGAAACGTGCGGGCAATGGGCGTCATGGTGGTGGTGTGTCTCTGGCTGGGCGCTGAGTAGTACCAGCATGGGCTGCTTCTGAGCTGCACGCAGGTTCCGCATGGGCAAGGATTGACAACCACCACGCTGTGTTTATCTGCGCATGCCATATACAGGCTGCGTGGTCATGTGTCTGTCATATCAGGGTGGGAACCCGGATTGGTCTAGGCTGTTGGTTGACCCTGCAGTAGCTGACAGCAGGTGGGGAGCGGTATTTGTGGTGTGCTGTGCGGCCTCAGTAGCGCTGCGGGGGCGCATAGCTATCTCACCACTGCTTCGCGAACAGCAGGGCCAGGAAACAGGGGGTATGGCGATGCTGTCACAGAAGTGGGCTCTGTCACCCATTCATGTGACCACTGGGTGCACATACATGCATACAGCCGTCCCTGGTCCCTTTCCCATGTTGCTCTGTTCTCTCCCTCTCTGGGGTGAGTAGAGGGTATTTCCCCCTGCTCCATAACCCTAACACTCTGTTCCCGCAGACTAACCTCCCCCCTTAGTGCCTGACCCTAACCACCCCCCATCCCTGCTGCCTAAATCTAACCGTCCCTCCCCCGCAGCCTGACCTGTTTTGTTTTTATATACTGTAGATAGTAGCTCAGGTAAATCTGGATGTTAGAATAGAGAAAGCCTTTTACTGTCTGCATGCTGGGCATTGCATTATTAGTATCAATTATTTATAGCTCTGCAATGGGTGTACTACGAATTGCCGGCTGTCGGGATCCCGGCGCCCAGTATACTGGTGCCGAGTTCCCGACAGCTGGAATGCCGGCAGCAGGGTGAGCGCAGAAGAGGCCCTTGCGGGCTCGCTATGCTCGCCAAGCTACGGGCACGTCGCGCATACGGAATATCGGCGGTCGGGATCCCGGTGCCAGTATGCTGAGCGCCGGGATCCCGACAGCCGGTATAACGAGTGCCACCCCTCTGCAATGACTAGAGGACAACAGACCGGGTCCAGCAGGACACGCTGTGAGTCAGAGTCCTGTGTGTGCCTCAGCCAATACTAAGGAATGGTATTGACTGAGGTGCACACAGGATTCTGACTCGCAGAGCGTAATGCAGGACCCAGTCATTCCTCAGTGGCCGTATCCCTTGTCAATCACCTCCTTTCCCACCAGTACTGCCCAAACTGCTTTATGCCCTTACCCCCTCCAAAGGATGTAGCTACCATAGGTGCAGGGAGTACAGCTGCTATGGGGCCCATCTTACCTGTCACAGTTATATGTTTTATATGCATACCCTCAGCACTTTCTGCCCCTAACCACCTCCTTGCCCTGAGTACTGCCCCGACTGCTGTCTACCTTTACCAGCTCCCTCTACCCCCATCACTCCCCCCTTTACTGCCTGGCCCTAAACCCTCACCGCCAGCACTGCCCTAACTGCTATCAACCCTTACCCCCTTCCTACCCCCAGCACTACCTGCTCCTAACCCTCTCCTTGTTCCCCAGCACTGTCCCATCTGCTTTCTGCCCTCATCCCCCATAATATGTGATGGGACCCAGAAATAGTGGCGTAGGACCCATATTTTGTCAAGTGAGGGGTCCCCAGGACCCACAAATTCTTTTGCTCCGCGCGATCACTGCGGTACAAAAACATTTTGTGCAAAACAAGACCAGCCCTGTAGTTACTTATCCTGTGCGATGATTCCAGCGATGGAGGTCCCGAAATTGACGTCAGATACCCGCCCTGCAAACGCTTGGTCACGCATACGTTTTCCTACCACTCCCAGAAAACGGTCAGTTGACACCCATAGAAACCCTCTTCCTGTCAATCTCCTTGCGATCGGCTGTGCGAATAGATTAGTTGCTAGAAGCATTGCACAACAGCAATGCTGTTTGTACCCATACGACGCGCTTGCGCATTGCGGTGCATATGTATGTGCAGTTTTGCCGGTATTTTACCTGATCGCTGCACTGCGAAAACCGGCAGCATGCGATCAACTCGGAATGACCCCCTCTATCCTACATTCTTATGATGGATCCTATTAAGTATAGAATTCTTGTAGCCTATGCTGGGGCTATAATGCAATAACACTGGTGGTCAGTGGACTATAATAATATTGGTGGGCAGTGGAATATAGTGACATTGGTGGGCAGTGGAATATAGTGACATTGGTGGGCAGCAGGATGTCAGCAGCAGTGTGCACACACATACCAATATAGACACTGGAATCGGGCTTGGATGCTGCTGATCGATCCAGGCAAGCTACTCCTGCTGCTACGAATCTCTTTCACAGTGCTGGCACAAAATGGAGGAGGGGAGTGCCCAAGAAATGTCTGTCAGGTGACGCCACATCATCCAGGTCAGCACGATATATCATTCATAGTGCGTACACACTGAATGATGGGCGGCAAATCGGTAACGATGTGTACAGATCTTAATGCATGTTCAGAAGATCAGCAGAAGCAACCAACTACAAGCGGGAGCGCACATTGGTGGTCATTCCGAGTTGTTCGCTAGCTGTTTTCGGTCGCTGAGCAGCGATCAGGCAAAAAAGCGGCACTTCTGCGCATGTGGCGCAATGCACACGCGCAACGTACTTTCACAACGGCCGATGCTGTTTTACACAAGGTCTAGCTAAGCATTTCGGTCGCACTGCTGGCCGCAGAGTGATTGACAGGAAGAGGGCGTTTCTGGGTGTGTACTGATCATTTTCAGGGAGTGTTCGAAAAAACACAGGCGTGCCAGGAAAAATGCAGGCGTGGCTGGGAGAACGCAGGGTGTGTTTGTGACGTCAAAACAGGAACTGAACAGTCTGAAGGCATCGCAAGCGCTGAGTAGGTCTGAAGCTACTCTGAAACTGCACAAAATGATTTTGTAGCCGTTCTGCGATCCTTTCGTTCGCACTTCTGCTAAGCTAAAATACACTCCCAGTGGGAGGCGGCATAGCGTTTGCACGGCTGCTAAAAACTGCTAGCGAGCGAACAACTCGGAATGAGGGCCATTGGCATCGTGATAGAGCGTACACACTGGCCGATTTAAATGATTTTTCGTACCGATCCGTCGGAATCAGCCAAATCGTTTAAAATGTCATCTAGTGTGTACCCAGCTATACAGAAATTCAGAATCTATGTAAGAAAAATCTAAATATGTTTTGGGCACATAATACTATTTCTACGCACTATTGATAATGTATATATTTTTGATGGAGTCCTGTTTTTGGTACTTTTATATATCTTTGTAGCACCTTTTACTGACTTGTTTGATAATACAATGCATACGTGTTTGCATTACATGTGTGCTGCCTATCCTATAGTATCGATCTCTCTGCAGAGCTACAACACACAGTGACCTGGTACTGCGAGCTGCCAAATCAGGAATTCCTCACCGCGTCATTCACAATGCCTCTATTCTGAGTGCTATTGGCTGCTGCGGCTTGCAGGTGAGCATGCATACTGTACTTAACTTGTTTTCATTCAAAGTAGTAATTATGTCTAAAACATTTTATGTATAATGTGCTTTTATTTTAATTTACACCACATGACAGCACTCTAATGGGTTTATATTGTCTGCATAACACTGCTGATCTCAAAAATGTTGCTGTATTGTTCTTTTGTACCAGTTTCCTACAGTAACCAAGTGGATATGACAAAATTCACCATACAGTTCCTAAGATAAAATAAAAGACCAGAAGGCGCACATATGTAGAATCTTTTTTTTCTTTTTTTAAATTCTTAAATACACCTCCTAAAAACTCTTACAATAGGGAACTAATAGAAGACGTATATGAGAGTTTTAAAATTGCTGGGCAACTATTGCTGCTCCTCGGTCATCTCACCATGGCGTCTCTGGGCCAAATCAGAAGGGACATCACTAGTTGCACACAGGTGCTTTTCCACCCAGGCGGGAGAATATGAAACTTGAATGCTGTGTGGAAAGCAATCTTCTGCGTTCATGTTATCAGGAATTGTAGCCTCTTAAACTGATGACTACTTGTATAAGTTAACACATTAGCATACTTAAGTAAAATACTGCCCTGTGTGGGTTACATGCCAGTAAGAAAGATGGCGGCACTGTAAAAAAACACATCAAATAATAAAGTTAAACATAAAATTTGGGGATAAAATGTATCTTTATTAGATATTTAGTTTTATCATAGTCTATCAATGCCATTTTTCCCCGTCTTCATCAGATGTAGGGGTAAATTATCATTATTATTATTATCATCCATCTTGTTTTGCCATTACATAGTAACATAGTATTTGAGGTTGAATAGAGGCAAATTGCCCATCGTGTTCAACCTGTTTAATAACATTGCTGTAATAAAAACAGACAGCAAAATTGACAAAAATCGACACTTTGGACAAATCACAGTTCATTACATTTCCCCTGTAACCTCATATAATATTGTCTTCAATTTAAGTAGTTCAGTCTAAGGGTGGAATTCAAATCTTTGAAAAGTGGGTTGGGTGTCTGTTTTTTCCTGTCTATTAGATAGGAAAAAACAGACTTCCAACTGACTTTTCAAAGATTTGAATCTCCCCCTATGTCTAATCCAAGAGGGATATTTAAAAAAAAATAAAACAGTTCCCACCATATTCTTCAGATGCTTGCAGAGAAGAGGCTCTTTTATAGACTGTCCTATGAGATTCTCACTGTGCTTTGGGGCTGTGATAAAGATAAGCAAGAGAAACACTGCTGAAAAGCAAAAGCGTGATACAAGCAATCTTTTTTATTTTAAAAAGTGTGTGGGGAAAAAATTTAGGCTAGAATGAAAAAAAAAAGATGGTTTAAAACAAGGGGCTGGAGGAATATTTGTATTTCAGAGTTAATTGTTTATTGAATTGTTCAAGTTTTGCCCATAGTGATTACTGGGATCCCTTGCGGGTCAGTATAATGTCATGGTGACCTGCCTAAGGCATGGGTTCAGTGGGCTTCATTTGACCCATTGTGTGTTATGCTGCCATGCTTGCAACCTTTTGGGGATCATGGTATGATCTATTGGCTAGGAGGAGCAACTGCATTTTTCAATGCAGGATGGTTCTAATAATTATAAGGAGTCATTCCCTATTGCTTTGTCCTCCCATCTACTACAAAATGTTAGTCTAGCATTGAGTAGCCCAAGGGTTGACGACTGTGATTTGGGGGTCCCTATATTGTGCATTATACCAAAATCCTGGTAATCAGCCTGACTTACAGTATATGTAAAAAGAATGGGGTCTGTAAAGCCCAGCTGCGTTATAAAATAAAAAAAAGACACTCTAGAACGGTGGCATAGAAGTCCCCTCTTGTGGGTCCCACTGTATAAGGTTGGTAAAGAATTGGGTGTTGATTAAGCCATGCCAGCATGCCCAGGCCAGCTATCTTTAGCATGAAAGACATGTGGGAGAGGACAGGCTGCTCTATTTATATGTGGCCCACCAAGCAAGGGTTTTACTAAATTCTTTTACCATTTCAAATCCGTTGTAAATGTAGTAATTCTCAGTGAGTGTGAGCACAAGGACAACACTAAACAAATAGCCATAAATTAGTTTTCTAAAATAAGCAGTGAAGGAAGCAGAGCAGCAGGATAGCAAAAGCATCTGAAAAAATTCTAGTTAATAGACAAGAGCAGCACAGCAGGCTACATGATACGAGCTTGCATGCAAGTGTCCCACGGAATGAAAAGGTGTTTCCTGTTGATAGAAGGATAGAATAGATTTTAACTTCCAGACCCTTGCCATCAGAGACGCAAGTAAATCACATTGGAACATTTCTGTAATGAAGAGGCCAGCAAAAGGTTAAGAAGTTCTAAAGTACCGTATACATTAGCTGCTCTTCACTGAAATGTCAGTGACTATTGTATTAAAATTGTATTTTCTTAGCAACAGCCAGATGTAACCAATCTTGAGGTTGGTGTGTTTTGAAACAATCTGTAGCCAATCATTGCATAACAACTTCACTCAGGTAGACCAATAATTTGCCAGCCAGAACATTAAACAAGTACCACTCAGAGGACTGAGAAACATCTCTCCTACATAAAATAAAATTCAGACCTTTTTGAAACTTAACCTGTTTGAAAGGTATTTATATATACATTCAGTAGCCACTTAATTAGATACATCTGTTCTTTAGTGCAAATATCTAATCAACCAGTCATGTGTCAGTAAATTAATAACATGCCATCATGGCCAAGAAATTCAGTTGTTGTTCAGACCAAACACCAAAATAAGGAAGAAATGTGATCTTAAGGCGAGTACACACTGTGAGATAAATCTGTAAAATGTTGACAATATAGTCAAAATCTTAAGGAAAGTTAGTGCACATCTCAAGGTGTTATGGTGCCCATACACTTGTGCGATGCCCCGCAACGCAACATCGCGGGGCATCGCACTGGCAATTCAGGTGCGATGAAATCACACCTGAACTGCCAAAATGATTACCATGCGATAGATCGCATGGTAATCACGTGATGGGCACGTCACTGCTGAGTGGGAGCGGCCTCCGTCCGCTCCGGGTGGGTGCCCATCGCACATCGCAGTGCTATATATAGCATGTGTTTTTAAAAACATGCGATCGCACTGCAATTTGATAAATATTAAGTGCAGCACATACTATCTTGAGACACGAGATTCGACCGGCGTGCCTGCGCATCGCATCGAAAGGTACCTAAAATGTGCATACAATCTTTCGATTTCTCTCACAGATGCGGTCGAAATCGAAGTTTAGCACCAATTATCTCACAAGTGTATGGGCACCATTAGACAGCATGTGATACAAATTCGATCCCGCAAGGCTGGATAGACTGTGCAGGCAGTGGCGTAACTAGAAATTTTTCTCCCCCAAGCCAAAAAATTCTTCGTCGCACCCCCCCCCCCCCCCCTTTCATGCTCCATAATTGGGAGCAAGAAAGGGATAATTATGCGTGCGCCAAAAAAGGGGCGTGGTTTTGTTGGAGTGGGCGTGGTTTCGCATAAAGGGGCGTGGCATTGCAGGATAAGACTACCTTATACCCCAGTTTTGCAACCTGCACGCCCATACGTTGGCCACCACAGTAAAGAAAAATAATCCTGATTCATGCCCCTTACATTATTTGTCATTTTTCCTCCTTATAGTAATGCCCAGTATACATTATGCCACATACTGCAATGGCCCTTAGACATTATGCCGCACACAATAATGCACGACACAATATGCACACACTGTAATGCCCCCGACACATTATGCCACACACCGTAATGTCTGTGACACATTATGCCACACACCGTAATGCCTGTGACACATTATGACAGGAATCGCAATGCCCGTTATACATTATGCTACACACTGCAATGCCCCTGATACATTATAGCACATACAATGTCTGTGACACATTATGACACACACCGCAATGTCCGTGATACATTATGCCACACACTGCAATGCCCGATACATTATAGCACATACAATGCCTGTGACACATTATGCCACACACTGCAATGACCTTGAGACATTATACCACAATGCCCGTGATATAGTATACTATACACCGTAATGCCTGTGACACATACCGCAATGCCCTGCCCGTTATACCCTATGCCACACACCGCAATGCCAGTTATGTATTATGCCACACTGCAATGACCCTGAGACATTATACCACATACCACAATGCCTGTGATATAGTATACCACACACCGTAATGCCTGACACATTATGACACACACCGCAATGTCCGTGATACATTATGCCACACACTGCAATGACCCTGAGACATTATACCACATATCACAATGCCCGCGATATAGTATACCATACACCGTAATGCCTGTGACACATTATGACACACACCGCAATGTCCGTGATACATTATGCCACACACCGTAATGCCCATTACACATTAAGTCCTACAGTAAGGCTTCTAATTACTTTTCAATTACCTGCTCGTTGTCAGGGGTTTCATGCACTGGGTGTCATGCTCGTTGCCAGGGGTTTCATGCTCTTGGTTCCATGCACGGTGCCAGGGGTTTTCATGCTCAGGGTGTCATGCTCGTTGCCAGGGGTTTCATGCACTGGGTGTCATGCTCGTTGCCAGGTGTTTCATGCACTGGGTGTCATGCTCGTTGCCAGGTGTTTCATGCACTGGGTGTCATGCTCGTTGCTAGGAGGTAGTCCTTGTTGCTAGGGCTGTGCTCCCAGTGCCACATATGTCCCCAGTGTACTTACATGCCCCAGTGCCAAATATAGTCGTCCCCCCATGTGCCAGGTACACATATACCCCCCCAGTGCCACATATGCCCCCAGTGCCACATATGCCCCCAGTGCCAGATATTCCCCCCCAGTGCCACATATGCCTCCAGTGCCAGATATGCCCCCAGTGCCATATATTCCCCCCCAGTGCCAGATATTCCCCCCCAGTGCCAGATATTCCCCCCGTGCCATATATGAGCCCAGTGCCAGATATTCCCCCCCAGTGCCAGATATTCCCCCCGTGCCAGATATCCCCCCCCAGTGCCATATATGCCCCCAGTGCCAGATATTCCCCCCCAGTGCCAGATATTCCCCCCCAGTGCCAGATATCCCCCCCCCCCAGTGCCAGATATTCCCCCCAGTGCCATATATGCCCCAGTGCCAGATATCCCCCCCCTCCCAGTGCCAGATATTCCCCCCAGTGCCATATATGCCCCAGTGCCAGATACCCCCCCCCCCCCAGTGCCAGATATTCCCCCCGTGCCAGATATCCCCCCCCAGTGCCATATATGCCCCCAGTGCCAGATATTCCCCCCCAGTGCCAGATATTCCCCCCCAGTGCCAGATATCCCCCCCCCCCCAGTGCCAGATATTCCCCCCAGTGCCATATATGCCCCAGTGCCAGATATCCCCCCCCTCCCAGTGCCAGATATTCCCCCCAGTGCCATATATGCCCCAGTGCCAGATACCCCCCCCCCCCCCCCAGTGCCAGATATTCCCCCCGGTGCCAGATATTCCTCTCCCCCCCCCCCCCCCCCGTGCCATATATGCCCCCAGTGCCAGATATTCCCCCCCCCCCCCCCCCCCCGTCGCTTTTTGGAGGGACACGGAGGGCACATCTCGTCTCTCCTGTGTCCCTCCTGCTGCATCATCTCCGGCGGCCGCGGGTCTAATAGGGGGAGGTGCCGGTTCGTGAGCCAATTAGAGCTCACGGACGGCACTTCCCCCTATTAGACCCGCGGCCGCCGGAGATGATGCAGCAGGAGGGACACAGGGAGGCGCGCTGTCCCTCCGTGTCCCTCCAACAAGCGGCGGAGGGAAGGAGACTGCAGACTGACATGCGGACGCTCGTCCGCATGTCAGTCTGCTGTAAATCAGTGGCGCCCCCGCAGCCCCTCGCCCCCAAGCCACCGCGAGGACTGCGGGGGCAGTAGTTACGCCACTGTGTGCAGGCAAATCAATCTTAACTTTCTAGTGCAAAAAGTTATTGAATATCTGTGAGGCTTAGCTTGATGCATGGAATTTTCTGCAAAATTTATGTCCGCAGGTGTAATGGCAAAAAAAGTGCTATTTGTGCGTTTGTGGGCAGCAGATGAACATTCAAAGAATAGACTGGTTTCTTTGCCAATTTCGAAAAAGATCAGCCTTGGAAATCAGGGCATTAGAAGACAGTTTACACAAATTGATCATTTCAAAGGATGTACAGATTGTGCCGTTATCAGAAGAAAGAAAGTGTTTTTTATTCTTGAATATTTCTGGTGGAAAAAATCCATGGGAGGATACAAGACAATCCTGGACCTCAGACAATTGAACAAGTATTTGTGAAGATAAAGACATTTCATATGAGAACCCAAAAATCTATTCTAACAGGTGTAAAGCAGGAGGATTTCTTAGCGTCAATAGATTTAAGAGATGCCTATTTTCACGTTCCAGTATACAAGGGATATCTGAAGTACCTGTATGTGAGAGTCTGCATTCTAGGGAAACATCTTCAATTTTCCTGTCTTCCCTTTAGTCTGGCAACATCCCCATTTACAAAGGTCCTCGTGACTCTCATAGCTCATCTAAGGTGACAAGGGATAGTGATTTAGCCATATGTAGACGACTTGCTAGTATCTGGAGAAACTAAAGAAGTGTTGAAAGATGCTGTAGACAAAACGCTGAAATTTCTCCAGTCTCATGGTTGTATAATAATTTGGGAGAAAAGTCAGTTGAATTCAGTACAGCAAATGCAGTTCTTAGGTGTGGGAGTGGACACTGCAATATGCGATTTCTCTGCCAAATGGCCTTTGCCAAAGCCTCCAAACATAATGCAAATACCAGTGAGATAAAGGACAGCCTTGGCGAGTGCCATTGGAGATCAGGACAGGTTTCGATAGATCCCCATTAATCATCACATGAGCTGAAGGGGTTGAGTAGAGAGCTCGGATACCACCAGACCAGAGCCCAGATGTTCCAGCACACCTAATAAGAAGTCCCAATCTACCCTGTTAAATGCTTTCTCGGTATCTGTTGAGAGAAGTATGGCTGGGGTCTTCTGACAAGATTCCTCATGAATCAAATATAGAACCTTTGTAGAGTTTTCTCTAGCCTGACTGCTAGGGACAAACCCCACTTGGTCTGAGTTACTAAGAGCAGGAAGGAGCAATTTGAAACGGCCATTAACTTGGTGAAAATCTTAAAATCAACATTTAACAAGGAGATGTGTCTATAGCTAGAACGCTGGTGTGGGTCTTTCCCCTCTTTAGTAATAACAGCAATTTCCTTCGTGAAGTTACAGTACAAACAGACCCAGAATGTGACTTTATTCGGGCAATAAATGCAGCTGCACGTTGGGCACGTAATGCTTCAGCTAACAGCTTGCCTGGTCTGGTACCCCAAAGGAATTAGCGGCTGCGCCATTTGCGGGCATCTAATTTGATTTTGGCCGACACGAGTATTCAGTTCCTTTATGGGCATCCATGAGAGATTGAAGCGTTTCAGCGGAAAGGACTTATGTTAGAGTTCTAAGGTCTGTATCCTCTGCAATAAGGCGTCCCTGGAAGCTAGGCGCTGTTTTCTCCTGCAGGATCCACAGGTTATCCACAGGATAAACATTGGGATATGAGGTATCGACAGCGAATTAGCACCAACGATCAAACTTTCGGCCTCCCAGAATGCAAAGTGCCAGTCCCCTATATCCCTGTCTCCTGGCTCAGGCAATTCAGTTTTCTCTGACGTCCTAAGTGGATGCTGGGGACTCCGTCAGGACCATGGGGATAGCGGCTCCGCAGGAGACAGGGCACAAAAGTAAAAGCTTTAGGATCAGGTGGTGTGCACTGGCTCCTCCCCCTATGACCCTCCTCCAAGCCCCAGTTAGATCTTTGTGCCCGGCCGAGAAGGGTGCAATCTAGGTGGCTCTCCTAAAAGAGCTGCTTAGAGTAAAAGTTTTGTTAGGTTTTTTTATTTTCAGTGAGTCCTGCTGGCAACAGGCTCACTGCATCGAGGGACTTAGGGGAGAAGAAGTGAACTCACCTGTGTGCAGGATGGATTGGCTTCTTAGGCTACTGGACACTAGCTCCAGAGGGACGATCACAGGTACAGCCTGGATGGGTCACCGGAGCCGCGCCGCCGACCCCCTTGCAGATGCTGAAGAGAGAAGAGGTCCAGAAATCGGCGGCTGAAGACTTCCCAGTCTTCTTAAGGTAGCGCACAGCACTGCAGCTGTGCGCCATTGCTCTCAGCACACTTCACACCAACGGTCACTGAGGGTGCAGGGCGCTGGGGGGGGCGCCCTGAGCAGCAATGAAAGTACCTATGCTGGCTAAAAATACATCACATATAGCCCCTGGGGCTATATGGATGTATTTAACCCCTGCCAGGTTGTCAGAAAAACGGGAGAAGAAGCCCGCCGAAAAGGGGGCGGGGCCTATTCTCCTCAGCACACAGCGCCATTTTCCCTCACAGAACTGCTGGTGGGAAGGCTCCCAGGCTCTCCCCTGCACTGCACTACAGAAACAGGGTTAAAACAGAGAGGGGGGGCATTTTTGTGGCGATATTATTACATATTAAGATGCTATAAGGGAAAACACTTATATAAGGTTGTCCCTGTAAAATTATAGCGTTTTGGTGTGTGCTGGCAAACTCTCCCTCTGTCTCCCCAAAGGGCTAGTGGGGTCCTGTCCTCTATCAGAGCATTCCCTGTGTGTGTGCTGTGTGTCGGTTCGTGTGTGTCGACATGTATGAGGACGATGTTGGTGAGGAGGCGGAGCAATTGCCTGTAATGGTGATGTCACTCTCTAGGAAGTCGACACCGGAATGGATGGCTTATTTAGGGAATTACGTGATAATGTCAACTAGCTGCAAGGTCGGTTGACGACATGAGACGGCCGGCAAACCAATTAGTACCTGTCCAGGCGTCTCAAACACCGTCAGGGGCTTTAAAACGCCCATTACCTCAGTCGGTCGACACAGACACGGACACTGACTCCAGTGTCGACGGTGAAGAAACAAACGTATTTTCCATTAGGGCCACACGTTACATGTTAAGGGCAATGAAGGAGGTGTTACATATTTCTGATACTACAAGTACCACAAAAAAGGGTATTATGTGGGGTGTGAAAAAACTACCTGTAGTTTTTCCTGAATCAGATAAATTAAATGAAGTGTGTGATGATGCGTGGGTCTCCCCCGATAGAAAATTAAAGGCGCTCACACGCTTATCAAAACAAGTGGCGTTACCGTCTCCAGATACGGCCGCCCTCAAGGAGCCAGCTAATAGGAGGCTGGAAAATATCCTAAAAAGTATATACACACATACTGGTGTTATACTGCGACCAGCGATCGCCTCAGCCTGGATGTGCAGCGCTGGGGTGGCTTGGTCGGATTCCCTGACTGAAAATATTGATACCCTTGACAGGGACAGTATTTTATTGACTATAGAGCATTTAAAGGATGCATTTCTATATATGCGAGATGCACAGAGGGATATTTGCACTCTGGCATCAAGAGTAAGTGCGATGTCCATGTCTGCCAGAAGATGTTTATGGACACGACAGTGGTCAGGTGATGCAGATTCCAAACGGCAGTATTGCCGTATAAAGGGGAGGAGTTATTTGGGGTCGGTCCATCGGACCTGGTGGCCACGGCAACAGCTGGAAAATCCACCTTTTTACCCCAAGTCACATCTCAGCAGAAAAAGACACCGTCTTTTCAGCCTCAGTCCTTTCGTCCCCATAAGGGCAAGCGGGCAAAAGGCCAGTCATATCTGCCCAGGGGTAGAGGAACGGAAGAAGACTGCAGCAGGCAGCCCCTTCCCAGGAACAGAAGCCCTCCACCGCTTCTGCCAAGTCCTCAGCATGACGCTGGGGCCGTACAAGCGGACTCAGGTGCGGTGGGGGGGGTCGTCTCAAGAGTTTCAGCGCGCAGTGGGCTCACTCGCAAGTGGACCCCTGGATCCTACAAGTAGTATCCCAGGGGTACAGATTGGAGATTCGAGACGTCTCCCCCTCGCAGGTTCCTGAAATCTGCTTTACCAACGTCTCCCTCCGACAGGGAGGCAGTATTGGAAACAATTCACAAGCTGTATTCCCAGCAGGTGATAATCAAAGTACCCCTCCTACAACAAGGAAAGGGGTATTATTCCACACTATTTGTGGTACTGAAGCCAGACGGCTCGGTGAGATTTATTCTAAATCTGAAATCTTTGAACACTTACATACAAAGGTTCAAATCAAGATGGAGTCACTCAGAGCAGTGATAGCGAACCAGGAAGAAGGGGACTATATGGTGTCCCTGGACATCAAGGATGCTTACCTCCATGTCCCAAATTGCCCTTCTCACCAAGGGTACCTCAGGTTCGTGGTACAGAACTGTCACTATCAGTTTCAGACGCTGCCGTTTGGATTGTCCACGGCACCCCGGGTCTTTACCAAGGTAATGGCCGAAATGATGATTCTTCTTCAAAGAAAAGGCGTCTTAATTATCCCTTACTTGGACGATCTCCTGATAAGGGCAAGGTCCAGAGAACAGTTGGAGGTCGGAGTAGCACTATCTCAAGTAGTTCTACGACAGCACGGGTGGATTCTAAATATTCCAAAATCGCAGCTGATTCCGACGACACGTCTGCTGTTACTAGGGATGATTCTGGACACAGTCCAGAAAAAGGTGTTTCTCCCAGAGGAGAAAGCCTGGGAGTTATCCGAGCTAGTTAGGAACCTCCTAGAACCAGGCCAAGTGTCAGTGCATCAATGCACAAGAGTCCTGGGAAAAATGGTGGCTTCTTACGAAGCGATTCCATTCGGCAGATTTCACGAAATAATTTTTCAGTGGGATCTGCTGGACGAATGGTCCGGATCGCATCTTCAGATGCATCAGCGGATAATCCTGTCTCCAAGGACAAGGGTGTCTCTTCTGTGGTGGCTGCAGAGTGCTCATCTACTAGAGGGCAGCAGATTCGGCATTCAGGACTGGGTCCTGGTGACCACGGATGCCAGCCTGAGAGGCTGGGGAGCAGTCACACAGGGAAGAAATTTCTAAGGAGTGTGGTCAAGTCTGGAGACTTCTCTCCACATAAATATACTGGAACTAAGGGCAATTTACAATGCTCTGAGCCTAGGAAGACCTCTGCTTCAAAGTCAACCGGTGCTGATCCAGTCGGACAACATCACGGCAGTCGCCCACGTAAACAGACAGGGCGACACAAGAAGCAGGAGGGCAATGGCAGAAGCTGCAAGGATTCTTCGCTGGGCGGAAAATCATGTGATAGCACTGTCAGCAGTGTTCATTCCGGGAGTGGACAACTGGGAAGCAGACTTCCTCAGCAGGCACGACCTCCACCCGGGAGAGTGGGGACTTCACACGGAAGTCTTCCACATGATTGTGAACCATTGGGAAAAACCAAAGGTGGACATGATGGCGTCCCGCCTCAACAAAAAACTGGACAGGTATTGCGCCAGGTCAAGAGACCCTCAGGCAATAGCTGTGGACGTTCTGGTAACACCGTGGGTGTATCAGTCGGTGTATGTGTTCCCTCCTCTGCTTCTCATACCTAAGGTACTGAGAATTATAAGACGTAGAGGAGTAAGAACTATACTCGTGGCTCCGGATTGGCCAAGAAGGACTTGGTACCCGGAACTTCAAGAGATGCTCACAGAGGACTCATGGCCTCTGCCGCTAAGAAGGGACTTGCTTCAGCAAGTACCATGTCTGTTCCAAGACTTACCGCGGCTGCGTTTGACGGCATGGCGGTTGAACGCCGGATCCTAAGGGAAAAAGGCATTCCGGAAGAGGTCACTCCTACCCTGGTCAAAGCCAGGAAGGAGGTGACCGCACAACATTATCACCACATGTGGCGAAAATATGTTGCGTGGTGTGAGGCCAGGAAGGCCCCACGAAGAAATTTCAACTCGGTCGATTCCTGCATTTCCTGCAAACAGGAGTGTCTATGGGCCTCAAATTGGGATCCATAAAGGTTCAAATTTCGGCCCTGTCGATTTTCTTCCAGAAAGAATTGGCTTCAGTTCCTGAAGTCCAGAAGTTTGTCAAGGGAGTACTGCATATACAACCCCCTTTTGTGCCTCCAGTGGCACTGTGGGATCTCAACGTAGTTCTGGGAGTCCTCAAATCACATTGGTTTAAATCGCTCAAATCTGTGGATTTGAAATATCTCACATGGAAAGTGACATGATGTTGGCCCTGGCCTCGGCCAGGCTAGTGTCAGAATTGGCGGCTTTGTCTCACAAAAGCCCATATCTGATTGTCCATTCGGACAGGGCAGAGCTGCGGACTCGTCCCCAGTTTCTCCCTAAGGTGGTGTCAGCGTTTCACCTGAACCAGCTTATTGTGGTACCTGCGGCTACTAGGGACTTGGAGGACTCCAAGTTGCTAGATGTTGTCAGGGCCCTGAAAATATAGGTTTCCAGGACGGCTGGAGTCAGGAAAACTGACTTGCTGTTATCCTGTATGCACCCAACAAACTGGGTGCTCTTGCTTCTAAGCAGACGATTGCTAGTTGGATGTGTAGTACAATTCAGCTTGCACATTCTGTGGCAGGCCTGTCAGCCAAAATATGTAAATGCCCATTCCACAAGGAAGGTGGGCTCATCTTGGGCGGCTGCCCGAGGGGTCTCGGCTTTACAACTTTGCCGAGCTGCTACTTGGTCAGGGGCACACCCTGGCTGAGGAGGACCTGGAGTTCTCTCACTCGGTGCTGCAGAGTCATCCGCACTCTCCCGCCCGTTTGGGAGCTTTGGTATAATCCCCATGGTCCTGACGGAGTCCCCAGCATCCACTTAGGACGTCAGAGAAAATAAGAATTTACTTACCGATAATTCTATTTCTCGTAGTCCGTAGTGGATGCTGGGCGCCCATCCCAAGTGCGGATTGTCTGCAATACTTGTACATAGTTATTGTTACAAAAATCGGGTTATTATTGTTGTGAGCCATCTTTTCAGAGGCTCCGCTGTTATCATGCTGTTAACTGGGTTCAGATCACAGGTTGTACAGTGTGATTGGTGTGGCTGGTATGAGTCTTACCCGGGATTCAAAATCCTTCCTTATTGTGTACGCTCGTCCGGGCACAGTATCCTAACTGAGGCTTGGAGGAGGGTCATAGGGGGAGGAGCCAGTGCACACCACCTGATCCTAAAGCTTTTACTTTTGTGCCCTGTCTCCTGCGGAGCCGCTATCCCCATGGTCCTGACGGAGTCCCCAGCATCCACTACGTACTACGAGAAATAGAATTATCGGTAAGTAAATTCTTCTTTTTTTTTGTTGGTGCGGCAGGAGCGGACCACGATCTTTGGGCTGCTGATTTTTGCAGCCATACGCTTGTTATTTCATTTATTTTTATAGTCTTACATTTTTTGAGCGGGTTTTCTAAAAAGCGTCTTACATGCGCCTTAGAAAGAGTCGCTCCAACTCACCCATGTGTACATTGCTGTTTTGGCGGGCGTCTGTGTCGGATGTACTAGCAAGTCCTGCGGACTTACCAGGCTGTGGCCGGAGCACTGGGAGAAGGTAAGGCATCGGTTCCGTTTAGCGGGGGAGACACAAGACAAAGCCTCATTGTTTTCGGGAGGAGACTACCGAACAGTAGCTGACGTGGCTGCCACCTCGGGTGCACCAGCGCAAGGCCCCAGAGATCATAGGCTCCAGGGATTAGTGTGAGGCTGGGGTTGATGTCAGCAGTGGGGAGTAAGATGCTTCCCTGGTCGCCACTCCCCCCAGTTCATGACCAGTTTCCTCCGAGTTTTCTCTCCATGAACTGATTTCCCGCTTCCGTCTGAGATGCTGTGTATTTAAAAGGACCCAGTCGCAGCATAGACGGCTGTGTGACTCGTTCGTCTGTGTTCACTTGGGCGTCTGTGTTCATTGTAGGTTCACTGGGTGTTGGTGTACACTATTAGCGTCTGGATCCACTCAGCGTTCACTAATGTATTGAACGATCCTGGAAGCGGGGGGAAGTCTCCCTGTATCCCACTCTCCTGAGCCGGCTGATACAGCATTAAGTCTCTACCTACCATTAAGTACGAGTAGTTGGATAAGTGCCTGATGCATATGAGTTCTATATAAGGTAATGCAGTAATATGTTTCTCCTACATGCCTGAAATGTATCTGTAGTTGATTATGTGCTCATATTGCTTATTATACTAATGTATAACCTGTGACTGATTGCTAGTGTGATTGCTGACTTAACTATTTCTGTCAGTTTCTGTGTATTCCGATCCTCAATGCTGGTGCAAAGCAGGGAGGGATTGGATTGTATGTCACTTTAACGAGTTTTAAAGTGGTTTCAGTCACAAATTGTGTAGTTAACAATGTACCGGTGTGTGATTTGTTTATCATGTCTAAGAGAGGCAAGGGTGAAGAGGATACACTCTCCACAGCAGCACCAACACTCATTTCATGTTTGTCTTGCAAAGCTGGGTTAACCTCTCAGGATCTGGTTCAAAATGGATTATGTGCAAACTGTTTTAGCTTTAACCAAAGCCTCGTGAATAACCCAAGGCAGGTACAGGTTCAAGTTGAACCCCCATGTGCTGCTTTTGCACAGACATTATCCAGTATAGCTGAGCAGATAATGCCAGCTCCTATACCAGGGATAGGTTACCCTATTAACCCTTATATGCAACATTCCCCCTGGGGTTTATCACATCCAGTCCAGGAATCTGCAACCTCTCAACAAAAACAGTCTGAAAGGCCGCTGGAAAGTATATCACATAGACATGAAACAACATCTTCATAGTCTACACATGTTTCAGATGCGGACTCGTCGGAGGATGAGGACTCCTCACACTCCGGGTATGCATACAGAGACAAGGATGAAGGTCTCAGCTCAGTGGACATACCTGAGCTAATTAGCGCTATGAAAGCCATTCTGTCCTTAGAGGAAGCACCAGAGCCTTTGTTAAAATCAAAGGCACCTGTGTTTAAACATTCCAAAACAGTCAGGACTGGATTTCCTGGGTCAGAACAGCTGAAGTTTAGAATTCCAAAGAAATGGAATTCCCATTATCCTCTTCCAGCTGGGGACTGTTTAAAAGGGGAGGTGGCTCCCAAAGTAGATACGCATGTCATTCAATTGGTGCGAAAATCTACATTACCTCTGCCTTCAACATCATTAAATGATGTCACGGATAGGGAAATAGATGGTTTTTTAAAAAACATTTGCTCCTTCTCTGGGGCAATCGTAAGATCAGCCATGGCTTCAGCCTGGAATGGCAAAAGCAGTGGCAGCTTTGGCTGATACATTGGAGGATGATCTTTCATTGGCATATAGAGAGCAAAAATCCCATATTGTACATATTAAACCAGCGGCTATTTTTATGGAAGAAGTAGCCTTGGATATGGGTACAAATGCCTCTCAAGCCTCAGCAGTAGCAGCTCGCAGAGCTGTGTGGCTACATACATGGAAAGCTGACTCAGAATTTAAGAAGGTTCTGGAGTCTTTGCCTTTTACTGGAGATATTCTTTTTGGTAAAGAATTAAACAGTATTTTGGAGTCAGAAGCAGACTCCAAGAAAGTGAAGTTTCCTTCCACACCCAAATCCAAGCCTAGATTTCCAGCTTTTCGGCCCTTTCGGATTCAAGGAAAAACAAAAGGAAAGGGTTATGGCAAACAGTCTCAATCTGACAAGTCTGGTAAGAGTAAAAAGCATTGGGCTACCAGAGGTCCGGCTTCCAAGCCAGAAGATAAGCCATCAGCCTGATGGTGCAGGCCTCCACCTGGGGGATTCCAGGGTGGGAGGCCGACTTCTTAATTTTCCACAGATCTGGCAGCAGTCCACCTCAGATGCCTGGGTGCAAGAAGCGGTATCTCACGGTTATGCGTTTGCCTTCAAGAAACGTCCTTCTCAAAGTTTTTTGGGACCAGCCTGTCTTCAGTGGAAACGAAGGCCAGGGCTTTGCAAGAGGCAGTTCAGAAGTTGCTTCAGTCAGGAGTGATAATTCCAGTTCCTCCTGCGCAACAAGTACAAGGTTTTTATTCCAACCTGTTTCTGGTTTAGAAGCCAAATGGGTCGTTCCGGCCCATGCTCAATCTCAAAGTGCTGAACAAGTACATTTGGGAGCCTTGGTGTCATATGGAGACTTTACTTTCCATTATTTTGGCCATGGAGCTGGAGGATTTCATGGTATCACTGGATATCCAGGATGCTTACCAACATGTTCCTATAGCACTGTCCCATCAGTGCTATCTCAGGTTTGCTATCCTCTAGCAACACTTTCAGTTTCAGGCCCTACCATTTGGACTTGCCACAGCTCCCAGAGTGTTCACCAAAATTATGGTGGTTATGGCGGCTTATCTCCATCGGCAGGGGATAAGAATTTTCCCATACCTTGATGATTTATTAATCCTGGCACAATCTCAGGAATTGCTTCAGTGTCATCTGCAACAGACAATAGTTTGTTTGCAGAGACACGGTTGGCTCATAAATTGGGCCAAGTCGTCCCTGGTTCCGGATGACTCACTTGGGGGCTGTGTTGGATTCGGGTCTTCAGAGAGTAATTTTACCTCCTGAACAAAATATCCAAAATTCAGTCAAGGATCCAGGAGCTGTTACACAGTCAAAGGGTATCCATTCACGCAGCAATGCGTGTGATGGGATTGATGGTGTCGACATTCGACACGGTGGAGTATGCTCAGTTCCACTCGAGGCCTCTGCAATGTCTGATCCTTTCCAAATGGAATGGGCTACATCAGACAATAAAAACTCAGAGTATGGTCTTTCCTCTGGAAGTAAGAAGGTCATTAGCCCGGTGGCTACAGACATCCCAGCTAGACAAAGGGAGACACATTTGGATATCAGATTGGGAAGTTCTGACAACGGACGCCAGTCTTCAGGGCTGGGGAGCAGTGTCAGGAAGAAGTTGCTTCCAAGGGCAGTGGACCAAGGAAGAAAGTTGCCTGCCAATAAATATATTGGATCTTCAGGCCATATATATGGTACTCATTCAGGCAAAGGACATTCTTCAGGGGAAACCAGTTCAAATTTGCTCAGACAATGCAATGGCAGTTGCGTACTTCAATCATCAAGGAGGAACTCGCAGCCAAAAAGCAATGAAGTAGGTAAGCCGCACGTTAATGTGGGCAGAACTTCATCATCCAGCCTTGTCCACAGTGTTCATTTTGGGAGTCCTAAACTGGGAAGCGGATTTTCTCAGTCGACACGCCATTCATGCAAACAACTGGGCTTTACACCCCAAAGTCTTCCAGACTTTGGTAGACAAGTGGGGGTTACCGGAGATAGATCTCATGGTGTCCCGACAAAACAACAAAGTTCCCGCATACGGGTAAAGAACAAAGGATCCCAGAGCGTCCTTTGTGAATGCCCAGTCAGTGAAATGGGACTTTCGTCTGGCCTATGTGTTTCCACCGATCACCCTGTTGCCCAGGGTGATGCGAAAAGTAAAACAAGGGAAGTGTGCCGTAATACTAATAGCCTCAGCGTAGCCAAGAAGACATTGGTACACAGATCTGCAGAGGCTGTCGATGGATGCTCCATTCCTATTCCCTCAACGTCCAGATCTAATGTCTCGGGATCCTTGCTATTACAAGCACCTGGATCGACTGTCTTTGACGGCGTGGCTCTTGAGACTTCCATCCTGAGAGCAAGAGGATTCTCACAACAGGTAATCGAAACAATGCTCAGAGCAAGGAAACCATTCTCAGCTCGCATTTATCACTGAATATGGCAAGCCTATATTCAGTAGTGCAATGACCGGAAATTTGACCCTAGGTCTTTCAGAGTTTCCAGAGTCCTAGCATTCCTTCAGGCAGGAATAGACAAAGGTCTATGGGTGGCTTCCTTGAGAGTACAGGTGTTAGCATTGACTGTATGGTTCCAAAAGAAAATTGCTAACTTACAGGATGTTCGCACTTTCTTCCAGGGAATGCTTAACATCCAACCTCCATTTGTTCCTCCTGAAGTGCCTTGGGATTTAGGTTTAGTCCTAAAGGCACTTCAAGTTGCTCCATTTGAACCACTAAAGCAAGTGGATCTTAAATGGCTGACAGCTAAAGTTCTCTTTCTACTGACTGTTGCTTCAGCTAGAAGAGTTTCAGATTTAGGCACATTAATATGTCGTCCTCCTTTTCTGATTTTATATCAAATAAAGCGGTTCTCAAAACCAAATATGGTTATCTTCCTAAGGTGGTATCTAAATTCCACCTTAACGAAGAAATTGTATTCCCGGCCTACCAAGGGCCTGACCTTTCTTCGGAAGATGCATCATTGGACGTAGTCCGTGCCTTAAGGATCTAAGTGGATCATACCAGTGCCATCAGAAAGACACACTCTCTTCGTTCTCTACGGATTTCACAAGAGAGGATGGCCTGCTGACAAGCAGACACTGGCGAGGTGGCTTCGAATGACTATTTCAGAAGCATATTCTCAAGCTGATTTCCCTATTCCAGCTAATGTCTCTGCTCACTCTACTCATAAGGTAGGTCCGTCATGGGTAGCACAACGTGGTGCTTCAGCTGAACAGATATGTAAGGCAGCCACATGGTCTTCCATTAACACATTCATTAGACATCATGCTAAGGATACCTTTGCCTCTCAGGACGCAGATTTTGGGCGAAGGATTCTCCTGTCCAATCAGGAGCGTCCCCACCACTAAATTTGCTTTGGGACATCCCAATGTTTATCCTGTGGATAACCTCTGGACCCTGCAGGAGAAATATATAGTTATGGTAGACTTACCATCGCTAACTCTATTTCTCCTAAGTCCACAGGGATCCCACCCTGATTTGAGGATTCTTTCACCTATTAACCTCTTCCTTCTTATACGGAAGGGTGTGCATGTGTGTGTTCTTCTCACCTGATTAGGGCTCTCTATGATGCTCCTGCCTTGAGCTTTTGAAAACAACTGAATTGCCTAAGCCAGGAGGCGGGGATATAGGGGACTGGCAGTTGCATTCTGGGAGGCCGAAAGCTTTGATCGTTGGTGCCAATCCGCTGTCGCTACCTCATATCCCAATGTTTATCCTGTGGATACTGTGGACTTAGGAGAAATAGAGTTGTCGACGGTAAGTCTACCATAACTACATATTTTTCCAATAAGTCCCTAGCTGTAGGTGATTTCCTCGTATTACACACTAATTTGTTTCCCAGGCTGTGACTTTAGCTGTGTCAGGGAGATCATTTATTTTAATATATTCACAAGTCGCCTCCTTACTTTGTTGTCTATAGTCTTGGAGAATCAGCTAATTTAACCGCCAGATATAAGATTTGGCGTTAGAGGCCGGTAAAGCAACATGTGGGCATGGTCTGTCCAGGAAATATGGCATATTGTTGAGGCTATGGCCAGCTGAAGGAACCTATGGGAAATAAATAGATAATCAAGTCTATTATAGACCTTATTGGGGGGTGGAAGCAAAAGGCGTAGTCCCTTGTGGAGGGGTATTGAATATGCCAAACATCATCCAATTGGTGGTCATATAAAAACTTCTTAACCTTGCAATGCAGTTTGTCCGAATATATGGGCGGTGGGTTAGAGTAGTCAAAAAAGAGTTCTAACGACCAATTTAAATCACCCCCAAAGATCAATATACCTTCAGCGTGTGTCTGAGCAAGATTAAGCACCATGTCAAAGAAAGCTGCTTGGGCTGTGTTTGGAGCATATATATTGACAAAGGTGAATGCCTGGCCAGATATGTAGCAGTTTATCAAGAGAGCCCATCCTGGAATCAATTGGTGACAAACAGCAACATTAATAGCGCTATGTCTAGCAAACTGAATTGCTACCCCTAGTGTTTTGCCGGCAGGGTTGTTAGAAAATTATCCACAAGGGAAGTTTCTATTCCTGAGAAACAGAGCAGCGCCTTCTTTGAAATGCGTTTCCTGTAAAAAGCATACGTCAGCTCTTCCGCTTTCAATTCCCGCATGTGATCGTCTCTCAGAAATATTGAAGCCCTTCACATTAACAGAGACCGTATTCCAAGTGGCCATCAGGTATGGATAAATTGTTCATGAGGCATAGCATACTAAAGCAGTAACTCCTAACTTTCACAAGGAGGACAAATAAAGAGAAGAGGTTAGTGTGGCAAGTAAAACCCCCCACCATCTACCACCCAAACCCTGGCATGAGAGGCACAAGAAGAGGTAAGAAAAAGAGGGAGGAGGGCATTAAATTAGTTTTTAACCACAATTTCCTACATTTTCTCTTCACATCTGTGTCTTCTATGTTTTTCATATTAAAATCCCATTTAGAAATGTTATAATGAAAGCTACGTTTTAATTCCATCCAGTATATCACTTCTGTACATGTTTCTTTACTGTGAAAAATTGTTATTGTTTGTTATAGCGCCCCAGTTAGATGCCATTGTGATACTTGTCCGCACCCTAAACTACTGTATATAGAGGAGCCAGCTCCTCCGGATACTATCAGCTGGAGCAGTAAGCAGTGCCATGCAAACTGTTCTGATTGCTTCATCAGCCACTTTGATGTCAGCTTCTGTAGTTTACTAGTGAAGAAAGAATCCGCAGAAGGTAATGGGAGCGCTGATTGCTTTATCTTGTGCCTCAGAGTGTCCTCACATAATATAATCATTTTGCTGTTTAAACCTTCTGGTGGCTATGTCATGTTGGATATTTTGCTAATTGTTCCATAAATGCTTACATACAATAACAGAATACTATTATTATTACATCTTTATTACTATACGGCCAATATAGCATTATACTGTTAGGAGAAACTTTTGAAACTAAAATGATTAACAAACATTGAAGCCAAGGGTTTGATGACATGCAGGAGCTAAACATGTAAAGCAATCTCTTTATCCTGTGTATGTCCAATTTACTTTGCCAACCTACTATTCTGCAAATACAAGGGGGGGAACAGATTAAGCAGGTATTACAGTATAAATTTATGGCGAGTACCAGATGTACCTTTTCAGAGCGTCGTGCTTATGTGATCAGCTCACTGGTAATGCTAAACGGTCATAGCACATCTGACCAGAGAGGTGTAAAAGAGCCCTAAAGGTGCATACACACTTGCCGAGAAAATGAACGCTGTTGCTCATTTTCACCCTTCCTGAGCGATGTTGTTCACTTTCCCGGCAAGCGTGTATGAGCGATGCGCAGCCCTGCGGTTCGTTGATGACCCTGGCTGTCGGCCGTGCATGCAGCTCAAATTGGACTGTCGTCCAAGAGCTGCCTGCATGGCCCGGCCGCTGCGTTGTCATCATATTGCTCAGTGTGTACGCCTGCCGCCAACCGCCCCGGCTCAGGAGGGGAAACAGAGCACAACGCCTAGTGTGTACCCACCTGTAGACTTTTTTTTTTTTTCTCTTATTTTAAATATTTTCTTGATTGCTTTTTCAACCGATTATCAATAAGCTGATGCATTCCATTCTCATTCTGCACTATATAAAATAGTGCACACATCCTTCATGTGGAGATAAATCATCCTTATTCTAGCTGAGTCTCCACCACTTGTTGTAAGAATGACGAGAAACAGCATTGACAGATTAAAACCATCTAAGTTCACAAGCCCTTCATATTGAAAAACCAATTGGATCTATTTGAAATCAAAGTAAATAAAAAACGTAAGTAAGGAAAAAGGAGTACGGGAATTAGAGAAAATAAAAGTGCTGTCTCTGAAAGGTGGACAGTCAGAACGCATACAACTTAGAGGTCTCAAAATATCTAATGTCTGCAGGGCCATACAGTATGAATGCAACTGTGCTACAAACATTAACATGGTTAGCGCTATAAGGCGATCCTCACTGCTTCTCATTTATCAGAAGTTATTCTTATTCCATTTGCTAAGTACATCCATATGACAATTGTCATAGATATTACCAATAACTCATCTCGTAAATTACTGGGGTACAATCCAATTTCCCCTTTCTCTAACGTCCTAGTGGATGCTGGGAACTCCGTAAGGACCATGGGGAATAGCGGGCTCCAAAGGAGGCTGGGCACTCTAGAAAGATCTTAGACTACCTGGTGTGCACTGGCTCCTCCCACTATGACCCTCCTCCAAGCATCAGTTAGATTTCGTGCCCGGCCGAGGTTGGATGCACACTAGGGGCTCTCCTGAGCTCTTAGAAAGTTATAGTCTTAGAATTAGTTTTTTTCAGTGAGACCTGCTGGCAACAGGCTCACTGCAGCGAGGGACTAAGGGGAGAAGAAGCGAACTCGCCTGCTTGCAGCCGGATTGGGCTTCTTAGGCTACTGGACACCATTAGCTCCAGAGGGATCGACCGCAGGCCCAGCCTTGATGTTCGGTCCCGGAGCCGCGCCGCCGTCCCCCTTACAGAGCCAGAAGCAGGAAGATGGTCCGGAAAATCGGCGGCATGAAGACGTCCTGTCTTCACCAAGGTAGCGCACAGCACTGCAGCTGTGCGCCATTGCTCCTCATACACACTTCACACTCCGGTCACTGAGGGTGCAGAGCGCTGGGGGGGGGGGCGCTCTGAGGCAGCAATAAAAACACCTTGGCTGGCTAAAATACCTCAATATATAGCCCCTGGGGTCACTATTCAACCATAGACAGGGAGACCAGTTGCTATGGAAGATGCATACCAACTACGAGCCCTTGGAGCAACCCCCATGACATATTTGTTTGGCTGGGTTCTATCACACATACTCTTTGACCTTTATATCCAGTAGCCTGCATGTGTTAATTGCTAGCTAAACCGAAGTCTGTTATCCCCCCCACTATAATGTATTCTGTTTTAACAAGCTGTTTGTTTATTTATTTATTTATTCATTAATTCATCCATTCATCCTTTCTCTGGGTTATCATAAACCTAAGACCAGATACATAGGGCAAAAGATTTTAATTACACAAAGATAACTTAAAAATCATATATACAGAACATATACATTTTTACATTACAGTGAAATTGGTATGATATTATAAAACATTACTAAGCCATTCTCAGAAGAGAGTTTGTACTCTAAGGGGGACATTTACTAAGCAGTGATAATAGCTGAGAAGTGAGCCAGTGGAGAGGTTGTCCATGGCAACCAATCAGCACTGAAGTAACATCTATAATTTGCATACTATAATATTATACAGAGCTGCTGATTGGTTGATGGGGCCACTTCTCCACCGGCTCACTTCTCCGGTCTTATCACTGCTTAGTAATTGTCCCCCTAAATCCCAGTAATATGATATCCCGGGTGTAGTATGGTATGCCGGCGGCCGGGCTCCCAGCATACCGGCTCCGGCATACCGACAGCGTGGCGAGCGCAGATGAGCCCGCAAGCACGCTGCGGGCACGGTGGCGCGCTACGCATGCCACGCTATTTTTTTTCTCCCTCCAGGGGGGTCGTGGACCCCCAAGATGGAGAAAAAGTGTAGGTATGCCAGCTGTCGGGATTCCGGCGCCGGTATACTGTGCACTGGGATCCCGACAGCCGGCAAACTGAAGACCACCCTGATATCCCATTCAGCTACTGAGTCCTATATTCAGTGGCGCCACTAGGGATGGTGTCACCCAGTGTAGACTGCGCGAGCAAAAAGGGGCATGGCCTCATGTCCACAATGCCATGCTTCCTGGTGAATGGCAGTTTGAGGAATGAATGTGTGTCACATCCCCATTCTCGTCACACTTGGGGTTTGCCTAGCGCCCCTGGGTAGCCCACAGCATGCACATGTCATCTATCACTGCATTCACTGCTGCTCAGGACTTTATAAAAGGGGGTGACAACACAGTAGCAGAGCGAGCTGCCCGACAGCGGATACGGCCGACGGGCGACACAGCGGTGGGGGGGCAGTGACGGGGGGAGTGAAGTTTCTTCACTCCCTCCGTCACCCGGCTGCATTGAAGTGCAGACCAATATGGACGAGATCGTCCATATTGGCCTGCATGTACAGCCGACGGGGGACCAGCGATGAACGAGCGCGGGGCCGCGCATCGTTCATCGCTGGAGCCTCCACACTGCACGATATGAACGTTATCTCGTTCATTAATGAACGAGATCGTTCATATCGTGCAGTCGTGTCGGCCAGTGTGTAGGGCCCTTTAGACTTTCTCCTGTATTTCTCCAGTTTCCAGGGATATGGAAGACATTGGAAACCATCTGTGTCAAACAGACGGAGAACTACACCTGCATAAATAAGACTTTAGAACAGTTTAGCACGCTCTCCTTGCACACACTTGGAATAATTGAATACCCCTCACATTGCCGGAAGCCGGTCCATACTCTTGCCTCTGCATGGACTGGGGTGTGCCTTTAGCAGAGGGCATTGAGCACTGGACGCACTTTCCTGCTTTGGTGGTCAATCACATGTGCCTTACTTGTTCTTCCATTTCTCTCCTTAATCCTCCCTAATATTCTCTGATCTCTCACTCATAAGATATTGTTCCTCTTCACTCTGTCCCCTATATTTCTCTTGCATCTTCATCTCATGTGCCAAGCACAGGAAGCAGCTGTCTGTATGTTTGTCTGGCTGTTATTATTAGTACACAGCATTGTATGTGGAGGGGTCATGGTACAATGTAAGTGGTGAGGGGGAACACTTGATTTATATGTATGTGTTTAGTAGAGGTATAAGAATTGTATCTGCTGGTGGTAAAAGTGAGTGGTTGGTGTAAGGTATAGAAAAGGAAGAAAAATAGGTTTCTCTGAAGAAGTTAATGTTCATATATTTACAGGCTTTGAAGATTGATGACAGGGCAGGTAAGAGAGTTCAATAAACAAAAATCTTGTACTATTTGTAATAGCTAAACAATCATTGGTTGCTTCTTTCCCCATAATAATGTTTTTACACTGGGTTTACTGAGGCTTTAAGGTTTCATACAGTCCTAAATGTACGCATGTTAAGAGTGATATACTCTAGTTTTGCCTACACTGAAATGATATAAGCTGTCACACTAGGGTCAAGATGACCATATGTCCAGCACAGAGGTCAGCTTAGTGACGCCCGCAGCTTCTGTTGATTTTCTTGGTAGACAAAGCTGTCAATGACTTCTCTGTTTCATTTTTTTAGAATGATTGATAGTAGTCTTTACAGTCAAGAATCACTTTTCTTGAGTGTAATTTGCTTGCTAAGCTGTAAAATTGAGAGCTGCTCCTGTTCCTTTCATTATCCCAGTCGTCACCATTAAATGGCCACTGTAAGAGTCCGCTAACACACCGTATGTGCTGATGGTCCTAGTTTACCTTATTCAGGCCTCCATTTAGAATGACAACAATCCTATGACAGTTGTCAGGTTATTGGCGTCCTAGAGATTACAAAGAGGGAAGACTTAAAATCTGTCATATTTACAAAGCCATCAATGTTCGGTGGCTTTGACCAATGGATTTCAAAGTGCAGTAGTAATTAATGCTAGACCACACTGATTTTGCAGTAATTACTGGTGCAGTTTGAAATCCATCAGCCAAATCTGTCAATCATCAGCGGTTTCAGAAACCTGACATAGTACATCTACCCAATAGTCTCTCTCTTGCGCATAGATTTAATTTATATTATATGTAAAATCTGCACTTGTATAGTATTACTGTAGTTCTGGGGTGTCACTCCAAGTGGAATCACTGGGCCCATGAAAGGTTATTAAAAAATAATGTTTATTGGTGAAAAAAATAAAAATAATCATCAATGTGTCAATCTCGGAGTCTGAGGCTGGTGGAGTATGCAAAATGCGTAATCAAGCACTGCCTATCTGTGTAATGGCATGACAGCACAGTTGCCATACGCACATGCCTTGCTCCAACCGCTGTTACCAAGTTGCCCCCACCTAGCTGTGGAACAGTTGCCTGTCATGTACGTTACTGAAGACTATGCTGTGAAGCGTAAATGTATAGCAATAATTCCAAGTGGTTTCTGACTTTATACTTTATATTGCAGCTGTATAACTTTGGGGAGACTGTTTCCATTGTCTTCTGGACGAACTCGTGGAAGCCGGAGAGTTTTTATGACAAGATCAGAAGGAACAGACTAAGTGGGATGCACACTCTTTGCCTATTAGGTGATCAATATATATATATATATATATATATATATATATATATATATATAGTACAGCATCATTTTATCTGGCTGTGTTTGTTTGATTGTTGCACTTGATAGGAGTAAGGTTGGACACAACTCAGGTAGCTGGTAACCAATTCAGCTAAACAGATAGTGCTACAAAATTATAAAATAACATACTTTCCGCATCTCTGAATGTCAGGGGAACTCCCTGAAATAATGGTGATCTCCCAGATTCCCTGAAGAGTCTAGCAATCTCCTAGAAGCCGTACTGCCTTAATGCACTGACTGCCTCATTAGTTCCCTCCCACCAGATACTGGGGAGAGGTAAAAAGGAGGGGGTGTGCTACAAGAAAATGGCTCTCCAGCACACTCATGGCTACAAGAGTACCATTGTGCACAATGGTGTGTGTTGCAAGGCGCTACGGAACCCTTCTGGCACCTTCCATAGAAATGATAATAACATGATGGAAGAGAAAACGTTAGAGGGAAGAATTTAAGATACTATAAAATAGTAGAGTGCAGCATGTTTTTAATGCATATCATGCCTACATTAAAAAAAACGTCGTATTAGTAGGTTCAAGGGCTAAGGAGCAGACTTACTAGCCATCTGTGCTTAATCTGTTTGTTACCATGACACATTGATCTTTACTTACTTTACTGTGACAACTGTCTATGGTTCGCTAATAGTAAATATTTGGTTCACAGCACCTCCTATCATTTATACCTTATTAACATTATCTAGCTAAGATCGATATTTAATTTATAATTGTGAAAAACTATGTAACTGCTTTGGACCTCAATTAAAGTTGGACGTAAGTCATTTTTATGACACTTCAGACGCAAATGTACATATCCGCGCTGCTCGCATAGATGTCGCTTTCACAGTCTCTCTAAAATGCTATATTGGAAGTAAGCAAGTATGGTTAAAAGGAATATGTTTTTATGAGAATGTAGCTTTACAATTCAGTCACAAATTGATGTTAGAGTTCCTGAGTTAGTGATAGGCTTCATTTTCATGAAGCAAGGTTCCGGCTACAAAAAGGCTGCATGACCTCTGCATAGGTGACAAGTGCACCCCTGTCACCTCACGTCAGATAGATATGTGTGCAACTTACTTATGTTCCATATCTTTTGTGTAAATCATGGACAGGGAGCATGCACAGAAGGCTGATCTCCCGTTTCTGCAGTGTACATGAAGCGTGTTTGGTAACAGATTTTTCCATTTTACTGCAGATATAAAGGTGAAGGAGCAGTCCATAGAGAACCTTATGAAGTGAGTGTAATCATTATAGTAGTAGTTGTTAGTGTACAACGGTTCACATTCTACCATTGGATACATTCTGTTTATGTAAAAAGAAATGGAGTACCTTTTATAGAATCATTGTTTGACTACCAAAGCAGTGCATGCCTTTGGCCAGTGGTTCTCAATCTGTGTGCCGTGGCACCCTGGGTTACCGCGAGGCTCTTGCAGGGGTGCCCTGGGTTAGCGGTCTAGGACCAATTCAAATTATTTACGGTTAATGTAATAGACAAAACCCAGTGCTGGTGGCTGCAAGTCATAAAATATGTGGACAAACCAAAGCAAATCTTGTCCCTCACCTCACAATGAAACCCAAGTATGAAATATAAACACAATTTACTTTAATTTATTTTAATTTTTTAATTTCCCAATAAGAAACTTTGGCCCTGGGGTGTCGTGAAAACAATTCTGATACTCTAGGGTGTTGCGATTCAAAAAACGTTTGGGAACCACTGCCTTAGGCCTTTAGTGACCTCTACTGGACTATTTGGGGACAGCACAATTTGCCAATTAATCTGTCTCCTAGGATACAGTTGTGTATTGCATCCTTGCAACCATTAGACTGTTTTAATTGCTGTTGTAAACCACCTCTAATCCTCTGCAACACCTAGATATCTTAACTCATACATGATAGCAGATAACTTGTTTACAGCGCAAAGTGATTGGAAACCACTCATGATGGTGCAGACTTTCTCATAGTTTAAATCAAAACACCATCTGGTCCATGCAGGGACAGTGTCACTATCTTGTGACATAATGTAAACAGAACTATATTAACATACATAGGAACACCACATAGTCTCATTGCAAAAGCCATTAGTGCACTACTTGTTCAGGGCCATCTGTAGATGCAGTGAAATCCCTAAAGACTGTAAATTCTGATGAGCTCCCACACTACGGTTATTGCAGAGGGTGTGCTGGTAATTCTGGTATATAGTATTAAGACCCCTCAACAGTTTTATTTAATTCAATACTGATTGTGATACTAATTCAGTTATATGCCTAAATCATAATGCATTGGTCATCAAGGCTTTGGATAGTCATTGACTCTCATGAAATGCAGATACTAAATACAGCAATATTAATTTGCTATAAACACAAGGAGATCATTTATTTATATGTGAATTGCACAGTTATACTGTAGTTAAGGCAACACAGTAAGGATATAGGGGGTCATTCCGAGTTGATTGTAGCTGTGCTAAATTTAGCACAGCTATGATCATGAACTCAGACATGTCGGGGGGACGCCCAGCACAGGGCCGCCCCCTTCCCCCACAGAAGTGCAAAGGCATTGCACAGCGGCGATGACTTTGCACTTCAAGAGTAGCTCCCGACCAGCACAGCTTTAGCGTGCTGGCTGGGAGCTACTCTTCGCTCCCCGGCCCACAGTGGCTGCGTGTGATGTCACGCAGCCGCTGCGGGCCACTCCCCGCACAGTCCGACCACGCCTGCGTTGGCTGGACCGCGCCCACGAAACAGCAGCCAAATGCCGCCGTTTCGCCCCCTCCCGTCCATCGACCACCTCTGCCTGTCAATCAGGCAGAGGTGATCATAGTGTAGCAATGAGCGGCCATGCGCCGGCGCACTGGGACGCCGGCGCATGCGCAGTTCTGACCTGATCGCTATGCTGCGAAAAACTGCAGCGTGCGATCGGGTCAGAATGACCCCCATAATCTGTAATAATGATGAAATACAGTATATGGCTCTATAGGTTGAACTTGATGGACATTTATCTTTTCTTCAACCACAAGAACTATGTTACTATGTTACTATGTTACAGGTATAGAAAGATTTGGTGATTTGCATTTTTTTAATCTTTCTGTGATCACAGGGGAAAGAAAGTTTTCGAACCCCCTCGCTATATGACTGTGAACCAAGCAGCCGAGCAGCTTTTGCAGATTGTACAGAACAGGAGGGAGCTGGGAGAGGAGCTGGGTGAGCATAAGCTGGGTCATGTGAGCAACTGTGGTCCCCGGCCATATACATTACATTACTGTTGGTCTTGTCTACTTGAAGCTACAACAAACAGCAAAGTATATATTGCACCATATACATCAGTGAGAGCTGTGAGCAACCGGGAAATCTGAATGCTGTCTACCCAAACCTTAAACCCTAGTACTCCCATACGCATTCATTCTAAGGTAGTATCTACTGTACAGTCTCACTAGTTTCTCCTGTGCAGGATGTCAGGTCTAAGTAGTCATACAGGAAACCTGAACCAGTCCTCTCATGCAGGCAATCCTAATAGAGCAATGCTGAATTGCACCTCATAGTATCTACTGTGTTTTAATTACAATTAAATCCACTTAGTGTTGGGTTGTTAGTTATTAAGTGTCGGCATATTCTAACTACCAAGAGAAATTACCGTATATACTCGAATATAAGTCGACCCGAATATAAGCCGAGGCACCTAATTTTACCACAAAAACCTGGGAAAACGTATTGACTCGAGTATAAGCCTAGGGTGGGAAATGCTGCTCTAGCCGTACACAGCCCTCACACTGCCAAATATTCCCCCACACTGCCAGATATGCCCCCACACTGCCAGATATGCCCCAACACTGCCAGATATGCCCCCACACTGCCAGATATGCCATCATACTGCCAGATATGCCCCACAGTGCCAGATATGCCCTCATACTGCCAGATATAAATGCCCCCTCAGTGCCAGATATGCCCTCATACTGCCAGATATGCATGCCCCCTCAGTGCCAGATATGCCCTCACACTGCCAGATATGCATGCCCCCTCAGTGCCAGATATGCCCTTACACTGCCAGATATGCCCCTACAGTGCCAGTTATACCCCCACACTGCCAGATATGCCCTCATACTGCCAGATATGCATGCCCCCTCAGTGCCAGATATGCCCTCACACTGCCAGATATGCCACCACACAGTGCCAGTTATACGACCACAGTGCCAGATATGCATGCCCCCTCAGTGCCACATATCCCCCCCCCCAAGTGCCAAATATGTTCCCTTAGTGCCTGCTATAACTTACCCTCCGCCGCTCCCACGTTGTCTTGTGAAGGAGGGACGCGGAGGGCACAGCGTGCGCCTCTCCTGTGTCCCTCCGGTGGCCGCGGCGGGTCTGTTAAATGAAGTGCCGGTTCGTGAGCCAATCAGAGCTCACGAATAGGTACTTCCTTTAATAGACCCGCCGCCGGAGAGGCAGGAGGGACACAGGAGAGGCGCGCGCTGTGCCCTCCGTGTCCCTCCTTCCCACTGCACTGCACTGACTAGAGTATAAGCCGAGGGGGCTTTTTCAGCACAAAAAAAAGTGCTGAAAAAGTCGGCTTATACTCGAGTATATACGGTATTTACATTTTGCTTCTGAGTAAGGAATGGACGGGTCTGGTACTCCAGGTCGACACCAAAAAGGTCGACACGCCTTAGGTCAACACTAGTTGGTCGACATGCACAAAAGGTCGACATGGGAAAAGGTTGACATGAGTTTTTTTATGGGGGGGTTTTTGTGTCATTTTCTTCGAAGAGTGACCGGGAACTCCAATTAGTGCACCGCTTCGCTCACCATGCTTCGGGCGAGGTGCCTCGCTCGGCAGAGGTTACCATTCCCATTCGTAGTCCACGTGTATCGTAAAGTATGAAAAATAAAAAAATAAAAATAAAAAGTGAAAAACTCATGTCGACCTTTTTCAATGTCAACCTTGTTCATGTCGACCTTTTGTCCATGTTGACCTAAGGTGTGTCTACCTTTCTGGTGTCGACCTGGAGTCCGGATACCGGAATGGACTATTCCTGGTTGGAAAAACATGAATCTGGATTTATTAATTGAATAGCAAAGTACCGCCAGTCATGAAGAAGTTAAGCTGTCTTGTTTATGGATTGCTACTCACCATACATTGCAATATACTGTATTGTTCTGCACACGTATTGTTCTGTGGAGCATGATGATATTACAGACCACCCCAATGGCCTCTTCGTTTAAACTTTTGCTACAATATTAAGCTTTACCTTAACATCCTCTGACAAATGCCACATCCTGCAGTAGCTAAGGGACACACCCAAGGTCCTCAAGAATAGTCTTAACAGACAGGATGAACTTCCTCTACCGTAAGTTTTATTTATGTAATTTCATCTGATAGAAGACTAATTGGCAGCAGAGGTAAATGTAACTTTTTTCTGTACTTTACTTTATGCTCTGGGGTGCAGGGCCAGATTAAGGTCTGTGGTGGGGCCCCCATCAGTTTTATATATATATATAAATCCAAGAAAGGACGGCACTGGAGACAGTAATATGCAGAAAATTTGTATTCAAAGGCAACAGCCGTTTCAGGGCATTAGCCCCTTCCTCAGGCCCAATACAAAGTGGTACACTTTGTATTGGGCCTGAGGAAGGGGCTAATGCCCTGAAACGGCTGTTGCCTTTGAATACAAATTTTCTGCATATTACTGTCTCCAGTGCCGTCCTTTCTTGGATTCATGTGAATATTTTGTGAGCTGGCACGGAGCAAGTTGTGGATAGAGCTGTGGAGTGCCGACTGCTTTGCAAATAAATATATATATATATATATATATATATAAATAAACACTCACCAGACTTCTCCAGGGTGAAATTGATAGATTTTAATCCAGACAGCACATACTCACAAACAGAAGGTCAGACCTTCCGTTTGTGAGTATGTGCTGTCTGGATTAAAATCTATCAATTTCACCCTGGAGAAGTCTGGTGAGTGCATCCTTATTTGTGCACATGTATCGTGGAACTTTGTTCTGATAGGACCTGTTCCTGGATTTTGCACCCCAGCAACTGTGATTATTAACGACATGTGAGTGCGGCTCTTCTACAATGGATATATATATATATATATATATAGACAATGGAAAGGCTCGGCACTCGGCTGGGTATATAGTGGTACTTGCTGCGGTGCCCTCTGCGATCTGTAGCAAGATCCAATAAGGTAAAGCAGGAATCAGCGGCACTCTGCAGACGGAGTATCAGGATAAAAAGTCTTTAATACGGTCCTACGCCGTTTCGGGGGCTAAGCCCCGTCTTCAGGGACAAATCATACACGTGTATGATTTGTCCCTGAAGACGGGGCTAAGTCCCCGAAACGGCGTAGGACCGTATTAAAGACTTTTTATCCTGATACTCCGTCTGCAGAGTGCCGCTGATTCCTGCTATATATATATATATATATATATTTGCCTGGTAACAGTTTAACAGTTCGCAGTTCACTCTGGTCGTGATCACTGCAGCAGCAGAGCACCCGGGCCTCCCCAAATACTGTGCTTCTCACCCCCCCCTCCCGATACCCCTTCCCATTAATCTGGCCCTGCTCTGTTGACTGGCTTGCTCGTGATCATAAAGGTTGCTGGCCAGTAATTGTACGAGTCTTATGCTTTAAATGCCAAAGAGGAACTGAAAAACAGCCTGAAAATTGCTAATTTATTAAGTTATGTAAAACTACTTGATGAGTAATACACAATGATTTACAATGTATGTGCACACTGGGAATAGTCAGGAAGACCTCTTCTGCAGTGAGAGGCTCCGTTCTACTTAAATGCTAATTTCACCAAAAGCTGAAGATTCCGCACTAAGGGGGTCATTCCGAGTTGTTCGCTCGGTAAAAATCTTCGCATCGCAGCGATTTTCCGCTTAATGCGCATGCGCAATGTCCGCACTGCGACTGCGCCAAGTAAATTTGCTATGCAGTTAGGATTTTTACTCACGGCTTTTTCATCGTTCTGGCGATCGTAATGTGATTGACAGGAAATGGGTGTTACTGGGCGGAAACAGGCCGTTTTATGGGCGTGTGGGCAAAAACGCTACCGTTTCCGGAAAAAACGCAGGAGTGGCCGAAGAAACGGGGGAGTGTCTGGGCGAACGCTGGGTGTGTTTGTGACGTCAAACCAGGAACGACAAGCACTGAACTAATCGCAGATGCCGAGTAAGTCTGAAGCTACTCAGAAACTGCTACGAGGTGTGTAATCGCAATATTGCGAATACATCGTTCGCAATTTTAAGATGCTAAGATTCACTCCCAGTAGGCGGCGGCTTAGCATGAGCAAATCTGCTAAAATCCGCTTGCGAGCGAACAACTCGGAATGACCCCCTAAGTATTATGTCTTACGTTAAATTATATCCGAAAAGATAACGTAATTGGACTTCTGTAACTACATAAGTTGCATGTGCGAAAAAGATTTGAATGGCAGGCGTGTACTCCAAGATCTGCTACGCCTCCTCGCTCCTACCTAAATATCAAAAGGTAATGCTAGATAAATGAAGTCATGCAAAAGCCTGCTGTATTAGCCAACGACTTGCTACTATGGCAGTATTCAGACAGCAACCTCTGGTTTATTCTCTTTCTGTACAGGTATCTTCTAGTATACAAGAAATACAACTCACCCAATATTTCAACATAAGAAAAAAAAAATTGTTCTTAATTTCCTTTTTAATGTAATATCTGACCATCTGCACAAAAAATAAAAATCTTACACATTGTGACAAGCAGAGCCATGAAACATTGGCCCTCATTCCGAGTTGTTCGCTCGCAAGCTGCTTTTAGCAGCTTTGCACACGCTAAGCCGCCGCCTACTGGGAGTGAATCTTAGCATAGTAAAATTGCGAACGAAAGATTCTCAAAGTTGCGATTACACACCTCTTAGCAGTTTCTGAGTAGCTTCAAACTTACTCGGCATCTGCGATCAGTTCAGTGCTTGTCGTTCCTGGTTTGACGTCACAAACACACCCAGCGTTCGCCCAGACACTCCTCCGTTTCTTCAGCCACTCCCGCGTTTTTCCCAGAAACGGTAGCGTTTTTTCGCACACACCCATAAAACGGCCTGTTTCCGCCCAGAAACACCCACTTCCTGTCAATCACATTACGATCACCAGAATGAAGAAAAAAACGTGAGTAAAATTCCTAACTGCATAGCAAATTTACTTGGCGCAGTCGCACTGCGGACATTGCGCATGCGCATTCGCGACTAATCGCTCCGTTGCGGGGAAAAAATAACGAGCGAACAACTCTGAATGACCCCCATTGTCACATCAGCATTTAATGCATGCACATGAACTCCAGTCTCCCCACTCTTTGATAATGGAACACAGACAGGCCTTGTACTAGAGATTATTTATCCTTAGAAACTTGGATATTCCATGAAATGGATGACAGATCAGGGATGTGGTATTCATTACACCTGTCCTTTCAGCTTCTATTGTTAATCATCCGTCCCCTAGAGTTGGTACACATAGGCAATGTTACTAGGTTCATTTACCTTCCCTACAAGCTGGGGAAAGTGGAATTCAGATGTAGATACCAAGGTCAGCACTTGTAGGAGCCCTCAGTCTGGTGGACAGTTGAATAGAGTTTCAGTTTAATGACTTGACTACAATCATCGGTACAAAGGACTGTAAAAGTGCTAACCATACAGCAATTGCCTTATAATCTTGGGCTCCGCTATATAACACGATGCACTGTGATTTAGCTATGAAATAAATTCAGTTTCCGTTGTGATATACTTTTGCTACATGCAGATTACTGTGCATATTAAACACGAATTCCTGTTTATCCCCAGCTCTCACTGAGAACACCATCTGCGTGGGACTGGCTCGAGTAGGGGCATCTGACCAGTATATAGCAGCGGGGACTTTGCAGCAACTCAGCTCGGTTGAGTTTGGTGGCCCTCTTCATTCGTTGGTGATAAGTGGCTGCATGCATCCCCTGGAACTGGATATGCTTAGACTGTTTGCTGTGGAGCCCTCTAGTTTTGATCAGATAAATGTAGAGGACAGCTCAACATATCTGTCATCATAGACATGGTCTGAGAACAATCAGAGCATCACTACTTAAGCAGCAGCAGCTACCCTGTCTGACAGCAAACAGTGCTTTGTATGTGTTCCATTGTGCTTCTGTGTCCCTCTCACTTAATGGTATAGATGTATACTAATGTAAGATGGTGGGCCTGAACATTTATTCCTTTTGTGGACCAAGCTTTCCAAGCAGCAGACAAGGCACTGTACATATTGGTAAGGATGCTGTCATTGGTTCTAGTTAACTGCTACGTTTTAAAAGAATTTGGTGCATCCATAATATATGCTCAGGCACTTTAATATAGATCCGTTTCATCTGGTTCAGACCTCACTCCCCTCTTGATACATATTTATTGGAAACCACAGGGATTTTCCATGATAGCCTGTTCTTATTTTGAAGTGAATGCCTAAAATAATGAATAAAGCAAATGCATTTTCAAATAAAAACATTTTGCTTGTTTGGGGGGTTTTTTGGGAGGGGCGGGGGTGCGGGAGGGTTTGAGGTTGCAGTTTTGTGCGTATTAGTATTGTCTATAGCTGACAAATTCCTGCTTTCCAACAACAACAACAACGGTCCTTAGCATTCTTTTGCTATCTACTAGAGGAACAGGCAAACTATTTTTCCTCTCTATGCACATGGAGGGATATTTCTGAAAGCTGAGGTACATTAATACCCCTTTCACACCGCAGCTATAACCCAGTAAATTGCCGTTTTTTAAGCCTTCCAAAACGGTTCTAGCTGCGGTGTGAAAGGGCCACCTTGAATTTACTGGTTACAGATTACTGGTATTTTCAAACGGTTAAAAAGCAGGGTCCTACACAGTACAGACCCGTTTCATTGTGCAATGTGAAAGGCTCAGAAACGGTATTTCCAAACCACAGAAGGTGATAGGCTGTCTCCATGCGTGATGTCACCAGACAGAAGCAGGAAATAAACTGGAGGAAACACATGACAGTGAAGAAGCATTTTATAAGTAGACTAAGGGGTCTATTTACTAAGCCTTGGATGGAGATAAAGTACCAGCCAATCATCTACTAACTGACATGTCACAGGCTGTGTTTGAAAATGATAGTTAGGAGCTCATCGGCTGGTACCTTATCTCCATGCCCTTTATCTCCATCCAAGGCTTAGTAAATAGACCCCTAACTGCCTAATGTCTTCAGTTTGAAGTTAATACAGGTAGGGAATGGCTTAACGTCCACATGATCATTATCTTAATCGCTCTACCATGCCTGAGCACCCTAGCGCTGCACCAGCTCCTCTTCCAGCCACATCCCACCTACATGACAATAAAATGTAAAAAGAGTGGAAATCTGCAGCGCTTTCCTCCAGGGTTATCGTAATACACAGACGCCTATGTCCTTACCGCTGCTATTGCAGTCTTGCTGTGGAATGCTCTATGTATGAGCTGTTCCTGAAATACATCTGACCTTACACAGCTGTTGTTAGTGATGTGGCTGCTGTGACTTGTGACATCCTCATGCAGTGTGGTTTGCATTGATGGTCATGTTTTGGCTTTATCTCTATACTTCCTTATGAATAGTTTATAATCATAATATTAGTTAGAACCTGTCTGTAATAGACAATCGGTAAAAGTATGAAATAAACACAAAGACCAGTATGAATGGGTTCAGTTAAAAGTACTGATACCTGCTGTTCTGCTAATTATTTAGAAGAAAGTTTATTCTTGGCCAAGGACAGGATCATTGGGATACACAACTGTGTGGCTAAAGGTAGCCGGTATTTAGATCGACAGTCAATTGGTCGACCACTATTTGTGGACATGCATTAGCGGTAGTGGAGCGAGGCACCTTGCCTGAAGCATGGCGAGCAAAGCAGTAAACTAGTTGAGGCCTGTGTGTTAAAAGTTTAAATTTGACGCCCCAAAAACATAAAAAAACTTGTCGACCTTTTGCTTGTGTCAACTTTTTTCTTATGTCGAGCTTGTGCAAGCCTACTTTTTTGGGTCGACCTAGACACTGTCGACTTAATTAACCATACCCGAGGCTAAATATAATTAGACCCGGGGACTATTCCATCGCTTCCAGCATTACTGGGGCAGGGTAATATGATATTCTCTATCTGATTATCATCAGGCATTTGTCATTTTCACACACACACTGCAATATCAGGCCATACACCCTGCAATATCGGGCCATACACCCTGCAATATCGGGCCATACACCCTGCAATATCGGGCCACACAGCCTGCAATATCAGGCCACACTCACTGCAATATCAGGCCACACTCATTGCAATATCAGGACACACTCACTGCAATATCAGGACACACACACTGCAATATCGGGCCACACACCCTGCAGTATCAGGACACACACCCTGCAGTATCAGGACACACACACTGCAATATCGGGCCACACACCCTGCAGTATCAGGCCACACTCATTGCAATATCAGGACACACACCCTGCAGTATCAGGACACACACACTGCAATATCGGGCCACACTCACTGCAATATCTGGCTACACACTCACTGCAATATCAGGACACACTCATTGCAATATCGGGCCACACTCACTGCAATATCGGGCCACACTCACTGCAATATCGGGCCACACTCACTGCAATATCGGGCCACACTCACTGCAATATCGGGCCACACACCCTGCAATATTGGGCCACACAGCCTGCAATATCAGGACACACACACTGCAATATCGGGCCACACACCCTGCAGTATCAGGACACACACCCTGCAGTATCAGGACACACACACTGCAATATCGGGCCACACACCCTGCAGTATCAGGCCACACTCATTGCAATATCAGGACACACACACTGCAATATCAGGACACACTCATTGCAATATCGGGCCACACTCACTGCAATATCAGGCCACACTCACTGCAATATCGGGCCACACTCACTGCAATATCGGGCCACACTCACTGCAATATCAGGCCACACTCACTGCAATATCAGGCCACACTCACTGCAATATCAGGCCACACTCACTGCAATATCAGGCCACACTCACTGCAATATCAGGCCACACTCACTGCAATATCAGGCCACACTCACTGCAATATCAGGCCACACTCATTGCAATATCAGGCCACACTCACTGCAATATCGGGCCACACTCACTGCAATATCGGGCTACACACCCTGCAATATCGGGCCACACACCCTGCAATATCAGGCCACACTCACTGCAATATCAGGCCACACACCCTGCAATATCAGGACACACACCCTGCAGTATCGGGCCACACTCATTGCAGTATCAGGACTCACACCCTGCAGTATCAGGCAACACTCACTGCAATATCAGACCACACTCACTGCAATATCAGACCAATTGTCCGATAAAAGCCACAGTATTTACAGCAATGTCTTTTCCCAACTAACCATTCAATTAACTAATCTGTATCACATACTATACGCATATTCGGGCAAATGCAGGGAAACTATGACAATTGGCAATCTTCTGCAATTTTGTATTGTGCATACTTAAGAGTTTGAATGTATTCAAATGCGCAATTGCAGATTAATACGCATTTTACATCCACAGAGGCGGTATAGGGTTGAAAAGGGGATGACATTTCCAATGCTGAGTACGGGTGTATGGCGGGATGTAGTTATGTGACCGCCGGTCACAATACCTCCCCTTACATTCCGCCCCCTCACAATCCCTTTGGTCGGCATGCCGACCAACAGGTACTATTCCCACTCGTGGGTGTCGCCACCGAGCCCGCAAGGGACTTGTTGTGCCCCCCCTGTCTGCATTACGCTGCCGGGATACTGGTGGAGGCATGCTGGCCGGCGGTCACGCATACCACACCCATGGCGGAATGTAGTTATGTGCGTTATGGCATATGCACACACAAAGTGTGGATTCTAGTGAAAATACAGGGCGGGTATATGTCGGCTGGGGGAGGGAAATACCAAACTCCGCTTCTGGATATTTGGTACCTAATAAATAAATGTTGGTCCAGTTAAGGCCAAAAGTAATAGCCTGCAAGTTGTGGCAAGAGGTGAGAATTCTGCGATTTAGCCATTATATTTAAAGCAGCAATTTTAAAAGCAAAACCAACATCTAGTTAACCAATGGTGTGGGACGCACGTCATAAAAATAAAAAATTAATATGGCGCCTTGTGGTCAGGCGTTTATGTGCTATTATTCTCGCTCTGTAATGTCCAGTGATGGGCAACTTGGCGGGAACCCCACCTCTTATACTCACTTGTAATGCACCAGAATTTACTGCAGTTTGCTTTGGGGCTGCAGTGTGTGTTTTGTCAGCAGTGCCATTCATATTTACTAAAGTGCAGGTTTTAAGAAGTGAAGATGTTGCCCATAGTAACCAATCAGATTCTACTTTTTATTCATCGAGCACCTTCTAGAAGATAATAGCTAGAATCTGATTGGTTGCTATGGGCAACATGTCTACTTCTAAAAACCCGCACTTTAGTAAACATACCCCATTGTATTTATTTATGGAGTTCTGTTTGGAGGTATACGTTACATATCCACCAGGTTGAAAGATTGCAAATACTTTTTTGTTTGCGTGGATCTTGTATCTGCATTATCTACTAATGATTGACACATCAGCCTTGGAATTCTCTGTTACTAGGAAGTGGTTTGGAATCTGGAGCATTGTTCCATCTACTGTCCAAATTTATGAACTTAAACGCCATGATGTGTGTATGTAATTTGTCTTATTTTTTACAGTGTCCATGCAGTGAGACATACTGTCCTATATGCACCTGGAGATATGTACGAAGTTTACATCTATTTATCTACCATCTCTGCCCCATTATACAGTGTTGGCATAAAGGCTAAAAATATGTTCAAATAATACATGTGTCAAAGACATATATCAACTTGCCCTATCAAGCAGTTGTTTCTGTTTAGCAAGTGATGACAACCCAGGTCATCTCTGCTTTACATTATGAAGAAAAATAACAGGCAGGTACAGTAACTATTCTCTAAGTAATAATACAGCAATGAAAAATGAATTCCACTGTTGTCAACATGACTACTTTTCAAGTATGGATGCTTAAGGAATTACCAGCATTTTAAAGTGATTTTGGTAAACACATTCTAAGCACATATTCAGGAAATGTTTTATCACACTGCATGCCTCATCCTCCACACACATTTTTACTTACTGTAGCATGTTTACCAGTTATTTTCTGCTAGTCAGTAATCCAGGTCTTTCCATACTTAACTGTAAGGAGAACACCTACTGTTCTGACCACAAGGCTGTTGTAATGCCATATTCCCTGCTTACATTAGTTATGTAAAACTCGTTAGTAAGGCTACCTACCAGCAGTTAGGTTTATGCCAATGACTGCTCACATAGACATCAAATAATATTTAAAACTTTTTTGCAATGGAAATCTATTACAAATAATAGACTGAAGTAATTACAATAACAATGCTCAGGGGTCTATTTATGTACAAGATGTGTTAACTTAGTGTCTATAATTTTGTTTCTGATCTCCGACAACTCTCTTCTTTCCTTTCCCTGTTTTTTGTTCAGTGTGGTGCACACAATGATACCAAACAGTAGAGTGACTAATTTTCTCTATCTATATAGACTATATGACTGCTTAGAAGATTGAAGACATATGTGATGCTAATTCAAGAAAGCAATTAGTTTGAAATGTCAATTGTTTATTCTCTTTTCTAAGGGGTACCAATAAATCTTTCTTTGACATATCTTTGGATAATAAGAAGTTGTTTATATATTTTCACAGTTTCTGTGCTTTATTGTCTGACAGCAAAGGTACGCAGGTCTAAAGGCAACAGTTTTTAATTTCTCATACGTCTTAGAGGATGCTGGGGATGCTTCAAGAACCATGGGGTATAGTCGGGATCCGCAGGAGACATGGGCACTTTAAGACTTTAAAAGGGGTGTGAACTGGCCCCTCCTCCAGACTCCAGTTAGATTCTGTGCCCAGTGAGACTGGATGCACACTGAGGAGCTCTCCAGAGTTTTTCAGAGAAAATACTTTTTGTTAGGTTTATTATTTTCAGGGAGACCTGCTGGCAACAGGCTCCCTGCATCGTGGGACTGAGGGGAGAGAAGCAGACCTACTTCTGTGAGTTTCATGGCTCTGCTTCTTAGGCTACTCGACACCATTAGCTCCAGAGGGTCTGATCGCTAGGTACGCCTAGATGCTCGTTCCCGGAGCCGCGCCGTCACCCCCCTTGCAGAGCCAGAAGTCAGAAGCCGGGTGAGTAGACGAAGATCAGAAGACTTCAGTGACGGCAGAAGATTTCAGTGATGGCTTTTGAGGTAACGTGCAGCGCGCCATACTCCCACATGCAAAACGGCACTGCAGGGCACAGGGGGGGCGCCCTGGGCAGCATAAAACCTCAATAGCGACTGGCAGAAGAGTATACAGTGCCTGGGCACTAAATACAGACCCCCGCCAGTATAAATATATAAAAATAAGCGGGACTGGAGCGCGCCATTAAGGAGTCGTGGCTTAGCCCTCACAGCTCTAACCAGCGCCATTTTCTCTTCACAGCTGCAGAGACGCTGAGCCTGACCTCCCACACTACTGTACATGTAACAGGGTGCAAAACGGGGGGGGTGTCATTTGGTGCTATTTTTTTAATATAAAAGCGCTAACAGGTTTGGGCAGTATATTACTCGCTTCAGAACCGGGATAGGCGCTGGGTTGTGAGCTGGCAGAACTCCCTCTGTGTTTCTCTAACAGGCTTTGCTGTGGGTCTGTCCCCTATAGCCCCAGTGTGTGGTGGGTGTCGGTACGCGTGTGTCGACATGTCTGAGGCTGAGTGCTCTTCCCAGGAAGAGGCAGGAGTGGGGACAGAAAAGGCTGTGGGAGTGACTGATTGGGTAAATATGTTGAGTGTTTTGAATGCAAATGTGGCTCGGTTGACTAAGAGATTAAATAAATCTGAGTCTAAGAACCAGGCATGGAGGAAATTCATGGAGGATGCATTGTTGCAAACTCAGACCCCTTCGGGGTCACAGAAACGTGCATTTACCCAGATAGCAGATACAGATACCGACACGGACTCTGATTCCAGTGTCGACTATAGTGATGCCAGATTGAATTCTAAACTGGCTAAGAGCATTCAGTACATGATTGTGGCGATAAATGACGTATTACGTATCACGGAGGACCCTGCTGTTCCCGATACAAGGGTCTGTATGTTTAAAGGCAATAAACCTGAGGTAACGTTTCCTCCCTCTCATGAACTGAACGCTCTTTTTGAAAAGGCTTGGGAAAATCCTGACAAGAAGGTACAGGTTCCTAATAATAATAATAATTTAATTTATATAGCGCTCTTTCTCCAACAGGACTCAAGGCGCTTTACAGACATCAAAAACAATGCACATGATACAGAGGATTTGAGTAATACAACAATAGATAAGCGACACAGACATAAAAGAAAAACCTTAAGCCCACAGAAAGCATAACGCAGGATTGGTGCAGGCATTTTGGGTAATAACTTCCAAGGGTTGTGTATTCCACCCTCACAGGTATCAAGTGCAGCAGCCATCTTGGGCGCTCAGCGTAGGATTACCCAGGGTGGAATGGTCTACCCCTAGAAGAGATGACACACACAAAATGGGGGTGATTTCAGAGTCCTACAGTTTAGAGTAGGGTTCAAACAAAACCACAAGGTCCATGTATTTTTCATCCCATCCACAAGTGTACCATATGGGGCAGCCATGTTGGGCGCACTTTGAAGGTTACACTGTGGGAGGTGAGCCATACAAGGGCCAAGTTCATATATGGGAAAACTGATGCTTATGTAGTAGTATGATGTACCCTGCATGTAGGGCACAATGGAAAGGTGTGCAATCAGTGGAGGTAAACATTACAGGAAAAACACATGGTGGGGTGGAAGCGAGCTTTTGAAGGAGGGGAAAAAAAAAAAAAAACACAATAGCAGGTAACTAGTGGCAGAAGTAAAATTGGGATAACATTATTTTGGTAAGATCATAGTACGGGTGGGTAGGAGAATGTGAGGGACATACTCGGACACAATGGGGATGTCCCTGCTGATCCTGGTCCTGGTGCTCTTCCCCCACAGTTCCCTGTTCATCTTGATGGTTAGGCCGAGGGGCAGACTTGATGTTCTCAGCCAGAGAGGTGGTAAGCCTGGTCTTGGTGTTCTCATGTTTGAGGCGAGGAGAGGCCACATAAAGTTCCAGAGTTTTTAGGTTGTAATGCAGTCCGTTTGTTATCGTATTAGTTTGTTTATCTTCTGTTTTCCTTTGGTTTAACACAGGTATAACACTGCTATTGATATTAGCTGCCACTTAATAACTAGCCACTTCATACACTAGCCACTGCAGCGTCCTAATAGGCCTGGCGTCCTATACTATACTTGCTAAGTAAGTCTACAAACACATGTTCTTTGTGATTACAACCCCCTCCCCCACACAGCAACCCTCCACCAAAAGGTGTTAATCAACTACCAAATGTGAGATCACTAAACCACAGTCAATCACAAAGTTTTTGCTGACTACAGATATTAATCCACTTAAAAAAAATTTACCAAATATATATCTTTTAGCAAGAAACAAACAGTGGTCAGCACTCTGCTGTAGTTACACTAGCCACTGCAGCGTCCTAATAGGCCTGGCGTCCTATACTATACTATACTCCTAAATGAATTCCGGTGGCATATCCATTCCCCTCTGGGGATAGGGAAAAGTGGGAGTCAACCCCCACGGTGGACAAAGATCTATCGCGTATGTCCAAGAAGGTAGCGCTTCCATCTCCTGACATGGCAGCCCTAAAGGATCCTGCGGATCGCAAGCAGGAAAATACACTAAAATCCATTTTTCTGCTGCGGGGTACACTGGGCTCCACAAGGATAGACCTAGGGGTGTAGAGTAGGATCTTGATCCGAGGCACCAACAGGCTGAAAAGCTTTGACTGTTCCCAGAATGCATAGAGCCGCCTCCTCTATAACCCCGCCTCCCTGCACAGGAGCTCAGTTTTGTATTTGGTGCTGCAGATAGCAGGCACATAACAGAGGGGCTGCTCTGGGCAGCCCTAAGAAGAGCTTTTTAGAAGAAAAGTGAAGACTTCAAGGGCAGCAGCAGTGTGTATATGTCTTCTGACATTCACTGCTGCAGCTCCATCTCTCCCCAGCGGCGCTGTACAGTCCCGAGCCCTGGTTGCCGGGTACCTACAGCAGGAGGCTCCGGTTTTCTTCCATGGTCAGGCACACACAACGGGGGCTCTCCGGGATTGCGTGGCCGCGCTTCGGGAGGTGGTGAGTGGGTCCCGCTTGCGGGACCCATACTTTATCACGATCCGGCGCGGTCAGTGGGAGGCGTGCCGCACGCGCTGGCGGTGGACACTATGGCAGTATAGGCGATCCAACTAGATCACCAGGGCATGGGTGCAGGTCCGGTTTTCTCCTAAAGCCATTTTAATAGTAGCCCACAGTACCCGGTGATTATGCCAGCAGGGGGATAAGGCTTAGACCTGGAGCCCCTCCCCCAGCCCCAGGGTGCTATTTCCCACAAATGTTCCCGCCCTGGAGCTGCATATCTGTCTCTTCCTCACTCCCTGTCAGTGTCTGGGCGCCATTTCCCTCAGCTACACTGTTCCTGGGACTGCTTGGGCAAATCCTCCTGTGTAAAGCCGCCTGGTTGTCAGCGCTGTGACTTTACATGACACATATGTATTCTAAAAACCACTAATAGTGTCTGGTGCTAATCGTTATATAATTGCGGATGGGTGCATGCGTCCACAGACACACCTACCCTGCACAAATAATTAAGATAAAACTTAATATTATTATTTCTTAGAACTCGTATAGTCTATAAAGCAGCAAAAGGTATATTGGCTTGTGGATGTAGCCAACACAATCCCACCTGATTAAAACCAGATGTAAACTTAAACAAACTCTATAACCCCTTGCGCTAATATACTTAATTTGAGGCAACAGGACATGAATAAACTCAATATAGTGGTTTTTAAGATTGATTTTATAGATATTAAAACTATCATATAAGAACACTAAAAAACACATCACAAAATTGAAATAATTGATATGCGCATATAGATAAAACCCCAATCAAAATGAAATAATAATACTAATTGAGCATAAGAGGTGGATCATGTATCTTAATAGTGACCACAGTGGGCTACTCAATACTCATAAAATTGATGATGTCCTTAATTTTGTTCCCAAATAGGACAGTCCCATTAGATGTGCTTATAAATATTTCATGAATTAGATATCATATAGTGTGGTATAAATGGAGCCTTTTTTACCAATTGATGAACTTAATCGAATGCTCACAAGAACGGATGGTTCTTTACTTATGGGAGAAATGTCCAGAGATCATGGAGGGATTGATATAACACCCGGGGCTCAGTGCACCGCAAGCACCTGTAGAAAGAAGCTCCCGTTTTCCAATTACCACGAATGGCGTCCTCCGTCTCCCACTATAGCTGGCTCCCGTGCACACACCTTTATTGGCTTTGAGAGAGAGATATCAGTCCGGCTCCCGGAGCTCTGCGCACCGCAGGCGCTAGACAGCTGAATGTGCTCCCGTCTTCAAGCCGCCGCATATAGCGTCCTCCCATCTCCCGCTTGTCAGTCTCAGGCAGCGCTGCTCAATTAGTATTATTATTTCATTTTGATTGGGACATATGTATTCTACCTGCCTGTTAGACAGTGTTAGTTAAGAAAGAGTGCATTTAGTCAGGGTTTTCTAGTACAATTACCCTGTGATATACATCCAGTTCTTACTGTGCAGTGTTATATCTATTGACTACATAGCTATATAAGCTGGTCCAGTGCAGTATTATTGTTAGTAATAACCTCTGCATTGTACAACTGTGACTATATGTGTGTGCATTAGTTTGCTGGGTCGTTTCCATTTCGTGTCACTCACTCAACTTGCTATCCCTATATTCCATGACCTGAGGGGGCTTGGTGCGTCAGGTTTTATAATAATATAGGATATTCACAAGATATACTCTAATACGTATTTTTCTCTGTGATTTTAGTCACCGTATCTCTCCTGTATCCCTGCTTGTGCCGACTACACTGCGCAGGGGTTTAAGTAAGAGGTATTGGGCTGCTGCCAATTGTACTGTGTTACATGATACTGCAAGTTATATCATGTCTGCTTCTGAAGGTAACGGTTCTGGGGCTGAACACACTGCCGGTGTTGCTGAAGCCATAGATCCATATGAGGAGAATGGTTCCGGTATGAATGGTCGACCATGTTATGGTCGACAGTCCTTAGGTCGACCACTATTGGTCGACATTGACATGGACACATGGTCAACACATGAAAATGGTCGACATGAAAAGGTCGACATGAGTTTTTTTACTTTTTTTGGTGTTGTTTTTTGCGTAAAGTGACTGGGAACCCCAATTAGTGCACCGCTTCGCTCGCCATGCTTCGGTCAGGGTGCCTCGCTGCGCTCGGCACAGATTACCGTTCCCAATCGTAGTCCACATGGATCGTAAAGTATGGAAAAGTTCCACAAAAGAAAAAAAAGTAAAAAAACTCATGTCGACCTTTTCATGTGTCGACCATGTGTCCATGTCGACCATGTCAATGTCGACCAATAGTGGTCGACCTAATGACTGTCGACCATAACATGGTCGACCATCTGAACGCATACCGAGGAGAATATAGCAGCTGTGGGCTCTGTTTCTGGCGGCTCCTTGCCCCCCAGTGGGACTGTGGCAACGGAGGTCCATAATGATCCACCGTGGGCTGCTTTTTCCACGCTTCTGCATACGCTGGTTAATAAATGAACACACCCCTATGGGACCCCCTATGCCGGTGCAACCGTATGTGGTCCCTGCAGCTAACCCGCTGTGGGCGGACAATTTATCTGCTCAGTTGAAGAAGTTGAACCAGTCCCTGACTACTAAAAAGTCTGATCCTCGCTCACCTAAGTCCAAGGGGTCCTCTAAGCGAGCTCTTATCTCCTCACAATCCACTGCTGTCACTGACACCTCGTCTGATGAAGATGGCACTTACACTGACCCCACAGATTCTGACTCAGATACGGCTGATGGGGAGGGTGGTTCACATGTGGATGTTCCTGATCTTTTGGAGGCTATTAAGTTGATTTTACAGATTACGGATGATTTCGAGCCATCCATCCCTCCTAAGAAACCAGATAGGTTCAAGCGTCAGAAGGTGGTTAAACAAATTTTACCTCACTCTGACCACCTAGTGGATATACGTCAGGAACCCTGGGAAATCCCAGGTAAGAAGTTTGTGCCTCAAAAGAAGATGCTGGCTCGCTATCCCCTCGCACCAGAGCTGTCTAAAAATTGGGAAACGCCTTCTCCAGTAGACTCACATGTGGCTAGGATGGTGGTTTCCTCAGCTCTACCTGTCACTACCGTCACGTCTCTGAAAGAGCCTACGGATAAACGTGTGGAGGGTTGTCTAAAAGCGATTTACACCCTCACGGGTGCTGCACAAATGCCCACTACTGCAGCGACATGGGCTGCAAAGGCTATTGAAGCATGGGCCTTGGAGTTAGAAGCTGAAATCTCTTCTGACCATGCTAGACAATGCTTGTCATATATTGTCACAGCTTCTCGCTATATTAAAGAGGCGGCTTCTGATGCTGGCAGCCAAGGCCTCTACTACATCAGTCCTGGCTCGCCGGATTTTGTGGCTGAGATCCTGATCTGTGGATCTGGACTCTAGAAAAACCCTGGAGGTACTCCCTTTCAAAGGAGATATTCTGTTTGGGGAGGACTTAAATAAGATTGGGGCTGACTTGGCTACTGCCAAAACTGCTTGTTTGCCAAGTACCGCTCCTTCTGTGTCGAAGGCTAAAGGTACTTCCTTTCGCCCCTTTCGTCCTTCAGGTAAAGCAAAAGGTCAGGCGTACAACAAGCAGGCCCGCACTTCCAAATCTGGTAAGCCAAAGCCCAAAAGAGCCTGGGCGACCCGTCAGCCAGCTTCCAAGACCGATAAGCCTACCGCATGATGGGGCGGGCCTCCCCCTGGAGGATCCCAGGGTGGGGGGCCGGCTTCTAGGGTATACCCAGGAATGTTTGAAGACCACTTCAGATGCCTGGGAAAGTGAAGTCGTCACTCGAGGTTACGCCATAGCCTTCAAAAACCAACCCCCTCATCGATTTTGCCTGACAGACGTCCCGTTGGACCAGACAAAGGCAAACACTCTAAATTCGGTGGTACAGACCCTCCTGGATTCAGGAGTCGTAGTACATGTGCCTCTTGCGTAGAGGGGCCGGGGGTACTATTCACCGCTGTTTCTAGTCCCAAAACCGAATGGGTCCTCCCAGCCCATTCTCAACCTCAAGGCATTGAACAGGTTTGTGAAGGTTTCCAAGTTCCGTATGGAAACCCTTCGCTCTATAGTTCTGGCCTTGGAACCTGGGGACTACATGGTCTCCCTGGACATACAGGATGCTTACCTGCATATTCCTATAGCAGCGTCACATCAGCAATACCTGAGGTTTGCGATTGGCAACCTCCATTACCAGTTTCGGGCGTTACCTTTTGGTTTAACTATGGCCCCGCGAGTTTTCACCAAAGGTATGGCGGTGATGACGGTGGTACTCCGCCGTCAAGGGGTCAGGATACTGCCGTATCTGGACGATTTGTTAATCCTGGCAAATTCCCCAGAACTTCTCCTACGTCATCTGGATATGACTGTCCAGTTTCTACAAGCCCACGGGTGGCTCATCAACTGGAAGAAATCCTCCCTGGTCCCTGCTCAGAGCATGGTGCACCTGGGAGCGCTATTGGACACTCACAACCAGAGGTTGTTCTTGTCTCAGGAAAAAGTCCTGAAGCTTCAGGACAGGATTCGTTGCTTCCTTTCTCGTCCGCAAGTGTCGATACATTCGGCAATGCAGGTGCTGGGCCTCATGGTATCAGCATTCGACATGTGGAGTATGCTCAATTCCATTCTCGCCCTCTCCAGAAGCTGATTCTAGCCAAGTGGGACGGCCTGCCTCACCGGATCAGGTCTCACATGATCTCATTGACTACGGAGGTCCGTCTGTCACTGCTCTGGTAGCTCCAGGACCGACAATTGTGCAGGGGCCGTCCATTCTGGATATCCAACTGGGTCCTGTTTGACGACAGATGCCAGTCTAAAAGGTTGGGGCGCGGTGCTGGAGCAACACTCCCTTCAGGGTCGGTGGACCAAGGAGGAATCTCTCCTCTCGATCAACATTCTGGAATTGCGGGCGGTCTTCAATGTGTTGAATCTGGCCCAGCTTTTAATTCAGAACCATCCTGTTCAAGTACAGTCGGGCAACACCACCACAGTGGCTTACATAAATCATCAAGGCGGCACTCGAAGCCGCTTGGCAATGAAGGAAGTCTCATGGATTCTTCAATGGGCGGAACGCCATCTACCGGCCATATCGGCAATAATCATTCCGGGAGTCCTGAATTGGGAAGCGGACTTTCTCAGTCGTTAGGACGTACATGCCGGCGACTGGGGCCTCCATCCAGAAGTGTTTCAACTCCTTGTCGAAAAGTGGGGCCTTCCAGACGTAGATCTGATGGCGTCTCGACACAATCACAAGGTTCCGGTCTTCGGAGCAAAGAGAAGGGATCCTCAGGCAGCATTCGTGGATGCGCTGGCGGTGCCGTGGAGGTTTCGGCTGCCTTATGTGTTCCCTCCAGTGTCACCCCTGCCCATGGTAATTCGGAAGTTCAAGTAAGAAAAAGGAAATCTGCTTCTCATAGCTCCAGCGTGGCCCAGACGGCACTGGTTCTCAGACCTGCAAGGCCTATCATCAGAGCGTCCAATTCTACTTCCACAACGCCCAGTCCTAAGGGCTAAAGGGTTTTCTGAGGTGGTTATTCAAACTATGTTGCGGGCCCGGAAACAGGCTTCGGCTCGGATTTACTATAGGGTCTGGCATTCTTACTTTGGTGCGCATCTAACGATTATGACGCTTCCAAGTTTAGTATAGCCAAGTTGTTGGCCTTTCTTCAGCAGGGCCTGGACTTAGACCTGCGTCTGGCCTCCCTCAAGGTTCAAATATCTGCCTTGTCGGTGTGGTTTCAGAGAGAAATTGCGACCTTACCTGATTTGCATACCTTTACTCAGGGTGTGTTGCGTATCCAACCTCCCTATGTCCCGCCTGTGGCTCCTTGGGACTTGTCAGTGGTTTTGGAGGCGCTACAAGAGTCTCCGTTTGAACCTCTTGGTTCAGCTGATTTTAAGTGGCTTTCCCTTAAGGTGGTGTTTCTGCTGGCTATTGCTTCAGCTAGAAGAGTTTCGGATTTGGGTACCTTGTCCTGTAGTTCCCCATATCTGATATTTCACCGTGACCGGGAGGTTCTTAGGACTCGTCCCAGATATTTACCTAAGGTGGTTTCTTCGTTCCACCTTAACCAGGAGATTGTGGTTCTGGCACTTGTTTCTCCTGATCTGTCTCCCAAAGAGCGGTCTTTGGATGTGGTACGGGCTCTCCATATCTATGTGAAGAGAACTGCTTCTATTAGGAAAACTGATTCTCTCTTTGTGTTGTTTGGATTTCACAAACGGGGCTGGCCTGCTCACAAGCAAACTTTGGCCAGATGGATTAGAATGGTTATTGCACATGCTTATGTGAGGGCTGGTCTCTCAGCTCCTGCTCACATTACGGTCCATTCTACTCGGTCTGTTGGACCTTCTTGGGCGGCCCGCCGTGGTGCGACCCTTGAACAATTGTGCAAGGCGGCTACGTGGTCCTCTGTGAACACATTCATAAGGTTCTATCCCTTCGATACTGTCACTTCCCAGGATGCTTCCTTTGGACGCCGGGTTCTTGTGCCCGCTACAGTGCGTCACCTCCCATAAGAAACTGCTTTAGGACATCCCCTATGTCCAATCCTTGTGGAGCCCAGTGTACCCCGCAGCAGAAAACGAGTTTTATGGCAAGAACTTACCTTTGTTAAAACTCTTTCTGTGAGGTACACTGGGCTCCACAAGGCATCCACCCTGACGCACTTAGCTTCTTTGGGTTGGTATGGCATTAGCCGCTGACACTTCTCCTGTCGGGAGAGTGTGGTGTATGTGGCTACTAACCATTGTCGTCTCTTTTCCTGTTACTGCATTGGGCTGGTTAACTAAAAACTGAGCTCCTGTGCAGGGAGGCGGGGTTATAGAGGAGGCGGCGCTATGCATTCTGGGAATAGTCAAAGCTTTTCAGCCTGTTGGTGCCTCGGATCAAGATCCTACTCTACACCCCTATGTCTATCCTTATGGAGCCCAGTGTACCTCGCAGAAAGAGTTTTAAAAAAGGTAAGTTCTTACCATAAAACTCGTTATGTCACTTGTCAAAGTCAGAAAAATATCTCTATGCACACTGCCATATTTGCACCTCACACAGGTCTGCGCTGCGCATGCATGCGCTCTCCCGTGCGTGCGCATACTCGCTGTTGCGGGCACCCGCGGGCGCGCGGTATGTGCATTTACGGTAGAGTTCATGTGTTCGTAGCGTGCGACTCAATCGTTACATATTTTCACTATATAATGTATTTTGTAGATCATGGTCCCTTTGATAGATTCTGAAAGTTTAGTTAATGTAGCATGTTCATGGACAGAGAAATCCCTCTTTGTTTGATACGAAGGGTCAGACAGGAGTAATACAGTGGTGTTTAGTACCCATCGGAAGAGTATTTAATTAGCAATATTCCGGTGTTGGTTTGAAGCGGATTAATCGCTCGTGCGAATAGTTATGGACATAAGAAGTTTATGTCCATTTACTATTATTTGCACTTACTTATCCATGCGGCGGGAAACCTAGTTGCCCACCCACCTGAGCAGTTGGAAATCGTCACAGCCCACCTGTATGAATCAACCTATGACCTTTTGTTATAATGCGAGGAGGAATTCCTGTGTCCAATGAACAATGAGATTGTAGGGACCATTGAATTGTATTGTGTGTGGGGCATAAATAGACAAGCCGATCACATCCAGCTCACTCTTCAACGGTTCTCATTGCTGAAAATCGGGAGCTGGATGTCCAGAGGCGCATGCGATCGTTCCCTTTGTGCGTAAGTTTTCTCCGCAATCATATTGTCTTTCTTGTTGTTATGGGCCATATCTCTCTCTCTCTCTCTTCTCCTCTTTCTCTCGTAGTCTCTTAAACGTAATACTATTATATTGTATTTCCTGTGTAGTTATCTGGTTAGGTAGTCTATGTTATATTGTAGTGTATGACTTGTATTGTATTAATTCTTTTGCAAGTATAACATTCATAATATATATATTAGGCGTTGGACCCTAAGCACGGTATCTGTGTATTTCTTATAGTGTTAAGTATTCTCAGAGCGTCGGTGACGCTCAAACAGCTTTTAAGTTAATAAGGTTACACTGTGTTGCATCTACACACTATCTCTACACTAAGGTTTTACAGCATATTACATTGTTTATGGTTTAGATATAAAGGTTTAACATCGTGAGCGTCTGCGCCGCTCGTGATCTCCTCGTGGTCTCGAGCGTCCGCTACGCTGATAGCGTAGCATTACGGTAGTCGCTCACCTATAAGTGTGCCCGATACCAACAGCGTATTCTCGTGAGCGTCTGTATCGCTCAAGCAGCCCGCTCCCGATACAGCGTCCGTTACGCTATAGTGAACCATTACGTTAGTCAGCAGCCAATAGCGTGCCTGCCTGTGATCTCTTGGCCGTGAGCGAACGTGACGCTTGAGCGTCTCGACCACGGCTAAGCGATTGTTACGCAACGAGCGTACCCTTACGGTACTCCATACGTAAATAGCGTACAGTGTTCTTAGACCTCATAAAGGGTTATATATATAAGATAAATATTTAGCTTTATCAATTGGCGGCTCGTCCTGTCCTTCACATATCTCTGCTAGGTAATTTCAGCAGACATTATCCATCAGCAAAGGGCGGGAGATCATATTCTTCGCAGTGCTGACGGGATAAGCGTCTGCTTCGCTTAGTAAAGGGTGCTGAAGGAATCCGGAACCGGAGGTAAGAACAACACACTAGTGTCTTTTAAAACTGTTTATTTCTGTCTTGCGTACACACGCACATATCTGCATTTCTTTTTCATTCGTGTATTTTCATATATCACTCTCCTGTTTGCCATTTTATAATTGATAAAACGTGCTAAGAGAGATTTGTCGCTATTCCATAGTTAAAGTGTAAAAGTAATGCGTTAAGGGATAAAGTGTAAAAGCACACACGCAGCTCTACCTAAAGGTAAAAGGAGAGATTGGTGTGTTGCGCGGTAGACGATCGAGGATCATCTACATTGATAAACGTGTTAGTTGTGTTACGGTGGACATTGGTTTTGTGTACACGTGTCTCTAACAAAGGGCTGAGACTCGCGTACGCAAAGGCCGACGCACGCAGCGTAAATTACGCAACGAAGCGTCTGGGTACGCCCACGTAACTCAAGTCACACGACAGTGTTGATTTTTAAGTAGCGCAACAGGCGATAAGTAGCGCAACAGGCGATAAGTAGCGCAACAGGCGATAAGTAGCACAAATCTATTTTAAATCCGAAATTTAGATTAACAGATCCTTCTCCAAATTCACAACACATCTGGTCTAAAGAAAATTTCTGCGCAGAAATAGAAATAGAAGCAAAAGTGTACGTGTGGTGAGTGAGTGTTTTGTATATATAAGTCTATACAATTTTACAGGTTGAACCACAAGAAGTCGAGTTCTCGCAGAGGTACATACATGTAAGTGACGTGCATGGTGGCTAGGGAGGCATCTCTGGTTAAACATAAAATTTGAGCAGTAGAGAATAGTAGACCAGGAGGTCATACTACAGACCGGGAGGTCCAGGTACAGCAGACTAAGAAGTCTGCCATAAAAGAGAAAAGGGCACAACCCAGGGGGTTGGTGCAAAACCCATATAGGCCAATAAAGCTCTGGCTGAAGGAATTCGCAGCCGAAATTTTCGATTCCACTGGTCGCTCAGCACATAAGATTAGTTGCTTATGTGCTGAACGATTGTACCGCACGTAATTGTGTACATTAGTTAATCTGACCAGTACCATTTGTGTACAAACCCGGTCGTAAAACTATTTGTACACTCTGATGTGATTTGTGTAATTTTTTATTTTCTGAAGGGAAGTTCGCTGGTCACTCAGGAATTGTCCAACAACCAATAGTTACTGGAAAGAGTAAGTGTTCTGCGGATATCCCTCGCATGTTCCAGTAAATAGAGGTTCATAGGGGCCCTGGGTCGAGTACGCCAGCACTAAGGCAGCGTGTGGGTCGTATTGGTCGGCGTGGGCGAGTGAGTGGGGTACTCGGTAAACCGCCACCGTCAGCCTATCGTGAACATTTTGGTTTTTGTAAGGGTTCGCTGAAGACTCTGAAATAAGGTCAGAGGTGGTGAAAGCAACGCCTGCAAGTTATGGGGGCCAATTGTTCAGGAAGGGGGCGATCAACCTCGGTTCGGGTTGATTCAGTAAACCGACCAGTCGGGTCGGCAAGGTACGTAATGTGTGAAAAATATGGTTCACATACAGAGGTTTTATGTGATGAATGGGAGAGAATGACAGTGCATGACGGGGAGAAATTCCCAAGAGTAGGTAGCTTTAGCCCAGAAGTGTTGCAAAATTTAAGGAGGAGGATATGTCTCATTAAATCAACAAAGAGACGAATCCAACATTATGATTATTTGCAGTTATGGCACCAGGAGGGTGAAATACAGAGAGGATTGGCTCTGGCGGCAGGATCTAATCCTATCAAGAAATTGATAGTGACGGCCCCGCCGCCACCATACATATCAGGAGAGAAATTGGTTGCGGAGAATGACGCATTAGGGTGTAACAAACAAACACTTAGCAACTGTGTAAATGTTAATAAGTTAACCAATGCAAGTATTAACCCGTGCAAGTTGTACCCTGTTTTGAACTTTCCCCAGGAGTGTGATCAAGAGGACGAATCGGCAACAATATCGGCGCTCTCTCTAGCAGCCACCATAGCAGAGACAACAGTAGGCACGGCTCCACCCACGAGATTAGTAACAAAAGCCCCTAGCGGAGGGATAGGTGAGGTCGTATCTACAGGTAAGTACGGCACCATACACTACGCTGAAACCATTTCACCACAGGCTGTAGAACCTACACAGAGTGATGTTAGTAAACTTAATCCTGTTAGGGTAATAGCAGTGCCAAATGGGAAAACTGACACGACAGGAATCACACCTGTTAGGAACATTGCCATGTACAGCCCATTTTCCCGAATGGAATTAAGAACCATAGTGTCTGAGTTCCCTGACCCTAGGAAAGACTTAGTTGCCAGCCAGAAATACATCAGAGACCTAGGGAACACTTTAGAGCCCAATAACAAAGACTGGCAGGTATTGCTGAGGGCATGTTTACCCTCAAATGTCGACGCAACTCAATTTTTGGCTGACTGTGGATTAGATCAGGATGTACCTCTTACAGATGTGTACAACAAAGATAACGTAAAAAGAATAAGTTTACAGTTAAAGGAGTATTTCCCAGCGGTAGTTAAGTGGAACAAGATTTTCTCCATTAGACAGAAAGAGTCAGAAACTGCTGCAGAATATTTTCACAGGGCATTACTAGAAATGGCAAAATACACAGGTATAGAGGACATTAAAACAAACATAAACCATCGAGAAGTAGCAGTATCTGTACTAATGGATGGTTTAAAAGAGACATTAAAGACAAGAGTACAGACCACGCAACCATGTTGGCGAGGTCTGTTGGTGGCTACTTTGAGAGAGGCTGCTATTGATCACGACCGGAATATCACCCGACACAGGGAGTCCCAAGGTGATAAGTTAATGGCCGTAAGTATACAGGCCCTGACCACAAGGCAGCCTTTGTATAAATCACCAAACCCTGTGGGTAAGTCAAATGTGGTAACTTGTTTTTCTTGTCATAGACAGGGACACATGGCACGAGACTGTAGAGTGAAAAATTCACAAAACTCATATCAACCCCCTAGACAACGACACGACACACGACATTGGGAGCAAGGTCCGCAGAGGCGGAGTTATGAGCCACATGCAGGGGAAACAAAAAGATACCCCCCGAACAGAGACTGGCAAGCCACTGGTAGTTCCCATTTCACCCCTTCACAAGTAGTTGCTGCCAGCGGGATTCAGGGAGGTCACCATACCCAATAGGGGTGTGGCCATACCTGTAATCTGCAGCCAGTAAAATTGATTGCAAGTCTTGGGAGTGAACCAGAAATTGCAATCAATGTAGCTGGTAAATCATTAAACTTTCTTGTAGACACAGGGGCGGCCAAATCAGTGATAAATTCGACAGTGGGCATGAGAACCACTGGTAAGACAATTCCAGCCATAGGAGTAACAGGAGTAGTCCAGCACTACCCTGTTAGCAAACCAGCCGAGATTACAGTAGGGCCGTTACATACCAAGCATTCCTTTTTGCTGGCTGCATCGGCACCGACTAATCTCCTGGGAAGAGACTTGTTGTGCAAAATGGGGTGCGTCATTTATTGCACTCCTGAAGGTGTATTCTTGGACATACCTGAGAATCACGCTCAGGAAGTGCGAGACATGTTAGACTCCCCGTCAAAATTAATGTCACATACCATTATGACAAATAGGACTCCATCCCAAGTAGAGGAAATGACATCCCAGATACCAGAGTCACTTTGGACTAAAGATGGACAGGACACTGGATTAATGGCAAACGTAGCTCCGGTAGTTGTACAAGTAAAAGATGGTAGGATAGCTCCAAAAATCCCACAGTACCCTCTGAAGCCAGAGGTGGAGTTAGGAGTGTATCCCGTAATAGAGCGCTTGCTACAACAGGGCATTCTGGTAAGAACGTCCAGCACTGCCAATAGTCCCATCTTCCCTGTGAAAAAGAGTGGGGGGAGGGGTTACCGGCTAGTGCAGGATCTAAGGGGGATTAACAAAATAGTTGAGAGTCAGTTCCCCGTAGTGCCAAATCCAGCTGTCATCCTTATGCAAATCCCTCCCACTGCGAAATTTTTCACTGTTATTGACCTCTGCTCCGCTTTCTTTTCGGTACCTCTGCACCCTGACAGCCAATATTTGTTTGCATTCACATACAGAGGAGTCCAATACACATGGACTCGATTACCACAAGGTTTCATAGACAGTCCAAGTATCTTTTCCCAGGCTTTGCATGATTGTTTACAGTCTTTCCAACCAGAGAGTGGATCAGTATTAATACAGTACGTGGATGATCTACTACTGTGTTCTGATTCATTGGAAGCATCCCTGAAGGATACGAAACAGCTCCTGTTTCATCTTTCAGACACAGGACACAAGGTTTCCAAAGACAAGTTGCAATTATGCCAAACTAAGGTAAAATATTTGGGACACTGTCTAACACAAGGACTGAGACACCTGACCGCTGATAGAATTCAAGCAATTAGAGACATGACTCTGCCACAAACCCAGCAACAGATCAGAACATTTTTAGGAATGTGTGGGTACTGCCGTAACTGGATCCCAGGGTTTTCCATTCTAGCGTTACCTTTGCAGGAGATGGTCTCCTCAAACAAACCTGATCGGATTTCGCATACAGACGAGTCCGAGATGGCATTTGAGAGACTTAAACAGTGCCTAACGCAGGCACCAGCATTAGGTATGCCAGATTATGGGAAACCCTTTGAGCTGTACGGAACAGAAAGTGCTGGTTGCGTGGCAGGCGTCTTAACCCAAAAGCACGGTGATGCCAGCAGGCCGGTAGCATACTACAGCGCTCAGCTAGACACAGTAGCGCAATCCCTCCCCACATGCTTGCGAAGCGTTGCTGCGATAGCATTGCTAGTAACGAAAAGCGAAGATGTAGTGCTAGGTCACAACCTCACAATTCATACACCACATGCAGTGTCAGCCTTGCTAAATTCTGCCCAAACCAGGCACGTCTCATCAGCGCGGTTTACAAGATGGGAATTGGCACTAATGGCCCCCGTAAACATCACCATAAGGAGATGCAGTGCATTAAATCCTGCAACATATCTCCCAGGTGTGCCTGGACAGGCACAAAGGGTGGAGATGAGAGTGGTGGGGAAGGAGAATTTAACACACAGGAAGACACACATGATTGTATGGAATATTTGACCCAAAATTTTACCGCAAGGCCTGACATCAGTGACAACCCACTGGAAGATGTAGATCTAACTTTCTACACGGACGGTAGTTGTCACAGACAGTCAGACTCGGGAGACTTGTGTACTGGATACGCAGTCGTAGATGACCAAGGCACCATAGAAGCGGAACCGCTAGGCCCACCTCACTCAGCCCAGGTTGCTGAACTGGTCGCCCTAACCAGAGCATGTGAATTGGCTAAGGGCAAATCAGCCAATATCTACACCGATTCTAGATACGCATTCGGGGTAGTCCATGATTTCGGAGCCCTATGGCGCCTCAGAAATTTCATGACGGCAGCTGGTACACCGATAGCGCATGCAGCTCACATCAAAAGGCTTCTAACAGCGATACAGGAACCCGACAGAGTGGCTGTTATCAAGTGTAAAGCACACACATATAGCCAGGACCCAGTATCACTTGGTAACAGCCGAGCAGACGAAGCAGCTAAGTTAGCAGCTGGGACCCCCAGACAGACAGACACCACACAACTGATGGTATTTAATACCATCAACACACAGAAGTTGTGTGAGATGCAAAATTTGTGTTCCACACAGGAAAAGGCAGTCTGGAAGGCAAAGGGATATGGCCAGGAGTCCTCAGGACTCTGGACGGATGGACAAGGTAAACCGGTGGCCCCCAGAGCATATCTCCCATGTTTAGCTGAGGCAGCTCACGGGTTGACTCATCTGGGCAAGGAGGGAATGTGCAAGTTGGTAAGAGCATATTGGTGCGCCCCAGGATTTTCATCTCATGCGGGTAAGAGAGCAATGTCATGCCTTACCTGTTTGAGAAAGAACATCGGAAAGGCAATACCAACAGAACCATCTCATATCCCACCTGCAGGCGGCCCTTTCCAGGTAATACAGATTGACTTCATTCAATTACCTCCTTGTCGAAATTTGAAATATGTACTTGTTTGTATAGATGTTTTCTCAAATTGGGTCGAAGCATTTCCTGCGGCCACAAATACCGCTATGTTTACTGCTAAGAAAATTGTGCAGGAATTTGTATGTAGATATGGTATCCCTAGAATAATTGAAAGTGATAGGGGTACCCATTTTACAGGTGATGTCTTTCAAGGAATGTGTAAGTTGATGGGAATTGATAGCAAGCTGCACACTCCATACCGTCCACAGGCGAGCGCGAAGGTGGAAAGAGTGAACAGCACTATTAAAAATAAACTGAGCAAAGTTATGGCAGAGACAGGATTGACATGGCCAGAAGCTTTACCCATTGTACTGTACAGCATCAGAACCACTCCCAGGTCCCCTCTTAATCTGTCTCCTTTTGAAATCTTGTTTGGTCGACAACCGCATGTTATGATTAACCCTCAGGATGATTTGAAGTGTAACAATGAAGTGACTGTAAAGTACCTGGTTAATATGAGTAAACAGCTAAGGAATCAAAATGATAATTTGAAGTTAGTGATTCCTGATTTACCAGATAGTAATTGTCATGACATTGAACCTGGGGATTATGTAATGATACGGAATTTTCTACGCTCAGGTTGCCTTATTGAGAGATGGGAAGGACCATACCAAGTCTTATTGACTAGCACTACAGCATTGAAGGTTGCCGAAAGAGAGACTTGGGTTCATTCGTCCCACTGTAAGAAGGTTGCTGATCCAGAGAGGTCCCGTGATAAGGAACAGACGGTAGAGGAAGTTGTATCACTGGAGTGTCTGTTCCAGGAGGACTGAGGCGGCACCTGAGCATCGAGAATCACAAGATCAAAAGCAGTTGTCGATCCCCCGTTTCCCTTTTATTGTTTTTCTCCACTTCCCATCCCCTCTCCCTCAAATTATTTTTTCCCCCTTCTCATTCTTCTTCGTTTCCTCCTAAGATGGACTTGCCTCAAGAGACTGTGATCCGGATTTTCCTGTTGACCATGATGTTGACCAGAGCAGTCTGTTCCGGCGAGAGTACCATGGAGTTCGAGAGAGGTTCTGGAATGGGTTCTGATGACAGAGATGGAGGCGCAGTTTTCCGAGAACAACATAATCAACAAGCAAAGGCGAGTATCAGAAAACGATCTGATAGCATTGACCATAGAAGGAATTGTGAAAGATTGTTAGCTGAAGAAAACTGTATCTGTAGGCTCTGTGACAATGTAGTTGAGGATGGGTGCATCAAGAAATGCCAATCCAGTTTTAATATCCACATGGACCGGCATCCCTTGAGTGACTATCACTCCTTAGTGGGTAGTGTGTTAAATCAAACAGATTGTTGGGTATGCTCTCAAGTACCTCAAGGTCATAGCAAATCAGGACTAGTACCATTTCCTTTAACGATAGGGGAGGTACTTGAGCTAAGTGGTGGGAGGCCGGTGGACAGGAGGTTTAATATCTCCAGTCCTCCTAGTTTGAAGCTCCACCAATATCATGTGGATAGATCCCTCATATGTTTTAACATTTCCAATCCCCGAAAGCCGGGAAATTGGGAAGTGTCATGGAGTAACCAAACCATGACCTTTTCATATAGAGCAGATAGAATGCCGACAGATACAGAGCTTATACGCCACATAGCCAGTAGAGGAAAATCTTTCCGATATAGGTATACCCTAGGAAATAGGATTACGAGAGTTGGAGAGGTATCACCAGGATACTGTGCACATATCGTACAAGCTGATACGTGTACTAGACAGATGGGAGAATTAGGGTTAGGAGATTTCACATGGAAGATGTGTAATATGGTCATGTCCTACTCCGTCCCATATGTTCTCCCCGATGATGCATATTTCATATGCGGGAGGAAGGCGTATAAGTGGCTTGCCCCAAACTCTGAAGGATTGTGTTATATTGGAAAAGTACTGCCTGAAGTAATGACTGTATCACATGCCAAAATGAAAGATATACACCGTGTTGCCCAAGCTCCTTATACTCACACCCATTACGAGCACGTAGTTAAACGGCACCTGATAGAAAGAACAGAGCATCCGGCCTCTGACATGATCCATGAATCCACCGGGATTCAGGTTCTAATCGCGTTAGATTTCACTCGCACCGCCAGAGGAGTGTTGAATTATAAATACATATCTGCGCTCGCAAATTTGTTAGACAATATCACAGAAATGTATGATGACACGTTTAGGTATACTGGAAGAGAACTTCAAGCTTATAAAACAGAACTGGTTCAGCATAGAATGATTCTCAATTATCTCACGGCAGTGACAGGTGGATATTGTGTCACACTGGCAACGCAGTACGGCGTGAAATGTTGCACATATATTACAAATAGTACCGAGGACCCGGTCGAGGTCATAGACCAAAAGATGGACGATATTCTCCAACTGAAGTGGGAATTTCGCAGGAGACACAATCTCACCCTTGCTGCTGTGAGTAATGAGCTGACTGGTTGGGTGTCATGGTTGAACCCGCGAAATTGGTTCTCCGGTTTAGGAGAATGGGCTCAAGGAGTCATAATGGATGTAGGGAAGTTTCTCCTATGTATCTTAGGTGTTATCATAACGATTGGCTTGATATTTAGATGCGGTCAGGCTTTAATGAAGTGCAAACGAAGTACCAGGGTGATGAGTTTAAGGAGTGAGGAAATTGTAATTCCAATGGATTTGATTTATGACCCAAATGTAGAAACAATGATGTGATGAAAATGCGATTTCTACGGTCCGTTTCTTTCACCTGTTTTTCCGTTTTCTCCAAGGTAAAAAGACCCACTTGGACGAGGAATTTGATGAGCCGATATACAGACAACAGATGGATTAAAGAAGAATTTTTGACAACCTGGGCCCTCATTCCGAGTTGTTCGCTCTGTATTTTTCATCGCATCGCAGTGAAAATCCGCTTAGTACGCATGCGCAATGTTCGCACTGCGACTGCGCCAAGTAACTTTACTATGAAGAAAGTATTTTTACTCACGGCTTTTTCTTCGCTCCGGCGATCGTAATGTGATTGACAGGAAATGGGTGTTACTGGGCGGATACACGGCGTTTCAGGGGCGTGTGGCTGAAAACGCTACCGTTTCCGGAAAAAACGCAGGAGTGGCCGGGGAAACGGTGGGAGTGCCTGGGCGAACGCTGGGTGTGTTTGTGACGTCAACCAGGAACGACAAGCACTGAAATGATCGCACAGGCAGAGTAAGTCTGGAGCTACTCTGAAACTGCTAACTCGTTTGTAATCGCAATATTGCGCGTACGTCGGTCGCAATTTTAAGAAGCTAAGATTCACTCCCAGTAGGCGGCGGCTTAGCGTGTGTAACTCTGCTACATTCGCCTTGCGAGCGAACAACTCGGAATGAGGGCCCTGATACACAGATTTTTGATGGACTTTGCCATAGATCCCCAGTTTCCCTAGAAATTTTAAAATTACGCTAGCCCAACACTTTTGTAAATCTATGGACATTGACAAAGCTTTTGCTCGCACCTTATGGGCAAAAGCACAAAGAAGACTGCATTCAACAGACACCGAACAAGACTTCAACCGACAAATGTTCATTTACCTGACATAGAATACCACTGCATTTACCGTAATTATGTCTTATCTTCATCTCTACAACCTTCAGGTAATTACACACATAGTATAGGGAATACAGGCACAGATATCAGCAATCACATATTCCCCCATTCATGTATCATCAACTAAAATGTGCTCCCCATTTTGTTACAACCACAGCCGAAAAGAGCTCGGTAAAGTTTGACAGCCCATCCACAGACCCGTACCGCGGGATAAGAAGGAATTCAAATGTATACTTCGCAATGCCTCGAAGCTTGATTTAAAACACGTACGGCACGATGATACATGACCCCCAAGCACGGATTCATACACACATGCTTCTGCTATCACACTAGGTCATACCCTTTTCCTACCTTCTCCTCTCCTCCCCTACCCAACCATGTAAATGTATTAACCCCTGACATATATTTTTCTCGTTTTGAAATGTTTTAGGAAGTGGCAGTTATTGTTGACTGCCAAAGGGTGGACTGTCAAAGTCAGAAAAATATCTCTATGCACACTGCCATATTTGCACCTCACACAGGTCTGCGCTGCGCATGCGTGCGCTCTCCCGTGCGTGCGCATACTCGCTGTTGCGGGCACCCGCGGGCGCGCGGTATGTGCATTTACGGTAGAGTTCATGTGTTCGTAGCGTGCGACTCAATCGTTACATATTTTCACTATATAATGTATTTTGTAGATCATGGTCCCTTTGATAGATTCTGAAAGTTTAGTTAATGTAGCATGTTCATGGACAGAGAAATCCCTCTTTGTTTGATACGAAGGGTCAGACAGGAGTAATACAGTGGTGTTTAGTACCCATCGGAAGAGTATTTAATTAGCAATATTCCGGTGTTGGTTTGAAGCGGATTAATCGCTCGTGCGAATAGTTATGGACATAAGAAGTTTATGTCCATTTACTATTATTTGCACTTACTTATCCATGCGGCGGGAAACCTAGTTGCCCACCCACCTGAGCAGTTGGAAATCGTCACAGCCCACCTGTATGAATCAACCTATGACCTTTTGTTATAATGCGAGGAGGAATTCCTGTGTCCAATGAACAATGAGATTGTAGGGACCATTGAATTGTATTGTGTGTGGGGCATAAATAGACAAGCCGATCACATCCAGCTCACTCTTCAACGGTTCTCATTGCTGAAAATCGGGAGCTGGATGTCCAGAGGCGCATGCGATCGTTCCCTTTGTGCGTAAGTTTTCTCCGCAATCATATTGTCTTTCTTGTTGTTATGGGCCATATCTCTCTCTCTCTCTCTTCTCCTCTTTCTCTCGTAGTCTCTTAAACGTAATAGTATTATATTGTATTTCCTGTGTAGTTATCTGGTTAGGTAGTCTATGTTATATTGTAGTGTATGACTTGTATTGTATTAATTCTTTTGCAAGTATAACATTCATAATATATATATTAGGCGTTGGACCCTAAGCACGGTATCTGTGTATTTCTTATAGTGTTAAGTATTCTCAGAGCGTCGGTGACGCTCAAACAGCTTTTAAGTTAATAAGGTTACACTGTGTTGCATCTACACCCTATCTCTACACTAAGGTTTTACAGCATATTACATTGTTTATGGTTTAGATATAAAGGTTTAACATCGCGAGCGTCTGCGCCGCTCGTGATCTCCTCGTGGTCTCGAGCGTCCGCTACGCTGATAGCGTAGCATTACGGTAGTCGCTCACCTATAAGTGTGCCCGATACCAACAGCGTATTCTCGTGAGCGTCTGTATCGCTCGAGCAGCCCGCTCCCGATACAGCGTCCGTTACGCTATAGTGAACCATTACGTTAGTCAGCAGCCAATAGCGTGCCTGCCTGTGATCTCTTGGCCGTGAGCGAACGTGACGCTTGAGCGTCTCGACCACGGCTAAGCGATTGTTACGCAACGAGCGTACCCTTACGGTACTCCATACGTAAATAGCGTACAGTGTTCTTAGACCTCATAAAGGGTTATATATATAAGATAAATATTTAGCTTTATCACACTACAGGTTCGCTGCTCAGGCCTGCCGTTGCATCGGCATGGGTGAGTAGCGCTATTGAAAAGTGGGCAGATAACTTGTCATCTGAGATAGATACCCTGGACAGGGATAGCGTGCTTTTGACTCTGGGTCATATCAGGGACGCTGCAGCCTATTTAAAAGAAGCTGCAAGGGATATTGGCCTTTTGGGATCAAGGGCCAATGCCATGGCAGTCTCGGCTAGGAGAGCATTGTGGATTCATCAATGGAATGCTGATGCTGATTCTAAGAAGACTATGGAGTCTCTACCGTTTAACGGTAGTGTCTTGTTTGGTGACGGCCTCACTGACCTGGTATCTACGTCTACCGCGGGTAAGTCATCATTTTTACCTTATGTTCCTGCACAACAAAAGAAAACGCCCCACTATCAGATGCAGTCCTTTCGGCCCAATAAATACAAAAAAGGACGAGGGTCCTCCTTCCTTGCTACGAGAGGAAGAGGAAGGGGAAAAAGGTCACAAGCTGTGGCAAGTTCCCAAGAACAGAAGTCCTCTCCGGCTTCTACCAAATCCACCGCATGACGCTGGGGCTCGTCTGCGGGAGTCTGCGCCGGTGGGGGCACGTCTCCAACTCTTCAGTCAGGTCTGGGTTCACTCGGCCCTGGATCCTAGGATATTAGAAATAGTAACACAAGGATACAAATTGGAGTTTCAAGACGTGCCGCCTCACCGATTTTTCAAATCTGCCTTGCCAGCTTCTCTTCCAGAAAGGGAGGTAGTATGCGCTGCAATACTAAAGCTGTGTCAAAATCAAGTCATTGTCACAATACCCCAGTCACAACAGGGGGAGGGCTTTTATTCGAGCCTGTTTGTGGTCCCGAAGCCGGATGGCTCAGTCAGACCGATTCTGAACCTAAAATCCCTCAATTTCTATCTAAAAAAATTCAAATTCAAGATGGAATCTCTCCGAGCAGTGATCTCCAATCTGGAGGAGGGGGATTTTATGGTGTCGGCCGACATAAGGGATGCCTACTTACACGTCCCCATATATCCTCCACATCAGGCTTACCTGAGGTTTGCTGTTCAGGATTGTCATTACCAATTTCAGACGTTGCCATTTGGTCTGTCCACGGCTCCGAGGATTTTCACCAAGGTTATGACGGAAATGATGGTTCTCCTGCGCAAGCAGGGTATCACAATTATCCCGTACTTGGACGATCTCCTGATAAAGGCGAGATCCAAGGAGCAATTGCTGAAAAACGTTGCACTCTCACTGACGGTTCTGCAACAACATGATTGGCTCCTAAACTTGCCAAAATCACAGTTGGTTCCGACAACACGGTTGTCGTTACTGGGTATGATTCTGGATACAGAATTACAGAGAGTTTTTCTTCCAGAGGAAAAAGCTTTGGAAATACAGAACATGGTGAAACAGATTCTGAAACCGGCAAAAGTGTCGATTCTTCAATGCACTCGGTTACTGGGGAAGATGGTGGCGGCCTACGAGGCCATTCAGTTTGGCAGGTTCCATGCCAGGGTGTTTCAGTGGGACCTGTTGGACAAGTGGTCCGGGTCTCACCTCCACATGCACCGGAAAAGCCTATCTTCCAGGACCAGAATCTCCCTTCTGTGGTGGCTGCACAGTTCTCACCTCCTGGAGGGACGCAGGTTCTGGATTCAGGATTGGATCCTGGTGACCACAGATGCAAGTCTCCGAGGCTGGGGAGCAGTCACACAGGGGAGAAATTTTCAGGGAAAATGGTCAAGCCAAGAAGCTTGTCTACACATAAACATTCTGGAATTAAGGGCCATTTACAACAGCATTCTGCAAGCGGAACATCTTCTTCGCGGTCTGCCCGTCTTGATTCAGTCAGACAATATAACAGCAGTGGCGTACATAAACCGCCAGGGCAGAACAAAGAGCAGAGCGGCGATGGCGGAGGCCACAAAAGTTCTTTTCTGGGCGGAGAGACATGTAAGCGATCTGTCAGCAGTCTTCATTCCAGGAGTAGACAACTGGGAAGCAGTCTTCCTCAGCAGACACGATCTCCATCCAGGAGAGTGGGGTCTTCATCAAGAGGTCTTTGCAGAAGTGACAAGTCGTTGGGGAATTCCTCAAATAGACATGATGGCATCTCGCCTCAACAAGAAACTTCAGAGATATTGTTCCAGGTCGAGGGACCCTCAAGCAATAGCGGTGGATGCACTAGTGACACCGTGGGCGTTTCCGTTGGTCTATGTGTTCCCTCCACTTCCACTCATTCCAAAGGTGATAAAGATTATAAGAAGAACAAGGGTTCAGGCGATACTCATTGTTCCAGACTGGCCAAAGAGGGCCTGGTATCCAGATCTTCAGGAGTTGCTCATAGAAGATCCCTGGCCTCTTCCTCTATGGGAGGACCTGCTACAACAAGGACCGTGCGTGTATCAAGACTTACCGTGGCTGCGTTTGACGGCATGGCGGTTGAACGCCAAATCCTAGCCCGAAAGGGTATTCCCAGTGAAGTCATTCCCACACTTCTTCAGGCTAGAAAAGAAGTAACGGCAAAGCATTACCACCGTATTTGGAGGAAATATGTGTCTTGGTGTGAATCCAAGAAGGCTCCTACGGAGGATTTTCAGCTGGGGCGTTTGCTCCATTTTTTGCAAGCAGGTGTGGATGCGGGCCTAAAGTTGGGCTCCATTAAAGTACAAATTTCGGCCTTATCCATCTTATTTCAGAAAGAATTGGCCTCCCTTCCAGAAGTTCAGACCTTCGTGAAAGGCGTGCTGCACATCCAACCTCCATTTGTGCTCCCTGTGGCACCGTGGGATCTTAATGTGGGTTTGCAGTTCCTGCAATCTCATTGGTTTGAACCTTTATGTAAGGTTGAGTTAAAATGCCTTACTTGGAAAGTAGTCATGTTGTTGGCCTTAGCATCCGCAAGGCGGGTATCTGAATTGGCGGCTTTGTCTCACAAACGCCCCTATTTAATCTTCCATGCTGATAGAGCGGAGTTGAGAACTCGTCAGCAGTTTCTGCCAAAAGTGGTTTCATAATTTCACGTAAACCAGCCTATTGTGGTGCCAGTGGCTACTGACGCCTTGGCGGAACCGAAGTCTCTCGATGTAGTCAGAGCTTTGAAAATCTATGTCGCCAGAACGGCTCAGATTAGGAAAACAGAGGCTCTGTTTGTCCTGTGGGCTCCCAACAAGATTGGGGCTCCTGCTTCCAAGAAGACTATTTTGCGCTGGATCTGTAATACGATTCAGCAGGCTCATTCTATGGCAGTATTGCCGTTACCGAAATCGGTGAAAGCCCATTCTACCAGAAAAGTGGGCTCATCCTGGGCGGCTGCCCGAGGGGTTTCGGCATTACAGGTTTGCCGATCTGCTACTTGGTCGGGATCAAACACCTTTGCAAAGTTTTACAAGTTTGATACCCTGGCTGAGGAGGACCTCTTGTTTGGTCAATCGGTGCTGCAGGGTCATCCGCACTCTCCCGCCCGTTCTAGAGCTTTGGTATAAACCCCATGGTTCTTGAAGCATCCCCAGCATCCTCTAGGACGTATGAGAAAATAGGATTTTAATACCTACCGGTAAATCCTTTTCTCTTAGTCCGTAGAGGATGCTGGGCGCCCCGTCCCAGTGCGGGCTGTATCTGCAGTTTGGTTATGGTTACACTCATGTTGAGTTAAGTTCAGTCAGTCTGTGGCTGATGTTGATCATGCCGTTGCATGCGTTGTTGTTGAATGCCATGTTGTACGGCATGTTTGAGGTGTGAGCTGGTATGTATCTCACCTTAGATTCAAAAATTAAATAAATCCTTTCCTCGAAATGTCTGTCTCCCTGGGCACAGTTCCTATAACTGGAGTCTGGAGGAGGGGCATAGAGGGTGGAGCCAGTTCACACCCCTTTTAAAGTCTTAAAGTGCCCATGTCTCCTGCGGATCCCGTCTATACCCCATGGTTCTTGAAGCATCCCCAGCATCCTCTACGGACTAAGAGAAAAGGATTTACCGGTAGGTATTAAAATCCTATTTTAAACACTAAGGGGGACATTTACTAGGCAGTGATAAGAGTGGAGAAGTGAGCCAGTGGAGAAGTGGCCCCAACAACCAATCAGCAGCTCTGTATCATTTTATAGTATGCAAATTATAGATGTTACTTCAGTGCGGATTGGTTGCCATGGGCAACTTCTCCACTGTCTCACTTCTCCGCTCTTATCACTGCTTAGTAAATGTCCCCCTAAGCTACTAACTGTCATTTTTCAAACAGAGCCTGTAACATGGCAGTTTGGAGCTGGTTGGTTGGTACTTTATCTCTCTCCTCATTTTCTCTGTCCAAGGCTTAGTACCTTGACCGCACAGTTCCCTAATAAGCTATGGGGGCATGCTAAATTACAGAAATACAGCAAGAAACAAGAAAAGAGACAGCAAGAAACAAGAAAAGTGGTATCATTGCTTTATGAATAGACTCCTCGGTGAGTGAACATTGGGGGTAATTCCAAGTTGATCGCAGCAGGAAATGTTTTAGCAGTTGGGCAAAACCATGTGCACTGCAGGGGAGGCAGATATAACATGTGCAGAAAGAGTTAGATTTGGGTGGGTTATTTTGTTTCTGTGCACGGTAAATACTGGCTGCTTTATTTTTACACTGCAATTAAAGGTGGCCATCCACTACTCAGACTTGTCTGAACTGCAGATATCATCAGATTTCTCTTGAACTCTCTCAGGAGCTTCCCGGGAATCGGATCTGACCCTGGGCTTAATTTTCACTACATTCACTTCAGATATATCTGATGCAATCTATCATGTGTCAGATCGCATCAGATATATCTGATGCACACATGCTACATGTGATTGATCTGATGCTGCTGCCGCCCTGTCTTGTGGTGGGTGGGAGTGGCCAGGGAGATGCCAGTCAAGTGACGCTTCAGATGAATCTGATCAGATACATCTAAAGTTAAAAAAAAACACTCCGATGTGCACCTGATTTCTTCAGATTCAGATAAATAGTTGGGGCAGCCTCAGAGATCTCTAGTTCAGACAAATCTGACATGGGAGTGCGCATCGGATCGGAAGAGCCATCCGATGTGACACTTTTCTTCAGATTTGACGGTCAGATGCGTCGAAAGCTGAAGAAAACTGCCCAAATCGGACTAGTGGATGGGGGCCTTTAGATTGCAGATTGCACACACCACACCCAAATCTAACTCTCTCTGCACATGTTATATCTGCCTCCCCTGCAGTGCACATGGTTTTGCCTAACTGCTTAAAAATTTCCTGCTGCGATCAACTTGGAATTACCCCATTGTATACAGTAGATTGACTAGTAATCCACACACACTACGTATAAATGCTGCCAGTCAGTGTTTATTTTGCACAACTTTTCAAATATTCCTGGACCTTTTTCAAGAAGAATACTGTAAGCTATAGTGGCTGGTATTGTATTGCAAAGTGCCCTGAAGCTTTTAAGATACAGTACATACTTTGAGATTGATTTTTTTTTTCCCTTACAATCCTACATACTGTAAATATTCTTTGATTCTGGGTTATTTCCATTATGTTTTCTATTTATGTTTCTGGAAGTGGTGAATAAAAAAGTATTCAACCCCAAAAAAGGTCAACCGGTTTGTATTACAGATTACACTTAGACAAGTTTTTTTTACAAATTATACTTTACACAAGATTTTTATTGCAAACCAGGAGGCTGTTAAAGTAAAATTTTTTAAATATAAATTGTCTCCAGAATTAATAATAAATAACTGAAAAATGCTGCTGCGTAAGGATTCAGCCTCTGCAACCTAGTACTTTGTGCAACCACCTTTCACCGCTTACAGCTGGTACAAAACACAGCTGCCAGGCTGTTAACAAACCAGCCCTGTTCTAGCCACATAACACCCATACTCTACTCCCTTCACTGGCTGCCTGTAAAATCGCGAATCATCTTCAAGATTGGTTTACTGAGTTTCAAAGCCCTACAGGACCAGGGCCCAAGGTACCTGAAGCAGCATTATTCCATACTGCCCCACTTGATTACTGCGATCTGTAGATGAAGGACTTTTAGCAGTACCTAGAATCTCCCGGAATACATATGGGGCCGAGCTTTTAGCCATGCAGCTTGGACTCTGTGGAATTCACTTCCCCGCACAGTTCGAGAGGATCTAGAATCCTCAAAAATGAACTCAAGACTTTCTTGTTTACTCAATCATTTCCGTAATGTCCCTTTAGTATCTCCATGCTCTTTCTATTTTATGAAAAGCTTTTCTGTACTTCATTGTTTCTGTACTGTATTATGGCCCTCATTCCGAGTTGTTCGCTCGCAAGGCGATTTCAGCAGAGTTACACACGCTAAGCCGCCGCCTACTGGGAGTGAATCTAAACTTCTTAAATGTGCGACCGATGTATGCGTATTTTTGCGATCAAAAACGAGTTAGCAGTTTCTGAGTAACTCCAGACTTACTCTGCCTGTGCGATCAGTTCAGTGCTTTTCGGTCCCGGCTGACGTCAGAAACACACCCAGCGTTCGGCCAAGCACTCCCACCGTTTCTCCAGACACGCCTGCGTTTTTTCCGGAAACGGTAGCGTTTTCAGCCACACGCCCATAAAACGCCATACATCCGCCCAGTAACACCCATTTCCTGTCAATCACAATGCGATCGCCGGAGCGATGAAAAAGCCGTGAGTAAAATTACTTTCTTCATAGTAAAGTTACTTGGCGCATGCGCAGTGCGAACATTACGCATGCGCACTAAGAGAATTCTCACTGCGATGCGATGAAAAATACCGAGCGAACAACTCGGAATGAGGGCCTATATTCATTCTATCTGTAAAGCACCTAGAGAGGGTAATTCAGACCTGATCGCAGCTGCAAATTGTTAGCAGTTGGGCAAAACCAAGGGGGTCATTCCGAGTTCCAAATTTAGCACAGCTACAATCAGGCACTCAGACATCCGTGGGGACACCCAGCACAGGGCTAGTCGGCCCCGCATGTCAGTGCCGGCCCCCCTTCCCCCTGCAGAAGTGCAAAAGCATCGCACAGGTGCGATGCTTTTGAATTTCAGGAGTACCTCCCGGCCAGCGCAGCTCCTGTGGCTGGCCGGGAGAACCTCTTCGCTGCCCGGGTCGCAGCAGCTGCGCGTGACATCATGCAGCCGCCGCAGCCCCCCCAATGGTCCAGCCATGCCTGCGTTGGCCAGACTGCACCCCCTAAATGGCGGCTTAACGCCGCTGTCCAGCCGCCGTCCAGCCTCCTCCCACCCAGCGACCGCCTCTGCCTGTCAACTAATGGACGTGATTACCAACACGTCCATTAGTTGCGGCATACTTTTAATACAGGTTGAGTATCCCATATCCAAATATTCTGAAATACGGAATATTCCGAAATACGGACTTTTTTGAGTGAGAGTGAGATAGTGAAACCTTTGTTTTCTGATAGCTCAATGTACACAAACTTTGTTTAATACGCAAAGTTATTAAAAATATTGTATTAAATGACCTTCAGGCTGTGTGTATAAGGTGTATATGAAACATAAATGAATTGTGTGAATGTAGACACACTTTGTTTAATGCACAAAGTTACAAAAAATATTGGCTAAAATTACCTTCAGGCTGTGTGTATAAGGTGTATATGTAACATAAATGCATTCTGTGCTTAGATTTAGGTCCCATCACCATGATATCTCATTATGGTATGCAATTATTCCAAAATACGGAAAAATCCCATATCCAAAATACCTCTGGTCCCAAGCATTTTGGATAAGGGATACTTAACCTGTACTATATTGGATATTGGGGATTGGACTAACTA